>NW_027325395.1:0-600000 GCF_036924035.1 Leuresthes tenuis
AAAAGCGGGAGCAGAGTGGTTCAGCTGCAAGAAGGTCTGAATGTCCATCAATAATTGCTTTAAAACATGAAAGAAAATTTTCGAATATCATCCGCACATGATCATAAGAAGGAGAGGAGGTGTTCAGCTTCAAGAAGGTGTGAATGTCCACCCATAATTCCTGAAAAATGGGTAAAAAAAGGTGCGAATGCCCAACCATACATTATCAAAAGCAGGTGTGAATGTCAGATCATAATTTGCAAAAAGCTGATGAGAAAGGGTGAGAATGCCCGACTATACACCATCAAATGCGGGAGCGGAGGTGTTCGGCTCTGAGTAGGTGTGAATGTCCGACCATAATTGCTGAAAAATGTGTTAGAAAAGGAAAGAATGCCGGACCATACATCATCAAAAGCGAGAGAGGTGGTGTTCGGCTGCAAAAAGGTGTAAATGTTCGACTAAAGTTTGTAAAAAGCGGGTAAGACATGGTGCGAATGCCTGACAAGGTATGATCAAAAGCAGGAGCCGAGGTGTTCAGCTGCAAGAAAGTCTAAATGTCCATCAATAATTGCTAGAAAACATGAAAGAAAATTTTCGAAAATAAAACCGCACATGATCATAAGTGGGAGAGGAGGTGTTCAGCTGCAAGAAGGTGTGAATGTCCACCCATTATTCCTGACAAATGGGTAAAAAAAAGGTGCGAATGCCCAACCATACATCATCAAAAGCAGGAGTGGATGTGTTCGGCTACAAGAAGGTGTGAACGTCCAACCAAAGTTTGTAAAAAGCAGTTAAGAAAAGGTTTGAATATCCAACCAAACATAATCAAAAGCGGGAGCATAGCTTTTCGACTGCAAGTAGGTGTGAATGTCAGATCATAATTTGCAAAAAGCTGATGAGAAAGGGTGAGAATGTCCGACTGCACACCATCAAATGCGGGAGCGGAGTTGTTCGGCTGTGAGTAAGTGTGAATCTCCGACCGTAATTTCTGAAAAATGTGTTAGAAAAGGTAAGAATGCCGGTCCATACATCATCAAAAGCGAGAGAGGTGGTGTTCGGCTGCAAAAAGGTGTAAATGTTCGACCATAGTTTGCAAAAAGCGGGTGAGACAAGGTGCGAATGTCCAACCATACATGATCAAAACAGGGAGCGGAGGTGTTTGGCTGTGACAAGGTGTGAATGTCCACCCAAAATTAATGAAAAGCGGGCAAAAAGTAGGTTTGAATTCCCAAGCATACATCATCAAAAGAAGGAGTGGATGTGTTCGGCTACAAGAAGGTTTGAATGTCCGAGCATAGTTTGTAAAAAGCGGGTAAGAAAAGGTTCAAATGCCCAAACATACACCATCAAAAGAGGGAGCGGAGGTGTTCCGCTGTAAGAAGGTGTGAATGTCCGACCATAGTTGGTAAAAAGTGGGTAAGAAAAGGTTAAAATACCCGACTGTACACAATCAATAGGGGGAGCGGAGTTGTTCGGCTACAAGAAGGTGTGAAAGTCCAACCATGGTTTGTAAAAAGCTGGTAAGAAAAGGTTCGAATGCCCGAATATATACCATCAAAAGCGGAAGTGGAGGTGTTCGGCTGCAAGAAGGTGTGAACGTCCGACCAAAGTTTGTAAAAAGCAGTTAAGAAAAGGTTCGAATATCCAACCAAACATAATCAAAAGCGGGAGCAGAGCTGTTCGACTGCAAGTAGGTGTGAATGTCCAGACATAATTACTCACAAACGGGTAAGAAAAGGTAGTATTGCCAGACCATACATGATCAAAAAAGGGAGCTGAGGTGGTTCAGCACCAAGGTGTGAATGTCTGACTATAGTTTGTAAAAAGCGGGTAAGATAAGGTGCGAATGCCCGACAATGTATAATCAAAAGAGGGAGCAGAGGTTTTCGGCTACAAGAAGGTTTGAATGTCCGACCATAGTTTGTAAAAAGCGGGTAAGAAAAGGTTCAAATGCCTGACTATACACCATCAAAAGCGGGAGCGGAGATGTTCCGCTGTAAGACGGTGTGAATGTCCAACCATTGTTGGTAAAAAGCGGGTAAGAAAAGGTTAAAATACCCGACTGTACACAATCAATAGCGGGAGTGGAGTTGTTCGGCTACAAGAAGGTGTGAAATTCCAACCATCGTTTGTAAAAAGCTGGTAAGAAAAGGTTCGAATGCCCGAATATATACCATCAAAAGCGGATGCGGAGGTGTTCGGCTGCAAGAAGGTGTGAACGTCCGACCAAAGTTGGCAAAAAGCAGTAAAGAAAAGGTTCGAATATCCAAACATAATTAAAAGCGAGAGAGATTGTGTTCAGCTGCAAGTAGGTGTGAATATCCAGCCATAATTACTCACAAACGGGTAAGAAAATGTAGTATTGCCAGACCATACATGATCAAAACAGGGAGCGGAGGTGGTTTAGCTGCAAAAAGGGGTGAATGTCCAACTAAAGTTCAAATATATTAACAAAAGCGGGAGGAGAGGTCTTCGGATTAGAGTGGTTGAAATTTCCAACCATAATCTATAAAATGCGGTGAAAAAAAAAAGTGTGAAGGAATGAATTTTATAGCAAAATCCGAAATCATGCATAACTCCGCAAAAGGAACGTATTGCTCAACCAAAGGGATGCTTCTTTTCTCATTCAGGGTAATATGAGGAACTTTATGCTTGATACATTTTAGACATGGATAACTATGAAGGACAAAGCAATTTTAACTTGGTTTGAGCAAAGCAATTCATTTTATAGGAAAATCCGAAATCGTGCAGGACTCATGAAAGTAAGCTTATTCTGGGATTCCTGATCCTCCAGTGTTGCTCTTTCCTATACTGCAAAATAAAGCCTTGTTCTTTGTTGAAATCGATATAGACATTGATAAATATGAAGGACAAAGCAGTTTCCACTTTGTTTGAGTGAAGGAATTAATTTTATAGCAAAATCCCAAATCAAGCAGAACGTATGAAAATAAGCTTGTTTTCGGATTCCTGATCCTTCAGTGTTGCTATTTCTTCTACTACAAAATACAATGTTGTTCTTTGTTGAAGTCAATCTAGACATTGATAAATATGAAGGACAAAGCAGTTTTAACATTGTTTGAGTAAAGGAATTCATTTTATACATAAAATCCCAAATCATGCAGAACGTATGAAAATAAGCTTATTCTCGGATTCCTGTTCCTTCAAGTGTTGCTCTTTCTACTACTGCAAAATACAATGTTGTTCTTTGTTGAAGTAAATCTAGACATTGATAAATATGAAGGACAAAGCAGTTTCCACTTTGTTTGAGTGAAGGAATTAATTTTATAGCAAAATCCCAAATCAAGCAGAACGTATGAAAATAAGCTTGTTTTCGGATTCCTGATCCTTCAGTGTTGCTATTTCTTCTACTGCAAAATACAATGTTGTTCTTTGTTGAAGTCAATCTAGACATTGATAAATATGAAGGACAAAGCAGTTTTAACATAGTTTGAGTAAAGGAATTCATTTTATACATAAAATCCCAAATCATGCAGAACGTATGAAAATAAGCTTATTCTCGGATTCCTGTTCCTTCAAGTGTTGCTCTATCTACTACTGCAAAATACAATGTTGTTCTTTGTTGAAGTCGATCTAGACATTGATAAATATGAAGGACAAAGCAGTTTTCACTTGGTTTGAGTGAAGGATTTGCAGCTGAAAACCTCCCGCTCCCGCTTTTGATTGTGTATAGTCGGGCTTTCGAGCCTTTTCTTACCCGGTTTTTAGAAATTATGGTTGGACATTCAGACCTTGCAGCCGAAGACCTCCACTCCCTCTTTTGATCATACATTGTCGGGCATTCGCACCTTGTCTTACCCGCTTTTTACAAACTATAGTCAGACATTCACACCTTGCAGCTGAACCACCTCAGCTCCCTGTTTTGATCATGTATGGTCTGGCAATACTACCTTTTCTTACCCGTTTGTGAGTAATTATGGCTGGACATTCACACCTACTTGCAGTCGAACAGCTCTGCTCCCGCTTTTGATGGTATATATTCGGGCATTCGAACCTTTTCTTAGCAGCTTTTTACAAACCATGGTTGAACTTTCACACCTTCTTGTAGCCGAACACCTCCGCTCCCGCTTTTGATGGTGTATAGTCAGTCATTTGAACCTTTTCTTACCCGCTTTTTACAAACTATGGTCGGACATTCAAACCTTCTTGTAGCCGAAAACCTCCGCTCCCTCTTTTGATCATACATTGTCGGGCATTCGCACCTTTTCTTACCCGTTTTTTACAAACCATGGTCGGACTGTCACACATTCTTGTAGCCAAACACATCCACTCCCGCTATTGATTGTGTACAGTCGGGTATTTTAACCTTTTCTTACCCGTTTTTTACCAACTATGGTCGGACATTCACACCTTCTTACAGCGGAACACCTCCGCTCCCTCTTTTGATGGTGTATGTTTGGGCATTCGAACCTTTTCTTACCCGCTTTTTACAAACTATGCTCGGACATTCAAACCTTCTTGTAGCCGAACACATCCACTCTTGCTTTTGATGATGTATGGTTGGGCATTCAAACCTACTTGTTGCCCGATTTTCATTAATTTTGGGTGGACATTCACACCTTGTCACAGCCAAACACCTCCGCTCCCTGTTTTGATCATGTATGGTTGGACATTCGCACCTTTTCTCACCCGCTTTTTGCCAACTATGGTCGGCTGTTCACAGCTTCCTCTCCACCATACTTGTATGGTGGGATATTCACACCCACTTGCATCCGACGACCTTTTGTTGATATTTAGTCGGTCATTCGCAGCTTACCCGCTTTTGGCAAACTATGGCCTTCATGCAGCCAAACACCTCTGATCTCGCTTTTGATGATGTAAGGTTGGGCATTCAGACCTTGCTTCACCTGCTTTTCACCAAATATAGTCGGACATTCACACCTTCTTGCAGCCGAACACTTCCGCTCCACCTTTTAGTGTTCTATCACACCTTTTTTTTCACCGCATTTTATAGATTATGGTTGGAAATTCTCAACCACTCTCATCCGAAGACCTCTCCTCCCGCTTTTGTTAATATATTTGAACTTTAGTCGGACATTCACACCTTCTTGCAGCTGAACCACCTCCGCTCCCTGTTTTGATCATGTATGGTCTGGCAATACTACCTTTTCTTACCCGTTTGTTAGTAATTATGGATGGACATTCACACCTACTTGCAGCCAAACACCACCTCTCCCGCTTTTGATGATGTATGGACCGGCATTCTTACCTTTGCTAACACATTTTTCAGCAATTATGGTCGGAGATTCACACTTACTCACAGCCGAACAACTCCGCTCCCGCATTTGATGGTGTATAGTCGGGCATTCTCACCCTTTCTCATCAGCTTTTTGCAAATTATGATCTGACATTCACACCTGCTTTTGATAATGTATGGTTGGGCATTCGCACCTTTTCTTACCCATTTTTCAGTAATTATGGGTGGACATTCACACCTTCTTGCAGCTGAACACCTCCTCTCCCGCTATTGATTGTGTACAGTCGGGTATTTTAACCTTTTCTTACCCGCTTTTTACCAAATATGGTTGGACATTCACACCGTCTTACAGCGGAACACCTCTGCTCCCGCTTTTGATGGTGTATAGTCAGGCATTTGAACCTTTTCTTACCCGCTTTTTACAAACTATGGTCGGACATTCAAACCTTCTTGTAGCCGAAAACCTCCGCTCCCTCTTTTGATTATACATTGTTGGGCATTTGCACCTTATTTACAAACTATAGTCAGACATTCACACCTTGCAGCTGAGCCACCTCAGCTCCCTGTTTTGATAGTGTATGTTCGGGCATTCGAACCTATTCTTACCCCCTTTTTACAAACTATGCTCGGAGATTCACACCTACTCACAGCCGAACAACTCCGCTCCCGCATTTGATGATGTCTTGTCCGGCATTCTAGTCTCTTCTAACACATTTTTCAGCAATTATGGTCGGACATTCACACCTACTCACAGCCGAACACTTCCGCTCCCGCATTTGATGGTGTATAGCCGGGCATTCTCACCCTTTCTCATCAGCTTTTTGCAAATTATGATCTGACATTCACACCTACTTGCAGTCGAACAGCTCTGCTCCCGCTTTTGATTATGTTTGGTTGGATATTCGAACCTTTTCTTAGCTGCTTTTTACAAACTTTGGTCGGACGTTCACACCTTCTTGCAGCCGAACACATCCACTTCCACTTTTGATGGTATATATTCGGGTATTCGAACCTTTTCTTACCCGCTTTTTACAAACCGTGGTCGGACTTTCACACCTTCTTGTAGCCAAACAACTCCGCTCCCGCTATTGATTGTGTACAGTCGGGTATTTTAACCTTTTCTTACCCGCTTTTTACCAACTATGGTCGGACATTTACACCTTCTTACAGCGGAACACCTCCGCTCCCTCTTTTGATGGTCTATGTTCGGGCATTCAAACCTTTTCTTACCCGCTTTTTACAAACTATGGTCGGATATTCAAACCTTCTTGTAGCCGAACACATCCACTCCTGCTTTTGATGATGTATGGTTGGGCATTTTCATCTTTTCTTACCTATTTTTCAGTAATTATGGGTGGACATTCACACCTTCTTGCAGCTGAACAACTCCTCTCCCGCTTATGATCATGTGCGGTTTGATATTCGAAAATTTTCTTTCATGTTTTAAAGCAATTATTGATGGACATTCAAATCTTCTTGTAGCCGAACACATCCACTCCTGCTTTTGATGATGTATGGTTTGGCATTTGCACCCTTTTTTTACCCATTTTTCAGGAATTTTGGGTGGACATTCAGACCTTCTTGCAGCCGAAAACCTCCGCTCCCTCTTTTGATCATACATTGTCGGGCATTCGCACCTTATCTTACCCGCTTTTTACAAACTATAGTCAGACATTCACACCTTGCAGCTCCCTGTTTTGATCATATATGGTCTGGCAATACTAACTTTTCTTACCCGTTTGTGAGTAATTAATCCCAAAATATTGAGCATAAAATAAGTCTTTATGCTGATGATGTATTACTTTTCCTTCAGAACTCACAGACGTCTCTCAGTCACACGATCACACTCATAAATAAATTCTCAGCACTTTCTGACTACTCTATCAACTGGTCTAAGACCACAGTTCTGCCCATTAACTGTAGGGTCCATAATATACCTGCGATCACTTTACAGTCAGGAAATATTAGATATTTAGGCATAAACATTTCCTCCAGGCTCTCAGAGCTAACAAAGCTAAATTATGTGCAATTATTAAAGACAGTAGAGGACGATCTCTCGTTGGAAGTCCTTACCTATATCACTTATGGGGAGAGTTACATCCATTAAAATGATGATTCTACCAAAAGTTAACTATTTGTTCTCAATGATCCCCATAAAACCATCTGCTACTTGGTTTAAGTCACTAGATTCATGCATCTCCAAATTTCTGTGGAAAAACAAACCACCACGTATTAGTTTAAAAACCCTACAGAAGACCAAGGACAGTGGTGGATTAGATTTACCTCATTTTCAGCACTATTCCTTAGACAATAGGTTACAATATATATCAAAATGGTTTAAACCTTGTTGTTGTCACAGTTCCCAGAGACGTTGTAATCGTTGAGGATTCTATATTCACCCCCTCATTAGAGGCACGTAATGCAGATTGATGACACTGAATCTTCTTCTCTGTTCATTGCTGGCATCATTCCCAGCATCGTAAGTGTTCGTGGCATTGTTAGCCTCTTCTTCTGGATCTTGATATCGAGAATCCTTTTATATTTCTGGTTTGTCAGTCCTCTGTCTTCGTTCACCGGAGTCTTTGTCTTTTTGTCCTTGAGTTTGGTGATTTTTTCTTCTTTTGATGCCTTGACACAATGTGACAGGTGATACCACGTGGGAGATCCTGTAACTTGGATTGCTGTCTCTGTGCTGCGAAATGGCTGTGCTGCTCAAATGGTCTCTCCTTCATCATGGTTACATGCTGCCATTCCGACATCTCGCCATTCCGACATGGGTCTCCAATTGTCGGAATGGCGACACTTAATTTTTTATCAAACGTCCCACCATTCCGACACTTTTTTCCTCCTATGGTCGGAATGGCGGTATGTTTTTTGTTTTTTTTAACATACCGCCATTCCGACAGTTCCTTTTAATAGCCTATTTTTTACCCAAAACATTTTGCACTAATGATATGCCGGCGCAAATACGCCCTAAAGTTTGGCGCACAAGCTTTGCACATGCAGAGGCCACAGCCTCGCAAACAAACTTTAATAATCTATTATCAAAATCCCCTGAATTTCAAATATAAAAATACAGATATTAATGTAACTCTGGCGAGACTGAAACTGATTAAGCAGAAATACAGTGTCAGTGAGCTGTCACAGCAGCCAGCTGGAGCGGAGCTCTCCACAGAGCCCATGCGTCTTTTGAAAACCACCGCGGACTGCTTCTCCTCCTCCAGTTGCCGAGACTTTGTGTTTTTAATAACGCTTGTCTATAAACATGTGTTAAACATATAAATTGCATGAACAGAAAGAAGGGACTCACCTGTTGAGTAACACACATTTCCTTATACGGAAAGCCTTGTCGGAATGGTGGGACATTTGAACGTCAGAATAGCGGGATGTCGCAATGGTGGGATGTCGGAATGGTGGGACGTTTGCATGTCGGAATGGTGGTATGTCGGAATGGTGGTATGTCGGAATGGTGGGATGTCGGAATAGCGGGATGTCGGAATGGCGGGATTTCGGAATGGGTGTTGCCACCCCCTTCATCATATACACAGTTATTTATACATCACCTTCCACCATGAAGCGTTGTCCCTTTTTGTTTCTCTCTTTGTTCTTAAAATGCTGTTATGCATGTCTAAACCAATCCATTAAATTAGATCATTTTGGCAGTAAAGCGATCTACTATGTGCTTGGTCGCAAAGCTGCTCATCTGTGGTAAACAGCTCTTCAGAAAGGCATTCTTCAATTGATTTCACTAATTCTATGTAATAATTTTGTGATTTCCTACAAAACTACACTTCTTCTCCCATCTGTCTGAGTATTTAATATTGTCTGGGTCCCGTTAAAACATGTATTTTTCCCATCTAATTCCTTGTTTGCTTTAAAACAAGTATTCCCCATTTTCTATCCCTTCAGTAGCCAACCGGTTTGTATGGAGTACACTGGAGCAACTTGACTGATCAGTAAAACACTGCTTTTGTTGTCACCGCAAGGCTTCCCCCGTCGGTTGTTTCACTGAGACACTACTGAGTAACTATAACTCAACACAGTTTATACACATAACATTCATATACATACTAACAAACAAACAAACAATTATTTATCGCAATTTTCTCATCTCTGTTTGAACGTACACCCAGGTAAATATTCCTGTAGTCTTCTCATACCGACTATGGACCCATTCATTGTTTAACTTCACTGTTTTGCAAATCCTAATTGAATATTACACATTGACATTGAACTTTACTTGATAAGCAGGTCTTCATTGCATTCAGCAGCCTATATGTGAGCATCTATGTGTAAGCTGTTCTTCTTTGCATTTATCAGCAGCAAGCAATTCTTCATTGCACATGCATATGAAAATAGTAAAACAATTCCAATGCGTTAGCGAAACCTTCTATATCAGGAGTGTCCATCATGATGCTGGGAATAGAACCTCTTTCCCAGAATAGTTCAACCTTCATTACTCAACTGATCATAACTCCGCAATGAGCACATTTCAAAGTATCATTCCTCTACATATATTCAAAAATCTATGTGTAAATGTTTAATATTTTTTATATTTGTTGATGTCATTCTGTGTGCATGTGGCCTAAACCCAATCTCTGTGTGGCAATTTTAATTTAAACAAGTTGAACTCTGCCTCTGATCATTTAAAAAAGGTGTGTACCAATATCAACCTTTCTCAGGTAATTACTGATCCTACAAAACCAAAGAGATCCTTCAAGGTTGTCCCTGATTGGCTCAATCTTAACAAATCAAAGGTAGAAAATCCGCAGTATCTGAACTTGGTGTTAGTTATCACTGCTCAATAGCCTGTATCAGAATTGCAAAAATGAAAACATTAGGTCCACGCTTGGTATCCAGATCCTGAAACATCTCCATGAGCAGGCTTTTTTTTAACTGATCTGTTGAATAGTTATATGACACTGTTAAAATCCCAGATGAAGATCTAGCACTTGACCATTTTTGTAAATCTTCTAATTCCATAGTTGATAAACACGCCCCTTTTAAAAAGTATAGAACTTAGAACAGGTCTATCCCTGGCTTTCGGCAGAACTGTCTTCTTTACTTTTTTTTCCCCTTTTCCTGTTCAGCATTATGTCAGAAGAATTGTAGTCTGAATACCTTTGATGCCAAACAGATTTATTTTGCCAAGGGAAGTTTTATAAATGTAAAGCTCCCCTTGATGCCAATTTATTTATTTTTGTTTACAATATATGACATGAACTGAACTGAACCGGACCGGGGGACAAGGAAAGCAGAAGAGGAAAGAAGAGGAAACAGAACAAAAATAGAAACAAAAACCAGACAACCAGCTGCTACACCTGTAAAAAACAAAACAGACAACAATCCATGGCCTATGAGGGGAATCCAGCCTTAGCGCCACCAGGAGCACCTGAAAGCAGACAAGCAGAGAAAAAACAAACACACAAACAAACAAAAACAAGCACAAGAAGCGGCAATCGCATACAACACAGCTGTGGATATAGATGACCTGAGACGACATGATAATACATCAACTGCTTAGTGACCATGCTACTGGACTAATGAATGTGTGTGTGTGTGTGTGAGAACATGCAACACCCATGGCACAGGACCTACATGATAACCGTGCTTAGTTATGAGTGTATAAGCGTACAGGGCCACAATCCACAGCCCCCCCCCCCCAAGCAATCAGAAGCAGGCAGAGAGGGCCACAAGACCCAGGCCACCAGCAGCCCCCACAGAGCACAGAACCCAGGCAGCCCACCGCAGGGGCAACCACGCATCCACCCAGAAGACTGCAGAGGAAGCCCCCGGAAAGAGCCCCCATAAGCATAGGGCAGAGGCACTCCGGGAACCAGGGGCAACAGCCCACCTACCCCGCCAGGCCCCAGCCGCCCAGACATGGGCCGTGCACTGGACCTGGGCCCCAGGAGCCCGAGCGCCCCCAAACCCCCCGGCAGAGGCCCCACCCAATACCCAGGAGGGCCAAGCGCCCCAGACAGCCACAAAGTGGGTCAGCGCCTGCCCCAGCGCCCCTGGCCAAGTGCCCTGGGAGTCAAGACGTGCCCACAGGTAGGTGAAGTCGCGAGCAGTGGGGAGAGGCAACGCTGATGCCCCATCGGGAGAAACACAGGCAGGCCAGGCGACAGCAAGTCCCAGATCCAGGCCCAATCATTACCACACACACTTTCACGTCCCATACATCCACACATCCACACATCCTACCTCCCTCGACTCTGCTGGGGTGTAGTGCAGCGGGCACACCAGGAGGCCAGCAACCCCCCAGCCACCACAGACCCCGAACCAGCAGAACAATTAATTAATCCTCCTGGCCCCTCCTGCCCCGAGCAGACATCAGGAAGCAGGGGTGTGCGAAGAAGACCCCTCCCCTCACCCTTCTGGCTCTTCAATATTTTCTAATAGTGAGCAATTAAAATTGAGGGGCAGCCAAACTTGTAGAACTGGGAGCGCGGCACTCTGGGCAGCCTACATACCCAAAGAGCCCCGCCCACCAGATGCCACTCAGTGTAACCACCCCCCAAGACCTAATGTGTGTGTGTGAGTGTGTTTGATAAGTAGTAATGTCTAAGGTGTAATTAAAACAGGGGCAGGGAACTGCAGAGTGCAACCAAAGGGGACCACCTACGTGGCCCCATCCACTACACCCCACCGAACACACACGCCCCCAAAACCCTTCATGTGTGAGTGTGTGCTGTGTACAGGAGCCAGAAGGGAGAGGGGTATGGGGATATATACCGGGGGAGCTACTCTCCCCCAGAGAGGGCAGCCAGGGACTGGCTGCAATAGGCATCCCCGCTACCTGGGAGCCAACAATGGGCAGGAGGGCCTGATGTCCACCAGGCTCGGGGCCTGCAGCGACCATATTCCGGGAGCTACTGTACCCCCAGAAGGTACCCATCCCGCCCCACCCCACTCAACCCAACCCCACCCAGGAGGACCACTACAAAAAACAAACAAACAACATCAAAAAACAAACAAACAAACAACCCGGTCACACCAGTCGCAGCAGCCCGGGCCTGAGACCCACCATCACCCAGCAACCCACCACCACCACTATGTGATAAAACTAATCAGAGGGGACCAGAGAGAATGAAATTCAGCCAATTGATGTTTTGAGGAGGCAGACATTGTTTCCATGCTAATATAATCTAAAAGAAAATTTCTAAACTGGTTAATACACAGATTGTTCTTCGCTTTCCAGTTCATGAGAATAGTTTTCTTTGCGATACATAACACTGTGACAACCATGTGTGCTGAGTTAATTTCCATGTTGATGTTGTCTAAGTCACCCAGTATGCACAGTGTGGGGCATGCAGGGATGCTACACTTTAGCCATGTTGATAGGTCCTCACAGACTTCAAGCCAGAACTTCTGGACAGGCGCAGAAAACCACAAAGCGTGTGCATAATCATCAGGTGTGTTATCTGTGCAATGTGAGCAGATGTTTGAGTGTGTTAGACCCATCCTGAACATCCTTTGTCCTGTATAGTGTGTTCTATGAAGGATTTTGTATTGTATGAGCTGTAAATTAGGATTTCGAGTCTTTATGAAGGTGTTCAAACATATTTGTGGTTAGAAGCTATGACCAGAACTGATGGATAAATCTGCCTCCCATTTTGAGGATGGAAGAGACATTGTGTCATCTATCTTAGACAATAATTTATATATTTTTGATAGTAGTTTTGGGGTACAGATGCTTAGAAATTCTGCTACCCTAGTCGGGGGTTGTAAGTCTGGTTGGTGGAGGATATATCCATCCATCCATCCATCATCTGCCGCTTATCCGGGGGTCGGGTCGCGGGGGCAGCAGCTTGAGCAGAGAAACCCAGACGTCTCTGTCCCCGGCCACTTCCTCCAGCTCTTCCGGGGGGACCCCGGGGCGTTCCCAGGCCAGCCGAGAGACATAGTCTCTCCAACATGTCCTGGGTCTCCCCCGGGGTCTCCTCCCAGTGCGACGTGCCCGGAACACCTCCCCAGGGAGGCGCCCAGGGGGCATCCTAACCAGATGCCCGAGCCACCTCATCTGGCTCCTCTCAATGCGGAGGAGCAGCGGTTCTACTCCGAGCCCCTCCCGGATGACTGAGCTTCTCACCCTATCTCTAAGGGAGAGCCCAGACACCCTGCGGAGGAAACCCATTTCGGCCGCTTGTATTCGCGATCTTGTTCTTTCGGTCACTACCCACAACTCGTGACCATAGGTGAGGATGGGAACGTAGATTGACCAGTAAGTAGAGAGCTTCGCATTCTGGCTCAGCTCCCTCTTCACAACGACGGGTCGGTGCAGAGCCTGCAACACTGCAGGCGCCGCACCGATCCGCCCGTCAATCTCCCGCTCCATTCGTCCGTCACTCGTGAACAAGACCCCGAGATACTTGAACTCCTCCTCTTGGGGAAGGATCTCATTCCCGACCCGGAGAGAGCATTCCACCCTTTTCCGGCTGAGAACCATAGTCTCGGATTTGGAGGTGCTGATTCTCATCCCAGCCGCTTCACACTCGGCTGCGAATCACTCCAGTGAGAGCTGAAGGTCACGGCCTGACGACGCTAACAGAACCACATCATCTGCAAAAAGCAGAGACCCGATTCTGAGGTCGCCAAATGGGACACCCTCAACGCCCTGGCTCCGCCTAGAAATTCTGTCCATAAAAGTTAGGAACAGAATCGGTGACAAAGGGCAGCCCTGACGGAGTCCAACTCTCACCGGAAACGTATCCGACTTACTGCCGGCAATGCGGACCAAACTCTGGCACCGGTCATACAGAGACCGAACGGCCCCTATCAAGGGGTCCGGCACTCCATATTCCCGGAGCACCCCCCACAGGACTCCACGAGGGACACGGTCGAACGCTTTTTCCAAGTCCACAAAACACATGTAGACTGGTTGGGCGAACTCCCATGCACCCTCCAGGATCCTGCCGAGGGTATAGAGCTGGTCCACTGTTCCACGGCCAGGACGAAAGCCACACTGCATCTCCTGAATCCGAGGCTCGATTATCCGACGGATCCTCCTCTCCAATACCCCCGAATAGACCTTACCAGGGAGGCTGAGGAGTGTGATACCCCTATAGTTGGAACACACCCTCCGGTCCCCCTTTTTAAAGAGGGGGACCACCACCCCAATCTGCCAGTCCAGAGGCACTGTCCCCGATGTCCACGCGATACTGCAGAGGCGTGTCAGCCAAGACAGCCCTACAACATCCAGAGCCTTGAGAAACTCAGGACGGACCTCATCCACCCCCAGGGCCTTGCCACCGAGGAGCTTTTTAACCACCTCGGCAACCTCAGCCCCAGAAATGGGAGGCCCCGTCTCCGAGCTCTCCGACTCTGCCTCTTCCGAGCACGTGTTGGTAGGATTGAGGAGTTCCTCGAAGTACTCCCCCCACCGACTCACAACATCCCTAGTTGAGGTCAGCAAAGCCCCGTCCCCACTGTAAACAGTGTTGACTGTGAGCCGCTCCCCCCCCCCTGAGACGCCGGATGGTGGACCAGAATCTTTTCGAGGCCGTCCGGAAATCGTTCTCCATGGTCTCACCGAACTCCTCCCAGGCCCGAGTTTTTGCCTCAGCAACCGCCGAAGCCGTGGCCCGTCTGGCCCGTCGGTACCTATCAGCTTCTTCCAGTGTCCCACTGGCCAAAAAGGCCCGATAGGACTCCTTCTTCAGCTTGACGGCTTCCCTCACCACTGGTGTCCACCAGCAGGTTCGAGGGTTGCCGCCACGACAGGCACCGACCACCTTACGGCCACAACTCCGACCAGCTGCCTCGGCAATGGAGTCACGGAACATGGCCCATTCGGACTCAATGTCCCCCACCTCAAATATGGTTGAAGCTCTGCCGGAGGTGGGAGTTAAAGCTCCTTCTGACGGGGGATTCTGACAAACGCTCCCAGCAGACCCTCACAATACGTTTGGGCCTGCCAGGTCTGATCGGCATCCTCCCCCACCAGCGGAGCCAAATCACCACCAGGTGGTGATCAGTTGACAGCTCCGCCCCTCTCTTCACCCGAGTGTCCAGGACATACGGCCGCAAGTCCGATGATACAACCACAAAGTCGATCATCGAACTGCGGCCAAGGGTGTCCTGGTGCCAAGTGCACATATGGACACCCTTATGCCTGAACATGGTGTTCGTTATGGACAGTCTATGACTGGCACAGAAGTCCAACAACATAACACCACTCTGATTCAGATCGGGGGGGCCGTTCCTCCCAATCACACCCCTCCAGGTCTCACTGTCATTGCCCACGAGAGCATTGAAGTCCCCCAGCAGAATGAGGGAGTCTCCGGTAGGAGCATTCTCCAGTGCCTCCCCCAGAGACTCCAAAAAGGGTACTGGGGTAAACCCCAATGTACTGGCACACAGCCGGGGGGCAATAAGTATGCCCACACCTGCTCTGCGCCTCTCACCACGGGCAACTCCAGAGTGGAAGAGAGTCCAACCCCTCTCAAGAGTACTGGTTCCAGATCCCAAGCCGTGCGTCGAGGTGAGTCCGACTATATCTAATGGTCTGATGAAGTTTCAACAATAAACAACAAACTTTGTATTATGAGAAAGAACCAGACTCATTCTTCAGGAATCCGAAAATAAGCTCTATTTTACGAGTTATGCACGAATTCGGATTCTCCTATAAAACGAATTCCTTAACTCAAACCAAGTTAAGACTGCTTTGTCCTTCATATTTATTCATGTCTAATCAAGTTTCAATGATAAACAACGTTGTACTTTGTAGAATGAGAAAGAACTTCTTCAGCAATAAGCATCTCTCGACAAATGACGAAATACAGATTTTGCTATAAAATTAATTGCTATCAGCCTGACTTAAAACTGTTTGTCTTCCTTATTTATCCACTTCAAATCAAGTTTCAACAATTAAAAAAATTTTGTAGTTTGAGAAAGAACAGCTTAATCTTGAGCAATCAGTATAAAAAGAGGGTAAGCAAAGGTGCGAATGTCAAACCATACATGATCAAAACAGGGAGCGGAGGTGTTTGGCTGAGACAAGGTGTGAATGTCCACCCATAATTAATGAAAAGCGGGCAACAAGTAGGTTCGAATGCCCAACCATACATCATCAAAAGCAGGAGTGGATATGTTCGGCTACAAGAAGGTTTGAACGTCTGACCATAGTTTGTAAAAAGCGGGTAAGAAAAGGTTCGAATGCCCGAACATACACCATCAAAGGAGGGAGCGGAGGTGTTCCGCTGTAAGAAGGTGTGAATGTCCGACCATAGTTGGTAAAAAACGGGTAAGAAAAGGTTAAAATACCCGACTGTACACAATCAGTAGCGGGTGCGGAGATGTTCGGCTACTAAAAGGTGTGAAAGTCCGACCATGGTTTGTAAAAAGCGGGTAAGAAAAGGTGCGAATGCCCGAAAATGTATGATCAAAAGAGGGAGCGGAGGTGTTCGGCTGCAAGAAGGTGTGAATGTACACCCATAATTACTGAAAAATGGGTAAGAAAAGGTGCGAATGCACAACTATACATAATCAAAAGCAGGAGTGGATGTGTTCGGCTACAAGAAGGTTTGAATGTCCGACCATAGTTTGTAAAAAGCGGGTAAGAAAAGGTTTGAATGCCCGAACATACACCATCAAAAGAGGGAGCGGAGGTGTTCCGCTGTAAGAAGGTGTGAATGTCCGACCATAGTTGGTAAAAAGCGGGTAAGAAAAGGTTAAAATACCCGACTGTACACAATCAATAGGGGGAGCGGAGTTGTTCGGCTACAAGAAGGTGTGAAAGTCCAACCATGGTTTGTAAAAAGCTGGTAAGAAAAGGTTCGAATGCCCGAATATATACCATCAAAAGCGGAAGTGGAGGTGTTCGGCTGCAAGAAGGTGTGAACGTCCGACCAAAGTTTGTAAAAAGCAGTTAAGAAAAGGTTCGAATATCCAACCAAACATAATCAAAAGCGGGAGCAGAGCTGTTCGACTGCAAGTAGGTGTGAATGTCCAGACATAATTACTCACAAACGGGTAAGAAAAGGTAGTATTGCCAGACCATACATGATCAAAAAAGGGAGCTGAGGTGGTTCAGCACCAAGGTGTGAATGTCTGACTATAGTTTGTAAAAAGCGGGTAAGATAAGGTGCGAATGCCCGACAATGTATAATCAAAAGAGGGAGCAGAGGTTTTCGGCTACAAGAAGGTTTGAATGTCCGACCATAGTTTGTAAAAAGCGGGTAAGAAAAGGTTCAAATGCCTGACTATACACCATCAAAAGCGGGAGCGGAGATGTTCCGCTGTAAGACGGTGTGAATGTCCAACCATTGTTGGTAAAAAGCGGGTAAGAAAAGGTTAAAATACCCGACTGTACACAATCAATAGCGGGAGTGGAGTTGTTCGGCTACAAGAAGGTGTGAAATTCCAACCATCGTTTGTAAAAAGCTGGTAAGAAAAGGTTCGAATGCCCGAATATATACCATCAAAAGCGGATGCGGAGGTGTTCGGCTGCAAGAAGGTGTGAACGTCCGACCAAAGTTGGCAAAAAGCAGTAAAGAAAAGGTTCGAATATCCAAACATAATTAAAAACGAGAGAGATTGTGTTCAGCTGCAAGTAGGTGTGAATATCCAGCCATAATTACTCACAAACGGGTAAGAAAATGTAGTATTGCCAGACCATACATGATCAAAACAGGGAGCGGAGGTGGTTTAGCTGCAAAAAGGGGTGAATGTCCAACTAAAGTTCAAATATATTAACAAAAGCGGGAGGAGAGGTCTTTGGATTAGAGTGGTTGAAATTTCCAACCATAATCTATAAAATGCGGTGAAAAAAAAAAGTGTGAAGGAATGAATTTTATAGCAAAATCCGAAATCATGCATAACTCCGCAAAAGGAACGTATTGCTCAACCAAAGGGATGCTTCTTTTCTCATTCAGGGTAATATGAGGAACTTTATGCTTGATACATTTTAGACATGGATAACTATGAAGGACAAAGCAATTTTAACTTGGTTTGAGCAAAGCAATTCATTTTATAGGAAAATCCGAAATCGTGCAGGACTCATGAAAGTAAGCTTATTCTCGGATTCCTGATCCTCCAGTGTTGCTCTTTCCTATACTGCAAAATAAAGCCTTGTTCTTTGTTGAAATCGATATAGACATTGATAAATATGAAGGACAAAGCAGTTTCCACTTTGTTTGAGTGAAGGAATTAATTTTATAGCAAAATCCCAAATCAAGCAGAACGTATGAAAATAAGCTTGTTTTCGGATTCCTGATCCTTCAGTGTTGCTATTTCTTCTACTACAAAATACAATGTTGTTCTTTGTTGAAGTCAATCTAGACATTGATAAATATGAAGGACAAAGCAGTTTTAACATAGTTTGAGTAAAGGAATTCATTTTATACATAAAATCCCAAATCATGCAGAACGTATGAAAATAAGCTTATTCTCGGATTCCTGTTCCTTCAAGTGTTGCTCTTTCTACTACTGCAAAATACAATGTTGTTCTTTGTTGAAGTAAATCTAGACATTGATAAATATGAAGGACAAAGCAGTTTCCACTTTGTTTGAGTGAAGGAATTAATTTTATAGCAAAATCCCAAATCAAGCAGAACGTATGAAAATAAGCTTGTTTTCGGATTCCTGATCCTTCAGTGTTGCTATTTCTTCTACTGCAAAATACAATGTTGTTTTTTGTTGAAGTCAATCTAGACATTGATAAATATGAAGGACAAAGCAGTTTTAACATAGTTTGAGTAAAGGAATTCATTTTATACATAAAATCCCAAATCATGCAGAACGTATGAAAATAAGCTTATTCTCGGATTCCTGTTCCTTCAAGTGTTGCTCTTTCTACTACTGCAAAATACAATGTTGTTCTTTGTTGAAGTCGATCTAGACATTGATAAATATGAAGGACAAAGCAGTTTTCACTTGGTTTGAGTGAAGGATTTGCAGCTGAAAACCTCCCGCTCCCGCTTTTGATTGTGTATAGTCGGGCTTTCGAGCCTTTTCTTACCCGGTTTTTAGAAATTATGGTTGGACATTCAGACCTTGCAGCCGAAGACCTCCACTCCCTCTTTTGATCATACATTGTCGGGCATTCGCACCTTGTCTTACCCGCTTTTTACAAACTATAGTCAGACATTCACACCTTGCAGCTGAACCACCTCAGCTCCCTGTTTTGATCATGTATGGTCTGGCAATACTACCTTTTCTTACCCGTTTGTGAGTAATTATGGCTGGACATTCACACCTACTTGCATTCGAACAGCTCTGCTCCCGCTTTTGATGGTATATATTCGGGCATTCGAACCTTTTCTTAGCAGCTTTTTACAAACCATGGTTGAACTTTCACACCTTCTTGTAGCCGAACACCTCCGCTCCCGCTTTTGATGGTGTATAGTCAGGCATTTGAACCTTTTCTTACCCGCTTTTTACAAACTATGGTCGGACATTCAAACCTTCTTGTAGCCGAAAACCTCCGCTCCCTCTTTTGATCATACATTGTCGGGCATTCGCACCTTTTCTTACCCGTTTTTTACAAACCATGGTCGGACTGTCACACATTCTTGTAGCCAAACACATCCGCTCCCGCTATTGATTGTGTACAGTCGGGTATTTTAACCTTTTCTTACCCGCTTTTTACCAAATATGGTTGGACATTCACACCGTCTTACAGCGGAACACCTCTGCTCCCGCTTTTGATGGTGTATAGTCAGGCATTTGAACCTTTTCTTACCCGCTTTTTACAAACTATGGTCGGACATTCAAACCTTGTAGCCGAAAACCTCAGCTCCCTGTTTTGATAGTGTATGTTCGGGCATTCGAACCTATTCTTATTCCTATTCAAACCTTCTTGTAGCCGAACACATCCATTCCTGCTTTTGATGATGTATGGTTGGGCATTTTCATCTTTTCTTACCTATTTTTCAGTAATTATGGGTGGACATTCACACCTTCTTGCAGCTGAACAACTCCTCTCCCGCTTATGATCATGTGCGGTTTGATATTCGAAAATTTTCTTTCATGTTTTAAAGCAATTATTGATGGACATTCAAATCTTCTTGTAGCCGAACACATCCACTCCTGCTTTTGATGATGTATGGTTTGGCATTCGCACCCTTTTTTTACCCATTTTTCAGGAATTTTGGGTGGACATTCAGACCTTCTTGCAGCCGAAAACCTCCGCTCCCTCTTTTGATCATACATTGTCGGGCATTCGCACCTTATCTTACCCGCTTTTTACAAACTATAGTCAGACATTCACACCTTGCAGCTCCCTGTTTTGATCATATATGGTCTGGCAATACTAACTTTTCTTACCCGTTTGTGAGTAATTAATCCCAAAATATTGAGCATAAAATAAGTCTTTATGCTGATGATGTATTACTTTTCCTTCAGAACTCACAGACGTCTCTCAGTCACACGATCACACTCATAAATAAATTCTCAGCACTTTCTGACTACTCTATCAACTGGTCTAAGACCACAGTTCTGCCCATTAACTGTAGGGTCCATAATATACCTGCGATCACTTTACAGTCAGGAAATATTAGATATTTAGGCATAAACATTTCCTCCAGGCTCTCAGAGCTAACAAAGCTAAATTATGTGCAATTATTAAAGACAGTAGAGGACGATCTCTCGTTGGAAGTCCTTACCTATATCACTTATGGGGAGAGTTACATCCATTAAAATGATGATTCTACCAAAAGTTAACTATTTGTTCTCAATGATCCCCATAAAACCATCTGCTACTTGGTTTAAGTCACTAGATTCATGCATCTCCAAATTTCTGTGGAAAAACAAACCACCACGTATTAGTTTAAAAACCCTACAGAAGACCAAGGACAGTGGTGGATTAGATTTACCTCATTTTCAGCACTATTCCTTAGACAATAGGTTACAATATATATCAAAATGGTTTAAACCTTGTTGTGTTGTTGTCACAGTTCCCAGAGACGTTGTAATCGTTGAGGATTCTATATTCACCCCCTCATTAGAGGCACGTAATGCAGATTGATGACACTGAATCTTCTTCTCTGTTCATTGCTGGCATCATTCCCAGCATCGTAAGTGTTCGTGGCATTGTTAGCCTCTTCTTCTGGATCTTGATATCGAGAATCCTTTTATATTTCTGGTTTGTCAGTCCTCTGTCTTCGTTCACCGGAGTCTTTGTCTTTTTGTCCTTGAGTTTGGTGATTTTTTCTTCTTTTGATGCCTTGACACAATGTGACAGGTGATACCACGTGGGAGATCCTGTAACTTGGATTGCTGTCCCTGTGCTGCGAAATGGCTGTGCTGCTCAAATGGTCTCTCCTTCATCATGGTTACATGCTGCCATTCCGACATCTCGCCATTCCGACATGGGTCTCCAATTGTCGGAATGGCGACACTTAATTTTTTATCAAACGTCCCACCATTCCGACACTTTTTTCCTCCTATGGTCGGAATGGCGGTATGTTTTTTGTTTTTTTTAACATACCGCCATTCCGACAGTTCCTTTTAATAGCCTATTTTTTACCCAAAACATTTTGCACTAATGATATGCCGGCGCAAATACGCCCTAAAGTTTGGCGCACAAGCTTTGCACATGCAGAGGCCACATCCTCGCAAACAAACTTTAATAATCTATTATCAAAATCCCCTGAATTTCAAATATAAAAATACAGATATTAATGTAACTCTGGCGAGACTGAAACTGATTAAGCAGAAATACAGTGTCAGTGAGCTGTCACAGCAGCCAGCTGGAGCGGAGCTCTCCACAGAGCCCATGCGTCTTTTGAAAACCACCGCGGACTGCTTCTCCTCCTCCAGTTGCCGAGACTTTGTGTTTTTAATAACGCTTGTCTATAAACATGTGTTAAACATATAAATTGCATGAACAGAAAGAAGGGACTCACCTGTTGAGTAACACACATTTCCTTATACGGAAAGCCTTGTCGGAATGGTGGGACATTTGAACGTCAGAATAGCGGGATGTCGCAATGGTGGGATGTCGGAATGGTGGGACGTTTGCATGTCGGAATGGTGGTATGTCGGAATGGTGGTATGTCGGAATGGTGGGATGTCGGAATAGCGGGATGTCGGAATGGCGGGATTTCGGAATGGGTGTTGCCACCCCCTTCATCATATACACAGTTATTTATACATCCCCTTCCACCATGAAGCGTTGTCCCTTTTTGTTTCTCTCTTTGTTCTTAAAATGCTGTTATGCATGTCTAAACCAATCCATTAAATTAGATCATTTTGGCAGTAAAGCGATCTACAATGTGCTTGGTCGCAAAGCTGCTCATCTGTGGTAAACAGCTCTTCAGAAAGGCATTCTTCAATTGATTTCACTAATTCTATGTAATAATTTTGTGATTTCCTACAAAACTACACTTCTTCTCCCATCTGTCTGAGTATTTAATATTGTCTGGGTCCCGTTAAAACATGTATTTTTCCCATCTAATTCCTTGTTTGCTTTAAAACAAGTATTCCCCATTTTCTATCCCTTCAGTAGCCAACCAGTTTGTATGGAGTACACTGGAGCAACTTGACTGATCAGTAAAACACTGCTTTTGTTGTCACCGCAAGGCTTCCCCCGTCGGTTGTTTCACTGAGACACTACTGAGTAACTATAACTCAACACAGTTTATACACATAACATTCCTATACATACTAACAAACAAACAAACAATTATTTATCGCAATTTTCTCATCTCTGTTTGAACGTACACCCAGGTAAATATTCCTGTAGTCTTCTCATACCGACTATGGACCCATTCATTGTTTAACTTCACTGTTTTGCAAATCCTAATTGAATATTACACATTGACATTGAACTTTACTTGATAAGCAGGTCTTCATTGCATTCAGCAGCCTATATGTGAGCATCTATGTGTAAGCTGTTCTTCTTTGCATTTATCAGCAGCAAGCAATTCTTCATTGCACATGCATATGAAAATAGTAAAACAATTCCAATGCGTTAGCGAAACATTCTATATCAGGAGTGTCCATCATGATGCTGGGAATAGAACCTCTTTCCCAGAATAGTTCAACCTTCATTACTCAACTGATCATAACTCCGCAATGAGCACATTTCAAAGTATCATTCCTCTACATATATTCAAAAATCTATGTGTAAATGTTTAATATTTCTTATATTTGTTGATGTCATTCTGTGTGCATGTGGCCTAAACCCAATCTCTGTGTGGCAATTTTAATTTAAACAAGTTGAACTCTGCCTCTGATCATTTAAAAAAGGTGTGTACCAATATCAACCTTTCTCAGGTAATTACTGATCCTACAAAACCAAAGAGATCCTTCAAGGTTGTCCCTGATTGGCTCAATCTTAACAAATCAAAGGTAGAAAATCCGCAGTATCTGAACTTGGTGTTAGTTATCACTGCTCAATAGCCTGTATCAGAATTGCAAAAATGAAAACATTAGGTCCACGCTTGGTATCCAGATCCTGAAACATCTCCATGAGCAGGCTTTTTTTTAACTGATCTGTTGAATAGTTATATGACACTGTTAAAATCCCAGATGAAGATCTAGCACTTGACCATTTTTGTAAATCTTCTAATTCCATAGTTGATAAACACGCCCCTTTTAAAAAGTATAGAACTTAGAACAGGTCTATCCCTGGCTTTCGGCAGAACTGTCTTCTTTACTTTTTTTTCCCCTTGTCCTGTTCAGCATTATGTCAGAAGAATTGTAGTCTGAATACCTTTGATGCCAAACAGATTTGTTTTGCCAAGGGAAGTTTTATAAATGTAAAGCTCCCCTTGATGCCAATTTATTTATTTCTGTTTACAATATATGACATGAACTGAACTGAACCGGACCGGGGGACAAGGAAAGAAGAAGAGGAAAGAAGAGGAAACAGAACAAAAATAGAAACAAAAACCAGACAACCAGCTGCTACACCTGTAAAAAACAAAACAGACAACAATCCATGGCCTATGAGGGGAATCCAGCCTTAGCGCCACCAGGAGCACCTGAAAGCAGACAAGCAGAGAAAAAACAAACACACAAACAAACAAAAACAAGCACAAGAAGCGGCAATCGCATACAACACAGCTGTGGATATAGATGACCTGAGACGACATGATAATACATCAACTGCTTAGTGACCATGCTACTGGACTAATGAATGTGTGTGTGTGTGTGTGAGAACATGCAACACCCATGGCACAGGACCTACATGATAACCGTGCTTAGTTATGAGTGTATAAGCGTACAGGGCCACAATCCACAGCCCCCCCCCCCAAGCAATCAGAAGCAGGCAGAGAGGGCCACAAGACCCAGGCCACCAGCAGCCTCCACAGAGCACAGAACCCAGGCAGCCCACCGCAGGGGCAACCACGCATCCACCCAGAAGACTGCAGAGGAAGCCCCCGGAAAGAGCCCCCATAAGCATAGGGCAGAGGCACTCCGGGAACCAGGGGCAACAGCCCACCGACCCCGCCAGGCCCCAGCCGCCCAGACATGGGCCGTGCACTGGACCTGGGCCCCAGGAGCCCGAGCGCCCCCAAACCCCCCGGCAGAGGCCCCACCCAATACCCAGGAGGGCCAAGCGCCCCAGACAGCCACAAAGTGGGTCAGCGCCTGCCCCAGCGCCCCTGGCCAAGTGCCCTCGGAGTCAAGACGTGCCCACAAGTGGGTGAAGTCGTGAGCAGTGGGGAGAGGCAACGCTGATGCCCCATCGGGAGAAACACAGGCAGGCCAGGCGACAGCAAGTCCCAGATCCAGGCCCAATCATTACCACACACACTTTCACGTCCCATACATCCACACATCCACACATCCTACCTCCCTCGACTCTGCTGGGGTGTAGTGCAGCGGGCACACCAAGAGGCCAGCAACCCCCCAGCCACCACAGACCCCGAACCAGCAGAACAATTAATTAATCCTCCTGGCCCCTCCTGCCCCGAGCAGACACCAGGAAGCAGGGGTGTGCGAAGAAGACCCCTCCCCTCACCCTTCTGGCTCTTCAATATTTTCTAATAGTGAGCAATTAAAATTGAGGGGCAGCCAAACTTGTAGAACTGGGAGCGCGGCACTCTGGGCAGCCTACATACCCAAAGAGCCCCGCCCACCAGATGCCACTCAGTGTAACCACCCCCCAAGACCTAATGTGTGTGTGTGAGTGTGTTTGATAAGTAGTAATGTCTAAGGTGTAATTAAAACAGGGGCAGGGAACTGCAGAGTGCAACCAAAGGGGACCACCTACGTGGCCCCATCCACTACACCCCACCGAACACACACGCCCCCAAAACCCTTCATGTGTGAGTGTGTGCTGTGTACAGGAGCCAGAAGGGAGAGGGGTATGGGGATATATACCGGGGGAGCTACTCTCCCCCAGAGAGGGCAGCCAGGGACTGGCTGCAATAGGCATCCCCGCTACCTGGGAGCCAACAATGGGCAGGAGGGCCTGATGTCCACCAGGCTCGGGGCCTGCAGCGACCATATTCTGGGAGCTACTGTACCCCCAGAAGGTACCCATCCCGCCCCACCCCACTCAACCCAACCCAACCCAGGAGGACCTCTACAAAAAAACAAACAAACAACATCAAAAAACAAACAAACAAACCACCCGGTCACACCAGTCGCAGCAGCCCGGGCCTGAGACCCACCATCACCCAGCAACCCACCACCACCACTATGTGATAAAACTAATCAGAGGGGACCAGAGAGAATGAAATTCAGCCAATTGATGTTTTGAGGAGGCAGACATTGTTTCCATGCTAATATAATCTAAAAGAAAATTTCTAAACTGGTTAATACACAGATTGTTCTTCGCTTTCCAGTTCATGAGAATAGTTTTCTTTGCGATACATAACACTGTGACAACCATGTGTGCTGAGTTAATTTCCATGTTGATGTTGTCTAAGTCACCCAGTATGCACAGTGTGGGGCATACAGGGATGCTACACTTTAGCCATGTTGATAGGTCCTCACAGACTTCAAGCCAGAACTTCTGGACAGGCGCAGAAAACCACAAAGCGTGTGCATAATCATCAGGTGTGTTATCTGTGCAATGTGAGCAGATGTTTGAGTGTGTTAGACCCATCCTGAACATCCTTTGTCCTGTATAGTGTGTTCTATGAAGGATTTTGTATTGTATGAGCTGTAAATTAGGATTTCGAGTCTTTATGAAGGTGTTCAAACATATTTGTGGTTAGAAGCTATGACCAGAACTGATGGATAAATCTGCCTCCCATTTTGAGGATGGAAGAGACATTGTGTCATCTATCTTAGACAATAATTTATATATTTTTGATAGTAGTTTTGGGGTACAGATGCTTAGAAATTCTGCTACCCTAGTCGGGGGTTGTAAGTCTGGTTGGTGGAGGATATATCCATCCATCCATCCATCATCTGCCGCTTATCCGGGGGTCGGGTCGCGGGGGCAGCAGCTTGAGCAGAGAAACCCAGACGTCTCTGTCCCCGGCCACTTCCTCCAGCTCTTCCGGGGGGACCCCGAGGCGTTCCCAGGCCAGCCGAGAGACATAGTCTCTCCAACGTGTCCTGGGTCTCCCCCGGGGTCTCCTCCCAGTGCGACGTGCCCGGAACACCTCCCCAGGGAGGCGCCCAGGGGGCATCCTAACCAGATGCCCGAGCCACCTCATCTGACTCCTCTCAATGCGGAGGAGCAGCGGTTCTACTCCGAGCCCCTCCCGGATGACTGAGCTTCTCACCCTATCTCTAAGGGAGAGCCCAGACACCCTGCGGAGGAAACCCATTTCGGCCGCTTGTATTCGCGATCTTGTTCTTTCGGTCACTACCCACAACTCGTGACCATAGGTGAGGATGGGAACGTAGATTGACCAGTAAGTAGAGAGCTTTGCCTTCTGGCTCAGCTCCCTCTTCACAACGACGGGTCGGTGCAGAGCCTGCAACACTGCAGGCGCCGCACCGATCCGCCCGTCAATCTCCCGCTCCATTCGTCCGTCACTCGTGAACAAGACCCCGAGATACTTGAACTCCTCCTCTTGGGGAAGGATCTCATTCCCGACCCGGAGAGAGCATTCCACCCTTTTCCGGCTGAGAACCATAGTCTCGGATTTGGAGGTGCTGATTCTCATCCCAGCCGCTTCACACTCGGCTGCGAATCACTCCAGTGAGAGCTGAAGGTCACGGCCTGACGACGCTAACAGAACCACATCATCTGCAAAAAGCAGAGACCCGATTCTGAGGTCGCCAAATGGGACACCCTCAACGCCCTGGCTCCGCCTAGAAATTCTGTCCATAAAAGTTAGGAACAGAATCGGTGACAAAGGGCAGCCCTGACGGAGTCCAACTCTCACCGGAAACGTATCCGACTTACTGCCGGCAATGCGGACCAAACTCTGGCACCGGTCATACAGAGACCGAACGGCCCCTATCAAGGGGTCCGGCACTCCATATTCCCGGAGCACCCCCCACAGGACTCCACGAGGGACACGGTCGAACGCTTTCTCCAAGTCCACAAAACACATGTAGACTGGTTGGGCGAACTCCCATGCACCCTCCAGGATCCTGCCGAGGGTATAGAGCTGGTCCACTGTTCCACAGCCAGGACAAAAGCCACACTGCATCTCCTGAATCCGAGGCTCGATTATCCGACGGATCCTCCTCTCCAATACCCCCGAATAGACCTTACCAGGGAGGCTGAGGAGTGTGATACCCCTATAGTTGGAACACACCCTCCGGTCCCCCTTTTTAAAGAGGGGGACCACCACCCCAATCTGCCAGTCCAGAGGCACTGTCCCCGATGTCCACGCGATACTGCAGAGGCGTGTCAGCCAAGACAGCCCTACAACATCCAGAGCCTTGAGAAACTCAGGACGGACCTCATCCACCCCCGGGGCCTTGCCACCGAGGAGCTTTTTAACCACCTCGGCAACCTCAGCCCCAGAAATGGGAGGCCCCGTCTCCGAGCTCTCCGACTCTGCCTCTTCCGAGCACGTGTTGGTAGGATTGAGGAGTTCCTCGAAGTACTCCCCCCACCGAAACTCACAACATCCCTAGTTGAGGTCAGCAAAGCCCCGTCCCCACTGTAAACAGTGTTGACTGTGAGCCACTCCCCCCCCCCTGAGACGCCGGATGGTGGACCAGAATCTTTTCGAGGCCGTCCGGAAATCATTCTCCATGGTCTCACCGAACTCCTCCCAGGCCCGAGTTTTTGCCTCAGCAACCACCGAAGCCGTTGCCCGTCTGGCCCGTCGGTACCTATCAGCTTCTTCCAGGGTCCCACTGGCCAAAAAGGCCCGATAGGACTCCTTCTTCAGCTTGACGGCTTCCCTCACCACTGGTGTCCACCAGCAGGTTCGAGGGTTGCCGCCACGACAGGCACCGACCACCTTACGGCCACAACTCCGACCAGCTGCCTCGGCAATGGAGTCACGGAACATGGCCCATTCGGACTCAATGTCCCCCACCTCAAATATGGTTGAAGCTCTGCCGGAGGTGGAAGTTAAAGCTCCTTCTGACGGGGGATTCTGACAAACGCGCCCAGCAGACCCTCACAATACGTTTGGGCCTGCCAGGTCTGATCGGCATCCTCCCCCACCAGCGGAGCCAACTCACCACCAGGTGGTGATCAGTTGACAGCTCCGCCCCTCTCTTCACCCGAGTGTCCAGGACATACGGCCGCAAGTCCGATGATACAACCACAAAGTCGATCATCGAACTGCGGCCAAGGGTGTCCTGGTGCCAAGTGCACATATGGACACCCTTATGCCTGAACATGGTGTTCGTTATGGACAGTCTATGACTGGCACAGAAGTCCAACAACATAACACCACTCTGATTCAGATCGGGGGGGCCGTTCCTCCCAATCACACCCCTCCAGGTCTCACTGTCATTGCCCACGTGAGCATTGAAGTCCCCCAGCAGAATGAGGGAGTCTCCGGTAGGAGCATTCTCCAGTGCCTCCCCCAGAGACTCCAAAAAGGGTACTGGGGTAAACCCCAATGTACTGGCACACAGCCGGGGGGCAATAAGTATGCCCACACCTGCTCTGCGCCTCTCACCACGGGCAACTCCAGAGTGGAAGAGAGTCCAACCCCTCTCAAGAGTACTGGTTCCAGATCCCAAGCCGTGCGTCGAGGTGAGTCCGACTATATCTAATGGTCTGATGAAGTTTCAACAATAAACAACAAACTTTGTATTATGAGAAAGAACCAGACTCATTCTTCAGGAATCCGAAAATAAGCTCTATTTTACGAGTTATGCACGAATTCGGATTCTCCTATAAAACGAATTCCTTAACTCAAACCAAGTTAAGACTGCTTTGTCCTTCATATTTATTCATGTCTAATCAAGTTTCAATGATAAACAACGTTGTACTTTGTAGAATGAGAAAGAACTTCTTCAGCAATAAGCATCTCTCGACAAATGACGAAATACAGATTTTGCTATAAAATTAATTGCTATCAGCCTGACTTAAAACTGTTTGTCTTCCTTATTTATCCACTTCAAATTGAGTTTCAACAATTAAAAAAATTTTGTAGTTTGAGAAAGAACAGCTTAATCTTGAGCAATCAGTATAAAAAGAGGGTAAGCAAAGGTGCGAATGTCAAACCATACATGATCAAAACAGGGAGCGGAGGTGTTTGGCTGAGACAAGGTGTGAATGTCCACCCATAATTAATGAAAAGCGGGCAACAAGTAGGTTCGCATGCCCAACCATACATCATCAAAAGCAGGAGTGGATATGTTCCGCTGTAAGAAGGTGTGAATGTCCAACCATAGTTGGTAAAAAACGGGTAAGAAAAGGTTCGAATGCCCGAACATACACCATCAAAGGAGGGAGCGGAGGTGTTCCGCTGTAAGAAGGTGTGAATGTCCGACCATAGTTGGTAAAAAACGGGTAAGAAAAGGTTAAAATACCCGACTGTACACAATCAGTAGCGGGTGCGGAGTTGTTCGGCTACTAAAAGGTGTGAAAGTCCGACCATGGTTTGTAAAAAGCGGGTAAGAAAAGGTGCGAATGCCCGAAAATGTATGATCAAAAGAGGGAGCGGAGGTGTTCGGCTGCAAGAAGGTGTGAATGTACACCCATAATTACTGAAAAATGGGTAAGAAAAGGTGCGAATGCACAACTATACATAATCAAAAGCAGGAGTGGATGTGTTCGGCTACAAGAAGGTTTGAATGTCCGACCATAGTTTGTAAAAAGCGGGTAAGAAAAGGTGCTAATGCCCGACAATGTATGATCAAAAGAGGGAGCGGAGGTGTTCGGCTGCAAGAAGGTCTGAATGTCCAACCATAATTTTTAAAAACCGGGAAGGAAAGGCTCGAAAGCCCGACTATACACCATCAAAAGCGGGAGTAGAGTGGTTCAGCTGCAAGAAGGTCTGAATGTCCATCAATAATTGCTTTAAAACATGAAAGAAAATTTTCGAATATCATCCGCACATGATCATAAGAAGGAGAGGAGGTGTTCAGCTGCAAGAAGGTGTGAATGTCCACCCATAATTCCTGAAAAATGGGTAAAAAAAGGTGCGAATGCCCAACCATACATTATCAAAAGCAGGTGTGAATGTCAGATCATAATTTGCAAAAAGCTGATGAGAAAGGGTGAGAATGCCCGACTATACACCATCAAATGCGGGAGCGGAGGTGTTCGGCTCTGAGTAGGTGTGAATGTCCGACCATAATTGCTGAAAAATGTGTTAGAAAAGGAAAGAATGCCGGACCATACATCATCAAAAGCGAGAGAGGTGGTGTTCGGCTGCAAAAAGGTGTAAATGTTCGACTAAAGTTTGTAAAAAGCGGGTAAGACATGGTGCGAATGCCTGACAAGGTATGATCAAAAGCAGGAGCCGAGGTGTTCAGCTGCAAGAAGGTCTAAATGTCCATCAATAATTGCTAGAAAACATGAAAGAAAATTTTCGAAAATAAAACCGCACATGATCATAAGTGGGAGAGGAGGTGTTCAGCTGCAAGAAGGTGTGAATGTCCACCCATTATTCCTGACAAATGGGTAAAAAAAAGGTGCGAATGCCCAACCATACATCATCAAAAGCAGGAGTGGATGTGTTCGGCTACAAGAAGGTGTGAACGTCCAACCAAAGTTTGTAAAAAGTAGTTAAGAAAAGGTTTGAATATCCAACCAAACATAATCAAAAGCGGGAGCATAGCTTTTCGACTGCAAGTAGGTGTGAATGTCAGATCATAATTTGCAAGAAGCTGATGAGAAAGGGTGAGAATGTCCGACTGCACACCATCAAATGCGGGAGCGGAGTTGTTCGGCTGTGAGTAAGTGTGAATCTCCGACCGTAATTTCTGAAAAATGTTTTACAAAAAGGTAAGAATGCCGGTCCATACATCATCAAAAGCGAGAGAGGTGGTGTTCGGCTGCAAAAAGGTGTAAATGTTCGACCATAGTTTGCAAAAAGCGGGTGAGACAAGGTGCGAATGTCCAACCATACATGATCAAAACAGGGAGCGGAGGTGTTTGGCTGTGACAAGGTGTGAATGTTCACCCAAAATTAATGAAAAGCGGGCAAAAAGTAGGTTTGAATTCCCAAGCATACATCATCAAAAGAAGGAGTGGATGTGTTCGGCTACAAGAAGGTTTGAATGTCCGAGCATAGTTTGTAAAAAGCGGGTAAGAAAAGGTTCGAATGCCCAAACATACACCATCAAAAGAGGGAGCGGAGGTGTTCCGCTGTAAGAAGGTGTGAATGTCCGACCATAGTTGGTAAAAAGTGGGTAAGAAAAGGTTATAATACCCGACTGTACACAATCAATAGGGGGAGCGGAGTTGTTCGGCTACAAGAAGGTGTGAAAGTCCAACCATGGTTTGTAAAAAGCTGGTAAGAAAAGGTTCGAATGCCCGAATATATACCATCAAAAGCGGAAGTGGAGGTGTTCGGCTGCAAGAAGGTGTGAACGTCCGACCAAAGTTTGTAAAAAGCAGTTAAGAAAAGGTTCGAATATCCAACCAAACACAATCAAAAGCGGGAGCAGAGCTGTTCGACTGCAAGTAGGTGTGAATGTCCAGACATAATTACTCACAAACGGGTAAGAAAAGGTAGTATTGCCAGACCATACATGATCAAAAAAGGGAGCTGAGGTGGTTCAGCACCAAGGTGTGAATGTCTGACTATAGTTTGTAAAAAGCGGGTAAGATAAGGTGCGAATGCCCGACAATGTATAATCAAAAGAGGGAGCAGAGGTTTTCGGCTACAAGAAGGTTTGAATGTCCGACCATAGTTTGTAAAAAGCGGGTAAGAAAAGGTTCAAATGCCTGACTATACACCATCAAAAGCGGGAGCGGAGATGTTCCGCTGTAAGACGGTGTGAATGTCCAACCATTGTTGGTAAAAAGCGGGTAAGAAAAGGTTAAAATACCCGACTGTACACAATCAATAGCGGGAGTGGAGTTGTTCGGCTACAAGAAGGTGTGAAATTCCAACCATCGTTTGTAAAAAGCTGGTAAGAAAAGGTTCGAATGCCCGAATATATACCATCAAAAGCGGATGCGGAGGTGTTCGGCTGCAAGAAGGTGTGAACGTCCGACCAAAGTTGGCAAAAAGCAGTAAAGAAAAGGTTCGAATATCCAAACATAATTAAAAGCGAGAGAGATTGTGTTCAGCTGCAAGTAGGTGTGAATATCCAGCCATAATTACTCACAAACGGGTAAGAAAATGTAGTATTGCCAGACCATACATGATCAAAACAGGGAGCGGAGGTGGTTTAGCTGCAAAAAGGGGTGAATGTCCAACTAAAGTTCAAATATATTAACAAAAGCGGGAGGAGAGGTCTTCGGATTAGAGTGGTTGAAATTTCCAACCATAATCTATAAAATGCGGTGAAAAAAAAAAGTGTGAAGGAATGAATTTTATAGCAAAATCCGAAATCATGCATAACTCCGCAAAAGGAACGTATTGCTCAACCAAAGGGATGCTTCTTTTCTCATTCAGGGTAATATGAGGAACTTTATGCTTGATACATTTTAGACATGGATAACTATGAAGGACAAAGCAATTTTAACTTGGTTTGATTAAAGCAATTCATTTTATAGGAAAATCCGAAATCGTGCAGGACTCATGAAAGTAAGCTTATTCTCGGATTCCTGATCCTCCAGTGTTGCTCTTTCCTATACTGCAAAATAAAGCCTTGTTCTTTGTTGAAATCGATATAGACATTGATAAATATGAAGGACAAAGCAGTTTCCACTTTGTTTGAGTGAAGGAATTAATTTTATAGCAAAATCCCAAATCAAGCAGAACATATGAAAATAAGCTTGTTTTCGGATTCCTGATCCTTCAGTGTTGCTATTTCTTCTACTACAAAATACAATGTTGTTCTTTGTTGAAGTCAATCTAGACATTGATAAATATGAAGGACAAAGCAGTTTTAACATAGTTTGAGTAAAGGAATTCATTTTATACATAAAATCCCAAATCATGCAGAACGTATGAAAATAAGCTTATTCTCGGATTCCTGTTCCTTCAAGTGTTGCTCTTTCTACTACTGCAAAATACAATGTTGTTCTTTGTTGAAGTAAATCTAGACATTGATAAATATGAAGGACAAAGCAGTTTCCACTTTGTTTGAGTGAAGGAATTAATTTTATAGCAAAATCCCAAATCAAGCAGAACGTATGAAAATAAGCTTGTTTTCGGATTCCTGATCCTTCAGTGTTGCTATTTCTTCTACTGCAAAATACAATGTTGTTCTTTGTTGAAGTCAATCTAGACATTGATAAATATGAAGGACAAAGCAGTTTTAACATAGTTTGAGTAAAGGAATTCATTTTATACATAAAATCCCAAATCATGCAGAACGTATGAAAATAAGCTTATTCTCGGATTCCTGTTCCTTCAAGTGTTGCTCTTTCTACTACTGCAAGATACAATGTTGTTCTTTGTTGAAGTCGATCTAGACATTGATAAATATGAAGGACAAAGCAGTTTTCACTTGGTTTGAGTGAAGGATTTGCAGCTGAAAACCTCCCGCTCCCGCTTTTGATTGTGTATAGTCGGGCTTTCGAGCCTTTTCTTACCCGGTTTTTAAAAATTATGGTTGGACATTCAGACCTTGCAGCCGAAGACCTCCGCTCCCTCTTTTGATCATACATTGTCGGGCATTCGCACCTTGTCTTACCCGCTTTTTACAAACTATAGTCAGACATTCACACCTTGCAGCTGAACCACCTCAGCTCCCTGTTTTGATCATGTATGGTCTGGCAATACTACCTTTTCTTACCCGTTTGTGAGTAATTATGGCTGGACATTCACACCTACTTGCAGTCGAACAGCTCTGCTCCCGGTTTTGATGGTATATATTCGGGCATTCGAACCTTTTCTTAGCAGCTTTTTACAAACCATGGTTGAACTTTCACACCTTCTTGTAGCCGAACACCTCCGCTCCCGCTTTTGATGGTGTATAGTCAGGCATTTGAACCTTTTCTTACCCGCTTTTTACAAACTATGGTCGGACATTCAAACCTTCTTGTAGCCGAAAACCTCCGCTCCCTCTTTTGATCATACATTGTCGGGCATTCGCACCTTTTCTTACCCGTTTTTTACAAACCATGGTCGGACATTCACACCTTCTTACAGCGGAACACCTCCGCTCCCTCTTTTGATGGTGTATGTTTGGGCATTCGAACCTTTTCTTACCCGCTTTTTACAAACTATGCTCGGACATTCAAACCTTCTTGTAGCCGAACACATCCACTCTTGCTTTTGATGATGTATGGTTGGGCATTCAAACCTACTTGTTGCCCGCTTTTCATTAATTTTGGGTGGACATTCACACCTTGTCACAGCCAAACACCTCCGCTCCCTGTTTTGATCATGTATGGTTGGACATTCGCACCTTTTCTCACCCGCTTTTTGCCAACTATGGTCGAATGTTCACAGCTTCCTCTCCACCATACTTGTATGGTGGGATATTCACACCCACTTGCATCCGACGACCTTTTGTTGATATTTAGTCGGTCATTCGCAGCTTACCCGCTTTTGGCAAACTATGGCCTTCATGCAGCCAAACACCTCTGATCTCGCTTTTGATGATGTAAGGTTGGGCATTCAGACCTTTCTTCACCTGCTTTTCACCAAATATAGTCGGACATTCACACCTTCTTGCAGCCGAACACTTCCGCTCCACCTTTTAGTGTTCTATCACACCTTTTTTTTCACCGCATTTTATAGATTATGGTTGGAAATTCTCAACCACTCTCATCCGAAGACCTCTCCTCCCGCTTTTGTTAATATATTTGAACTTTAGTCGGACATTCACACCTTCTTGCAGCTGAACCACCTCCGCTCCCTGTTTTGATCATGTATGGTCTGGCAATACTACCTTTTCTTACCCGTTTGTTAGTAATTATGGATGGACATTCACACCTACTTGCAGCCGAACACCACCTCTCCCGCTTTTGATGATGTATGGACCGGCATTCTTACCTTTTCTAACACATTTTTCAGCAATTATGGTCGGACATTCACACTTACTCACAGCCGAACAACTCCGCTCCCGCATTTGATGGTGTATAGTTGGGCATTCTCACCCTTTCTCATCAGCTTTTTGCAAATTATGATCTGACATTCACACCTGCTTTTGATAATGTATGGTTGGGCATTCGCACCTTTTCTTACCCATTTTTCAGTAATTATGGGTGGACATTCACACCTTCTTGCAGCTGAACACCTCCTCTCCCGCTATTGATTGTGTACAGTCGGGTATTTTAACCTTTTCTTACCCGCTTTTTACCAAATATGGTTGGACATTCACACCGTCTTACAGCGGAACACCTCTGCTCCCGCTTTTGATGGTGTATAGTCAGGCATTTGAACCTTTTCTTACCCGCTTTTTACAAACTATGGTCGGACATTCAAACCTTCTTGTAGCCGAAAACCTCCGCTCCCTCTTTTGATTATACATTGTTGGGCATTCGCACCTTATTTACAAACTATAGTCAGACATTCACACCTTGCAGCTGAGCCACCTCAGCTCCCTGTTTTGATAGTGTATGTTCGGGCATTCGAACCTATTCTTACCCCCTTTTTACAAACTATGCTCGGAGATTCACACCTACTCACAGCCGAACAACTCCGCTCCCGCTTTTGATGATGTCTTGTCCGGCATTCTAATCTCTTCTAACACATTTTTCAGCAATTATGGTCGGACATTCACACCTACTCACAGCCGAACACTTCCGCTCCCGCATTTGATGGTGTATAGCCGGGCATTCTCACCCTTTCTCATCAGCTTTTTGCAAATTATGATCTGACATTCACACCTACTTGCAGTCGAACAGCTCTGCTCCCGCTTTTGATTATGTTTGGTTGGATATTCGAACCTTTTCTTAACTGCTTTTTACAAACTTTGGTCGGACGTTCACACCTTCTTGCAGCCGAACACATCCACTTCCACTTTTGATGGTATATATTCGGGCATTCGAACCTTTTCTTACCCGCTTTTTACAAACCGTGGTCGGACTTTCACACCTTCTTGTAGCCAAACAACTCCGCTCCCGCTATTGATTGTGTACAGTCGGCTATTTTAACCTTTTCTTACCCGCTTTTTACCAACTATGGTCGGACATTTACACCTTCTTACAGCCGAACACATCCACTTCCACTTTTGATGGTATATATTCGGGCATTCAAACCTTTTCTTACCCGCTTTTTACAAACTATGGTCGGATATTCAAACCTTCTTGTAGCCGAACACATCCACTCCTGCTTTTGATGATGTATGGTTGGGCATTTTCATCTTTTCTTACCTATTTTTCAGTAATTATGGGTGGACATTCACACCTTCTTGCAGCTGAACAACTCCTCTCCCGCTTATGATCATGTGCGGTTTGATATTCGAAAATTTTCTTTCATGTTTTAAAGCAATTATTGATGGACATTCAAATCTTCTTGTAGCCGAACACATCCACTCCTGCTTTTGATGATGTATGGTTTGGCATTCGCACCCTTTTTTTACCCATTTTTCAGGAATTTTGGGTGGACATTCAGACCTTCTTGCAGACGAAAACCTCCGCTCCCTCTTTTGATCATACATTGTCGGGCATTCGCACCTTTTCTTACCCGTTTTTTACAAACCATGGTTGAACTTTCACACCTTCTTGTAGCCGAACACCTCCGCTCCCGCTTTTGATGGTGTATAGTCAGGCATTTGAACCTTTTCTTACCCGCTTTTTACAAACTATGGTCGGACATTCAAACCTTCTTGTAGCCGAAAACCTCCGCTCCCTCTTTTGATCATACATTGTCGGGCATTCGCACCTTTTCTTACCCGTTTTTTACAAACCATGGTCGGACATTCACACCTTCTTACAGCGGAACACCTCCGCTCCCTCTTTTGATGGTGTATGTTTGGGCATTCGAACCTTTTCTTACCCGCTTTTTACAAACTATGCTCGGACATTCAAACCTTCTTGTAGCCGAACACATCCACTCTTGCTTTTGATGATGTATGGTTGGGCATTCAAACCTACTTGTTGCCCGCTTTTCATTAATTTTGGGTGGACATTCACACCTTGTCACAGCCAAACACCTCCGCTCCCTGTTTTGATCATGTATGGTTGGACATTCGCACCTTTTCTCACCCGCTTTTTGCCAACTATGGTCGAATGTTCACAGCTTCCTCTCCACCATACTTGTATGGTGGGATATTCACACCCACTTGCATCCGACGACCTTTTGTTGATATTTAGTCGGTCATTCGCAGCTTACCCGCTTTTGGCAAACTATGGCCTTCATGCAGCCAAACACCTCTGATCTCGCTTTTGATGATGTAAGGTTGGGCATTCAGACCTTTCTTCACCTGCTTTTCACCAAATATAGTCGGACATTCACACCTTCTTGCAGCCGAACACTTCCGCTCCACCTTTTAGTGTTCTATCACACCTTTTTTTTCACCGCATTTTATAGATTATGGTTGGAAATTCTCAACCACTCTCATCCGAAGACCTCTCCTCCCGCTTTTGTTAATATATTTGAACTTTAGTCGGACATTCACACCTTCTTGCAGCTGAACCACCTCCGCTCCCTGTTTTGATCATGTATGGTCTGGCAATACTACCTTTTCTTACCCGTTTGTTAGTAATTATGGATGGACATTCACACCTACTTGCAGCCGAACACCACCTCTCCCGCTTTTGATGATGTATGGACCGGCATTCTTACCTTTTCTAACACATTTTTCAGCAATTATGGTCGGACATTCACACTTACTCACAGCCGAACAACTCCGCTCCCGCATTTGATGGTGTATAGTTGGGCATTCTCACCCTTTCTCATCAGCTTTTTGCAAATTATGATCTGACATTCACACCTGCTTTTGATAATGTATGGTTGGGCATTCGCACCTTTTCTTACCCATTTTTCAGTAATTATGGGTGGACATTCACACCTTCTTGCAGCTGAACACCTCCTCTCCCGCTATTGATTGTGTACAGTCGGGTATTTTAACCTTTTCTTACCCGCTTTTTACCAAATATGGTTGGACATTCACACCGTCTTACAGCGGAACACCTCTGCTCCCGCTTTTGATGGTGTATAGTCAGGCATTTGAACCTTTTCTTACCCGCTTTTTACAAACTATGGTCGGACATTCAAACCTTCTTGTAGCCGAAAACCTCCGCTCCCTCTTTTGATTATACATTGTTGGGCATTCGCACCTTATTTACAAACTATAGTCAGACATTCACACCTTGCAGCTGAGCCACCTCAGCTCCCTGTTTTGATAGTGTATGTTCGGGCATTCGAACCTATTCTTACCCCCTTTTTACAAACTATGCTCGGAGATTCACACCTACTCACAGCCGAACAACTCCGCTCCCGCTTTTGATGATGTCTTGTCCGGCATTCTAATCTCTTCTAACACATTTTTCAGCAATTATGGTCGGACATTCACACCTACTCACAGCCGAACACTTCCGCTCCCGCATTTGATGGTGTATAGCCGGGTATTCTCACCCTTTCTCATCAGCTTTTTGCAAATTATGATCTGACATTCACACCTACTTGCAGTCGAACAGCTCTGCTCCCGCTTTTGATTATGTTTGGTTGGATATTCGAACCTTTTCTTAACTGCTTTTTACAAACTTTGGTCGGACGTTCACACCTTCTTGCAGCCGAACACATCCACTTCCACTTTTGATGGTATATATTCGGGCATTCGAACCTTTTCTTACCCGCTTTTTACAAACCGTGGTCGGACTTTCACACCTTCTTGTAGCCAAACAACTCCGCTCCCGCTATTGATTGTGTACAGTCGGCTATTTTAACCTTTTCTTACCCGCTTTTTACCAACTATGGTCGGACATTTACACCTTCTTACAGCCGAACACATCCACTTCCACTTTTGATGGTATATATTCGGGCATTCAAACCTTTTCTTACCCGCTTTTTACAAACTATGGTCGGATATTCAAACCTTCTTGTAGCCGAACACATCCACTCCTGCTTTTGATGATGTATGGTTGGGCATTTTCATCTTTTCTTACCTATTTTTCAGTAATTATGGGTGGACATTCACACCTTCTTGCAGCTGAACAACTCCTCTCCCGCTTATGATCATGTGCGGTTTGATATTCGAAAATTTTCTTTCATGTTTTAAAGCAATTATTGATGGACATTCAAATCTTCTTGTAGCCGAACACATCCACTCCTGCTTTTGATGATGTATGGTTTGGCATTCGCACCCTTTTTTTACCCATTTTTCAGGAATTTTGGGTGGACATTCAGACCTTCTTGCAGCCGAAAACCTCCGCTCCCTCTTTTGATCATACATTGTCGGGCATTCGCACCTTATCTTACCCGCTTTTTACAAACTATAGTCAGACATTCACACCTTGCAGCTCCCTGTTTTGATCATATATGGTCTGGCAATACTAACTTTTCTTACCCGTTTGTGAGTAATTAATCCCAAAATATTGAGCATAAAATAAGTCTTTATGCTGATGATGTATTACTTTTCCTTCAGAACTCACAGACGTCTCTCAGTCACACGATCACACTCATAAATAAATTCTCAGCACTTTCTGACTACTCTATCAACTGGTCTAAGACCACAGTTCTGCCCATTAACTGTAGGGTCCATAATATACCTGCGATCACTTTACAGTCAGGAAATATTAGATATTTAGGCATAAATATTTCCTCCAGGCTCTCAGAGCTAACAAAGCTAAATTATGTGCAATTATTAAAGACAGTAGAGGACGATCTCTCGTTGGAAGTCCTTACCTATATCACTTATGGGGAGAGTTACATCCATTAAAATGATGATTCTACCAAAAGTTAACTATTTGTTCTCAATGATCCCCATAAAACCATCTGCTACTTGGTTTAAGTCACTAGATTCATGCATCTCCAAATTTCTGTGGAAAAACAAACCACCACGTATTAGTTTAAAAACCCTACAGAAGACCAAGGACAGTGGTGGATTAGATTTACCTCATTTTCAGCACTATTCCTTAGACAATAGGTTACAATATATATCAAAATGGTTTAAACCTTGTTGTTGTTACAGTTCCCAGAGACGTTGTAATCGTTGAGGATTCTATATTCACCCCCTCATTAGAGGCACGTAATGCAGATTGATGACACTGAATCTTCTTCTCTGTTCATTGCTGGCATCATTCCCAGCATCGTAAGTGTTCGTGGCATTGTTAGCCTCTTCTTCTGGATCTTGATATCGAGAATCCTTTTATATTTCTGGTTTGTCAGTCCTCTGTCTTCGTTCACCGGAGTCTTTGTCTTTTTGTCCTTGAGTTTGGTGATTTTTTCTTCTTTTGATGCCTTGACACAATGTGACAGGTGATACCACGTGGGAGATCCTGTAACTTGGATTGCTGTCCCTGTGCTGCGAAATGGCTGTGCTGCTCAAATGGTCTCTCCTTCATCATGGTTACATGCTGCCATTCCGACATCTCGCCATTCCGACATGGGTCTCCAATTGTCGGAATGGCGACACTTAATTTTTTATCAAACGTCCCACCATTCCGACACTTTTTTCCTCCTATGGTCGGAATGGCGGTATGTTTTTTGTTTTTTTTAACATACCGCCATTCCGACAGTTCCTTTTAATAGCCTATTTTTTACCCAAAACATTTTGCACTAATGATATGCCGGCGCAAATACGCCCTAAAGTTTGGCGCACAAGCTTTGCACATGCAGAGGCCACATCCTCGCAAACAAACTTTAATAATCTATTATCAAAATCCCCTGAATTTCAAATATAAAAATACAGATATTAATGTAACTCTGGCGAGACTGAAACTGATTAAGCAGAAATACAGTGTCAGTGAGCTGTCACAGCAGCCAGCTGGAGCGGAGCTCTCCACAGAGCCCATGCGTCTTTTGAAAACCACCGCGGACTGCTTCTCCTCCTCCAGTTGCCGAGACTTTGTGTTTTTAATAACGCTTGTCTATAAACATGTGTTAAACATATAAATTGCATGAACAGAAAGAAGGGACTCACCTGTTGAGTAACACACATTTCCTTATACGGAAAGCCTTGTCGGAATGGTGGGACATTTGAACGTCAGAATAGCGGGATGTCGCAATGGTGGGATGTCGGAATGGTGGGACGTTTGCATGTCGGAATGGTGGTATGTCGGAATGGTGGTATGTCGGAATGGTGGGATGTCGGAATAGCGGGATGTCGGAATGGCGGGATTTCGGAATGGGTGTTGCCACCCCCTTCATCATATACACAGTTATTTATACATCACCTTCCACCATGAAGCGTTGTCCCTTTTTGTTTCTCTCTTTGTTCTTAAAATGCTGTTATGCATGTCTAAACCAATCCATTAAATTAGATCATTTTGGCAGTAAAGCGATCTACTATGTGCTTGGTCGCAAAGCTGCTCATCTGTGGTAAACAGCTCTTCAGAAAGGCATTCTTCAATTGATTTCACTAATTCTATGTAATAATTTTGTGATTTCCTACAAAACTACACTTCTTCTCCCATCTGTCTGAGTATTTAATATTGTCTGGGTCCCGTTAAAACATGTATTTTTCCCATCTAATTCCTTGTTTGCTTTAAAACAAGTATTCCCCATTTTCTATCCCTTCAGTAGCCAACCGGTTTGTATGGAGTACACTGGAGCAACTTGACTGATCAGTAAAACACTGCTTTTGTTGTCACCGCAAGGCTTCCCCCGTCGGTTGTTTCACTGAGACACTACTGAGTAACTATAACTCAACACAGTTTATACACATAACATTCATATACATACTAACAAACAAACAAACAATTATTTATCGCAATTTTCTCATCTCTGTTTGAACGTACACCCAGGTAAATATTCCTGTAGTCTTCTCATACCGACTATGGACCCATTCATTGTTTAACTTCACTGTTTTGCAAATCCTAATTGAATATTACACATTGACATTGAACTTTACTTGATAAGCAGGTCTTCATTGCATTCAGCAGCCTATATGTGAGCATCTATGTGTAAGCTGTTCTTCTTTGCATTTATCAGCAGCAAGCAATTCTTCATTGCACATGCATATGAAAATAGTAAAACAATTCCAATGCGTTAGCGAAACCTTCTATATCAGGAGTGTCCATCATGATGCTGGGAATAGAACCTCTTTCCCAGAATAGTTCAACCTTCATTACTCAACTGATCATAACTCCGCAATGAGCACATTTCAAAGTATCATTCCTCTACATATATTCAAAAATCTATGTGTAAATGTTTAATATTTTTTATATTTGTTGATGTCATTCTGTGTGCATGTGGCCTAAACCCAATCTCTGTGTGGCAATTTTAATTTAAACAAGTTGAACTCTGCCTCTGATCATTTAAAAAAGGTGTGTACCAATATCAACCTTTCTCAGGTAATTACTGATCCTACAAAACCAAAGAGATCCTTCAAGGTTGTCCCTGATTGGCTCAATCTTAACAAATCAAAGGTAGAAAATCCGCAGTATCTGAACTTGGTGTTAGTTATCACTGCTCAATAGCCTGTATCAGAATTGCAAAAATGAAAACATTAGGTCCACGCTTGGTATCCAGATCCTGAAACATCTCCATGAGCAGGCTTTTTTTTAACTGATCTGTTGAATAGTTATATGACACTGTTAAAATCCCAGATGAAGATCTTTCTTTTTTTTTTTTTTTTTTTTTTTTTTTTTTTCCCCCCTTGTCCTGTTCAGCATTATGGCAGCAGAATTGTAGTCTGAATACCTTTGATGCCAAACAGATTTGCTTTGCCAAGGGAAGTTTTATAAATGTAAAGCTCCCCTTGATGCCCATTTATTTATTTTTGTTTACAATATATAACATGTAATAGAACTGAACCGGACCGGGGGACAAGGAAAGAAGAGGAAACAGAACAAAAATAGAAACAAAAACCAGACAACCAGCTGCTACACCTGTAAAAAACAAAACAGACAACAATCCATGGCCTCTGAGGGGAATCCAGCCTTAGCGCCACCAGGAGCACCTGAAAGCAGACAAGCAGAGAAAAAACAAACACACAAACAAACAAAAACAAGCACAAGAAGCGGTAATCGCATACAACACAGCTGTGGATAGATGACCTGAGACGACATGATAACACATCAACTGCTTAGCGAGCATGCTACTGGGCTAATGAATGTGTGTGTGTGTGTGTGTGTGTGTGTGTGTGAGAACATGCAACACCCATGGCACAGGATCTACATGGTAACCGTGGTTAGTTATGAGTGTATAAGTGTACAGGGCCACAATCCACAGCCCCCCCCCCCAGCAATCAGAAGCAGGCAGAGAGGGCCACAAGACCCAGGCCACCAGCAGCCCCCACGGAGCACAGAACCCAGGAAGCCCACCGCAGGGACAACCACGCATCCACCCAGAAGACTGCAGAGGAAGCCCCCGGATAGAGCCCCCATAAGCATAGGGCAGAGGCCCTCAGAGAGCCAGGGGCAACAGCCCACTGACCCCGCCAGGTCCCAGCCGCCCAGACATGGGCCGTGCACTGGACCCGGGCCCCGGGAGCCCAAGCGCCCCCAAACCCCCCGGCAGAGGCCCCACCCAATACCCAGGAGGGCCAAGTGCCCCAGACAGCCACGCAGTGGGTCAGCGCCTGCCCCAGCGCCCCTGGCCAAGTGCCCTGGGAGCCAAGACGTGCCCACAGGTGGGTGAAGTCGCGAGCAGCGGAGAGAGGCAATGCCGCCCCCCCCATCGGGAGAAGCACAGGCAGGCCAGGCCAGGCCAGGCCAGGCGACAGCAAGTCCCAGATCCAGGCCCAATCATTACCACACACACTTTCACGTCCCATACATCCACACGTCCTCCCTCCCTCGACTCCGCTGGGGTGTAGCGCAGCGGGCACACCAGGGGGCCAGCAGCCCCCCAGCCACCACAGACCCCGAACCAGCAGAACAATTAATTAATCCTCTTGGCCCCTCCCGCCTCGAGCAGCAACCAGGAAGCAGGGGTGTGGGAAGAAGACCCCTCCCCTCACCCTTCTGGCTCTTCAATATTTTCTAATAGTGAGCGATTAAAATTGAGGGGCAGCCAAACTTGTAGGACTGGGAGCGCGGCCCTCTGGGCAGCCTACATACCCAAAGAGCCCTGCCCACCAGATGCCACTCAGTGTAACCACCCCCCAAGACCTAATGTGTGTGTGTGAGTGTGTGTTTGATAAGTAGTAATGTCTAAGGTGTAATTAAAACAGGGGCGGGGAACTGCAGAGTGCAACCAAAGGGGACCACCTACGTGGCCCCATCCACTACACCCCACCGAACACACACGGCCCCAAAACCCTTCATGTGTGAGTGTGTGCTGTGTACAGGAGCCAGAAGGGAGAGGGGTATGGGGATATACACCGGGGGGAGCTACTCTCCCCCGGAGAAGGCAGCCAGGGACTGGCTGCAATAGGCATCCCCGCTACCTGGGAGCCAACACAGGGCAGGAGGGGCTGATGTCCACCAGGCTCGGGGCCTGCAGCGACCATATTGCGGGAGCTACTGTACCCCCAGAAGGTACCCATCCCGCCCCACCCCACCCCACCCCACCCCACCCCGGAGGACCTCTACAAAAAACAAACAAACAACAACAAAAAACAAACAGACAAACAAACAAACCACCCGGTCACACCAGTCGCAGCAGCCCGGGCCTGAGACCCACCATCACCCAGACCATCACCCAGGCCCCCCCACCCACCCCCCCAACAGGGGAAAAGCACCGCCCCCCCCACCGCACGCCCCAACACCCTGAAAAAAAAAACAACCATCTGCGGACACCTTGGAGGTCCCAGGGCAACAAGCCCGGCACCAGGACCTGCACCAACCCACCCATACTGTGGCGCGTCCAGGACAACCCAGCCCCCCCAGGCACACGCAGGGCCCCCCCCCCGGGCGCAAGGCAGCGCCCAGCCACCAGGGCCCAGGCCCAGCACCACCACCCATGCCGGAGCGGCCCAGCCACCCGGCATAGAGCCAGCAGCCACCACCCCAAGGCCTCTAAGGGACCCCGCCCCACACCGCAAGACAGCCCCACCCGCAAGCCCCCAAAACTGCCCTCCAAGCCCGACACACAGTCCCCCCCAGCAATGACCAACCCGGTCCCCACGACCCGAGAGACCACCAGACGCCTGAAGCCACACAGCCCCCCCCAGCACACACCCAACCGCCCAGAGCGACGGGACAGCAACCCACCACCACCACTAAGTGATAAAGCTAATCAGCGGGAACCAGAGAGAATTAAATTCAGCCAATTGATGTTTTGAGGAGGCAGACATTGTTTCCATGCTAATATAATCTAAAAGAAAATTTCTAAACTGGTTAATACACAGATTGTTCTTCGCTTTCCAGTTCATGAGAATAGTTTTCTTTGCGATACATAACACTGTGAGAACCATGTGTGCTGAGTTAATTTCCATGTTGATGTTGTCTAAGTCACCCAGTATGCACAGTGTGGGGCATGCAGGGATGCTACACTTTAGCCATGTTGATAGGTCCGCACAGACTTCAAGCCAGAACTTCTGGACAGGCGCACAGAACCACAAAGCGTGTGCATAATCATCAGGTGTGTTATCTGTGCAATGTGAGCAGATGTTTGAGTGTGTTAGACCCATCCTGAACATCCTTTGTCCTGTATAGTGTGTTCTATGAAGGATTTTGTATTGTATGAGCTGTAAATTAGAATTCTGAGTCATTCTAAAGGTGTTCAAACATATTTGTGGCCAGAAGCTATGACTAGAACTGATGGATAAATCTGCCTCCCATTTTGAGGACGGTAGAGACATTGTGTCATCTATTTTAGACAATAATTTATATATTTTTGATAGTAGTTTTGGGGTGCAGATGCTTAGAAATTCTGCTACCCTAGTCGGGAGTTGTAAGTCTGGTTGGTGGGGGATATATTTCTTTGTTATTATAGACTTAAGTTGTTGATATTCTAGGAATTTATTGCTGCCTATCTCATGTTGTGATATGAGCTCATCAAATGAAATAAAATTTCCATTTTGGATTATATGTTCCAGATGTTTGATTCCTTTGATCTTCCACAGAGTAAAGTTTAGCATTTTTTTGTTTTGCAGTATGTCAGGATTGTTCCAGATGGGTGTAAGCTTACATGGGACAATTGAAGACTTTGTTATTTTAAGAAATTCCCACCAGGCTGTCAGAGAGGTGCTGATGTTAATGCTTTTGAAACATTTGTGATGTTTTACGTTTTGACTAATAAGTGGCAGGTCAGAGATTTCCAGATTATCACACAATGCTTGTTCTACATTTATCCATGGTTCATCTATTGGGCTAGGTTTAAACCATTTTGATATATACTGTAACCTATTGGCTAAGGAATAGTGCTGAAAATTAGGTAAATCTAATCCACCACAGTCCTTGGTCTTCTGTAGGGTTTTTAAACTAATACGTGGTGGTTTGTTTTTCCACAGAAATTTGGAGATGCAAGAATCTAGTGACTTAAACCAAGTAGCAGATGGTTTTATGGGGATCATTGAGAACAAATAATTAACTTTTGGTAGTATCATCATTTTAATGGTTGTAACTCTCCCCATAAGTGATATAGGTAAGGACTTCCAACGAGAGAGATCGTTCTCTACTGTCTTTAATAATTGCACATAATTTAGCTTTGTTAGCTCTGAGAGCCTGGAGGAAATGTTTATGCCTAAATATCTGATATTTCCTGACTGTAAAGTGATTGCTGGTATATTCTGGACTCTGCAGTTAATGGGCAGAACTGTGGTCTTAGAACAATTGATAGAGTAGTCAGAAAGTGCTGAGAATTTATTTATGAGTGTGATCGTGTGAGTGAGAGACGTTTGAGAGTTCTGAAGGAAAAGTAAAACATCATCAGCATAAAGACTTATTTTATGCTCAATATTTTGGGGTTGGATGCCTTTAATATTTCTTTCTTGTCTGATAGCAGCTGCTAAAGGTTCGATGAAAATAGCAAAAAGTGAGGGAGAAAGTGGGCAACCCTGTCTTGTACCTCTCTGCAGACTGAAGTTTGGAGAGGTTTGATCATTTGTCCTCACACACGCATTTGGGGAGCTATATAATATCCTTATCCAGTTGATGAAGTGTGACCCAAACCCAAATTTGTTTAATGCTGCGAATAAAAATTTCCAGTTCACTCGATCAAATGCTTTTTCTGCATCTAGAGAGACTATTGTGGTTTCCAGGTTGTTGATGTTAGAATAGTCTATGAGATTAATTAGCCTGCGAGTGTTAGTGGATGAGTGTCTACCCTTTATGAAACCTGTCTGGTCAGGATGTATTATAAGTGGAGTTATTTTTTCTATTCTTTTGGCGAGGGCTTTACAAATTATTTTGAGGTCTGCATTTATTAGAGATATTGGGCGGTAGCTGGATGGAAGTATGGGGTCTTTTCCTGGTTTCTGTAGCAAGATAATGTTAGCAGAGTTCATGTGTGGGGATAATCTGCCATTCTGCTTAACTTGTAATACCATTTTGTGAAATGCAGGTGCCAAAACAGTCCAAAATTCTTTGTAGAACTCTGCTGGAAAACCATCTGGTCCCGGGGCTTTGTTACTAGGCATATGTTGAAGGGCTTCATGGAGTTCTCCTATTGAAAGAGGTGAATCCAGAGCCATTGCCTGTTCGGTTTGTAATTTTGGAAGGTTGATATTACTAAGAAACTGATCTATGTTACTATCTGATGGATCATTTTGAGATGAATATAAGGTTTTATAGAAGTCCCTAAAAGCATTGTTGATTACATCGGGGTCATGGGTGACATTTCCTTTTGAGTCTTTAACAGAAGTGATTGTTGTTTTCTCTTTGTTTCTCTTTAGTTGGTTAGCTAGGAACCTTCCAGATTTATTGCCGTGCTCAAAGTTCTCCAAGCGAAGTCTTTGTATGAGAAACTGTGTTTGTTTATCAATAATTTTGTTTAATTCAAGTTTAGCTTTTCTTAATTCATTCAGTGTGTGTTCCTCTTTGGAGGTACTGTAGACAATTTCTAATGATTTAATCCTGAGTTCTAAATCTGATATCCCTGAACTATCCCTCTTTTTCTTATTTGATGAAAAAGAGATTATTTTGCCTCTCATAACTGCTTTTCCGGCTTCCCAAAGAGTACAAGCTGACATTCCTGGCAGGTCATTATTTTCTAAATATACAGACCATTCCCTTTTGAAATAATTAATAAAATCAGGGTCTTTTAGTAATGATGTATTAAATCTCCAATTCCTAGCTGGTGGTGTAACTCTGTTATTCTTCAGTGTGATAGAAACTGGAGCGTGATCACTGATAGTGATGGGGTGGATTTTGGTGTCTGAAATATCCCTCAACAAGGAACTGCTAACTAACAAATAATCTATTCTTGAGTATGAGTGGTGTACCGGTGAGAAGAAGGTGTATTCTCTAAGAGTGGGGTGGTGGGAGCGCCAAGCATCACAAAGACCAAAATCTTTCATATACTGTTTAACAATATTCGTGGACTGCCAGTTCCGCTGACTTCCTGAAGTACTGAGTCTGTCTAGCCCTGAGTCTAATACCATGTTAAAGTCCCCTCCTATGATGAGTGTGTTATCTGAGTGATCAGAGAGTGAAGTGAAAAAGGAGTGAAAAAATGAGGGGTCATCCACATTTGGACCATATATATTTGCAATGCATAAATTCATATTTTGAACAGATAAATTAACTATTAGAAATCTACCTTCTGGATCTATAACTGTGTTGTTTACGGTGAAATTTACTCTTCTATTTATCAGAATGGCTACACCTCTTTGTCTGGAGTTGTAACAGGCTGAGTACACATGAGGAAACTGTGCTGTGGTGAGAACATCAGCTACAGTCTTTGATAAATGAATCTCCTGTAATAAAACAATGTCCGCCTGTAAATCCTTCAATTTATTGGAGATTTTTAATCTCTTCTCCCTGGACCCAGCTCCATGCACATTCCATGAGATAAACCTCAGTGTGGACATGCTCAGACTAATGCAGTGAGTGCTGGATGCTTGCTAAAAGCATCCCGTGCGTGTGTGTGCATATATGCTTCCATGAACATGCCATTGTTGGTGTTTCAGTTGTCAGTATGAGCTTGCTACAATATGTACTTGCGCTGTCGATGCTGTGTGGAACTTGATTATGTGCTCTGCTCAAAACTCTATGTGCGCCGTGCTTGTTAACATTACTTATTAAGGTGGAAACGCAGCGGGTTGGGGAAGAAAGACAGAATAGAAAAACAGTGCAAAAGAGTGGAAGTGTGAGATAGAAAAAGGAAAAACAAAAACAAAAAAACATACCCAAATAAACAAATATGAGCTGCATATATCCTATGCTGCTGAGACTGGCAGTGAGCTATATATTTTGCCTTGATAGATAACTAGATATGAATTGGATAGACTATTTCAGAGTTACTTATGTACCATCTATGGTGATATGAATTATACAAGTTAACGAATACAGATCACCTGGAGTTTAGAAGAGCCAAGATGCCAGATGAAGATCTAGCACTTGACCATTTTTGTAAATCTTCTAATTCCATAGTTGATAAACACGCCCCTTTTAAAAAGTATAGAACTTAGAACAGGTCTATCCCTGGCTTTCGGCAGAACTGTCTTCTTTACTTTTTTTTCCCCTTGTCCTGTTCAGCATTATGTCAGAAGAATTGTAGTCTGAATACCTTTGATGCCAAACAGATTTGTTTTGCCAAGGGAAGTTTTATAAATGTAAAGCTCCCCTTGATGCCCATTTATTTATTTCTGTTTACAATATATGACATGAACTGAACTGAACCGGACCGGGGGACAAGGAAAGAAGAAGAGGAAAGAAGAGGAAACAGAACAAAAATAGAAACAAAAACCAGACAACCAGCTGCTACACCTGTAAAAAACAAAACAGACAACAATCCATGGCCTATGAGGGGAATCCAGCCTTAGCGCCACCAGGAGCACCTGAAAGCAGACTAGCAGAGAAAAAACAAACAGACAAACAAACAAAAACAAGCACAAGAAGCGGCAATCGCATACAACACAGCTGTGGATATAGATGACCTGAGACGACATGATAATACATCAACTGCTTAGTGACCATGCTACTTGACTAATGAATGTGTGTGTGTGTGTGTGAGAACATGCAACACCCATGGCACAGGACCTACATGATAACCGTGCTTAGTTATGAGTGTATAAGCGTACAGGGCCACAATCCACAGCCCCCCCCCCCAAGCAATCAGAAGCAGGCAGAGAGGGCCAAAAGACCCAGGCCACCAGCAGCCCCCACAGAGCACAGAACCCAGGCAGCCCACCGCAGGGGCAACCACGCATCCACCCAGAAGACTGCAGAGGAAGCCCCCGGAAAGAGCCCCCATAAGCATAGGGCAGAGGCACTCCGGGAACCAGGGGCAACAGCCCACCTACCCCGCCAGGCCCCAGCCGCCCAGACATGGGCCGTGCACTGGACCTGGGCCCCAGGAGCCCGAGCGCCCCCAAACCCCCCGGCAGAGGCCCCACCCAATACCCAGGAGGGCCAAGCGCCCCAGACAGCCACAAAGTGGGTCAGCGCCTGCCCCAGCGCCCCTGGCCAAGTGCCCTGGGAGTCAAGACGTGCCCACAGGTAGGTGAAGTCGCGAGCAGTGGGGAGAGGCAACGCTGATGCCCCATCGGGAGAAACACAGGCAGGCCAGGCGACAGCAAGTCCCAGATCCAGGCCCAATCATTACCACACACACTTTCACGTCCCATACATCCACACATCCACACATCCTACCTCCCTCGACTCTGCTGGGGTGTAGTGCAGCGGGCACACCAGGAGGCCAGCAACCCCCCAGCCACCACAGACCCCGAACCAGCAGAACAATTAATTAATCCTCCTGGCCCCTCCTGCCCCGAGCAGACATCAGGAAGCAGGGGTGTGCGAAGAAGACCCCTCCCCTCACCCTTCTGGCTCTTCAATATTTTCCCACCCCACTCAACCCAACCCCACCCAGGAGGACCTCTACAAAAAACAAACAAACAATAGTGAGAATAGTTTTCTTTGGGATACATAACACTGTGACAACCATGTGTGCTGAGTTAATTTCCATGTTGATGTTGTCTAAGTCACCCAGTATGCACAGTGTGGGGCATGCAGGGATGCTACACTTTAGCCATGTTGATAGGTCCTCACAGACTTCAAGCCAGAACTTCTGGACAGGCGCAGAAAACCACAAAGCGTGTGCATAATCATCAGGTGTGTTATCTGTGCAATGTGAGCAGATGTTTGAGTGTGTTAGACCCATCCTGAACATCCTTTGTCCTGTATAATGTGTTCTATGAAGGATTTTGTATTGTATGAGCTGTAAATTAGGATTTCGAGTCTTTATGAAGGTGTTCAAACATATTTGTGGTTAGAAGCTATGACCAGAACTGATGGATAAATCTGCCTCCCATTTTGAGGATGGAAGAGACATTGTGTCATCTATCTTAGACAATAATTTATATATTTTTGATAGTAGTTTTGGGGTACAGATGCTTAGAAATTCTGCTACCCTAGTCGGGGGTTGTAAGTCTGGTTGGTGGAGGATATATCCATCCATCCATCCATCATCTGCCGCTTATCCGGGGGTCGGGTCGCGGGGGCAGCAGCTTGAGCAGAGAAACCCAGACGTCTCTGTCCCCGGCCACTTCCTCCAGCTCTTCCGGGGGGACCCCGGGGCGTTCCCAGGCCAGCCGAGAGACATAGTCTCTCCAACGTGTCCTGGGTCTCCCCCGGGGTCTCCTCCCAGTGCGACGTGCCCGGAACACCTCCCCAGGGAGGCGCCCAGGGGGCATCCTAACCAGATGCCCGAGCCACCTCATCTGGCTCCTCTCAATGCGGAGGAGCAGCGGTTCTACTCCGAGCCCCTCCCGGATGACTGAGCTTCTCACCCTATCTCTAAGGGAGAGCCCAGACACCCTGCGGAGGAAACCCATTTCGGCCGCTTGTATTCGCGATCTTGTTCTTTCGGTCACTACCCACAACTCGTGACCATAGGTGAGGATGGGAACGTAGATTGACCAGTAAGTAGAGAGCTTCGCATTCTGGCTCAGCTCCTTCTTCACAACGACGGGTCGGTGCAGAGCCTGCAACACTGCAGGCGCCGCACCGATCCGCCCGTCAATCTCCCGCTCCATTCGTCCGTCACTCGTGAACAAGACCCAGAGATACTTGAACTCCTCCTCTTGGGGAAGGATCTCATTCCCGACCCGGAGAGAGCATTCCACCCTTTTCCGGCTGAGAACCATAGTCTCGGATTTGGAGGTGCTGATTCTCATCCCAGCCGCTTCACACTCGGCTGCGAATCACTCCAGTGAGAGCTGAAGGTCACGGCCTGACGACGCTAACAGAACCACATCATCTGCAAAAAGCAGAGACCCGATTCTGAGGTCGCCAAATGGGACACCCTCAACGCCCTGGCTCCGCCTAGAAATTCTGTCCATAAAAGTTAGGAACAGAATCGGTGACAAAGGGCAGCCCTGACGGAGTCCAACTCTCACCGGAAACGTATCCGACTTACTGCCGGCAATGCGGACCAAACTCTGGCACCGGTCATACAGAGACCGAACGGCCCCTATCAAGGGGTCCGGCACTCCATATTCCCGGAGCACCCCCCACAGGACTCCACGAGGGACACGGTCGAACGCTTTTTCCAAGTCCACAAAACACATGTAGACTGGTTGGGCGAACTCCCATGCACCCTCCAGGATCCTGCCGAGGGTATAGAGCTGGTCCACTGTTCCACGGCCAGGAAGAAAGCCACACTGCATCTCCTGAATCCGAGGCTCGATTATCCGACGGATCCTCCTCTCCAATACCTCCGAATAGACCTTACCAGGGAGGCTGAGGAGTGTGATACCCCTATAGTTGGAACACACCCTCCGGTCCCCCTTTTTAAAGAGGGGGACCACCACCCCAATCTGCCAGTCCAGAGGCACTGTCCCCGATGTCCACGCGATACTGCAGAGGCGTGTCAGCCAAGACAGTTTTTGCCTCAGCAACCGCCGAAGCCGTTGCCCGTCTGGCCCGTCGGTACCTATCAGCTTCTTCCAGGGTCCCACTGGCCAAAAAGGCCCGATAGGACTCCTTCTTCAGCTTGACGGCTTCCCTCACCACTGGTGTCCAACAGCAGGTTCGAGGGTTGCCGCCACGACAGGCACCGACCACCTTACGGCCACAACTCTGACCAGCTGCCTCGGCAATGGAGTCACGGAACATGGCCCATTCGGACTCAATGTCCCCCACCTCAAATATGGTTGAAGCTCTGCCGGAGGTGGAAGTTAAAGCTCCTTCTGACGGGGGATTCTGACAAACGCGCCCAGCAGACCCTCACAATACGTTTGGGCCTGCCAGGTCTGATCGGCATCCTCCCCCACCAGCGGAGCCAACTCACCACCAGGTGGTGATCAGTTGACAGCTCCGCCCCTCTCTTCACCCGAGTGTCCAGGACATACGGCCGCAAGTCCGATGATACAACCACAAAGTCGATCATCGAACTGCGGCCAAGGGTGTCCTGGTGCCAAGTGCACATATGGACACCCTTATGCCTGAACATGGTGTTCGTTATGGACAGTCTATGACTGGCACAGAAGTCCAACAACATAACACCACTCTGATTCAGATCGGGGGGGCCGTTCCTCCCAATCACACCCCTCCAGGTCTCACTGTCATTGCCCACGTGAGCATTGAAGTCCCCCAGCAGAATGAGGGAGTCTCCGGTAGGAGCATTCTCCAGTGCCTCCCCCAGAGACTCCAAAAAGGGTACTGGGGTAAACCCCAATGTACTGGCACACAGCCGGGGGGCAATAAGAATGCCCACACCTGCTCTGCGCCTCTCACCACGGGCAACTCCAGAGTGGAAGAGAGTCCAACCCCTCTCAAGAGTACTGGTTCCAGATCCCAAGCCGTGCGTCGAGGTGAGTCCGACTATATCTAATGGTCTGATGAAGTTTCAACAATAAACAACAAACTTTGTATTATGAGAAAGAACCAGACTCATTCTTCAGGAATCCGAAAATAAGCTCTATTTTACGAGTTATGCACGAATTCGGATTCTCCTATAAAACGAATTCCTTAACTCAAACCAAGTTAAGACTGCTTTGTCCTTCATATTTATTCATGTCTAATCAAGTTTCAATGATAAACAACGTTGTACTTTGTAGAATGAGAAAGAACTTCTTCAGCAATAAGCATCTCTCGACAAATGACGAAATACAGATTTTGCTATAAAATTAATTGCTATCAGCCTGACTTAAAACTGTTTGTCTTCCTTATTTATCCACTTCAAATCAAGTTTCAACAATTAAAAAAATTTTGTAGTTTGAGAAAGAACAGCTTAATCTTGAGCAATCAGTATAAAAAGAGGGTAAGCAAAGGTGCGAATGTCAAACCATACATGATCAAAACAGGGAGCGGAGGTGTTTGGCTGAGACAAGGTGTGAATGTCCACCCATAATTAATGAAAAGCGGGCAACAAGTAGGTTCGAATGCCCAACCATACATCATCAAAAGCAGGAGTGGATATGTTCGGCTACAAGAAGGTTTGAACGTCTGACCATAGTTTGTAAAAAGCGGGTAAGAAAAGGTTCGAATGCCCGAACATACACCATCAAAGGAGGGAGCGGAGGTGTTCCGCTGTAAGAAGGTGTGAATGTCCGACCATAGTTGGTAAAAAACGGGTAAGAAAAGGTTAAAATACCCGACTGTACACAATCAGTAGCGGGTGCGGAGTTGTTCGGCTACTAAAAGGTGTGAAAGTCCGACCATGGTTTGTAAAAAGCGGGTAAGAAAAGGTGCGAATGCCCGAAAATGTATGATCAAAAGAGGGAGCGGAGGTGTTCGGCTGCAAGAAGGTGTGAATGTACACCCATAATTACTGAAAAATGGGTAAGAAAAGGTGCGAATGCACAACTATACATAATCAAAAGCAGGAGTGGATGTGTTCGGCTACAAGAAGGTGTGAAAGTCCGACCATGGTTTGTAAAAAGCGGGTAAGAAAAGGTGCGAATGCCCGAAAATGTATGATCAAAAGAGGGAGCGGAGGTGTTCGGCTGCAAGAAGGTGTGAATGTACACCCATAATTACTGAAAAATGGGTAAGAAAAGGTGCGAATGCACAACTATACATAATCAAAAGCAGGAGTGGAGGTGTTCCGCTGTAAGAAGGTGTGAATGTCCGACCATAGTTGGTAAAAAGCGGGTAAGAAAAGGTTAAAATACCCGACTGTACACAATCAATAGCGGGAGCGGAGTTGTTCGGCTACTAAAAGATGTGAAAGTCCGACTATGGTTTGTAAAAAGCGGGTAAGAAAAGGTGCTAATGCCCGACAATGTATGATCAAAAGAGGGAGCGGAGGTGTTCGGCTGCAAGAAGGTCTGAATGTCCAACCATAATTTGTAAAAACCGGGAAGGAAAGGCTCGAAAGCCCGACTATACACCATCAAAAGCGGGAGCAGAGTGGTTCAGCTGCAAGAAGGTCTGAATGTCCATCAATAATTGCTTTAATACATGAAAGAAAATTTTCGAATATCATCCGCACATGATCATAAGAAGGAGAGGAGGTGTTCAGCTGCAAGAAGGTGTGAATGTCCACCCATAATTCCTGAAAAATGGGTAAAAAAAGGTGCGAATGCCCAACCATACATTATCAAAAGCAGGTGTGAATGTCAGATCATAATTTGCAAAAAGCTGATGAGAAAGGGTGAGAATGCCCGACTATACACCATCAAATGCGGGAGCGGAGGTGTTCGGCTCTGAGTAGGTGTGAATGTCCGACCATAATTGCTGAAAAATGTGTTAGAAAAGGAAAGAATGTCGGACCATACATCATCAAAAGCGAGAGAGGTGGTGTTCGGCTGCAAAAAGGTGTAAATGTTCGACTAAAGTTTGTAAAAAGCGGGTAAGACATGTTGCGAATGCCTGACAAGGTATGATCAAAAGCAGGAGCCGAGGTGTTCAGCTGCAAGAAGGTCTAAATGTCCATCAATAATTGCTAGAAAACATGAAAGAAAATTTTCGAAAATAAAACCGCACATGATCATAAGTGGGAGAGGAGGTGTTCAGCTGCAAGAAGGTGTGAATGTCCACCCATTATTCCTGACAAATGGGTAAAAAAAAGGTGCGAATGCCCAACCATACATCATCAAAAGCAGGAGTGGATGTGTTCGGCTACAAGAAGGTGTGAACGTCCAACCAAAGTTTGTAAAAAGCAGTTAAGAAAAGGTTTGAATATCCAACCAAACATAATCAAAAGCGGGAGCATAGCTTTTCGACTGCAAGTAGGTGTGAATGTCAGATCATAATTTGCAAAAAGCTGATGAGAAAGGGTGAGAATGTCCGACTGCACACCATCAAATGCGGGAGCGGAGTTGTTCGGCTGTGAGTAAGTGTGAATCTCCCACCGTAATTTCTGAAAAATGTGTTAGAAAAGGTAAGAATGCCCGTCCATACATCATCAAAAGCGAGAGAGGTGGAGTTCGGCTGCAAAAAGGTGTAAATGTTCGACCATAGTTTGCAAAAAGCGGGTGAGACAAGGTGCGAATGTCCAACCATACATGATCAAAACAGGGAGCGGAGGTGTTTGGCTGTGACAAGGTGTGAATGTCCACCCAAAATTAATGAAAAGCGGGCAAAAAGTAGGTTTGAATTCCCAAGCATACATCATCAAAAGAAGGAGTGGATGTGTTCGGCTACAAGAAGGTTTGAATGTCCGAGCATAGTTTGTAAAAAGCGGGTAAGAAAAGGTTCGAATGCCCAAACATACACCATCAAAAGAGGGAGCGGAGGTGTTCCGCTGTAAGAAGGTGTGAATGTCCGACCATAGTTGGTAAAAAGTGGGTAAGAAAAGGTTAAAATACCCGACTGTACACAATCAATAGGGGGAGCGGAGTTGTTCGGCTACAAGAAGGTGTGAAAGTCCAACCATGGTTTGTAAAAAGCTGGTAAGAAAAGGTTCGAATGCCCGAATATATACCATCAAAAGCGGAAGTGGAGGTGTTCGGCTGCAAGAAGGTGTGAACGTCCGACCAAAGTTTGTAAAAAGCAGTTAAGAAAAGGTTCGAATATCCAACCAAACATAATCAAAAGCGGGAGCAGAGCTGTTCGACTGCAAGTAGGTGTGAATGTCCAGCCATAATTACTCACAAACGGGTAAGAAAAGGTAGTATTGCCAGACCATACATGATCAAAAAAGGGAGCTGAGGTGGTTCAGCACCAAGGTGTGAATGTCTGACTATAGTTTGTAAAAAGCGGGTAAGATAAGGTGCGAATGCCCGACAATGTATAATCAAAAGAGGGAGCAGAGGTTTTCGGCTACAAGAAGGTTTGAATGTCCGACCATAGTTTGTAAAAAGCGGGTAAGAAAAGGTTCAAATGCCTGACTATACACCATCAAAAGCGGGAGCGGAGATGTTCCGCTGTAAGACGGTGTGAATGTCCAACCATTGTTGGTAAAAAGCGGGTAAGAAAAGGTTAAAATACCCGACTGTACACAATCAATAGCGGGAGTGGAGTTGTTCGGCTACAAGAAGGTGTGAAATTCCAACCATCGTTTGTAAAAAGCTGGTAAGAAAAGGTTCGAATGCCCGAATATATACCATCAAAAGCGGATGCGGAGGTGTTCGGCTGCAAGAAGGTGTGAACGTCCGACCAAAGTTGGCAAAAAGCAGTAAAGAAAAGGTTCGAATATCCAAACATAATTAAAAGCGAGAGAGATTGTGTTCAGCTGCAAGTAGGTGTGAATATCCAGTCATAATTACTCACAAACGGGTAAGAAAATGTAGTATTGCCAGACCATACATGATCAAAACAGGGAGCGGAGGTGATTTAGCTGCAAAAAGGGGTGAATGTCCAACTAAAGTTCAAATATATTAACAAAAGCGGGAGGAGAGGTCTTCGGATTAGAGTGGTTGAAATTTCCAACCATAATCTATAAAATGCGGTGAAAAAAAAAAGTGTGAAGGAATGAATTTTATAGCAAAATCCGAAATCATGCATAACTCCGCAAAAGGAACGTATTGCTCAACCAAAGGGATGCTTCTTTTCTCATTCAGGGTAATATGAGGAACTTTATGCTTGATACATTTTAGACATGGATAACTATGAAGGACAAAGCAATTTTAACTTGGTTTGAGCAAAGCAATTCATTTTATAGGAAAATCCGAAATCGTGCAGGACTCATGAAAGTAAGCTTATTCTCGGATTCCTGATCCTCCAGTGTTGCTCTTTCCTATACTGCAAAATAAAGCCTTGTTCTTTGTTGAAATCGATATAGACATTGATAAATATGAAGGATAAAGCAGTTTCCACTTTGTTTGAGTGAAGGAATTAATTGTATAGCAAAATCCCAAATCAAGCAGAACGTATGAAAATAAGCTTGTTTTCGGATTCCTGATCCTTCAGTGTTGCTATTTCTTCTACTACAAAATACAATGTTGTTCTTTGTTGAAGTCAATCTAGACATTGATAAATATGAAGGACAAAGCAGTTTTAACATAGTTTGAGTAAAGGAATTCATTTTATACATAAAATCCCAAATCATGCAGAACGTATGAAAATAAGCTTATTCTCGGATTCCTGTTCCTTCAAGTGTTGCTCTTTCTACTACTGCAAAATACAATGTTGTTCTTTGTTGAAGTAAATCTAGACATTGATAAATATGAAGGACAAAGCAGTTTCCACTTTGTTTGAGTGAAGGAATTAATTTTATAGCAAAATCCCAAATCAAACAGAACGTATGAAAATAAGCTTGTTTTCGGATTCCTGATCCTTCAGTGTTGCTATTTCTTCTACTGCAAAATACAATGTTGTTCTTTGTTGAAGTCAATATAGACATTGATAAATATGAAGGACAAAGCAGTTTTAACATAGTTTGAGTAAAGGAATTCATTTTATACATAAAATCCCAAATCATGCAGAACGTATGAAAATAAGCTTATTCTCGGATTCCTGTTCCTTCAAGTGTTGCTCTTTCTACTACTGCAAAATACAATGTTGTTCTTTGTTGAAGTAAATCTAGACATTGATAAATATGAAGGACAAAGCAGTTTCCACTTTGTTTGAGGGAAGGAATTAATTTTATAGCAAAATCCCAAATCAAGCAGAACGTATGAAAATAAGCTTGTTTTCGGATTCCTGATCCTTCAGTGTTGCTATTTCTTCTACTGCAAAATACAATGTTGTTCTTTGTTGAAGTCAATCTAGACATTGATAAATATGAAGGACAAAGCAGTTTTAACATAGTTTGAGTAAAGGAATTCATTTTATACATAAAATCCCAAATCATGCAGAACGTATGAAAATAAGCTTATTCTCGGATTCCTGTTCCTTCAAGTGTTGCTCTTTCTACTACTTCAAAATACAATGTTGTTCTTTGTTGAAGTCGATCTAGACATTGATAAATATGAAGGACAAAGCAGTTTTCACTTGGTTTGAGTGAAGGATTTGCAGCTGAAAACCTCGCTCCCGCTTTTGATTGTGTATAGTCGGGCTTTCGAGCCTTTTCTTACCCGGTTTTTAAAAATAATGGTTGGACATTCAGACCTTGCAGCCGAAGACCTCCACTCCCTCTTTTGATCATACATTGTCGGGCATTCGCACCTTCTCACAGCGGAACACCTCCGCTCCCTCTGTTGATGGTGTATTTTCGGGCAGTCAAACCTTTTCTTACCTGCTTTTTACAAACTATGGTCAGACATTCAACCCTTCTTGGAGCCGAACACATCCACTCCTTCTTTTGATTATGTATAGTTGGACATTTTCACCTTTTCTTACCCATTTTTCAGTAATTATGGGTGTACATTCACACCTTCTTGCAGCCGAACACCTCCGCTCCCTCTTTTGATCATACATTTTCGGGCATTCGCACCTTTTCTTACCCGCTTTTTACAAACCATGGTCGGACTTTCACACCTTTTAGTAGCCGAACAACTCCGCACCCGCTACTGATTGTGTACAGTCGGGTATTTTAACCTTTTCTTACCCGTTTTTTACCAACTACGGGCGGACATTCACACCTTCTTACAGCGGAACACCTCCGCTCCCTCCTTTGATGGTGTATGTTCGGGCATTCGAACCTTTTCTTACCCGCTTTTTACAAACTATGGTCAGACGTTCAAACCTTCTTGTAGCCGAACATATCCACTCCTGCTTTTGATGATGTATGGTTGGGCATTCGAACCTACTTGTTGCCCGCTTTTCATTAATTATGGGTGGACATTCACACCTTGTCTCAGCCAAACACCTCCGCTCCCTGTTTTGATCATGTATGGTTTGACATTCGCACCTTTGCTTACCCTCTTTTTATACTGATTGCTCAAGATTAAGTTGTTCTTTCTCAAACTACAAAATTTTTTTAATTGTTGAAACTTGATTTGAAGTGGATAAATAAGGAAGACAAACAGTTTTAAGTCAGGCTGATAGCAATTAATTTTATAGCAAAATCTGTATTTCGTCATTTCTCGAGAGATGCTTATTGCTGAAGAAGTTCTTTCTCATTCTACAAAGTACAACGTTGTTTATCATTGAAACTTGATTAGACATGAATAAATATGAAGGACAAAGCAGTCTTAACTTGGTTTGAGTTAAGGAATTCGTTTTATAGGAGAATCCGAATTCGTGCATAACTCGTAAAATAGAGCTTATTTTCGGATTCCTGAAGAATGAGTCTGGTTCTTTCTCATAATACAAAGTTTGTGGTTTATTGTTGAAACTTCATCAGACCGTTAGATATAGTCGGACTCACCTCGACGCACGGCTTGGGATCTGGAACCAGTACTCTTGAGAGGGGTTGGACTCTCTTCCACTCTGGAGTTGCCCGTGGTGAGAGGCGCAGAGCAGGTGTGGGCATACTTATTGCCCCCCGGCTGTGTGCCAGTACATTGGGGTTTACCCCAGTGAACGAGAGGGTAGCCTCCCTCCGCCTTGGGTGGGGGGACGAGTCCTGACTGTTGTTTGTGCCTATGCGCCAAACAGCAGTTCAGAGTACCTACCCTTTTTGGAGTCTCTGGGGGAGGCACTAGAGAATGCTCCTACCGGAGACTCCCTCATTCTGCTGGGGGACTTCAATGCTCACGTGGGCAATGACAGTGAGACCTGGAGGGGTGTGATTGGGAGGAACGGCCCCCCCGATCTGAATCAGAGTGGTGTTATGTCGTTGGACTTCTGTGCCAGTCATAGACTGTCCATAACGAACACCATGTTTAGGCATAAGGGTGTCCATATGTGCACTTGGCACCAGGACACCCTTGGCCGCAGTTCGATGATCGACTTTGTGGTTGTATCATCGGACTTGCGGCCGTATGTCCTGGACACTCGGGTGAAGAGAGGGGCGGAGCTGTCAACTGATCACCACCTGGTGGTGAGGTGGCTCCGCTGGTGGGGGAGGATGCCGATCAGACCTGGCAGGCCCAAACGTATTGTGAGGGTCTGCTGGGAGCGTTTGTCAGAATCCCCCGTCAGAAGGAGCTTTAACTCCCACCTCCGGCAGAGCTTCAACCATATTTGAGGTGGGGGACATTGAATGGGCCATGTTCCGTGACTCCATTGCCGAGGCAGCTGGTCGGAGTTGTGGCCGTAAGGTGGTCGGTGCCTGTCGTGGCGGCAACCCTCGAACCTGCTGGTGGACACCAGTGGTGAGGGAAGCCGTCAAGCTGAAGAAGGAGTCCTATCGGGCCTTTTTGGCCAGTGGGACCCTGGAAGAAGCTGATAGGTACCGACGGGCCAGACGGGCCGCGGCTTCGGCGGTTGCTGAGGCAAAAACTCGGGCCTGGGAGGAGTTCGGTGAGACCATGGAGAACGATTTCCGGACGGCCTCGAAAAGATTCTGGTCCACCATCCGGCGTCTCAGGGGGGGGAAGCGGCTCACAGTCAACACTGTTTACAGTGGGGACGGGGCTTTGCTGACCTCAACTCGGGATGTTGTGAGTCGGTGGGGGGAGTACTTCGAGGAACTCCTCAATCCTACCAACACGTGCTCGGAAGAGGCAGAGTCGGAGAGCTCGGAGACGGGGCCTCCCATTTCTGGGGCTGAGGTTGCCGAGGTGGTTAAAAAGCTCCTCGGTGGCAAGGCCGTGGGGGTGGATGAGGTCCGTCCTGAGTTTCTCAAGGCTCTGGATGTTGTAGGGCTGTCTTGGCTGACACGCCTCTGCAGTATCGCGTGGACATCGGGGACAGTGCCTCTGGACTGGCAGATTGGGGTGGTGGTCCCCCTCTTTAAAAAGGGGGACCGGAGGGTGTGTTCCAACTATAGGGGTATCACACTCCTCAGCCTCCCTGGTAAGGTCTATTCGGGGGTATTGGAGAGGAGGATCCGTCGGATAATCGAGCCTCGGATTCAGGAGATGCAGTGTGGCTTTCGTCCTGGCCGTGGAACAGTGGACCAGCTCTATACCCTCGGCAGGATCCTGGAGGGTGCATGGGAGTTCGCCCAACCAGTCTACATGTGTTTTGTGGACTTGGAGAAAGCGTTCGACCGTGTCCCTCGTGGAGTCCTGTGGGGGGTGCTCCGGGAATATGGAGTGCCGGACCCCTTGATAGGGGCCGTTCGGTCTCTGTATGACCGGTGCCAGAGTTTGGTCCGCATTGCCGGCAGTAAGTCGGATACGTTTCCGGTGAGAGTTGGACTCCGTCAGGGCTGCCCTTTGTCACCGATTCTGTTCCTAACTTTTATGGACAGAATTTCTAGGCGGAGCCAGGGCGTTGAGGGTGTCCCATTTGGCGACCTCAGAATCGGGTCTCTGCTTTTTGCAGATGATGTGGTTCTGTTAGCGTCGTCAGGCCGTGACCTTCAGCTCTCACTGGAGTGATTCGCAGCCGAGTGTGAAGCGGCTGGGATGAGAATCAGCACCTCCAAATCCGAGACTATGGTTCTCAGCCGGAAAAGGGTGGAATGCTCTCTCCGGGTCGGGAATGAGATCCTTCCCCAAGAGGAGGAGTTCAAGTATCTCGGGGTCTTGTTCACGAGTGACGGACGAATGGAGCGGGAGATTGACGGGCGGATCGGTGCGGCGCCTGCAGTGTTGCAGGCTCTGCACCGACCCGTCGTTGTGAAGAGGGAGCTGAGCCAGAAGGCAAAGCTCTCTACTTACTGGTCAATCTACGTTCCCATCCTCACCTATGGTCACGAGTTGTGGGTAGTGACCGAAAGAACAAGATCGCGAATACAAGCGGCCGAAATGGGTTTCCTCCGCAGGGTGTCTGGGCTCTCCCTTAGAGATAGGGTGAGAAGCTCAGTCATCCGGGAGGGGCTCGGAGTAGAACCGCTGCTCCTCCGCATTGAGAGGAGTCAGATGAGGTGGCTCGGGCATCTGGTTAGGATGCCCCCTGGGCGCCTCCCTGGGGAGGTGTTCCGGGCACGTCGCACTGGGAGGAGACCCCGGGGGAGACCCAGGACACGTTGGAGAGACTATGTCTCTCGGCTGGCCTGGGAACGCCTCGGGGTCCCCCCGGAAGAGCTGGAGGAAGTGGCCGGGGACAGAGACGTCTGGGTTTCTCTGCTCAAGCTGCTGCCCCCGCGACCCGACCCCCGGATAAGCGGCAGATGATGGATGGATGGATGGATATATCCTCCACCAACCAGACTTACAACCCCCGACTAGGGTAGCAGAATTTCTAAGCATCTGTACCCCAAAACTACTATCAAAAATATATAAATTATTGTCTAAGATAGATGACGTGATGTAGTGGATGGGGCCACGTAGGTGGTCCCCTTTGGTTGCACTCTGCAGTTTCCTGCCCCTGTTTTAATTACACCTTAGACATTACTACTTATCAAACACACTCACACACACACATTAGGTCTTGGGGGGTGGTTACACTGAGTGGCATCTGGTGGGCGGGGCTCTTTGGGTATGTAGGCTGCCCAGAGTGCCACGCTCCCAGTTCTACAAGTTTGGCTGCCCCTCAATTTTAATTGCTCACTATTAGAAAATATTGAAGAGCCAGAAGGGTGAGGGGAGGGGTCTTCTTCGCACACCCCTGCTTCCTGGTGTCTGCTCGGGGCAGGAGGGGCCAGGAGGATTAATTAATTTTTCTGCTGGTTCGGGGTCTGTGGTGGCTGGGGGGTTGCTGGCCTCCTGGTGTGCCCACTGCACTACACCCCAGCAGAGTCGAGGGAGGTAGGATGTGTGGATGTGTGGATGTATGGGACGTGAAAGTGTGTGTGGTAATGATTGGGCCTGGATCTGGGACTTGCTGTCGCCTGGCCTGCCTGTGTTTCTCCCGATGGGGCATCAGCGTTGCCTCTCCCCACTGCTCGCGACTTCAACCACCTGTGGGCACGTCTTGACTCCCAGGGCACTTGGCCAGGGGCGCTGGGGCAGGCGCTGACCCACTTTGTGGCTGTCTGGGGCGCTTGGCCCTCCTGGGTATTGGGTGGGGCCTCTGCCGGGGGGTTTGGGGGCGCTCGGGCTCCTGGGGCCCAGGTCCCGGAGTGCCTCTGCCCTATGCTTATGGGGGCTCTTTCCGGGGCTTCCTCTGCAGTCTTCTGGGTGGATGCGTGGTTGCCCCTGCGGTGGGCTGCCTGGGTTCTGTGCTCTGTGGGGGCTGCTGGTGGCCTGGGTCTTGTGGCCCTCTCTGCCTGCTTCTGATTGCTTGGGGGGGGGGTTGTGGATTGTGGCCCTGTACGCTTATACACTCATAACTAAGCACGGTTATCATGTAGGTCCTGTGCCATGGGTGTTGCATGTTCTCACACACACACACACACATTCATTAGTCCAGTAGCATGGTCACTAAGCAGTTGATGTATTATCATGTCGTCTCAGGTCATCTATATCCACAGCTGTGTTGTATGCGATTGCCGCTTCTTGTGCTTGTTTTTGTTTGTTTGTCTGTTTGTTTTTTCTCTGCTTGTCTGCTTTCAGGTGCTCCTGGTGGCGCTAAGGCTGGATTCCCCTCATAGGCCATGGATTGTTGTCTGTTTTGTTTTTTACAGGTGTAGCAGCTGGTTGTCTGGTTTTTGTTTCTATTTTTGTTCTGTTTCCTCTTCTTTCCTCTTCTGCTTTCCTTGTCCCCCGGTCCGGTTCAGTTCAGTTCATGTCATATATTGTAAACAGAAATAAATAAATGGGCATCAAGGGGAGCTTTACATTTATAAAACTTCCCTTGGCAAAACAAATCTGTTTGGCATCAAAGGTATTCAGACTACAATTCTTCTGACATAATGCTGAACAGGACAAGGGGAAAAAAAAGTAAAGAAGACAGTTCTGCCGAAAGCCAGGGATAGACCTGTTCTAAGTTCTATACTTTTTAAAAGGGCGTGTTTATCAACTATGGAATTAGAAGATTTACAAAAATGGTCAAGTGCTAGATCTTCATCTGGGATTTTAACAGTGTCATATAACTATTCAACAGATCAGTTAAAAAAAAGCCTGCTCATGGAGATGTTTCAGGATCTGGATACCAAGCGTGGACCTAATGTTTTCATTTTTGCAATTCTGATACAGGCTATTGAGCAGTGATAACTAACACCAAGTTCAGATACTGCGGATTTTCTACCTTTGATTTGTTAAGATTGAGCCAATCAGGGACAACCTTGAAGGATCTCTTTGGTTTTGTAGGATCTGTAATTACCTGAGAAAGGTTGATATTGGTACACACCTTTTTTAAATGATCAGAGGCAGAGTTCAACTTGTTTAAATTAAAATTGCCACACAGAGATTGGGTTTAGGCCACATGCACACAGAATGACATCAACAAATATAAGAAATATTAAACATTTACACATAGATTTTTGAATACATGTAGAGGAATGATACTTTGAAATGTGCTCATTGCGGAGTTATGATCAGTTGAGTAATGAAGGTTGAACTATTCTAGGAAAGAGGTTCTATTCCCAGCATCATGATGGACACTCCTGATATAGAAGGTTTCGCTAACGCATTGGAATTGTTTTACTATTTTCTTATGCATGTGCAATGAAGAATTGCTTGCTGCTGATAAATGCAAAGAAGAACAGCTTACACATAGATGCTCACATATAGGCTGCTGAATGCAATGAAGACCTGCTTATTAAGTAAAGTTCAATGTCAATGTGTAATATTCAATTAGGATTTGCAAAACAGTGAAGTTAAACAATGAATGGGTCCATAGTCGGTATGAGAAGACTACAGGAATATTTACCTGGGTGTACGTTCAAACAGAGATGAGAAAATTGCGATAAATAATTGTTTGTTTGTTTGTTAGTATGTATATGAATGTTATGTGTATAAACTGTGTTGAGTTATAGTTACTCAGTAGTGTCTCAGTGAAACAACCGACAGGGGAAGCCTTGCGGTGACAACAAAAGCAGTGTTTTACTGATCAGTCAAGTTGCTCCAGTGTACTCCATACAAACTGGTTGGCTACTGAAGGGATAGAAAATGGGGAATACTTGTTTTAAAGCAAACAAGGAATTAGATGGGAAAAATACATGTTTTAACGGGACCCAGACAATATTAAATACTCAGACAGATGGGAGAAGAAGTGTAGTTTTGTAGGAAATCACAAAATTATTACATAGAATTAGTGAAATCAATTGAAGAATGCCTTTCTGAAGAGCTGTTTACCATAGATGAGCAGATTTGCGACATTGTAGATAGCTTTACTGCCAAAATGATCTAATTTAATGGATTGGTTTAGACATGCATAACAGCATTTTAAGAACAAAGAGAGAAACAAAAAGGGACAACGCTTCATGGTGGAAGGTGATGTATAAATAACTGTGTATATGATGAAGGGGGTGGCAACACCCATTCCGAAATCCAGCCATTCCGACATCCCGCTATTCCGACATCCCACCATTCCGACATCCCACCATTCCGACATCCCACCATTCCGACATGCAAACGTCCCACCATTCCGACATCCCACCATTGCGACATCCCGCTATTCTGACGTTCAAATGTCCCACCATTCCGACAAGGCTTTCCGTATAAGGAAATGTGTGTTACTCAACAGGTGAGTCCCTTCTTTCTGTTCATGCAATTTATATGTTTAACACATGTTTATAGACAAGCGTTATTAAAAACACAAAGTCTCGGCAACTGGAGGAGGAGAAGCAGTCCGCGGTGGTTTTTAATCACACACTCCAATGCCACTTGTTTCAACTTCCGAAAATTTAATCCAGGAAAAAAAGGCTTACAAACATGGACCAAAACGGCTCCATAACACGCACAAGAATCCAAAAGAAATGAAAGTTAACTAAAAGAAAGCAAATAAACAGTATGAAGTGGTCAAAATTGGTTTTACGCATGCCTATGTGCGTCTGGCACATGCGTCTTCGGGCTCTCCCACGTTGGTTTGTGGATGAAAGCTATATGTTCAGCTGTAATGTCATGTAAAAACAATATCTACATGACATTTACTCCCAGGTGTGACCAGTTAGGTCCTTAAGATATCAACAGGCTGTATAAAGCTACAACCGTTGCGGCTGTGTGTTTGTGCCAAATGCGCAAAACCCATCCGCGCTTCCCAAAATTGGAGTGAGTACTCATAAATCACGTGAATAACATGAATAAACGTTTTTACTGCATTTTGTTGTGTTTTATACGTTCTATGCTGTCATTTCTCTCTTCTCCTATTGGCAAGGCAAGGCAGAGTGCTCGCAACTGTGTCCTGTGCAGTAGCCGTGATATCTGTAATTGCAATTATTACTTTTGCATATGATGACAGCGTGCAAAAGACGCATGGGCTCTGTGGATAGCTCCGCTCCAGCTGGCTGCTGTGACAGCTCACTGACACTGTATTTCTGCTTAATCAGTTTCAGTCTCGCCAGAGTTACATTAATATCTGTATTTTTATATTTGAAATTCAGGGGATTTTGATAATAGATTATTAAAGTTTGTTTGCGAGGCTGTGGCCTCTGCATGTGCAAAGCTTGTGCGCCAAACTTTAGGGCGTATTTGCGCCGGCATATCATTAGTGCAAAATGTTTTTGGTAAAAAATAGGCTATTAAAAGGAACTGTCGGAATGTTAGAAAAAAAAAAAAAAACTTCCGACCATAGGAGGAAAAAAGTGTCGGAATGGTGGGACGTTTGATAAAAAATTAAGTGTCGCCATTCCGACAATTGGAGACCCATGTCAGAATGGCGAGATGTCGGAATGGCAGCATGTAACCATGATGAAGGAGAGACCATTTGAGCAGCACAGCCATTTCGCAGCACAGGGACAGCAATCCAAGTTACAGGATCTCCCACGTGGTATCACCTGTCACATTGTGTCAAGGCATCAAAAGAAGAAAAAATCACCAAACTCAAGGACAAAAAGACAAAGACTCCGGTGAACGAAGACAGAGGACTGACAAACCAGAAATACAAAAGGATTCTCGATATCAAGATCCAGAAGAAGAGGCTAACAATGCCACGAACACTTACGATGCTGGGAATGATGCCAGCAATGAACAGAGAAGAAGATTCAGTGTCATCAATCTGCATTACATGCCTCTAATGAGGGGGTGAATATAGAATCCTCAACGATTACAACGTCTCTGGGAACTGTGACAACAACAAGGTTTAAACCATTTTGGTATATATTGTAACCTATTGTCTAAGGAATAGTGCTAAAAATGAGGTAAATCTAATCCACCACTGTCCTTGGTCTTCTGTAGGGTTTTTAAACTAATACGTGGTGGTTTGTTTTTCCACAGAAATTTGGAGATGCATGAATCTAGTGACTTAAACCAAGTAGCAGATGTTTTTATGGGGATCATTGAGACAAACCATCAAATGCGGGAGCGGAAGTGTTCGGCTGTGAGTAGGTGTGAATGTCCGACCATAATTGCTGAAAAATGTGTTAGAAGAGACTAGAATGCCGGACAAGACATCATCAAATGCGGGAGAGGAGTTGTTTGGCTGTGAGTAGGTGTGAATCTCCGAGCATAGTTTGTAAAAAGGGGGTAAGAATAGGTTCGAATGCCCGAACATACACTATCAAAACAGGGAGCTGAGGTGGCTCAGCTGCAAGGTGTGAATGTCTGACTATAGTTTGTAAATAAGGTGCGAATGCCCAACAATGTATAATCAAAAGAGGGAGCGGAGGTTTTCGGCTACAAGAAGGTTTGATTGTCCGACCATAGTTTGTAAAAAGCGGGTAAGAAAAGGTTCAAATGCCTGACTATACACCATCAAAAGCGGGAGCAGAGGTGTTCCGCTGTAAGACGGTGTGAATGTCCGACCATAGTTGGTAAAAAGCGGGTAAGAAAAGGTTAAAATACCCGACTGTACACAATCAATAGCGGGAGAGGAGGTGTTCAGCTGCAAGAAGGTGTGAATGTCCACCCATAATTACTGAAAAATGGGTAAGAAAAGGTGCGAATGCCCAACCATACATTATCAAAAGCAGGTGTGAATGTCAGATCATAATTTGCAAAAAGCTGATGAGAAAGGGTGAGAATGCCCGACTATACACCATCAAATGCGGGAGCGGAGTTGTTCGGCTGTGAGTAAGTGTGAATCTCCGACCATAATTGCTGAAAAATGTGTTAGAAAAGGTAAGAATGCCGGTCCATACATCATCAAAAGCGGGAGAGGTGGTGTTCGGCTGCAAGTAGGTGTGAATGTCCAGCCATAATTACTAACAAACGGGTAAGAAAAGGTAGTATTGCCAGACCATACATGATCAAAACAGGGAGCGGAGGTGGTTCAGCTGCAAGAAGGTGTGAATGTCTGACTATAGTTTGTAAAAAGCGGGTAAGACAAGGTGCGATTGCCCGACAATGTATGATCAAAAGAGGGAGTGGAGGTCTTCGGCTGCAAGGTCTGAATGTCCAACCATAATTTCTAAAAACCGGGTAAGAAAAGGCTCGAAAGCCCGACTATACACAATCAAAAGCGGGAGCGGGAGGTTTTCAGCTGCAAATCCTTCACTCAAACCAAGTGAAAACTGCTTTGTCCTTCATATTTATCAATGTCTAGATTGACTTCAACAAAGAACAACATTGTATTTTGCAGTAGAAGAAATAGCAACACTGAAGGATCAGGAATCCGAAAACAAGCTTATTTTCATACGTTCTGCATGATTTGGGATTTTATGTATAAAATGAATTCCTTCACTCAAACCAAGTTAAAACTGCTTTGTCCTTCATATTTATCAATGTCTAGATCGACTTCAACAAAGAACAACATTGTATTTTGCAGTAGAAGAAAAAACAACACTGAAGGATCAGGAATCCGAGAATAAGCTTCTTTTCATACGTTCTGCATGATTTGGGATTTTATGTATAAAATGAATTCCTTCACTCAAACCAAGTGAAAACTGCTTTGTCCTTCATATTTATCAATGTCTAGATTTACTTCAACAAAGAACAACATTGTATTTTGCAGTAGTAGAAAGAGCAACACTGAAGGATCAGGAATTCGAGAATAAGCTTATTTTCATACGTTCTGCATGATTTGGGATTTTATGTATAAAATGAATTCCTTTACTCAAACTATGTTAAAACTGCTTTGTCCTTCATATTTATCAATGTCTAGATTGACTTCAACAAAGAACAACATTGTATTTTGTAGTAGAAGAAATAGCAACACTGAAGGATCAGGAATCCGAAAACAAGCTTATTTTCATACGTTCTGCATGATTTGGGATTTTGCTATAAAATTAATTCCTTCACTCAAACAAAGTGGAAACTGCTTTGTCCTTCATATTTATCAATGTCTATATCGATTTCAACAAAGAACAAGGCTGTATTTTGCAGTATAGGAAAGAGCAACACTGGAGGATCAGGAATCCGAGAATAAGCTTACTTTCATGAGTCCTGCACGATTTCGGATTTTCCTATAAAATGAATTGCTTTGCTCAAACTGAGTTAAAATTTCTTTGTCCTTCATAGTTATCCATGTCTAAAATGTATCAAGCATAAAGTTCCTCATATTACCCTGAATGAGAAAGAAGCATCCCTTTGGTTGAGCAATACGTTCCTTTTGCGGAGTTATGCATGATTTCGGATTTTGCTATAAAATTCATTCCTTCACACTTTTTTTTTTTCACCGCATTTTATAGATTATGGTTGGAAATTTCAACCACTCTAATCCGAAGACCTCTCCTCCCGCTTTTGTTAATATATTTGAACTTTAGTTGGACATTCACCCCTTTTTGCAGCTAAACCACCTCCGCTCCCTGTTTTGATCATGTATGGTCTGGCAATACTACATTTTCTTACCCGTTTGTGAGTAATTATGGCTGGATATTCACACCTACTTGCAGCTGAACACAATCTCTCTCGCTTTTAATTATGTTTGGATATTCGAACCTTTTCTTTACTGCTTTTTGCCAACTTTGGTCGGACGTTCACACCTTCTTGCAGCCGAACACCTCCGCTTCCGCTTTTGATGGTATATATTCGGGCATTCGAACCTTTTCTTACCAGCTTTTTACAAACGACGGTTGGACTTTCACACCTTCTTGTAGCCGAACAACTCCGCTCCCGCTATTGATTGTGTACAGTCGGGTATTTTAACCTTTTCTTACCCGCTTTTTACCAACTATGGTCGGACATTCACACCGTCTTACAGCGGAACATCTCCGCTCCCGCTTTTGATGGTGTATAGTCAGGCATTTGAACCTTTTCTTACCCGCTTTTTACAAACTATGGTCGGACATTCAAACCTTCTTGTAGCAAAAAACCTCTGCTCCCTCTTTTGATTATACATTGTCGGGCATTCGCACCTTATCTTACCCGCTTTTTACAAACTATAGTCAGACATTCACACCTTGGTGCTGAACCACCTCAGCTCCCTGTTTTGATCATGTATGGTCTGGCAATACTACCTTTTCTTACCCGTTTGTGAGTAATTATGGCTGGACATTCACACCTACTTGCAGTCGAACAGCTCTGCTCCCGCTTTTGATTATGTTTGGTTGGATATTCGAACCTTTTCTTAACTGCTTTTTACAAACTTTGGTCGGACGTTCACACCTTCTTGCAGCCGAACACCTCCACTTCCGCTTTTGATGGTATATATTCGGGCATTCGAACCTTTTCTTACCAGCTTTTTACAAACCATGGTTGGACTTTCACACCTTCTTGTAGCCGAACAACTCCGCTCCCCCTATTGATTGTGTACAGTCGGGTATTTTAACCTTTTCTTACCCGCTTTTTACAAACTATGCTCGGACATTCAAACCTTCTTGTAGCCGAACACATCCACTCCTGCTTTTGATGATGTATGGTTGGGCATTCTTACCTTTTCTAACACATTTTTCAGCAATTATGGTCGGAGATTCACACTTACTCACAGCCGAACAACTCCGCTCCCGCATTTATGGTGTATAGTCGGGCATTCTCACCCTTTCTCATCAGCTTTTTGCAAATTATGATCTGACATTCACACCTGCTTTTGATAATGTATGGTTGGGCATTCACACCTTTTCTTACCCATTTTTCAGTAATTATGGGTGGACATTCACACCTTCTTGCAGCTGAACACCTCCTCTCCCGCTATTGATTGTGTACAGTCGGGTATTTTAACCTTTTCTTACCCGCTTTTTACCAAATATGGTCGGACATTCACACCGTCTTACAGCGGAACACCTCCGCTCCCGCTTTTGATGGTATATAGTCAGGCACTTGAACCTTTTCTTACCCGCATTTAACAAACTATGGTCGGACATTCAAACCTTCTTGTAGCCGAAAACCTCCGCTCCCTCTTTTGATTATACATTGTTGGGCATTCGCACCTTATTTACAAACTATAGTCACACATTCACACCTTGCAGCTGAGCCACCTCAGCTCCCTGTTTTGGTAGTGTATGTTCGGGCATTCGAAGCTATTCTTACCCCCTTTTTACAAACTATGGTCGGAGATTCACACCTACTCACAGCCGAACAATTCCGCTCCCGCATTTGATGATGTCTTGTACGGCATTCTAGTCTCTTCTAACACATTTTTCAGTAATTATGGTTGGACATTCACACCTACTCACAGCCGAACACTTCCGCTCCCGCATTTGATGGTGTATAGCCGGGCATTCTCACGCTTTCTCATCAGCTTTTTGCAAATTATGATCTGACATTCACACCTACTTGCAGTCGAACAGCTCTGCTCCCGCTTTTGATAATGTTTGGTTGGATATTCGAACCTTTTCTTAACTGCTTTTTACAAACTTTGGTCGGACGTTCACACCTTCTTGCAGCCGAACACCTCCGCTTCCGCTTTTGATGGTATATATTCGGGCATTCGAACCTTTTCTTACCAGCTTTTTACAAACCATGGTTGGACTTTCACACCTTCTTGTAGCCGAACAACTCCGCTCCCCCTATTGATTGTGTACAGTCGGGTATTTTAACCTTTTCTTACCCGCTTTTTACCAACTATGGTCGGACATTCACACCTTCTTACAGCGGAACACCTCCGCTCCCTCTTTTGATGGTGTATGTTTGGGCATTCGAACCTTTTCTTACCCGCTTTTTAAAAACTATGCTCGGACATTCAAACCTTCTTGTAGCCGAACACATCCACTCCCGCTATTGATTGTGTACAGTCGGGTATTTTAACATTTTCTTACCCGCTTTTTACCAACTATGGTTTGACATTCACACCGTCTTACAGCGGAACATCTCCGCTCCCGCTTTTGATGGTGTATAGTCAGGCATTTGAACCTTTTCTTACCCGCTTTTTACAAACTATGGTGGGACATTCAAACCTTCTTGTAGCCGAAAACCTCTGCTCCCTCTTTTGATTATACATTGTCGGGCATTCGCACCTTATCTTACCCGCTTTTTACAAACTATAGTCAGACATTCACACCTTGGTGCTGAACCACCTCAGCTCCCTGCTTTGATCATGTATGGTCTGGCAATACTACCTTTTCTTACCCGTTTGTGAGTAATTATGGCTGGACATTCACACCTACTTGCAGTCGAACAGCTCCGCTCCCGCTTTTGATTATGTTTGGTTGGATATTCGAACCTTTTCTTAACTGCTTTTTACAAACTTTGGTCGGACGTTCACACCTTCTTGCAGCCGAACACCTCCACTTCCGCTTTTGATGGTATATATTCGGGCATTCGAACCTTTTCTTACCAGCTTTTTACAAACCATGGTTGGACTTTCACACCTTCTTGTAGCCGAACAACTCCGCTCCCCCTATTGATTGTGTACAGTCGGGTATTTTAACCTTTTCTTACCCACTTTTTACCAACTATGGTCGGACATTCACACCTTCTTACAGCGGAACACCTCCGCTCCCTCTTTTGATGGTGTATGTTTGGGCATTCGAACCTTTTCTTACCCGCTTTTTACAAACTATGCTCGGACATTCAAACCTTCTTGTAGCCGAACACATCCACTCCCGCTATTGATTGTGTACAGTCGGGTATTTTAACATTTTCTTACCCGCTTTTTACCAACTATGGTCGGACATTCACACCGTCTTACAGCGGAACATCTCCGCTCCCGCTTTTGATGGTGTATAGTCAGGCATTTGAACCTTTTCTTACCCGCTTTTTACAAACTATGGTCTGACATTGAAACCTTCTTGTAGCCGAAAACCTCTGCTCCCTCTTTTGATTATACATTGTCGGGCATTCGCACCTTATCTTACCCGCTTTTTACAAACTATAGTCAGACATTCACACCTTGGTGCTGAACCACCTCAGCTCCCTGCTTTGATCATGTATGGTCTGGCAATACTACCTTTTCTTACCCGTTTGTGAGTAATTATGGCTGGACATTCACACCTACTTGCAGTCGAACAGCTCCGCTCCCGCTTTTGATTATGTTTGGTTGGATATTCGAACCTTTCTTAACTGCTTTTTACAAACTTTGGTCGGACGTTCACACCTTCTTGCAGCCGAAAACCTCCACTTCCGCTTTTGATGGTATATATTCGGGCATTCGAACCTTTTCTTACCAGCTTTTTACAAACCATGGTTGGACTTTCACACCTTCTTGTAGCCGAACAACTCCGCTCCCCCTATTGATTGTGTACAGTCGGGTATTTTAACCTTTTCTTACCCACTTTTTACCAACTATGGTCGGACATTCACACCTTCTTACAGCGGAACACCTCCGCTCCCTCTTTTGATGGTGTATGTTTGGGCATTCGAACCTTTTCTTACCCGCTTCTTACAAACTATGGTCGGACATTCAAACCTTCTTGTAGCCGAACACATCCACTCCTTCTTTTGATGATGTATGCTTGGGCATTCAAACCTACTTTTTGCCCGATTTTCATTAATTTTGGGTGGACATTCACACCTTGTCACAGCCAAACACCTCCGCTCCCTGTTTTGATCATGTATGGTTGGACATTCGCACCTTGTCTCACCCGCATTTTGCAAACTATGGTCGGCTGTTCACAGCTTCCTCTCCACCATACTTGTATGGTGGGATATTCACACCCACTTGCATCTGAAGACCTTTTGTTGATATTTAGTCGGTCATTCGCAGCTTACCCGCTTTTGGCAAACTATGGCCTTCATGCAGCCAAACACCTCTGATCTCGCTTTTGATGATGTAAGGTTGGGCATTCAGACCTTGCTTCACCTGCTTTTCACCAAATATAGTCGGACATTCACACCTTCTTGCAGCCGAACACTTCCGCTCCACCTTTTAGTGTTCTATCACACCTTTTTTTTCACCGCATTTTATAGATTATGGTTGGAAATTCTCAACCACTCTCATCCGAAGACCTCTCCTCCCGCTTTTGTTAATATATTTGAACTTTAGTCGGACATTCACACCTTCTTGCAGCTGAACCACCTCCGCTCCCTGTTTTGATCATGTATGGTCTGGCAATCCTACCTTTTCTTACCCGTTTGTTAGTAATTATGGCTGGACATTCACACCTACTTGCAGCCGAACACCACCTCTCCCGCTTTTGATGATGTATGGACCGGCATTCTTACCTTTTCTAACACATTTTTCAGCAATTATGGTCGGACATTCACACTTACTCACAGCCGAACAACTCCGCTCCCGCATTTGATGGTGTATAGTCGGGCATTCTCACCCTTTCTCATCAGCTTTTTGCAAATTATGATCTGACATTCACACCTGCTTTTGATAATGTATGGTTGGGCATTCGCACCTTTTCTTACCCATTTTTCAGTAATTATGGGTGGACATTCACACCTTCTTGCAGCTGAACACCTCCTCTCCCGCTATTGATTGTGTACAGTCGGGTATTTTAACCTTTTCTTACCCGCTTTTTACCAAATATGGTCGGACATTCACACCGTCTTACAGCGGAACAGCTCTGCTCCCGCTTTTGATTATGTTTGGTTGGATATTCGAACCTTTTCTTAACTGCTTTTTACAAACTTTGGTCGGACGTTCACACCTTCTTGCAGCCGAACACCTCCACTTCCGCTTTTGATGGTATATATTCGGGCATTCGAACCTTTTCTTACCAGCTTTTTACAAACCATGGTTGGACTTTCACACCTTCTTGTAGCCGAACAACTCCGCTCCCCCTATTGATTGTGTACAGTCGGGTATTTTAACCTTTTCTTACCCACTTTTTACCAACTATGGTCGGACATTCACACCTTCTTACAGCGGAACACCTCCGCTCCCTCTTTTGATGGTGTATGTTTGGGCATTCGAACCTTTTCTTACCCGCTTTTTACAAACTATGCTCGGACATTCAAACCTTCTTGTAGCCAAACACATCCACTCCCGCTATTGATTGTGTACAGTCGGGTATTTTAACATTTTCTTACCCGCTTTTTACCAACTATGGTCGGACATTCACACCGTCTTACAGCGGAACATCTCCGCTCCCGCTTTTGATGGTGTATAGTCAGGCATTTGAACCTTTTCTTACCCGCTTTTTACAAACTATGGTGGGACATTCAAACCTTCTTGTAGCCGAAAACCTCTGCTCCCTCTTTTGATTATACATTGTCGGGCATTCGCACCTTATCTTACCCGCTTTTTACAAACTATAGTCAGACATTCACACCTTGGTGCTGAACCACCTCAGCTCCCTGCTTTGATCATGTATGGTCTGGCAATACTACCTTTTCTTACCCGTTTGTGAGTAATTATGGCTGGACATTCACACCTACTTGCAGTCGAACAGCTCCGCTCCCGCTTTTGATTATGTTTGGTTGGATATTCGAACCTTTCTTAACTGCTTTTTACAAACTTTGGTCGGACGTTCACACCTTCTTGCAGCCGAAAACCTCCACTTCCGCTTTTGATGGTATATATTCGGGCATTCGAACCTTTTCTTACCAGCTTTTTACAAACCATGGTTGGACTTTCACACCTTCTTGTAGCCGAACAACTCCGCTCCCCCTATTGATTGTGTACAGTCGGGTATTTTAACCTTTTCTTACCCACTTTTTACCAACTATGGTCGGACATTCACACCTTCTTACAGCGGAACACCTCCGCTCCCTCTTTTGATGGTGTATGTTTGGGCATTCGAACCTTTTCTTACCCGCTTTTTACAAACTATGGTCGGACATTCAAACCTTCTTGTAGCCGAACACATCCACTCCTTCTTTTGATGATGTATGCTTGGGCATTCAAACCTACTTTTTGCCCGATTTTCATTAATTTTGGGTGGACATTCACACCTTGTCACAGCCAAACACCTCCGCTCCCTGTTTTGATCATGTATGGTTGGACATTCGCACCTTGTCTCACCCGCATTTTGCAAACTATGGTCGGCTGTTCACAGCTTCCTCTCCACCATACTTGTATGGTGGGATATTCACACCCACTTGCATCCGAAGACCTTTTGTTGATATTTAGTCGGTCATTCGCAGCTTACCCGCTTTTGGCAAACTATGGCCTTCATGCAGCCAAACACCTCTGATCTCGCTTTTGATGATGTAAGGTTGGGCATTCAGACCTTGCTTCACCTGCTTTTCACCAAATATAGTCGGACATTCACACCTTCTTGCAGCCGAACACTTCCGCTCCACCTTTTAGTGTTCTATCACACCTTTTTTTTCACCGCATTTTATAGATTATGGTTGGAAATTCTCAACCACTCTCATCCGAAGACCTCTCCTCCCGCTTTTGTTAATATATTTGAACTTTAGTCGGACATTCACACCTTCTTGCAGCTGAACCACCTCCGCTCCCTGTTTTGATCATGTATGGTCTGGCAATCCTACCTTTTCTTACCCGTTTGTTAGTAATTATGGCTGGACATTCACACCTACTTGCAGCCGAACACCACCTCTCCCGCTTTTGATGATGTATGGACCGGCATTCTTACCTTTTCTAACACATTTTTCAGCAATTATGGTCGGACATTCACACTTACTCACAGCCGAACAACTCCGCTCCCGCATTTGATGGTGTATAGTCGGGCATTCTCACCCTTTCTCATCAGCTTTTTGCAAATTATGATCTGACATTCACACCTGCTTTTGATAATGTATGGTTGGGCATTCGCACCTTTTCTTACCCATTTTTCAGTAATTATGGGTGGACATTCACACCTTCTTGCAGCTGAACACCTCCTCTCCCGCTATTGATTGTGTACAGTCGGGTATTTTAACCTTTTCTTACCCGCTTTTTACCAAATATGGTCGGACATTCACACCGTCTTACAGCGGAACAGCTCTGCTCCCGCTTTTGATTATGTTTGGTTGGATATTCGAACCTTTTCTTAACTGCTTTTTACAAACTTTGGTCGGACGTTCACACCTTCTTGCAGCCGAACACCTCCACTTCCGCTTTTGATGGTATATATTCGGGCATTCGAACCTTTTCTTACCAGCTTTTTACAAACCATGGTTGGACTTTCACACCTTCTTGTAGCCGAACAACTCCGCTCCCCCTATTGATTGTGTACAGTCGGGTATTTTAACCTTTTCTTACCCACTTTTTACCAACTATGGTCGGACATTCACACCTTCTTACAGCGGAACACCTCCGCTCCCTCTTTTGATGGTGTATGTTTGGGCATTCGAACCTTTTCTTACCCGCTTTTTACAAACTATGCTCGGACATTCAAACCTTCTTGTAGCCAAACACATCCACTCCCGCTATTGATTGTGTACAGTCGGGTATTTTAACATTTTCTTACCCGCTTTTTACCAACTATGGTCGGACATTCACACCGTCTTACAGCGGAACATCTCCGCTCCCGCTTTTGATGGTGTATAGTCAGGCATTTGAACCTTTTCTTACCCGCTTTTTACAAACTATGGTGGGACATTCAAACCTTCTTGTAGCCGAAAACCTCTGCTCCCTCTTTTGATTATACATTGTCGGGCATTCGCACCTTATCTTACCCGCTTTTTACAAACTATAGTCAGACATTCACACCTTGGTGCTGAACCACCTCAGCTCCCTGCTTTGATCATGTATGGTCTGGCAATACTACCTTTTCTTACCCGTTTGTGAGTAATTATGGCTGGACATTCACATCTACTTGCAGTCGAACAGCTCCGCTCCCGCTTTTGATTATGTTTGGTTGGATATTCGAACCTTTTCTTAACTGCTTTTTACAAACTTTGGTCGGACGTTCACACCTTCTTGCAGCCGAACACCTCCACTTCCGCTTTTGATGGTATATATTCGGGCATTCGAACCTTTTCTTACCAGCTTTTTACAAACCATGGTTGGACTTTCACACCTTCTTGTAGCCGAACAACTCCGCTCCCCCTATTGATTGTGTACAGTCGGGTATTTTAACCTTTTCTTACCCACTTTTTACCAACTATGGTCGGACATTCACACCTTCTTACAGCGGAACACCTCCGCTCCCTCTTTTGATGGTGTATGTTTGGGCATTCGAACCTTTTCTTACCCGCTTTTTACAAACTATGCTCGGACATTCAAACCTTCTTGTAGCCGAACACATCCACTCCCGCTATTGATTGTGTACAGTCGGGTATTTTAACATTTTCTTACCCGCTTTTTACCAACTATGGTCGGACATTCACACCGTCTTACAGCGGAACATCTCCGCTCCCGCTTTTGATGGTGTATAGTCAGGCATTTGAACCTTTTCTTACCCGCTTTTTACAAACTATGGTCGGACATTCAAACCTTCTTGTAGCCGAAAACCTCTGCTCCCTCTTTTGATTATACATTGTCGGGCATTCGCACCTTATCTTACCCGCTTTTTACAAACTATAGTCAGACATTCACACCTTGGTGCTGAACCACCTCAGCTCCCTGCTTTGATCATGTATGGTCTGGCAATACTACCTTTTCTTACCCGTTTGTGAGTAATTATGGCTGGACATTCACACCTACTTGCAGTCGAACAGCTCCGCTCCCGCTTTTGATTATGTTTGGTTGGATATTCGAACCTTTCTTAACTGCTTTTTACAAACTTTGGTCGGACGTTCACACCTTCTTGCAGCCGAAAACCTCCACTTCCGCTTTTGATGGTATATATTCGGGCATTCGAACCTTTTCTTACCAGCTTTTTACAAACCATGGTTGGACTTTCACACCTTCTTGTAGCCGAACAACTCCGCTCCCCCTATTGATTGTGTACAGTCGGGTATTTTAACCTTTTCTTACCCACTTTTTACCAACTATGGTCGGACATTCACACCTTCTTACAGCGGAACACCTCCGCTCCCTCTTTTGATGGTGTATGTTTGGGCATTCGAACCTTTTCTTACCCGCTTTTTACAAACTATGGTCGGACATTCAAACCTTCTTGTAGCCAAACACATCCACTCCTTCTTTTGATGATGTATGCTTGGGCATTCAAACCTACTTTTTGCCCGATTTTCATTAATTTTGGGTGGACATTCACACCTTGTCACAGCCAAACACCTCCGCTCCCTGTTTTGATCATGTATGGTTGGACATTCGCACCTTGTCTCACCCGCTTTTTGCAAACTATGGTCGGCTGTTCACAGCTTCCTCTCCACCATACTTGTATGGTGGGATATTCACACCCAGTTGCATCCGAAGACCTTTTGTTGATATTTAGTCGGTCATTCGCAGCTTACCCGCTTTTGGCAAACTATGGCCTTCATGCAGCCAAACACCTCTGATCTCGCTTTTGATGATGTAAGGTTGGGCATTCAGACCTTGCTTCACCTGCTTTTCACCAAATATAGTCGGACATTCACACCTTCTTGCAGCCGAACACTTCCGCTCCACCTTTTAGTGTTCTATCACACCTTTTTTTTCACCGCATTTTATAGATTATGGTTGGAAATTCTCAACCACTCTCATCCGAAGACCTCTCCTCCCGCTTTTGTTAATATATTTGAACTTTAATCGGACATTCACACCTTCTTGCAGCTGAACCACCTCCGCTCCCTGTTTTGATCATGTATGGTCTGGCAATCCTACCTTTTCTAACACATTTTTCAGCAATTATGGTCGGACATTCACACTTACTCACAGCCGAACAACTCCGCTCCCGCATTTGATGGTGTATAGTCGGGCATTCTCACCCTTTCTCATCAGCTTTTTGCAAATTTTGATCTGACATTCACACCTGCTTTTGATAATGTATGGTTGGGCATTCGCACCTTTTCTTACCCATTTTTCAGTAATTATGGGTGGACATTCACACCTTCTTGCAGCTGAACACCTCCTCTCCCGCTATTGATTGTGTACAGTCGGGTATTTTAACCTTTTCTTACCCGCTTTTTACCAAATATGGTCGGACATTCACACCGTCTTACAGCGGAACACCTCTGCTCCCGCTTTTGATGGTGTATAGTCAGGCATTTGAACCTTTTCTTACCCGCTTTTTACAAACTATGGTCGGACATTCAAACCTTCTTGTAGCCGAAAACCTCCGCTCCCTCTTTTGATTATACATTGTTGGGCATTCGCACCTTATTTACAAACTATAGTCAGACATTCACACCTTGCAGCTGAGCCACCTCAGCTCCCTGTTTTGATAGTGTATGTTCGGGCATTCGAACCTATTCTTACCCCCTTTTTACAAACTATGCTCGGAGATTCACACCTACTCACAGCCGAACAACTCTGCTCCCGCATTTGATTATGTATTGTCCGGCATTCTAGTCTCTTTTAACACATTTTTCAGCAATTATGGTCGGACATTCACACCTACTCACAGCCGAACACTTCCGCTCCCGCATTTGATGGTGTATAGCCGGGCATTCTCACCCTTTCTCATCAGCTTTTTGCAAATTATGATCTGACATTCACACCTACTTGCAGTCGAACAGCTCTGCTCCCGCTTTTGATTATGTTTGGTTGGATATTCGAACCTTTTCTTAACTGCTTTTTACAAACGTTGGTCGGACGTTCACACCTTCTTGCAGCCGAACACATCCACTTCCACTTTTGATGGTATATATTCGGGCATTCGAACCTTTTCTTACCCGCTTTTTACAAACCGTGGTCGGACTTTCACACCTTCTTGTAGCCAAACAACTCCGCTCCCGCTATTGATTGTGTACAGTCGGGTATTTTAACCTTTTCTTACCCGCTTTTTACCAACTATGGTCGGACATTTACACCTTCTTACAGCGGAACACCTCCGCTCCCTCTTTTGATGGTGTATGTTCGGGCATTCGAACCTTTTCTTACCCGCTTTTTACAAACTATGGTCGGACATTCAAATCTTCTTGTAGCCGAACACATCCACTCCTGCTTTTGATGATGTATGGTTTGGCATTTTCACCTTTTCTTACCCATTTTTCAGTAATTATGGGTGGACATTCACACCTTCTTGCAGCTGAACAACTCCTCTCCCGCTTATGATCATGTGCGGTTTGATATTCGAAAATTTTCTTTCATGTTTTAAAGCAATTATTGATGGACATTCAAATCTTCTTGTAGCCGAACACATCCACTCCTGCTTTTGATGATGTATGGTTTGGCATTCGCACCCTTTTTTTACCCATTTTTCAGGAATTTTGGGTGGACATTCAGACCTTCTTGCAGCCGAAAACCTCCGCTCCCTCTTTTGATCATACATTGTCGGGCATTCGCACCTTATCTTACCCGCTTTTTACAAACTATAGTCAGACATTCACACCTTGCAGCTGAACCACCTCCGCTCCCTGTTTTGATCATGTATGGTCTGGCAATACTACCTTTTCTTACCCGTTTGTGAGTAATTAATCCCAAAATATTGAGCATAAAATAAGTCTTTATGCTGATGATGTATTACTTTTCCTTCAGAACTCACAGACGTCTCTCAGTCACACGATCACACTCATAAATAAATTCTCAGCACTTTCTGACTACTCTATCAACTGGTCTAAGACCACAGTTCTGCCCATTAACTGTAGGGTCCATAATATACCTGCGATCACTTTACAGTCAGGAAATATTAGATATTTAGGCATAAACATTTCCTCCAGGCTCTCAGAGCTAACAAAGCTAAATTATGTGCAATTATTAAAGACAGTAGAGAACGATCTCTCGTTGGAAGTCCTTACCTATATCACTTATGGGGAGAGTTACATCCATTAAAATGATGATACTACCAAAAGTTAACTATTTGTTCTCAATGATCCCCATAAAACCATCTGCTACTTGGTTTAAGTCACTAGATTCATGCATCTCCAAATTTCTGTGGAAAAACAAACCACCACGTATTAGTTTAAAAACCCTACAGAAGACCAAGGACAGTGGTGGATTAGATTTACCTCATTTTCAGCACTATTCCTTAGACAATAGGTTACAATATATATCAAAATGGTTTAAACCTTGTTGTTGTCACAGTTCCCAGAGACGTTGTAATCGTTGAGGATTCTATATTCACCCCCTCATTAGAGGCACGTAATGCAGATTGATGACACTGAATCTTCTTCTCTGTTCATTGCTGGCATCATTCCCAGCATCGTAAGTGTTCGTGGCATTGTTAGCCTCTTCTTCTGGATCTTGATATCGAGAATCCTTTTGTATTTCTGGTTTGTCAGTCCTCTGTCTTCGTTCACCGGAGTCTTTGTCTTTTTGTCCTTGAGTTTGGTGATTTTTTCTTCTTTTGATGCCTTGACACAATGTGACAGGTGATACCACGTGGGAGATCCTGTAACTTGGACTGCTGTCCCTGTGCTGCAAAATGGCTGTGCTGCTCAAATGGTCTCTCCTTCATCATGGTTACATGCTGCCATTCCGACATCTCGCCATTCCGACATGGGTCTCCAATTGTCGGAATGGCGACACTTAATTTTTTATCAAACGTCCCACCATTCCGACACTTTTTTCCTCCTATGGTCGGAATGGCGGAATGTTTTTTGTTTTTTTTTAACATTCCGACAGTTCCTTTTAATAGCCTATTTTTTACCCAAAACATTTTGCACTAATGATATGCCGGCGCAAATACGCCCTAAAGTTTGGCGCACAAGCTTTGCACATGCAGAGGCCACAGCCTCGCAAACAAACTTTAATAATCTATTATCAAAATCCCCTGAATTTCAAATATAAAAATACAGATATTAATGTAACTCTGGCGAGACTGAAACTGATTAAGCAGAAATACAGTGTCAGTGAGCTGTCACAGCAGCCAGCTGGAGCGGAGCTATCCACAGAGCCCATGCGTCTTTTGCACGCTGTCATCATATGCAAAAGTAATAATTGCAATTACAGATATCACGGCTACTGCACAGGACACAGTTGCGAGCACTCTGCCTTGCCTTGCCAATAGGAGAAGAGAGAAATGACAGCATAGAACGTATAAAACACAACAAAATTCAGTAAAAACGTTTATTCATGTTATTCACGTGATTTATGAGTACTCACTCCAATTTTGGGAAGCGCGGATGGGCTTTGCGCATTTGGCACAAACACACAGCCGCAACGGTTGTAGCTTTATACAGCCTGTTGATATCTTAAGGACCTAACTGGTCACACCTGGGAGTAAATGTCATGTAGAGATTGTTTTTACATGACATTACAGCTGAACATATAGCTTTCATCCACAAACCAACGTGGGAGAGCCCGAAGACGCATGTGCCAGACGCAAATAGGCATGCGTAAAACCAATTTTGACCACTTCATACTGTTTATTTGCTTTCTTTTAGTTAACTTTCGTTTCTTTTGGATTCTTGTGCGTGTTATGGAGCCGTTTTGGTCCATGTTTGTAAGCCTTTTTTTCCTGGATTAAATTTTCGGAAGTTGAAACAAGTGGCATTGGAGTGTGTGATTGAAAACCACCGCGGACTGCTTCTCCTCCTCCAGTTGCCGAGACTTTGTGTTTTTAATAACGCTTGTCTCTAAACATGTGTTAAACATATAAATTGCATGAACAGAAAGAAGGGACTCACCTGTTGAGTAACACACATTTCCTTATACGGAAAGCCTTGTCGGAATGGTGGGACATTTGAACGTCAGAATAGCGGGATGTCGCAATGGTGGGATGTCGGAATGGGGGGACGTTTGCATGTCGGAATGGTGGTATGTCGGAATGGTGGTATGTCGGAATGGTGGGATGTCGGAATAGCGGGATGTCGGAATGGCGGGATTTCGGAATGGGTGTTGCCACCCCCTTCATCATATACACAGTTATTTATACATCCCCTTCCACCATGAAGCGTTGTCCCTTTTTGTTTCTCTCTTTGTTCTTAAAATGCTGTTATGCATGTCTAAACCAATCCATTAAATTAGATCATTTTGGCAGTAAAGCGATCTACAATGTGCTTGGTCGCAAAGCTGCTCATCTGTGGTAAACAGCTCTTCAGAAAGGCATTCTTCAATTGATTTCACTAATTCTATGTAATAATTTTGTGATTTCCTACAAAACTACACTTCTTCTCCCATCTGTCTGAGTATTTAATATTGTCTGGGTCCCGTTAAAACATGTATTTTTCCCATCTAATTCCTTGTTTGCTTTAAAACAAGTATTCCCCATTTTCTATCCCTTCAGTAGCCAACCAGTTTGTATGGAGTACACTGGAGCAACTTGACTGATCAGTAAAACACTGCTTTTGTTGTCACCGCAAGGCTTCCCCCGTCGGTTGTTTCACTGAGACACTACTGAGTAACTATAACTCAACACAGTTTATACACATAACATTCCTATACATACTAACAAACAAACAAACAATTATTTATCGCAATTTTCTCATCTCTGTTTGAACGTACACCCAGGTAAATATTCCTGTAGTCTTCTCATACCGACTATGGACCCATTCATTGTTTAACTTCACTGTTTTGCAAATCCTAATTGAATATTACACATTGACATTGAACTTTACTTGATAAGCAGGTCTTCATTGCATTCAGCAGCCTATATGTGAGCATCTATGTGTAAGCTGTTCTTCTTTGCATTTATCAGCAGCAAGCAATTCTTCATTGCACATGCATATGAAAATAGTAAAACAATTCCAATGCGTTAGCGAAACCTTCTATATCAGGAGTGTCCATCATGATGCTGGGAATAGAACCTCTTTCCCAGAATAGTTCAACCTTCATTACTCAACTGATCATAACTCCGCAATGAGCACATTTCAAAGTATCATTCCTCTACATATATTCAAAAATCTATGTGTAAATGTTTAATATTTCTTATATTTGTTGATGTCATTCTGTGTGCATGTGGCCTAAACCCAATCTCTGTGTGGCAATTTTAATTTAAACAAGTTGAACTCTGCCTCTGATCATTTAAAAAAGGTGTGTACCAATATCAACCTTTCTCAGGTAATTACAGATCCTACAAAACCAAAGAGATCCTTCAAGGTTGTCCCTGATTGGCTCAATCTTAACAAATCAAAGGTAGAAAATCCGCAGTATCTGAACTTGGTGTTAGTTATCACTGCTCAATAGCCTGTATCAGAATTGCAAAAATGAAAACATTAGGTCCACGCTTGGTATCCAGATCCTGAAACATCTCCATGAGCAGGCTTTTTTTTAACTGATCTGTTGAATAGTTATATGACACCGTTAAAATCCCAGATGAAGATCTAGCACTTGACCATTTTTGTAAATCTTCTAATTCCATAGTTGATAAACACGCCCCTTTTAAAAAGTATAGAACTTAGAAATGGTCTATCCCTGGCTTTCGGCAGAACTGTCTTCTTTACTTTTTTTTCCCCTTGTCCTGTTCAGCATTATGTCAGAAGAATTGTAGTCTGAATACCTTTGATGCCAAACAGATTTGTTTTGCCAAGGGAAGTTTTATAAATGTAAAGCTCCCCTTGATGCCCATTTATTTATTTCTGTTTACAATATATGACATGAACTGAACTGAACCGGACCGGGGGACAAGGAAAGAAGAAGAGGAAAGAAGAGGAAACAGAACAAAAATAGAAACAAAAACCAGACAACCAGCTGCTACACCTGTAAAAAACAAAACAGACAACAATCCATGGCCTATGAGGGGAATCCAGCCTTAGCGCCACCAGGAGCACCTGAAAGCAGACAAGCAGAGAAAAAACAAACACACAAACAAACAAAAACAAGCACAAGAAGCGGCAATCGCATACAACACAGCTGTGGATATAGATGACCTGAGACGACATGATAATACATCAACTGCTTAGTGACCATGCTACTGGACTAATGAATGTGTGTGTGTGTGTGTGAGAACATGCAACACCCATGGCACAGGACCTACTTGATAACCGTGCTTAGTTATGAGTGTATAAGCGTACAGGGCCACAATCCACAGCCCCCCCCCCCAAGCGATCAGAAGCAGGCAGAGAGGGCCACAAGACCCAGGCCACCAGCAGCCCCCACAGAGCACAGAACCCAGGCAGCCCACCGCAGGGGCAACCACGCATCCACCCAGAAGACTGCAGAGGAAGCCCCCGGAAAGAGCCCCCATAAGCATAGGGCAGAGGCACTCCGGGAACCAGGGGCAACAGCCCACCGACCCCGCCAGGCCCCAGCCGCCCAGACATGGGCCGTGCACTGGACCTGGGCCCCAGGAGCCCAAGCGCCCCCAAACCCCCCGGCAGAGGCCCCACCCAATACCCAGGAGGGCCAAGCGCCCCAGACAGCCACAAAGTGGTTCAGCGCCTGCCCCAGCGCCCCTGGCCAAGTGCCCTCGGAGTCAAGACGTGCCCACAAGTGGGTGAAGTCGCGAGCAGTGGGGAGAGGCAACGCTGATGCCCCATCGGGAGAAACACAGGCAGGCCAGGCGACAGCAAGTCCCAGATCCAGGCCCAATCATTACCACACACACTTTCACGTCCCATACATCCACACATCCACACATCCTACCTCCCTCGACTCTGCTGGGGTGTAGTGCAGCGGGCACACCAAGAGGCCAGCAACCCCCCAGCCACCACAGACCCCGAACCAGCAGAACAATTAATTAATCCTCCTGGCCCCTCCTGCCCCGAGCAGACAACAGGAAGCAGGGATGTGCGAAGAAGACCCCTCCCCTCACCCTTCTGGCTCTTCAATATTTTCTAATAGTGAGCAATTAAAATTGAGGGGCAGCCAAACTTGTAGAACTGGGAGCGCGGCACTCTGGGCAGCCTACATACCCAAAGAGCCCCGCCCACCAGATGCCACTCAGTGTAACCACCCCCCAAGACCTAATGTGTGTGTGTGAGTGTGTTTGATAAGTAGTAATGTCTAAGGTGTAATTAAAACGGGCAGGGAACTGCAGAGTGCAACCAAAGGGGACCACCTACGTGGCCCCATCCACTACACCCCACCGAACACACACGCCCCCAAAACCCTTCATGTGTGAGTGTGTGCTGTGTACAGGAGCCAGAAGGGAGAGGGGTATGGGGATATATACCGGGGGAGCTACTCTCCCCCAGAGAGGGCAGCCAGGGACTGGCTGCAATAGGCATCCCCGCTACCTGGGAGCCAACAATGGGCAGGAGGGCCTGATGTCCACCAGGCTCGGGGCCTGCAGCGACCATATTCCGGGAGCTACTGTACCCCCAGAAGGTACCCATCCCGCCCCACCCCACTCAACCCAACCCCACCCAGGAGGACCTCTACAAAAAACAAACAAACAACATCAAAAAACAAACAAACAAACCACCCGGTCACACCAGTCGCAGCAGCCCGGGCCTGAGACCCACCATCACCCAGCAACCCACCACCACCACTATGTGATAAAACTAATCAGAGGGGACCAGAGAGAATAAAATTCAGCCAATTGATGTTTTGAGGAGGCAGACATTGTTTCCATGCTAATATAATCTAAAAGAAAATTTCTAAACTGGTTAATACACAGATTGTTCTTCGCTTTCCAGTTCATGAGAATAGTTTTCTTTGCGATACATAACACTGTGACAACCATGTGTGCTGAGTTAATTTCCATGTTGATGTTGTCTAAGTCACCCAGTATGCACAGTGTGGGGCATGCAGGGATGCTACACTTTAGCCATGTTGATAGGTCCTCACAGACTTCAAGCCAGAACTTCTGGACAGGCGCAGAAAACCACAAAGCGTGTGCATAATCATCAGGTGTGTTATCTGTGCAATGTGAGCAGATGTTTGAGTGTGTTAGACCCATCCTGAACATTTTTTGTCCTGTATAGTGTGTTCTATGAAGGATTTTGTATTGTATGAGCTGTAAATTAGGATTTCGAGTCTTTATGAAGGTGTTCAAACATATTTGTGGTTAGAAGCTATGACCAGAACTGATGGATAAATCTGCCTCCCATTTTGAGGATGGAAGAGACATTGTGTCATCTATCTTAGACAATAATTTATATATTTTTGATAGTAGTTTTGGGGTACAGATGCTTAGAAATTCTGCTACCCTAGTCGGGGGTTGTAAGTCTGGTTGGTGGAGGATATATCCATCCATCCATCCATCATCTGCGTGGGGGCAGCAGCTTGAGCAGAGAAACCCAGACGTCTCTGTCCCCGGCCACTTCCTCCAGCTCTTCCGGGGGGACCCCGAGGCGTTCCCAGGCCAGCCGAGAGACATAGTCTCTCCAACGTGTCCTGGGTCTCCCCCGGGGTCTCCTCCCAGTGCGACGTGCCCGGAACACCTCCCCAGGGAGGCGCCCAGGGGGCATCCTAACCAGATGCCCGAGCCACCTCATCTGACTCCTCTCAATGCGGAGGAGCAGCGGTTCTACTCCGAGCCCCTCCCGGATGACTGAGCTTCTCACCCTATCTCTAAGGGAGAGCCCAGACACCCTGCGGAGGAAACCCATTTCGGCCGCTTGTATTCGCGATCTTGTTCTTTCGGTCACTACCCACAACTCGTGACCATAGGTGAGGATGGGAACGTAGATTGACCAGTAAGTAGAGAGCTTTGCCTTCTGGCTCAGCTCCCTCTTCACAACGACGGGTCGGTGCAGAGCCTGCAACACTGCAGGCGCCGCACCGATCCGCCCGTCAATCTCCCGCTCCATTCGTCCGTCACTCGTGAACAAGACCCCGAGATACTTGAACTCCTCCTCTTGGGGAAGGATCTCATTCCCGACCCGGAGAGAGCATTCCACCCTTTTCCGGCTGAGAACCATAGTCTCGGATTTGGAGGTGCTGATTCTCATCCCAGCCGCTTCACACTCGGCTGCGAATCACTCCAGTGAGAGCTGAAGGTCACGGCCTGACGACGCTAACAGAACCACATCATCTGCAAAAAGCAGAGACCCGATTCTGAGGTCGCCAAATGGGACACCCTCAACGCCCTGGCTCCGCCTAGAAATTCTGTCCATAAAAGTTAGGAACAGAATCGGTGACAAAGGGCAGCCCTGACGGAGTCCAACTCTCACCGGAAACGTATCCGACTTACTGCCGGCAATGCGGACCAAACTCTGGCACCGGTCATACAGAGACCGAACGGCCCCTATCAAGGGGTCCGGCACTCCATATTCCCGGAGCACCCCCCACAGGACTCCACGAGGGACACGGTCGAACGCTTTCTCCAAGTCCACAAAACACATGTAGACTGGTTGGGCGAACTCCCATGCACCCTCCAGGATCCTGCCGAGGGTATAGAGCTGGTCCACTGTTCCACGGCCAGGACGAAAGCCACACTGCATCTCCTGAATCCGAGGCTCGATTATCCGACGGATCCTCCTCTCCAATACCCCCGAATAGACCTTACCAGGGAGGCTGAGGAGTGTGATACCCCTATAGTTGGAACACACCCTCCGGTCCCCCTTTTTAAAGAGGGGGACCACCACCCCAATCTGCCAGTCCAGAGGCACTGTCCCCGATGTCCACGCGATACTGCAGAGGCGTGTCAGCCAAGACAGCCCTACAACATCCAGAGCCTTGAGAAACTCAGGACGGACCTCATCCACCCCTTGCCACCGAGGAGCTTTTTAACCACCTCGGCAACCTCAGCCCCAGAAATGGGAGGCCCCGTCTCCGAGCTCTCCGACTCTGCCTCTTCCGAGCACGTGTTGGTAGGATTGAGGAGTTCCTCGAAGTACTCCCCCCACCGAAACTCACAACATCCCTAGTTGAGGTCAGCAAAGCCCCGTCCCCACTGTAAACAGTGTTGACTGTGAGCCACCCCCCCCCCCCCCCCCCCCCTGAGACGCCGGATGGTGGACCAGAATCTTTTCGAGGCCGTCCGGAAATCGTTCTCCATGGTCTCACCGAACTCCTCCCAGGCCCGAGTTTTTGCCTCAGCAACCACCGAAGCCGTTGCCCGTCTGGCCCGTCGGTACCTATCAGCTTCTTCCAGGGTCCAACTGGCCAAAAAGGCCCGATAGGACTCCTTCTTCAGCTTGACGGCTTCCCTCACCACTGGTGTCCACCAGCAGGTTCGAGGGTTGCCGCCACGACAGGCACCAACCACCTTACGGCCACAACTCCGACCAGCTGCCTCGGCAATGGAGTCACGGAACATGGCCCATTCGGACTCAATGTCCCCCACCTCAAATATGGTTGAAGCTCTGCCGGAGGTGGAAGTTAAAGCTCCTTCTGACGGGGGATTCTGACAAACGCGCCCAGCAGACCCTCACAATACGTTTGGGCCTGCCAGGTCTGATCGGCATCCTCCCCCACCAGCGGAGCCAACTCACCACCAGGTGGTGATCAGTTGACAGCTCCGCCCCTCTCTTCACCCGAGTGTCCAGGACATACGGCCGCAAGTCCGATGATACAACCACAAAGTCGATCATCGAACTGCGGCCAAGGGTGTCCTGGTGCCAAGTGCACATATGGACACCCTTATGCCTGAACATGGTGTTCGTTATGGACAGTCTATGACTGGCACAGAAGTCCAACAACATAACACCACTCTGATTCAGATCGGGGGGGCCGTTCCTCCCAATCACACCCCTCCAGGTCTCACTGTCATTGCCCACGTGAGCATTGAAGTCCCCCAGCAGAATGAGGGAGTCTCCGGTAGGAGCATTCTCCAGTGCCTCCCCCAGAGACTCCAAAAAGGGTACTGGGGTAAACCCCAATGTACTGGCACACAGCCGGGGGGCAATAAGTATGCCCACACCTGCTCTGCGCCTCTCACCACGGGCAACTCCAGAGTGGAAGAGAGTCCAACCCCTCTCAAGAGTACTGGTTCCAGATCCCAAGCCGTGCGTCGAGGTGAGTCCGACTATATCTAATGGTCTGATGAAGTTTCAACAATAAACAACAAACTTTGTATTATGAGAAAGAACCAGACTCATTCTTCAGGAATCCGAAAATAAGCTCTATTTTACGAGTTATGCACGAATTCGGATTCTCCTATAAAACGAATTCCTTAACTCAAACCAAGTTAAGACTGCTTTGTCCTTCATATTTATTCATGTCTAATCAAGTTTCAATGATAAACAACGTTGTACTTTGTAGAATGAGAAAGAACTTCTTCAGCAATAAGCATCTCTCGACAAATGACGAAATACAGATTTTGCTATAAAATTAATTGCTATCAGCCTGACTTAAAACTGTTTGTCTTCCTTATTTATCCACTTCAAATCAAGTTTCAACAATTAAAAAAATTTTGTAGTTTGAGAAAGAACAGCTTAATCTTGAGCAATCAGTATAAAAAGAGGGTAAGCAAAGGTGCGAATGTCAAACCATACATGATCAAAACAGGGAGCGGAGGTGTTTGGCTGAGACAAGGTGTGAATGTCCACCCATAATTAATGAAAAGCGGGCAACAAGTAGGTTCGCATGCCCAACCATACATCATCAAAAGCAGGAGTGGATATGTTCCGTTGTAAGAAGGTGTGAATGTCCGACCATAGTTGGTAAAAAACGGGTAAGAAAAGGTTAAAATACCCGACTGTACACAATCAGTAGCGGGTGCGGAGTTGTTCGGCTACTAAAAGGTGTGAAAGTCCGACCATGATTTGTAAAAAGCGGGTAAGAAAAGGTGCGAATGCCCGAAAATCTATGATCAAAAGAGGGAGCGGAGGTGTTCGGCTGCAAGAAGGTGTGAATGTACACCCATAATTACTGAAAAATGGGTAAGAAAAGGTGCGAATGCACAACTATACATAATCAAAAGCAGGAGTGGATGTGTTCGGCTACAAGAAGGTTTGAATGTCCGACCATAGTTTGTAAAAAGCGGGTAAGAAAAGGTTTGAATGCCCGAACATACACCATCAAAAGAGGGAGCGGAGGTGTTCCGCTGTAAGAAGGTGTGAATGTCCGACCATAGTTGGTAAAAAGCGGGTAAGAAAAGGTTAAAATACCCGACTGTACACAATCAATAGCGGGAGCGGAGTTGTTCGGCTACTAAAAGATGTGAAAGTCCGACTATGGTTTGTAAAAAGCGGGTAAGAAAAGGTGCTAATGCCCGACAATGTATGATCAAAAGAGGGAGCGGAGGTGTTCGGCTGCAAGAAGGTCTGAATGTCCAACCATAATTTGTAAAAACCGGGAAGGAAAGGCTCGAAAGCCCGACTATACACCATCAAAAGCGGGAGCAGAGTGGTTCAGCTGCAAGAAGGTCTGAATGTCCATCAATAATTGCTTTAAAACATGAAAGAAAATTTTCGAATATCATCCGCACATGATCATAAGAAGGAGAGGAGGTGTTCAGCTTCAAGAAGGTGTGAATGTCCACCCATAATTCCTGAAAAATGGGTAAAAAAAGGTGCGAATGCCCAACCATACATTATCAAAAGCAGGTGTGAATGTCAGATCATAATTTGCAAAAAGCTGATGAGAAAGGGTGAGAATGCCCGACTATACACCATCAAATGCGGGAGCGGAGGTGTTCGGCTCTGAGTAGGTGTGAATGTCCGACCATAATTGCTGAAAAATGTGTTAGAAAAGGAAAGAATGCCGGACCATACATCATCAAAAGCGAGAGAGGTGGTGTTCGGCTGCAAAAAGGTGTAAATGTTCGACTAAAGTTTGTAAAAAGCGGGTAAGACATGGTGCGAATGCCTGACAAGGTATGATCAAAAGCAGGAGCCGAGGTGTTCAGCTGCAAGAAAGTCTAAATGTCCATCAATAATTGCTAGAAAACATGAAAGAAAATTTTCGAAAATAAAACCGCACATGATCATAAGTGGGAGAGGAGGTGTTCAGCTGCAAGAAGGTGTGAATGTCCACCCATTATTCCTGACAAATGGGTAAAAAAAAGGTGCGAATGCCCAACCATACATCATCAAAAGCAGGAGTGGATGTGTTCGGCTACAAGAAGGTGTGAACGTCCAACCAAAGTTTGTAAAAAGCAGTTAAGAAAAGGTTTGAATATCCAACCAAACATAATCAAAAGCGGGAGCATAGCTTTTCGACTGCAAGTAGGTGTGAATGTCAGATCATAATTTGCAAAAAGCTGATGAGAAAGGGTGAGAATGTCCGACTGCACACCATCAAATGCGGGAGCGGAGTTGTTCGGCTGTGAGTAAGTGTGAATCTCCGACCGTAATTTCTGAAAAATGTGTTAGAAAAGGTAAGAATGCCGGTCCATACATCATCAAAAGCGAGAGAGGTGGTGTTCGGCTGCAAAAAGGTGTAAATGTTCGACCATAGTTTGCAAAAAGCGGGTGAGACAAGGTGCGAATGTCCAACCATATATGATCAAAACAGGGAGCGGAGGTGTTTGGCTGTGACAAGGTGTGAATGTCCACCCAAAATTAATGAAAAGCGGGCAAAAAGTAGGTTTGAATTCCCAAGCATACATCATCAAAAGAAGGAGTGGATGTGTTCGGCTACAAGAAGGTTTGAATGTCCGAGCATAGTTTGTAAAAAGCGGGTAAGAAAAGGTTCGAATGCCCAAACATACACCATCAAAAGAGGGAGCGGAGGTGTTCCGCTGTAAGAAGGTGTGAATGTCCGACCATAGTTGGTAAAAAGTTGGTAAGAAAAGGTTAAAATACCCGACTGTACACAATCAATAGGGGGAGCGGAGTTGTTCGGCTACAAGAAGGTGTGAAAGTCCAACCATGGTTTGTAAAAAGCTGGTAAGAAAAGGTTCGAATGCCCGAATATATACCATCAAAAGCGGAAGTGGAGGTGTTCGGCTGCAAGAAGGTGTGAACGTCCGACCAAAGTTTGTAAAAAGCAGTTAAGAAAAGGTTCGAATATCCAACCAAACATAATCAAAAGCGGGAGCAGAGCTGTTCGACTGCAAGTAGGTGTGAATGTCCAGACATAATTACTCACAAACGGGTAAGAAAAGGTAGTATTGCCAGACCATACATGATCAAAAAAGGGAGCTGAGGTGGTTCAGCACCAAGGTGTGAATGTCTGACTATAGTTTGTAAAAAGCGGGTAAGATAAGGTGCGAATGCCCGACAATGTATAATCAAAAGAGGGAGCAGAGGTTTTCGGCTACAAGAAGGTTTGAATGTCCGACCATAGTTTGTAAAAAGCGGGTAAGAAAAGGTTCAAATGCCTGACTATACACCATCAAAAGCGGGAGCGGAGATGTTCCGCTGTAAGACGGTGTGAATGTCCAACCATTGTTGGTAAAAAGCGGGTAAGAAAAGGTTAAAATACCCGACTGTACACAATCAATAGCGGGAGTGGAGTTGTTCGGCTACAAGAAGGTGTGAAATTCCAACCATCGTTTGTAAAAAGCTGGTAAGAAAAGGTTCGAATGCCCGAATATATACCATCAAAAGCGGATGCGGAGGTGTTCGGCTGCAAGAAGGTGTGAACGTCCGACCAAAGTTGGCAAAAAGCAGTAAAGAAAAGGTTCGAATATCCAAACATAATTAAAAGCGAGAGAGATTGTGTTCAGCTGCAAGTAGGTGTGAATATCCAGCCATAATTACTCACAAACGGGTAAGAAAATGTAGTATTGCCAGACCATACATGATCAAAACAGGGAGCGGAGGTGGTTTAGCTGCAAAAAGGGGTGAATGTCCAACTAAAGTTCAAATATATTAACAAAAGCGGGAGGAGAGGTCTTCGGATTAGAGTGGTTGAAATTTCCAACCATAATCTATAAAATGCGGTGAAAAAAAAAAGTGTGAAGGAATGAATTTTATAGCAAAATCCGAAATCATGCATAACTCCGCAAAAGGAACGTATTGCTCAACCAAAGGGATGCTTCTTTTCTCATTCAGGGTAATATGAGGAACTTTATGCTTGATACATTTTAGACATGGATAACTATGAAGGACAAAGCAATTTTAACTTGGTTTGAGCAAAGCAATTCATTTTATAGGAAAATCCGAAATCGTGCAGGACTCATGAAAGTAAGCTTATTCTGGGATTCCTGATCCTCCAGTGTTGCTCTTTCCTATACTGCAAAATAAAGCCTTGTTCTTTGTTGAAATCGATATAGACATTGATAAATATGAAGGACAAAGCAGTTTCCACTTTGTTTGAGTGAAGGAATTAATTTTATAGCAAAATCCCAAATCAAGCAGAACGTATGAAAATAAGCTTGTTTTCGGATTCCTGATCCTTCAGTGTTGCTATTTCTTCTACTACAAAATACAATGTTGTTCTTTGTTGAAGTCAATCTAGACATTGATAAATATGAAGGACAAAGCAGTTTCCACTTTGTTTGAGTGAAGGAATTAATTTTATAGCAAAATCCCAAATCAAGCAGAACGTATGAAAATAAGCTTGTTTTCGGATTCCTGATCCTTCAGTGTTGCTATTTCTTCTACTGCAAAATACAATGTTGTTCTTTGTTGAAGTCAATCTAGACATTGATAAATATGAAGGACAAAGCAGTTTTAACATAGTTTGAGTAAAGGAATTCATTTTATACATAAAATCCCAAATCATGCAGAACGTATGAAAATAAGCTTATTCTCGGATTCCTGTTCCTTCAAGTGTTGCTCTATCTACTACTGCAAAATACAATGTTGCTCTTTGTTGAAGTCGATCTAGACATTGATAAATATGAAGGACAAAGCAGTTTTCACTTGGTTTGAGTGAAGGATTTGCAGCTGAAAACCTCCCGCTCCCGCTTTTGATTGTGTATAGTCGGGCTTTCGAGCCTTTTCTTACCCGGTTTTTAGAAATTATGGTTGGACATTCAGACCTTGCAGCCGAAGACCTCCACTCCCTCTTTTGATCATACATTGTCGGGCATTCGCACCTTGTCTTACCCGCTTTTTACAAACTATAGTCAGACATTCACACCTTGCAGCTGAACCACCTCAGCTCCCTGTTTTGATCATGTATGGTCTGGCAATACTACCTTTTCTTACCCGTTTGTGAGTAATTATGGCTGGACATTCACACCTACTTGCAGTCGAACAGCTCTGCTCCCGCTTTTGATGGTATATATTCGGGCATTCGAACCTTTTCTTAGCAGCTTTTTACAAACCATGGTTGAACTTTCACACCTTCTTGTAGCCGAACACCTCCGCTCCCGCTTTTGATGGTGTATAGTCAGTCATTTGAACCTTTTCTTACCCGCTTTTTACAAACTATGGTCGGACATTCAAACCTTCTTGTAGCCGAAAACCTCCGCTCCCTCTTTTGATCATACATTGTCGGGCATTCGCACCTTTTCTTACCCGTTTTTTACAAACCATGGTCGGACTGTCACACATTCTTGTAGCCAAACACATCCGCTCCCGCTATTGATTGTGTACAGTCGGGTATTTTAACCTTTTCTTACCCGTTTTTTACCAACTATGGTCGGACATTCACACCTTCTTACAGCGGAACACCTCCGCTCCCTCTTTTGATGGTGTATGTTTGGGCATTCGAACCTTTTCTTACCCGCTTTTTACAAACTATGCTCGGACATTCAAACCTTCTTGTAGCCGAACACATCCACTCTTGCTTTTGATGATGTATGGTTGGGCATTCAAACCTACTTGTTGCCCGCTTTTCATTAATTTTGGGTGGACATTCACACCTTGTCACAGCCAAACACCTCCGCTCCCTGTTTTGATCATGTATGGTTGGACATTCGCACCTTTTCTCACCCGCTTTTTGCCAACTATGGTCGGCTGTTCACAGCTTCCTCTCCACCATACTTGTATGGTGGGATATTCACACCCACTTGCATCCGACGACCTTTTGTTGATATTTAGTCGGTCATTCGCAGCTTACCCGCTTTTGGCAAACTATGGCCTTCATGCAGCCAAACACCTCTGATCTCGCTTTTGATGATGTAAGGTTGGGCATTCAGACCTTGCTTCACCTGCTTTTCACCAAATATAGTCGGACATTCACACCTTCTTGCAGCCGAACACTTCCGCTCCACCTTTTAGTGTTCTATCACACCTTTTTTTTCACCGCATTTTATAGATTATGGTTGGAAATTCTCAACCACTCTCATCCGAAGACCTCTCCTCCCGCTTTTGTTAATATATTTGAACTTTAGTCGGACATTCACACCTTCTTGCAGCTGAACCACCTCCGCTCCCTGTTTTGATCATGTATGGTCTGGCAATCCTACCTTTTCTTACCCGTTTGTTAGTAATTATGGATGGACATTCACACCTACTTGCAGCCAAACACCACCTCTCCCGCTTTTGATGATGTATGGACCGGCATTCTTACCTTTGCTAACACATTTTTCAGCAATTATGGTCGGAGATTCACACTTACTCACAGCCGAACAACTCCGCTCCCGCATTTGATGGTGTATAGTCGGGCATTCTCACCCTTTCTCATCAGCTTTTTGCAAATTATGATCTGACATTCACACCTGCTTTTGATAATGTATGGTTGGGCATTCGCACCTTTTCTTACCCATTTTTCAGTAATTATGGGTGGACATTCACACCTTCTTGCAGCTGAACACCTCCTCTCCCGCTATTGATTGTGTACAGTCGGGTATTTTAACCTTTTCTTACCCGCTTTTTACCAAATATGGTTGGACATTCACACCGTCTTACAGCGGAACACCTCTGCTCCCGCTTTTGATGGTGTATAGTCAGGCATTTGAACCTTTTCTTACCCGCTTTTTACAAACTATGGTCGGACATTCAAACCTTCTTGTAGCCGAAAACCTCCGCTCCCTCTTTTGATTATACATTGTTGGGCATTTGCACCTTATTTACAAACTATAGTCAGACATTCACACCTTGCAGCTGAGCCACCTCAGCTCCCTGTTTTGATAGTGTATGTTCGGGCATTCGAACCTATTCTTACCCCCTTTTTACAAACTATGCTCGGAGATTCACACCTACTCACAGCCGAACAACTCCGCTCCCGCATTTGATGATGTCTTGTCCGGCATTCTAGTCTCTTCTAACACATTTTTCAGCAATTATGGTCGGACATTCACACCTACTCACAGCCGAACACTTCCGCTCCCGCATTTGATGGTGTATAGCCGGGCATTCTCACCCTTTCTCATCAGCTTTTTGCAAATTATGATCTGACATTCACACCTACTTGCAGTCGAACAGCTCTGCTCCCGCTTTTGATTATGTTTGGTTGGATATTCGAACCTTTTCTTAGCTGCTTTTTACAAACTTTGGTCGGACGTTCACACCTTCTTGCAGCCGAACACATCCACTTCCACTTTTGATGGTATATATTCGGGTATTCGAACCTTTTCTTACCCGCTTTTTACAAACCGTGGTCGGACTTTCACACCTTCTTGTAGCCAAACAACTCCGCTCCCGCTATTGATTGTGTACAGTCGGGTATTTTAACCTTTTCTTACCCGCTTTTTACCAACTATGGTCGGACATTTACACCTTCTTACAGCGGAACACCTCCGCTCCCTCTTTTGATGGTGTATGTTCGGGCATTCAAACCTTTTCTTACCCGCTTTTTACAAACTATGGTCGGATATTCAAACCTTCTTGTAGCCGAACACATCCACTCCTGCTTTTGATGATGTATGGTTGGGCATTTTCATCTTTTCTTACCTATTTTTCAGCAATTATGGGTGGACATTCACACCTTCTTGCAGCTGAACAACTCCTCTCCCGCTTATGATCATGTGCGGTTTGATATTCGAAAATTTTCTTTCATGTTTTAAAGCAATTATTGATGGACATTCAAATCTTCTTGTAGCCGAACACATCCACTCCTGCTTTTGATGATGTATGGTTTGGCATTTGCACCCTTTTTTTACCCATTTTTCAGGAATTTTGGGTGGACATTCAGACCTTCTTGCAGCCGAAAACCTCCGCTCCCTCTTTTGATCATACATTGTCGGGCATTCGCACCTTATCTTACCCGCTTTTTACAAACTATAGTCAGACATTCACACCTTGCAGCTCCCTGTTTTGATCATATATGGTCTGGCAATACTAACTTTTCTTACCCGTTTGTGAGTAATTAATCCCAAAATATTGAGCATAAAATAAGTCTTTATGCTGATGATGTATTACTTTTCCTTCAGAACTCACAGACGTCTCTCAGTCACACGATCACACTCATAAATAAATTCTCAGCACTTTCTGACTACTCTATCAACTGGTCTAAGACCACAGTTCTGCCCATTAACTGTAGGGTCCATAATATACCTGCGATCACTTTACAGTCAGGAAATATTAGATATTTAGGCATAAACATTTCCTCCAGGCTCTCAGAGCTAACAAAGCTAAATTATGTGCAATTATTAAAGACAGTAGAGGACGATCTCTCGTTGGAAGTCCTTACCTATATCACTTATGGGGAGAGTTACATCCATTAAAATGATGATTCTACCAAAAGTTAACTATTTGTTCTCAATGATCCCCATAAAACCATCTGCTACTTGGTTTAAGTCACTAGATTCATGCATCTCCAAATTTCTGTGGAAAAACAAACCACCACGTATTAGTTTAAAAACCCTACAGAAGACCAAGGACAGTGGTGGATTAGATTTACCTCATTTTCAGCACTATTCCTTAGACAATAGGTTACAATATATATCAAAATGGTTTAAACCTTGTTGTTGTCACAGTTCCCAGAGACGTTGTAATCGTTGAGGATTCTATATTCACCCCCTCATTAGAGGCACGTAATGCAGATTGATGACACTGAATCTTCTTCTCTGTTCATTGCTGGCATCATTCCCAGCATCGTAAGTGTTCGTGGCATTGTTAGCCTTTTCTTCTGGATCTTGATATCGAGAATCCTTTTATATTTCTGGTTTGTCAGTCCTCTGTCTTCGTTCACCGGAGTCTTTGTCTTTTTGTCCTTGAGTTTGGTGATTTTTTCTTCTTTTGATGCCTTGACACAATGTGACAGGTGATACCACGTGGGAGATCCTGTAACTTGGATTGCTGTCTCTGTGCTGCGAAATGGCTGTGCTGCTCAAATGGTCTCTCCTTCATCATGGTTACATGCTGCCATTCCGACATCTCGCCATTCCGACATGGGTCTCCAATTGTCGGAATGGCGACACTTAATTTTTTATCAAACGTCCCACCATTCCGACACTTTTTTCCTCCTATGGTCGGAATGGCGGTATGTTTTTTGTTTTTTTTAACATACCGCCATTCCGACAGTTCCTTTTAATAGCCTATTTTTTACCCAAAACATTTTGCACTAATGATATGCCGGCACAAATACGCCCTAAAGTTTGGCGCACAAGCTTTGCACATGCAGAGGCCACAGCCTCGCAAACAAACTTTAATAATCTATTATCAAAATCCCCTGAATTTCAAATATAAAAATACAGATATTAATGTAACTCTGGCGAGACTGAAACTGATTAAGCAGAAATACAGTGTCAGTGAGCTGTCACAGCAGCCAGCTGGAGCGGAGCTCTCCACAGAGCCCATGCGTCTTTTGAAAACCACCGCGGACTGCTTCTCCTCCTCCAGTTGCCGAGACTTTGTGTTTTTAATAACGCTTGTCTATAAACATGTGTTAAACATATAAATTGCATGAACAGAAAGAAGGGACTCACCTGTTGAGTAACACACATTTCCTTATACGGAAAGCCTTGTCGGAATGGTGGGACATTTGAACGTCAGAATAGCGGGATGTCGCAATGGTGGGATGTCGGAATGGTGGGACGTTTGCATGTCGGAATGGTGGTATGTCGGAATGGTGGTATGTCGGAATGGTGGGATGTCGGAATAGCGGGATGTCGGAATGGCGGGATTTCGGAATGGGTGTTGCCACCCCCTTCATCATATACACAGTTATTTATACATCACCTTCCACCATGAAGCGTTGTCCCTTTTTGTTTCTCTCTTTGTTCTTAAAATGCTGTTATGCATGTCTAAACCAATCCATTAAATTAGATCATTTTGGCAGTAAAGCGATCTACTATGTGCTTGGTCGCAAAGCTGCTCATCTGTGGTAAACAGCTCTTCAGAAAGGCATTCTTCAATTGATTTCACTAATTCTATGTAATAATTTTGTGATTTCCTACAAAACTACACTTCTTCTCCCATCTGTCTGAGTATTTAATATTGTCTGGGTCCCGTTAAAACATGTATTTTTCCCATCTAATTCCTTGTTTGCTTTAAAACAAGTATTCCCCATTTTCTATCCCTTCAGTAGCCAACCGGTTTGTATGGAGTACACTGGAGCAACTTGACTGATCAGTAAAACACTGCTTTTGTTGTCACCGCAAGGCTTCCCCCGTCGGTTGTTTCACTGAGACACTACTGAGTAACTATAACTCAACACAGTTTATACACATAACATTCATATACATACTAACAAACAAACAAACAATTATTTATCGCAATTTTCTCATCTCTGTTTGAACGTACACCCAGGTAAATATTCCTGTAGTCTTCTCATACCGACTATGGACCCATTCATTGTTTAACTTCACTGTTTTGCAAATCCTAATTGAATATTACACATTGACATTGAACTTTACTTGATAAGCAGGTCTTCATTGCATTCAGCAGCCTATATGTGAGCATCTATGTGTAAGCTGTTCTTCTTTGCATTTATCAGCAGCAAGCAATTCTTCATTGCACATGCATATGAAAATAGTAAAACAATTCCAATGCGTTAGCGAAACCTTCTATATCAGGAGTGTCCATCATGATGCTGGGAATAGAACCTCTTTCCCAGAATAGTTCAACCTTCATTACTCAACTGATCATAACTCCGCAATGAGCACATTTCAAAGTATCATTCCTCTACATATATTCAAAAATCTATGTGTAAATGTTTAATATTTTTTATATTTGTTGATGTCATTCTGTGTGCATGTGGCCTAAACCCAATCTCTGTGTGGCAATTTTAATTTAAACAAGTTGAACTCTGCCTCTGATCATTTAAAAAATGTGTGTACCAATATCAACCTTTCTCAGGTAATTACTGATCCTACAAAACCAAAGAGATCCTTCAAGGTTGTCCCTGATTGGCTCAATCTTAACAAATCAAAGGTAGAAAATCCGCAGTATCTGAACTTGGTGTTAGTTATTACTGCTCAATAGCCTGTATCAGAATTGCAAAAATGAAAACATTAGGTCCACGCTTGGTATCCAGATCCTGAAACATCTCCATGAGCAGGCTTTTTTTTAACTGATCTGTTGAATAGTTATATGACACTGTTAAAATCCCAGATGAAGATCTAGCACTTGACCATTTTTGTAAATCTTCTAATTCCATAGTTGATAAACACGCCCCTTTTAAAAAGTATAGAACTTAGAACAGGTCTATCCCTGGCTTTCGGCAGAACTGTCTTCTTTACTTTTTTTTCCCCTTTTCCTGTTCAGCATTATGTCAGAAGAATTGTAGTCTGAATACCTTTGATGCCAAACAGATTTATTTTGCCAAGGGAAGTTTTATAAATGTAAAGCTCCCCTTGATGCCAATTTATTTATTTCTGTTTACAATATATGACATGAACTGAACTGAACCGGACCGGGGGACAAGGAAAGCAGAAGAGGAAAGAAGAGGAAACAGAACAAAAATAGAAACAAAAACCAGACAACCAGCTGCTACACCTGTAAAAAACAAAACAGACAACAATCCATGGCCTATGAGGGGAATCCAGCCTTAGCGCCACCAGGAGCACCTGAAAGCAGACAAGCAGAGAAAAAACAAACACACAAACAAACAAAAACAAGCACAAGAAGCGGCAATCGCATACAACACAGCTGTGGATATAGATGACCTGAGACGACATGATAATACATCAACTGCTTAGTGACCATGCTACTGGACTAATGAATGTGTGTGTGTGTGTGTGAGAACATGCAACACCCATGGCACAGGACCTACATGATAACCGTGCTTAGTTATGAGTGTATAAGCGTACAGGGCCACAATCCACAGCCCCCCCCCCCCAAGCAATCAGAAGCAGGCAGAGAGGGCCAAAAGACCCAGGCCACCAGCAGCCCCCACAGAGCACAGAACCCAGGCAGCCCACCGCAGGGGCAACCACGCATCCACCCAGAAGACTGCAGAGGAAGCCCCCGGAAAGAGCCCCCATAAGCATAGGGCAGAGGCACTCCGGGAACCAGGGGCAACAGCCCACCTACCCCGCCAGGCCCCAGCCGCCCAGACATGGGCCGTGCACTGGACCTGGGCCCCAGGAGCCCGAGCGCCCCCAAACCCCCCGGCAGAGGCCCCACCCAATACCCAGGAGGGCCAAGCGCCCCAGACAGCCACAAAGTGGGTCAGCGCCTGCCCCAGCGCCCCTGGCCAAGTGCCCTGGGAGTCAAGACGTGCCCACAGGTAGGTGAAGTCGCGAGCAGTGGGGAGAGGCAACGCTGATGCCCCATCGGGAGAAACACAGGCAGGCCAGGCGACAGCAAGTCCCAGATCCAGGCCCAATCATTACCACACACACTTTCACGTCCCATACATCCACACATCCACACATCCTACCTCCCTCGACTCTGCTGGGTTGTAGTGCAGCGGGCACACCAGGAGGCCAGCAACCCCCCAGCCACCACAGACCCCGAACCAGCAGAACAATTAATTAATCCTCCTGGCCCCTCCTGCCCCGAGCAGACATCAGGAAGCAGGGGTGTGCGAAGAAGACCCCTCCCCTCACCCTTCTGGCTCTTCAATATTTTCTAATAGTGAGCAATTAAAATTGAGGGGCAGCCAAACTTGTAGAACTGGGAGCGCGGCACTCTGGGCAGCCTACATACCCAAAGAGCCCCGCCCACCAGATGCCACTCAGTGTAACCACCCCCCAAGACCTAATGTGTGTGTGTGAGTGTGTTTGATAAGTAGTAATGTCTAAGGTGTAATTAAAACAGGGGCAGGGAACTGCAGAGTGCAACCAAAGGGGACCACCTACGTGGCCCCATCCACTACACCCCACCGAACACACACGCCCCCAAAACCCTTCATGTGTGAGTGTGTGCTGTGTACAGGAGCCAGAAGGGAGAGGGGTATGGGGATATATACCGGGGGAGCTACTCTCCCCCAGAGAGGGCAGCCAGGGACTGGCTGCAATAGGCATCCCCGCTACCTGGGAGCCAACAATGGGCAGGAGGGCCTGATGTCCACCAGGCTCGGGGCCTGCAGCGACCATATTCCGGGAGCTACTGTACCCCCAGAAGGTACCCATCCCGCCCCACCCCACTCAACCCAACCCCACCCAGGAGGACCACTACAAAAAACAAACAAACAACATCAAAAAACAAACAAACAAACAACCCGGTCACACCAGTCGCAGCAGCCCGGGCCTGAGACCCACCATCACCCAGCAACCCACCACCACCACTATGTGATAAAACTAATCAGAGGGGACCAGAGAGAATGAAATTCAGCCAATTGATGTTTTGAGGAGGCAGACATTGTTTCCATGCTAATATAATCTAAAAGAAAATTTCTAAACTGGTTAATACACAGATTGTTCTTCGCTTTCCAGTTCATGAGAATAGTTTTCTTTGCGATACATAACACTGTGACAACCATGTGTGCTGAGTTAATTTCCATGTTGATGTTGTCTAAGTCACCCAGTATGCACAGTGTGGGGCATGCAGGGATGCTACACTTTAGCCATGTTGATAGGTCCTCACAGACTTCAAGCCAGAACTTCTGGACAGGCGCAGAAAACCACAAAGCGTGTGCATAATCATCAGGTGTGTTATCTGTGCAATGTGAGCAGATGTTTGAGTGTGTTAGACCCATCCTGAACATCCTTTGTCCTGTATAGTGTGTTCTATGAAGGATTTTGTATTGTATGAGCTGTAAATTAGGATTTCGAGTCTTTATGAAGGTGTTCAAACATATTTGTGGTTAGAAGCTATGACCAGAACTGATGGATAAATCTGCCTCCCATTTTGAGGATGGAAGAGACATTGTGTCATCTATCTTAGACAATAATTTATATATTTTTGATAGTAGTTTTGGGGTACAGATGCTTAGAAATTCTGCTACCCTAGTCGGGGGTTGTAAGTCTGGTTGGTGGAGGATATATCCATCCATCCATCCATCATCTGCCGCTTATCCGGGGGTCGGGTCGCGGGGGCAGCAGCTTGAGCAGAGAAACCCAGACGTCTCTGTCCCCGGCCACTTCCTCCAGCTCTTCCGGGGGGACCCCGGGGCGTTCCCAGGCCAGCCGAGAGACATAGTCTCTCCAACGTGTCCTGGGTCTCCCCCGGGGTCTCCTCCCAGTGCGACGTGCCCGGAACACCTCCCCAGGGAGGCGCCCAGGGGGCATCCTAACCAGATGCCCGAGCCACCTCATCTGGCTCCTCTCAATGCGGAGGAGCAGCGGTTCTACTCCGAGCCCCTCCCGGATGACTGAGCTTCTCACCCTATCTCTAAGGGAGAGCCCAGACACCCTGCGGAGGAAACCCATTTCGGCCGCTTGTATTCGCGATCTTGTTCTTTCGGTCACTACCCACAACTCGTGACCATAGGTGAGGATGGGAACGTAGATTGACCAGTAAGTAGAGAGCTTCGCATTCTGGCTCAGCTCCCTCTTCACAACGACGGGTCGGTGCAGAGCCTGCAACACTGCAGGCGCCGCACCGATCCGCCCGTCAATCTCCCGCTCCATTCGTCCGTCACTCGTGAACAAGACCCCGAGATACTTGAACTCCTCCTCTTGGGGAAGGATCTCATTCCCGACCCGGAGAGAGCATTCCACCCTTTTCCGGCTGAGAACCATAGTCTCGGATTTGGAGGTGCTGATTCTCATCCCAGCCGCTTCACACTCGGCTGCGAATCACTCCAGTGAGAGCTGAAGGTCACGGCCTGACGACGCTAACAGAACCACATCATCTGCAAAAAGCAGAGACCCGATTCTGAGGTCGCCAAATGGGACACCCTCAACGCCCTGGCTCCGCCTAGAAATTCTGTCCATAAAAGTTAGGAACAGAATCGGTGACAAAGGGCAGCCCTGACGGAGTCCAACTCTCACCGGAAACGTATCCGACTTACTGCCGGCAATGCGGACCAAACTCTGGCACCGGTCATACAGAGACCGAACGGCCCCTATCAAGGGGTCCGGCACTCCATATTCCCGGAGCACCCCCCACAGGACTCCACGAGGGACACGGTCGAACGCTTTTTCCAAGTCCACAAAACACATGTAGACTGGTTGGGCGAACTCCCATGCACCCTCCAGGATCCTGCCGAGGGTATAGAGCTGGTCCACTGTTCCACGGCCAGGACGAAAGCCACACTGCATCTCCTGAATCCGAGGCTCGATTATCCGACGGATCCTCCTCTCCAATACCCCCGAATAGACCTTACCAGGGAGGCTGAGGAGTGTGATACCCCTATAGTTGGAACACACCCTCCGGTCCCCCTTTTTAAAGAGGGGGACCACCACCCCAATCTGCCAGTCCAGAGGCACTGTCCCCGATGTCCACGCGATACTGCAGAGGCGTGTCAGCCAAGACAGCCCTACAACATCCAGAGCCTTGAGAAACTCAGGACGGACCTCATCCACCCCCAGGGCCTTGCCACCGAGGAGCTTTTTAACCACCTCGGCAACCTCAGCCCCAGAAATGGGAGGCCCCGTCTCCGAGCTCTCCGACTCTGCCTCTTCCGAGCACGTGTTGGTAGGATTGAGGAGTTCCTCGAAGTACTCCCCCCACCGACTCACAACATCCCTAGTTGAGGTCAGCAAAGCCCCGTCCCCACTGTAAACAGTGTTGACTGTGAGCCGCTCCCCCTCCCCTGAGACGCCGGATGGTGGACCAGAATCTTTTCGAGGCCGTCCGGAAATCGTTCTCCATGGTCTCACCGAACTCCTCCCAGGCCCGAGTTTTTGCCTCAGCAACCGCCGAAGCCGTGGCCCGTCTGGCCCGTCGGTACCTATCAGCTTCTTCCAGGGTCCCACTGGCCAAAAAGGCCCGATAGGACTCCTTCTTCAGCTTGACGGCTTCCCTCACCACTGGTGTCCACCAGCAGGTTCGAGGGTTGCCGCCACGACAGGCACCGACCACCTTACGGCCACAACTCCGACCAGCTGCCTCGGCAATGGAGTCACGGAACATGGCCCATTCGGACTCAATGTCCCCCACCTCAAATATGGTTGAAGCTCTGCCGGAGGTGGGAGTTAAAGCTCCTTCTGACGGGGGATTCTGACAAACGCTCCCAGCAGACCCTCACAATACGTTTGGGCCTGCCAGGTCTGATCGGCATCCTCCCCCACCAGCGGAGCCAAATCACCACCAGGTGGTGATCAGTTGACAGCTCCGCCCCTCTCTTCACCCGAGTGTCCAGGACATACGGCCGCAAGTCCGATGATACAACCACAAAGTCGATCATCGAACTGCGGCCAAGGGTGTCCTGGTGCCAAGTGCACATATGGACACCCTTATGCCTGAACATGGTGTTCGTTATGGACAGTCTATGACTGGCACAGAAGTCCAACAACATAACACCACTCTGATTCAGATCGGGGGGGCCGTTCCTCCCAATCACACCCCTCCAGGTCTCACTGTCATTGCCCACGAGAGCATTGAAGTCCCCCAGCAGAATGAGGGAGTCTCCGGTAGGAGCATTCTCCAGTGCCTCCCCCAGAGACTCCAAAAAGGGTACTGGGGTAAACCCCAATGTACTGGCACACAGCCGGGGGGCAATAAGTATGCCCACACCTGCTCTGCGCCTCTCACCACGGGCAACTCCAGAGTGGAAGAGAGTCCAACCCCTCTCAAGAGTACTGGTTCCAGATCCCAAGCCGTGCGTCGAGGTGAGTCCGACTATATCTAATGGTCTGATGAAGTTTCAACAATAAACAACAAACTTTGTATTATGAGAAAGAACCAGACTCACTCTTCAGGAATCCGAAAATAAGCTCTATTTTACGAGTTATGCACGAATTCGGATTCTCCTATAAAACGAATTCCTTAACTCAAACCAAGTTAAGACTGCTTTGTCCTTCATATTTATTCATGTCTAATCAAGTTTCAATGATAAACAACGTTGTACTTTGTAGAATGAGAAAGAACTTCTTCAGCAATAAGCATCTCTCGACAAATGACGAAATACAGATTTTGCTATAAAATTAATTGCTATCAGCCTGACTTAAAACTGTTTGTCTTCCTTATTTATCCACTTCAAATCAAGTTTCAACAATTAAAAAAATTTTGTAGTTTGAGAAAGAACAGCTTAATCTTGAGCAATCAGTATAAAAAGAGGGTAAGCAAAGGTGCGAATGTCAAACCATACATGATCAAAACAGGGAGCGGAGGTGTTTGGCTGAGACAAGGTGTGAATGTCCACCCATAATTAATGAAAAGCGGGTAACAAGTAGGTTCGAATGCCCAACCATACATCATCAAAAGCAGGAGTGGATATGTTCGGCTACAAGAAGGTTTGAACGTCTGACCATAGTTTGTAAAAAGCGGGTAAGAAAAGGTTCGAATGCCCGAACATACACCATCAAAGGAGGGAGCGGAGGTGTTCCGCTGTAAGAAGGTGTGAATGTCCGACCATAGTTGGTAAAAAACGGGTAAGAAAAGGTTAAAATACCCGACTGTACACAATCAGTAGCGGGTGCGGAGATGTTCGGCTACTAAAAGGTGTGAAAGTCCGACCATGGTTTGCAAAAAGCGGGTAAGAAAAGGTGCGAATGCCCGAAAATGTATGATCAAAAGAGGGAGCGGAGGTGTTCGGCTGCAAGAAGGTGTGAATGTACACCCATAATTACTGAAAAATGGGTAAGAAAAGGTGCGAATGCACAACTATACATAATCAAAAGCAGGAGTGGATGTGTTCGGCTACAAGAAGGTTTGAATGTCCGACCATAGTTTGTAAAAAGCGGGTAAGAAAAGGTTTGAATGCCCGAACATACACCATCAAAAGAGGGAGCGGAGGTGTTCCGCTGTAAGAAGGTGTGAATGTCCGACCATATTTGGTAAAAAGCGGGTAAGAAAAGGTTAAAATACCCGACTGTACACAATCAATAGGGGGAGCGGAGTTGTTCGGCTACAAGAAGGTGTGAAAGTCCAACCATGGTTTGTAAAAAGCTGGTAAGAAAAGGTTCGAATGCCCGAATATATACCATCAAAATCGGAAGTGGAGGTGTTCGGCTGCAAGAAGGTGTGAACGTCCGACCAAAGTTGGCAAAAAGCAGTAAAGAAAAGGTTCGAATATCCAAACATAATTAAAAGCGAGAGAGATTGTGTTCAGCTGCAAGTAGGTGTGAATATCCAGCCATAATTACTCACAAACGGGTAAGAAAATGTAGTATTGCCAGACCATACATGATCAAAACAGGGAGCGGAGGTGGTTTAGCTGCAAAAAGGGGTGAATGTCCAACTAAAGTTCAAATATATTAACAAAAGCGGGAGGAGAGGTCTTTGGATTAGAGTGGTTGAAATTTCCAACCATAATCTATAAAATGCGGTGAAAAAAAAAAGTGTGAAGGAATGAATTTTATAGCAAAATCCGAAATCATGCATAACTCCGCAAAAGGAACGTATTGCTCAACCAAAGGGATGCTTCTTTTCTCATTCAGGGTAATATGAGGAACTTTATGCTTGATACATTTTAGACATGGATAACTATGAAGGACAAAGCAATTTTAACTTGGTTTGAGCAAAGCAATTCATTTTATAGGAAAATCCGAAATCGTGCAGGACTCATGAAAGTAAGCTTATTCTCGGATTCCTGATCCTACAGTGTTGCTCTTTCCTATACTGCAAAATAAAGCCTTGTTCTTTGTTGAAATCGATATAGACATTGATAAATATGAAGGACAAAGCAGTTTCCACTTTGTTTGAGTGAAGGAATTAATTTTATAGCAAAATCCCAAATCAAGCAGAACGTATGAAAATAAGCTTGTTTTCGGATTCCTGATCCTTCAGTGTTGCTATTTCTTCTACTACAAAATACAATGTTGTTCTTTGTTGAAGTCAATCTAGACATTGATAAATATGAAGGACAAAGCAGTTTTAACATAGTTTGAGTAAAGGAATTCATTTTATACATAAAATCCCAAATCATGCAGAACGTATGAAAATAAGCTTATTCTCGGATTCCTGTTCCTTCAAGTGTTGCTCTTTCTACTACTGCAAAATACAATGTTGTTCTTTGTTGAAGTAAATCTAGACATTGATAAATATGAAGGACAAAGCAGTTTCCACTTTGTTTGAGTGAAGGAATTAATTTTATAGCAAAATCCCAAATCAAGCAGAACGTATGAAAATAAGCTTGTTTTCGGATTCCTGATCCTTCAGTGTTGCTATTTCTTCTACTGCAAAATACAATGTTGTTTTTTGTTGAAGTCAATCTAGACATTGATAAATATGAAGGACAAAGCAGTTTTAACATAGTTTGAGTAAAGGAATTCATTTTATACATAAAATCCCAAATCATGCAGAACGTATGAAAATAAGCTTATTCTCGGATTCCTGTTCCTTCAAGTGTTGCTCTTTCTACTACTGCAAAATACAATGTTGTTCTTTGTTGAAGTCGATCTAGACATTGATAAATATGAAGGACAAAGCAGTTTTCACTTGGTTTGAGTGAAGGATTTGCAGCTGAAAACCTCCCGCTCCCGCTTTTGATTGTGTATAGTCGGGCTTTCGAGCCTTTTCTTACCCGGTTTTTAGAAATTATGGTTGGACATTCAGACCTTGCAGCCGAAAACCTCCGCTCCCTCTTTTGATCATACATTGTCGGGCATTCGCACCTTGTCTTACCCGCTTTTTACAAACTATAGTCAGACATTCACACCTTGCAGCTGAACCACCTCAGCTCCCTGTTTTGATCATGTATGGTCTGGCAATACTACCTTTTCTTACCCGTTTGTGAGTAATTATGGCTGGACATTCACACCTACTTGCATTCGAACAGCTCTGCTCCCGCTTTTGATGGTATATATTCGGGCATTCGAACCTTTTCTTAGCAGCTTTTTACAAACCATGGTTGAACTTTCACACCTTCTTGTAGCCGAACACCTCCGCTCCCGCTTTTGATGGTGTATAGTCAGGCATTTGAACCTTTTCTTACCCGCTTTTTACAAACTATGGTCGGACATTCAAACCTTCTTGTAGCCAAAAACCTCCGCTCCCTCTTTTGATCATACATTGTCGGGCATTCGCACCTTTTCTTACCCGTTTTTTACAAACCATGGTCGGACTGTCACACATTCTTGTAGCCAAACACATCCGCTCCCGCTATTGATTGTGTACAGTCGGGTATTTTAACCTTTTCTTACCCGCTTTTTACCAAATATGGTTGGACATTCACACCGTCTTACAGCGGAACACCTCTGCTCCCGCTTTTGATGGTGTATAGTCAGGCATTTGAACCTTTTCTTACCCGCTTTTTACAAACTATGGTCGGACATTCAAACCTTCTTGTAGCCGAAAACCTCCGCTTCCTCTTTTGATTATACATTGTTGGGCATTCGCAACTTATTTACAAACTATAGTCAGACATTCACACCTTGCAGCTGAGCCACCTCAGCTCCCTGTTTTGATAGTGTATGTTCGGGCATTCGAACCTATTCTTACCCCCTTTTTACAAACTATGCTCGGAGATTCACACCTACTCACAGCCGAACAACTCCGCTCCCGCATTTGATGATGTCTTGTCCGGCATTCTAGTCTCTTCTAACACATTTTTCAGCAATTATGGTCGGACATTCACACCTACTCACAGCCGAACACTTCCGCTCCCGCATTTGATGGTGTATAGCCGGGCATTCTCACCCTTTCTCATCAGCTTTTTGCAAATTATGATCTGACATTCACACCTACTTGCAGTCGAACAGCTCTGCTCCCGCTTTTGATTATGTTTGGTTGGATATTCGAACCTTTTCTTAACTGCTTTTTACAAACTTTGGTCGGACGTTCACACCTTCTTGCAGCCGAACACATCCACTTCCACTTTTGATGGTATATATTCGGGCATTCGAACCTTTTCTTACCCGCTTTTTACAAACCGTGGTCGGACTTTCACACCTTCTTGTAGCCAAACAACTCCGCTCCCGCTATTGATTGTGTACAGTCGGGTATTTTAACCTTTTCTTACCCGCTTTTTACCAACTATGGTCGGACATTTACACCTTCTTACAGCGGAACACCTCCGCTCCCTCTTTTGATGGTCTATGTTCGGGCATTCAAACCTTTTCTTACCCGCTTTTTACAAACTATGGTCGGATATTCAAACCTTCTTGTAGCCGAACACATCCATTCCTGCTTTTGATGATGTATGGTTGGGCATTTTCATCTTTTCTTACCTATTTTTCAGTAATTATGGGTGGACATTCACACCTTCTTGCAGCTGAACAACTCCTCTCCCGCTTATGATCATGTGCGGTTTGATATTCGAAAATTTTCTTTCATGTTTTAAAGCAATTATTGATGGACATTCAAATCTTCTTGTAGCCGAACACATCCACTCCTGCTTTTGATGATGTATGGTTTGGCATTCGCACCCTTTTTTTACCCATTTTTCAGGAATTTTGGGTGGACATTCAGACCTTCTTGCAGCCGAAAACCTCCGCTCCCTCTTTTGATCATACATTGTCGGGCATTCGCACCTTATCTTACCCGCTTTTTACAAACTATAGTCAGACATTCACACCTTGCAGCTCCCTGTTTTGATCATATATGGTCTGGCAATACTAACTTTTCTTACCCGTTTGTGAGTAATTAATCCCAAAATATTGAGCATAAAATAAGTCTTTATGCTGATGATGTATTACTTTTCCTTCAGAACTCACAGACGTCTCTCAGTCACACGATCACACTCATAAATAAATTCTCAGCACTTTCTGACTACTCTATCAACTGGTCTAAGACCACAGTTCTGCCCATTAACTGTAGGGTCCATAATATACCTGCGATCACTTTACAGTCAGGAAATATTAGATATTTAGGCATAAACATTTCCTCCAGGCTCTCAGAGCTAACAAAGCTAAATTATGTGCAATTATTAAAGACAGTAGAGGACGATCTCTCGTTGGAAGTCCTTACCTATATCACTTATGGGGAGAGTTACATCCATTAAAATGATGATTCTACCAAAAGTTAACTATTTGTTCTCAATGATCCCCATAAAACCATCTGCTACTTGGTTTAAGTCACTAGATTCATGCATCTCCAAATTTCTGTGGAAAAACAAACCACCACGTATTAGTTTAAAAACCCTACAGAAGACCAAGGACAGTGGTGGATTAGATTTACCTAATTTTCAGCACTATTCCTTAGACAATAGGTTACAATATATATCAAAATGGTTTAAACCTTGTTGTGTTGTTGTCACAGTTCCCAGAGACGTTGTAATCGTTGAGGATTCTATATTCACCCCCTCATTAGAGGCACGTAATGCAGATTGATGACACTGAATCTTCTTCTCTGTTCATTGCTGGCATCATTCCCAGCATCGTAAGTGTTCGTGGCATTGTTAGCCTCTTCTTCTGGATCTTGATATCGAGAATCCTTTTATATTTCTGGTTTGTCAGTCCTCTGTCTTCGTTCACCGGAGTCTTTGTCTTTTTGTCCTTGAGTTTGGTGATTTTTTCTTCTTTTGATGCCTTGACACAATGTGACAGGTGATACCACGTGGGAGATCCTGTAACTTGGATTGCTGTCCCTGTGCTGCGAAATGGCTGTGCTGCTCAAATGGTCTCTCCTTCATCATGGTTACATGCTGCCATTCCGACATCTCGCCATTCCGACATGGGTCTCCAATTGTCGGAATGGCGACACTTAATTTTTTATCAAACGTCCCACCATTCCGACACTTTTTTCCTCCTATGGTCGGAATGGCGGTATGTTTTTTGTTTTTTTTTTAACATTCCGACAGTTCCTTTTAATAGCCTATTTTTTACCCAAAACATTTTGCACTAATGATATGCCGGCGCAAATACGCCCTAAAGTTTGGCGCACAAGCTTTGCACATGCAGAGGCCACAGCCTCGCAAACAAACTTTAATAATCTATTATCAAAATCCCCTGAATTTCAAATATAAAAATACAGATATTAATGTAACTCTGGCGAGACTGAAACTGATTAAGCAGAAATACAGTGTCAGTGAGCTGTCACAGCAGCCAGCTGGAGCGGAGCTCTCCACAGAGCCCATGCGTCTTTTGCATGCTGTCATCATATGCAAAAGTAATAATTGCAATTACAGATATCACGGCTACTGCACAGGACACAGTTGCGAGCACTCTGCCTTGCCTTGCCAATAGGAGAAGAGAGAAATGACAGCATAGAACGTATAAAACACAACAAAATTCAGTAAAAACGTTTAATTCATGTTATTCACGTGATTTATGAGTACTCACTCCAATTTTGGGAAGCGCGGATGGGCTTTGCGCATTTGGCACAAACACACAGCCGCAACGGTTGTAGCTTTATACAGCCTGTTGATATCTTAAGGACCTAACTGGTCACACCTGGGAGTAAATGTCATGTAGAGATTGTTTTTACATGACATTACAGCTGAACATATAGCTTTCATCCACAAACCAACGTGGGAGAGCCCGAAGACGCATGTGCCAGACGCAAATAGGCATGCGTAAAACCAATTTTGACCACTTCATACTGTTTATTTGCTTTCTTTTAGTTAACTTTCGTTTCTTTTGGATTCTTGTAAGTGTTATGGAGCCGTTTTGGTCCATGTTTGTAAGCCTTTTTTTCCTAGATTAAATTTTCGGAAGTTGAAACAAGTGGCATTGGAGTGTGTGATTGAAAACCACCGCGGACTGCTTCTCCTCCTCCAGTTGCCGAGACTTTGTGTTTTTAATAACGCTTGTCTATAAACATGTGTTAAACATATAAATTGCATGAACAGAAAGAAGGGACTCACCTGTTGAGTAACACACATTTCCTTATACGGAAAGCCTTGTCGGAATGGTGGGACATTTGAACGTCAGAATAGCGGGATGTCGCAATGGTGGGATGTCGGAATGGTGGGACGTTTGCATGTCGGAATGGTGGTATGTCGGAATGGTGGTATGTCGGAATGGTGGGATGTCGGAATAGCGGGATGTCGGAATGGCGGGATTTCGGAATGGGTGTTGCCACCCCCTTCATCATATACACAGTTATTTATACATCCCCTTCCACCATGAAGCGTTGTCCCTTTTTGTTTCTCTCTTTGTTCTTAAAATGCTGTTATGCATGTCTAAACCAATCCATTAAATTAGATCATTTTGGCAGTAAAGCGATCTACAATGTGCTTGGTCGCAAAGCTGCTCATCTGTGGTAAACAGCTCTTCAGAAAGGCATTCTTCAATTGATTTCACTAATTCTATGTAATAATTTTGTGATTTCCTACAAAACTACACTTCTTCTCCCATCTGTCTGAGTATTTAATATTGTCTGGGTCCCGTTAAAACATGTATTTTTCCCATCTAATTCCTTGTTTGCTTTAAAACAAGTATTCCCCATTTTCTATCCCTTCAGTAGCCAACCAGTTTGTATGGAGTACACTGGAGCAACTTGACTGATCAGTAAAACACTGCTTTTGTTGTCACCGCAAGGCTTCCCCCGTCGGTTGTTTCACTGAGACACTACTGAGTAACTATAACTCAACACAGTTTATACACATAACATTCCTATACATACTAACAAACAAACAAACAATTATTTATCGCAATTTTCTCATCTCTGTTTGAACGTACACCCAGGTAAATATTCCTGTAGTCTTCTCATACCGACTATGGACCCATTCATTGTTTAACTTCACTGTTTTGCAAATCCTAATTGAATATTACACATTGACATTGAACTTTACTTGATAAGCAGGTCTTCATTGCATTCAGCAGCCTATATGTGAGCATCTATGTGTAAGCTGTTCTTCTTTGCATTTATCAGCAGCAAGCAATTCTTCATTGCACATGCATATGAAAATAGTAAAACAATTCCAATGCGTTAGCGAAACATTCTATATCAGGAGTGTCCATCATGATGCTGGGAATAGAACCTCTTTCCCAGAATAGTTCAACCTTCATTACTCAACTGATCATAACTCCGCAATGAGCACATTTCAAAGTATCATTCCTCTACATATATTCAAAAATCTATGTGTAAATGTTTAATATTTCTTATATTTGTTGATGTCATTCTGTGTGCATGTGGCCTAAACCCAATCTCTGTGTGGCAATTTTAATTTAAACAAGTTGAACTCTGCCTCTGATCATTTAAAAAAGGTGTGTACCAATTTCTCAGGTAATTACTGATCCTACAAAACCAAAGAGATCCTTCAAGGTTGTCCCTGATTGGCTCAATCTTAACAAATCAAAGGTAGAAAATCCGCAGTATCTGAACTTGGTGTTAGTTATCACTGCTCAATAGCCTGTATCAGAATTGCAAAAATGAAAACATTAGGTCCACGCTTGGTATCCAGATCCTGAAACATCTCCATGAGCAGGCTTTTTTTTAACTGATCTGTTGAATAGTTATATGACACTGTTAAAATCCCAGATGAAGATCTAGCACTTGACCATTTTTGTAAATCTTCTAATTCCATAGTTGATAAACACGCCCCTTTTAAAAAGTATAGAACTTAGAACAGGTCTATCCCTGGCTTTCGGCAGAACTGTCTTCTTTACTTTTTTTTCCCCTTGTCCTGTTCAGCATTATGTCAGAAGAATTGTAGTCTGAATACCTTTGATGCCAAACAGATTTGTTTTGCCAAGGGAAGTTTTATAAATGTAAAGCTCCCCTTGATGCCAATTTATTTATTTCTGTTTACAATATATGACATGAACTGAACTGAACCGGACCGGGGGACAAGGAAAGAAGAAGAGGAAAGAAGAGGAAACAGAACAAAAATAGAAACAAAAACCAGACAACCAGCTGCTACACCTGTAAAAAACAAAACAGACAACAATCCATGGCCTATGAGGGGAATCCAGCCTTAGCGCCACCAGGAGCACCTGAAAGCAGACAAGCAGAGAAAAAACAAACACACAAACAAACAAAAACAAGCACAAGAAGCGGCAATCGCATACAACACAGCTGTGGATATAGATGACCTGAGACGACATGATAATACATCAACTGCTTAGTGACCATGCTACTGGACTAATGAATGTGTGTGTGTGTGTGTGAGAACATGCAACACCCATGGCACAGGACCTACATGATAACCGTGCTTAGTTATGAGTGTATAAGCGTACAGGGCCACAATCCACAGCCCCCCCCCCCAAGCAATCAGAAGCAGGCAGAGAGGGCCACAAGACCCAGGCCACCAGCAGCCTCCACAGAGCACAGAACCCAGGCAGCCCACCGCAGGGGCAACCACGCATCCACCCAGAAGACTGCAGAGGAAGCCCCCGGAAAGAGCCCCCATAAGCATAGGGCAGAGGCACTCCGGGAACCAGGGGCAACAGCCCACCGACCCCGCCAGGCCCCAGCCGCCCAGACATGGGCCGTGCACTGGACCTGGGCCCCAGGAGCCCGAGCGCCCCCAAACCCCCCGGCAGAGGCCCCACCCAATACCCAGGAGGGCCAAGCGCCCCAGACAGCCACAAAGTGGGTCAGCGCCTGCCCCAGCGCCCCTGGCCAAGTGCCCTCGTAGTCAAGACGTGCCCACAAGTGGGTGAAGTCGTGAGCAGTGGGGAGAGGCAACGCTGATGCCCCATCGGGAGAAACACAGGCAGGCCAGGCGACAGCAAGTCCCAGATCCAGGCCCAATCATTACCACACACACTTTCACGTCCCATACATCCACACATCCACACATCCTACCTCCCTCGACTCTGCTGGGGTGTAGTGCAGCGGGCACACCAAGAGGCCAGCAACCCCCCAGCCACCACAGACCCCGAACCAGCAGAACAATTAATTAATCCTCCTGGCCCCTCCTGCCCCGAGCAGACACCAGGAAGCAGGGGTGTGCGAAGAAGACCCCTCCCCTCACCCTTCTGGCTCTTCAATATTTTCTAATAGTGAGCAATTAAAATTGAGGGGCAGCCAAACTTGTAGAACTGGGAGCGCGGCACTCTGGGCAGCCTACATACCCAAAGAGCCCCGCCCACCAGATGCCACTCAGTGTAACCACCCCCCAAGACCTAATGTGTGTGTGTGAGTGTGTTTGATAAGTAGTAATGTCTAAGGTGTAATTAAAACAGGGGCAGGGAACTGCAGAGTGCAACCAAAGGGGACCACCTACGTGGCCCCATCCACTACACCCCACCGAACACACACGCCCCCAAAACCCTTCATGTGTGAGTGTGTGCTGTGTACAGGAGCCAGAAGGGAGAGGGGTATGGGGATATATACCGGGGGAGCTACTCTCCCCCAGAGAGGGCAGCCAGGGACTGGCTGCAATAGGCATCCCCGCTACCTGGGAGCCAACAATGGGCAGGAGGGCCTGATGTCCACCAGGCTCGGGGCCTGCAGCGACCATATTCTGGGAGCTACTGTACCCCCAGAAGGTACCCATCCCGCCCCACCCCACTCAACCCAACCCCACCCAGGAGGACCTCTACAAAAAAACAAACAAACAACATCAAAAAACAAACAAACAAACCACCCGGTCACACCAGTCGCAGCAGCCCGGGCCTGAGACCCACCATCACCCAGCAACCCACCACCACCACTATGTGATAAAACTAATCAGAGGGGACCAGAGAGAATGAAATTCAGCCAATTGATGTTTTGAGGAGGCAGACATTGTTTCCATGCTAATATAATCTAAAAGAAAATTTCTAAACTGGTTAATACACAGATTGTTCTTCGCTTTCCAGTTCATGAGAATAGTTTTCTTTGCGATACATAACACTGTGACAACCATGTGTGCTGAGTTAATTTCCATGTTGATGTTGTCTAAGTCACCCAGTATGCACAGTGTGGGGCATGCAGGGATGCTACACTTTAGCCATGTTGATAGGTCCTCACAGACTTCAAGCCAGAACTTCTGGACAGGCGCAGAAAACCACAAAGCGTGTGCATAATCATCAGGTGTGTTATCTGTGCAATGTGAGCAGATGTTTGAGTGTGTTAGACCCATCCTGAACATCCTTTGTCCTGTATAGTGTGTTCTATGAAGGATTTTGTATTGTATGAGCTGTAAATTAGGATTTCGAGTCTTTATGAAGGTGTTCAAACATATTTGTGGTTAGAAGCTATGACCAGAACTGATGGATAAATCTGCCTCCCATTTTGAGGATGGAAGAGACATTGTGTCATCTATCTTAGACAATAATTTATATATTTTTGATAGTAGTTTTGGGGTACAGATGCTTAGAAATTCTGCTACCCTAGTCGGGGGTTGTAAGTCTGGTTGGTGGAGGATATATCCATCCATCCATCCATCATCTGCCGCTTATCCGGGGGTCGGGTCGCGGGGGCAGCAGCTTGAGCAGAGAAACCCAGACGTCTCTGTCCCCGGCCACTTCCTCCAGCTCTTCCGGGGGGACCCCGAGGCGTTCCCAGGCCAGCCGAGAGACATAGTCTCTCCAACGTGTCCTGGGTCTCCCCCGGGGTCTCCTCCCAGTGCGACGTGCCCGGAACACCTCCCCAGGGAGGCGCCCAGGGGGCATCCTAACCAGATGCCCGAGCCACCTCATCTGACTCCTCTCAATGCGGAGGAGCAGCGGTTCTACTCCGAGCCCCTCCCGGATGACTGAGCTTCTCACCCTATCTCTAAGGGAGAGCCCAGACACCCTGCGGAGGAAACCCATTTCGGCCGCTTGTATTCGCGATCTTGTTCTTTCGGTCACTACCCACAACTCGTGACCATAGGTGAGGATGGGAACGTAGATTGACCAGTAAGTAGAGAGCTTTGCCTTCTGGCTCAGCTCCCTCTTCACAACGACGGGTCGGTGCAGAGCCTGCAACACTGCAGGCGCCGCACCGATCCGCCCGTCAATCTCCCGCTCCATTCGTCCGTCACTCGTGAACAAGACCCCGAGATACTTGAACTCCTCCTCTTGGGGAAGGATCTCATTCCCGACCCGGAGAGAGCATTCCACCCTTTTCCGGCTGAGAACCATAGTCTCGGATTTGGAGGTGCTGATTCTCATCCCAGCCGCTTCACACTCGGCTGCGAATCACTCCAGTGAGAGCTGAAGGTCACGGCCTGACGACGCTAACAGAACCACATCATCTGCAAAAAGCAGAGACCCGATTCTGAGGTCGCCAAATGGGACACCCTCAACGCCCTGGCTCCGCCTAGAAATTCTGTCCATAAAAGTTAGGAACAGAATCGGTGACAAAGGGCAGCCCTGACGGAGTCCAACTCTCACCGGAAACGTATCCGACTTACTGCCGGCAATGCGGACCAAACTCTGGCACCGGTCATACAGAGACCGAACGGCCCCTATCAAGGGGTCCGGCACTCCATATTCCCGGAGCACCCCCCACAGGACTCCACGAGGGACACGGTCGAACGCTTTCTCCAAGTCCACAAAACACATGTAGACTGGTTGGGCGAACTCCCATGCACCCTCCAGGATCCTGCCGAGGGTATAGAGCTGGTCCACTGTTCCACGGCCAGGACAAAAGCCACACTGCATCTCCTGAATCCGAGGCTCGATTATCCGACGGATCCTCCTCTCCAATACCCCCGAATAGACCTTACCAGGGAGGCTGAGGAGTGTGATACCCCTATAGTTGGAACACACCCTCCGGTCCCCCTTTTTAAAGAGGGGGACCACCACCCCAATCTGCCAGTCCAGAGGCACTGTCCCCAATGTCCACGCGATACTGCAGAGGCGTGTCAGCCAAGACAGCCCTACAACATCCAGAGCCTTGAGAAACTCAGGACGGACCTCATCCACCCCCGGGGCCTTGCCACCGAGGAGCTTTTTAACCACCTCGGCAACCTCAGCCCCAGAAATGGGAGGCCCCGTCTCCGAGCTCTCCGACTCTGCCTCTTCCGAGCACGTGTTGGTAGGATTGAGGAGTTCCTCGAAGTACTCCCCCCACCGAAACTCACAACATCCCTAGTTGAGGTCAGCAAAGCCCCGTCCCCACTGTAAACAGTGTTGACTGTGAGCCACTCCCCCCCCCCTGAGACGCCGGATGGTGGACCAGAATCTTTTCGAGGCCGTCCGGAAATCATTCTCCATGGTCTCACCGAACTCCTCCCAGGCCCGAGTTTTTGCCTCAGCAACCACCGAAGCCGTTGCCCGTCTGGCCCGTCGGTACCTATCAGCTTCTTCCAGGGTCCCACTGGCCAAAAAGGCCCGATAGGACTCCTTCTTCAGCTTGACGGCTTCCCTCACCACTGGTGTCCACCAGCAGGTTCGAGGGTTGCCGCCACGACAGGCACCGACCACCTTACGGCCACAACTCCGACCAGCTGCCTCGGCAATGGAGTCACGGAACATGGCCCATTCGGACTCAATGTCCCCCACCTCAAATATGGTTGAAGCTCTGCCGGAGGTGGAAGTTAAAGCTCCTTCTGACGGGGGATTCTGACAAACGCGCCCAGCAGACCCTCACAATACGTTTGGGCCTGCCAGGTCTGATCGGCATCCTCCCCCACCAGCGGAGCCAACTCACCACCAGGTGGTGATCAGTTGACAGCTCCGCCCCTCTCTTCACCCGAGTGTCCAGGACATACGGCCGCAAGTCCGATGATACAACCACAAAGTCGATCATCGAACTGCGGCCAAGGGTGTCCTGGTGCCAAGTGCACATATGGACACCCTTATGCCTGAACATGGTGTTCGTTATGGACAGTCTATGACTGGCACAGAAGTCCAACAACATAACACCACTCTGATTCAGATCGGGGGGGCCGTTCCTCCCAATCACACCCCTCCAGGTCTCACTGTCATTGCCCCATTGCCCCACTGTCATTGCTCACGTGAGCATTGAAGTCCCCCAGCAGAATGAGGGAGTCTCCGGTAGGAGCATTCTCCAGTGCCTCCCCCAGAGACTCCAAAAAGGGTACTGGGGTAAACCCCAATGTACTGGCACACAGCCGGGGGGCAATAAGTATGCCCACACCTGCTCTGCGCCTCTCACCACGGGCAACTCCAGAGTGGAAGAGAGTCCAACCCCTCTCAAGAGTACTGGTTCCAGATCCCAAGCCGTGCGTCGAGGTGAGTCCGACTATATCTAATGGTCTGATGAAGTTTCAACAATAAACAACAAACTTTGTATTATGAGAAAGAACCAGACTCATTCTTCAGGAATCCGAAAATAAGCTCTATTTTACGAGTTATGCACGAATTCGGATTCTCCTATAAAACGAATTCCTTAACTCAAACCAAGTTAAGACTGCTTTGTCCTTCATATTTATTCATGTCTAATCAAGTTTCAATGATAAACAACGTTGTACTTTGTAGAATGAGAAAGAACTTCTTCAGCAATAAGCATCTCTCGACAAATGACGAAATACAGATTTTGCTATAAAATTAATTGCTATCAGCCTGACTTAAAACTGTTTGTCTTCCTTATTTATCCACTTCAAATCAAGTTTCAACAATTAAAAAAATTTTGTAGTTTGAGAAAGAACAGCTTAATCTTGAGCAATCAGTATAAAAAGAGGGTAAGCAAAGGTGCGAATGTCAAACCATACATGATCAAAACAGGGAGCGGAGGTGTTTGGCTGAGACAAGGTGTGAATGTCCACCCATAATTAATGAAAAGCGGGCAACAAGTAGGTTCGCATGCCCAACCATACATCATCAAAAGCAGGAGTGGATATGTTCCGCTGTAAGAAGGTGTGAATGTCCGACCATAGTTGGTAAAAAACGGGTAAGAAAAGGTTCGAATGCCCGAACATACACCATCAAAGGAGGGAGCGGAGGTGTTCCGCTGTAAGAAGGTGTGAATGTCCGACCATAGTTGGTAAAAAACGGGTAAGAAAAGGTTAAAATACCCGACTGTACACAATCAGTAGCGGGTGCGGAGGTGTTCGGCTACTAAAAGGTGTGAAAGTCCGACCATGGTTTGTAAAAAGCGGGTAAGAAAAGGTGCGAATGCCCGAAAATGTATGATCAAAAGAGGGAGCGGAGGTGTTCGGCTGCAAGAAGGTGTGAATGTACACCCATAATTACTGAAAAATGGGTAAGAAAAGGTGCGAATGCACAACTATACATAATCAAAAGCAGGAGTGGATGTGTTCGGCTACAAGAAGGTTTGAATGTCCGACCATAGTTTGTAAAAAGCGGGTAAGAAAAGGTTAAAATACCCGACTGTACACAATCAATAGCGGGAGCGGAGTTGTTCGGCTACTAAAAGATGTGAAAGTCCGACTATGGTTTGTAAAAAGCGGGTAAGAAAAGGTGCTAATGCCCGACAATGTATGATCAAAAGAGGGAGCGGAGGTGTTCGGCTGCAAGAAGGTCTGAATGTCCAACCATAATTTGTAAAAACCGGGAAGGAAAGGCTCGAAAGCCCGACTATACACCATCAAAAGCGGGAGTAGAGTGGTTCAGCTGCAAGAAGGTCTGAATGTCCATCAATAATTGCTTTAAAACATGAAAGAAAATTTTCGAATATCATCCGCACATGATCATAAGAAGGAGAGGAGGTGTTCAGCTGCAAGAAGGTGTGAATGTCCACCCATAATTCCTGAAAAATGGGTAAAAAAAGGTGCGAATGCCCAACCATACATTATCAAAAGCAGGTGTGAATGTCAGATCATAATTTGCAAAAAGCTGATGAGAAAGGGTGAGAATGCCCGACTATACACCATCAAATGCGGGAGCGGAGGTGTTCGGCTCTGAGTAGGTGTGAATGTCCGACCATAATTGCTGAAAAATGTGTTAGAAAAGGAAAGAATGCCGGACCATACATCATCAAAAGCGAGAGAGGTGGTGTTCGGCTGCAAAAAGGTGTAAATGTTCGACTAAAGTTTGTAAAAAGCGGGTAAGACATGGTGCGAATGCCTGACAAGGTATGATCAAAAGCAGGAGCCGAGGTGTTCAGCTGCAAGAAGGTCTAAATGTCCATCAATAATTGCTAGAAAACATGAAAGAAAATTTTCGAAAATAAAACCGCACATGATCATAAGTGGGAGAGGAGGTGTTCAGCTGCAAGAAGGTGTGAATGTCCACCCATTATTCCTGACAAATGGGTAAAAAAAAGGTGCGAATGCCCAACCATACATCATCAAAAGCAGGAGTGGATGTGTTCGGCTACAAGAAGGTGTGAACGTCCAACCAAAGTTTGTAAAAAGTAGTTAAGAAAAGGTTTGAATATCCAACCAAACATAATCAAAAGCGGGAGCATAGCTTTTCGACTGCAAGTAGGTGTGAATGTCAGATCATAATTTGCAAGAAGCTGATGAGAAAGGGTGAGAATGTCCGACTGCACACCATCAAATGCGGGAGCGGAGTTGTTCGGCTGTGAGTAAGTGTGAATCTCCGACCGTAATTTCTGAAAAATGTTTTACAAAAAGGTAAGAATGCCGGTCCATACATCATCAAAAGCGAGAGAGGTGGTGTTCGGCTGCAAAAAGGTGTAAATGTTCGACCATAGTTTGCAAAAAGCGGGTGAGACAAGGTGCGAATGTCCAACCATACATGATCAAAACAGGGAGCGGAGGTGTTTGGCTGTGACAAGGTGTGAATGTTCACCCAAAATTAATGAAAAGCGGGCAAAAAGTAGGTTTGAATTCCCAAGCATACATCATCAAAAGAAGGAGTGGATGTGTTCGGCTACAAGAAGGTTTGAATGTCCGAGCATAGTTTGTAAAAAGCGGGTAAGAAAAGGTTCGAATGCCCAAACATACACCATCAAAAGAGGGAGCGGAGGTGTTCCGCTGTAAGAAGGTGTGAATGTCCGACCATAGTTGGTAAAAAGTGGGTAAGAAAAGGTTATAATACCTGACTGTACACAATCAATAGGGGGAGCGGAGTTGTTCGGCTACAAGAAGGTGTGAAAGTCCAACCATGGTTTGTAAAAAGCTGGTAAGAAAAGGTTCGAATGCCCGAATATATACCATCAAAAGCGGAAGTGGAGGTGTTCGGCTGCAAGAAGGTGTGAACGTCCGACCAAAGTTTGTAAAAAGCAGTTAAGAAAAGGTTCGAATATCCAACCAAACACAATCAAAAGCGGGAGCAGAGCTGTTCGACTGCAAGTAGGTGTGAATGTCCAGACATAATTACTCACAAACGGGTAAGAAAAGGTGGTATTGCCAGACCATACATGATCAAAAAAGGGAGCTGAGGTGGTTCAGCACCAAGGTGTGAATGTCTGACTATAGTTTGTAAAAAGCGGGTAAGATAAGGTGCGAATGCCCGACAATGTATAATCAAAAGAGGGAGCAGAGGTTTTCGGCTACAAGAAGGTTTGAATGTCCGACCATAGTTTGTAAAAAGCGGGTAAGAAAAGGTTCAAATGCCTGACTATACACCATCAAAAGCGGGAGCGGAGATGTTCCGCTGTAAGACGGTGTGAATGTCCAACCATTGTTGGTAAAAAGCGGGTAAGAAAAGGTTAAAATACCCGACTGTACACAATCAATAGCGGGAGTGGAGTTGTTCGGCTACAAGAAGGTGTGAAATTCCAACCATCGTTTGTAAAAAGCTGGTAAGAAAAGGTTCGAATGCCCGAATATATACCATCAAAAGCGGATGCGGAGGTGTTCGGCTGCAAGAAGGTGTGAACGTCCGACCAAAGTTGGCAAAAAGCAGTAAAGAAAAGGTTCGAATATCCAAACATAATTAAAAGCGAGAGAGATTGTGTTCAGCTGCAAGTAGGTGTGAATATCCAGCCATAATTACTCACAAACGGGTAAGAAAATGTAGTATTGCCAGACCATACATGATCAAAACAGGGAGCGGAGGTGGTTTAGCTGCAAAAAGGGGTGAATGTCCAACTAAAGTTCAAATATATTAACAAAAGCGGGAGGAGAGGTCTTCGGATTAGAGTGGTTGAAATTTCCAACCATAATCTATAAAATGCGGTGAAAAAAAAAAGTGTGAAGGAATGAATTTTATAGCAAAATCCGAAATCATGCATAACTCCGCAAAAGGAACGTATTGCTCAACCAAAGGGATGCTTCTTTTCTCATTCAGGGTAATATGAGGAACTTTATGCTTGATACATTTTAGACATGGATAACTATGAAGGACAAAGCAATTTTAACTTGGTTTGAGCAAAGCAATTCATTTTATAGGAAAATCCGAAATCGTGCAGGACTCATGAAAGTAAGCTTATTCTCGGATTCCTGATCCTCCAGTGTTGCTCTTTCCTATACTGCAAAATAAAGCCTTGTTCTTTGTTGAAATCGATATAGACATTGATAAATATGAAGGACAAAGCAGTTTCCACTTTGTTTGAGTGAAGGAATTAATTTTATAGCAAAATCCCAAATCAAGCAGAACGTATGAAAATAAGCTTGTTTTCGGATTCCTGATCCTTCAGTGTTGCTATTTCTTCTACTACAAAATACAATGTTGTTCTTTGTTGAAGTCAATCTAGACATTGATAAATATGAAGGACAAAGCAGTTTTAACATAGTTTGAGTAAAGGAATTCATTTTATACATAAAATCCCAAATCATGCAGAACGTATGAAAATAAGCTTATTCTCGGATTCCTGTTCCTTCAAGTGTTGCTCTTTCTACTACTGCAAAATACAATGTTGTTCTTTGTTGAAGTAAATCTAGACATTGATAAATATGAAGGACAAAGCAGTTTCCACTTTGTTTGAGTGAAGGAATTAATTTTATAGCAAAATCCCAAATCAAGCAGAACGTATGAAAATAAGCTTGTTTTCGGATTCCTGATCCTTCAGTGTTGCTATTTCTTCTACTGCAAAATACAATGTTGTTCTTTGTTGAAGTCAATCTAGACATTGATAAATATGAAGGACAAAGCAGTTTTAACATAGTTTGAGTAAAGGAATTCATTTTATACATAAAATCCCAAATCATGCAGAACGTATGAAAATAAGCTTATTCTCGGATTCCTGTTCCTTCAAGTGTTGCTCTTTCTACTACTGCAAAATACAATGTTGTTCTTTGTTGAAGTCGATCTAGACATTGATAAATATGAAGGACAAAGCAGTTTTCACTTGGTTTGAGTGAAGGATTTGCAGCTGAAAACCTCCCGCTCCCGCTTTTGATTGTGTATAGTCGGGCTTTCGAGCCTTTTCTTACCCGGTTTTTAAAAATTATGGTTGGACATTCAGACCTTGCAGCCGAAGACCTCCGCTCCCTCTTTTGATCATACATTGTCGGGCATTCGCACCTTGTCTTACCCGCTTTTTACAAACTATAGTCAGACATTCACACCTTGCAGCTGAACCACCTCAGCTCCCTGTTTTGATCATGTATGGTCTGGCAATACTACCTTTTCTTACCCGTTTGTGAGTAATTATGGCTGGACATTCACACCTACTTGCAGTCGAACAGCTCTGCTCCCGGTTTTGATGGTATATATTCGGGCATTCGAACCTTTTCTTAGCAGCTTTTTACAAACCATGGTTGAACTTTCACACCTTCTTGTAGCCGAACACCTCCGCTCCCGCTTTTGATGGTGTATAGTCAGGCATTTGAACCTTTTCTTACCCGCTTTTTACAAACTATGGTCGGACATTCAAACCTTCTTGTAGCCGAAAACCTCCGCTCCCTCTTTTGATCATACATTGTCGGGCATTCGCACCTTTTCTTACCCGTTTTTTACAAACCATGGTCGGACATTCACACCTTCTTACAGCGGAACACCTCCGCTCCCTCTTTTGATGGTGTATGTTTGGGCATTCGAACCTTTTCTTACCCGCTTTTTACAAACTATGCTCGGACATTCAAACCTTCTTGTAGCCGAACACATCCACTCTTGCTTTTGATGATGTATGGTTGGGCATTCAAACCTACTTGTTGCCCGCTTTTCATTAATTTTGGGTGGACATTCACACCTTGTCACAGCCAAACACCTCCGCTCCCTGTTTTGATCATGTATGGTTGGACATTCGCACCTTTTCTCACCCGCTTTTTGCCAACTATGGTCGAATGTTCACAGCTTCCTCTCCACCATACTTGTATGGTGGGATATTCACACCCACTTGCATCCGACGACCTTTTGTTGATATTTAGTCGGTCATTCGCAGCTTACCCGCTTTTGGCAAACTATGGCCTTCATGCAGCCAAACACCTCTGATCTCGCTTTTGATGATGTAAGGTTGGGCATTCAGACCTTTCTTCACCTGCTTTTCACCAAATATAGTCGGACATTCACACCTTCTTGCAGCCGAACACTTCCGCTCCACCTTTTAGTGTTCTATCACACCTTTTTTTTCACCGCATTTTATAGATTATGGTTGGAAATTCTCAACCACTCTCATCCGAAGACCTCTCCTCCCGCTTTTGTTAATATATTTGAACTTTAGTCGGACATTCACACCTTCTTGCAGCTGAACCACCTCCGCTCCCTGTTTTGATCATGTATGGTCTGGCAATACTACCTTTTCTTACCCGTTTGTTAGTAATTATGGATGGACATTCACACCTACTTGCAGCCGAACACCACCTCTCCCGCTTTTGATGATGTATGGACCGGCATTCTTACCTTTTCTAACACATTTTTCAGCAATTATGGTCGGAGATTCACACTTACTCACAGCCGAACAACTCCGCTCCCGCATTTGATGGTGTATAGTTGGGCATTCTCACCCTTTCTCATCAGCTTTTTGCAAATTATGATCTGACATTCACACCTGCTTTTGATAATGTATGGTTGGGCATTCGCACCTTTTCTTACCCATTTTTCAGTAATTATGGGTGGACATTCACACCTTCTTGCAGCTGAACACCTCCTCTCCCGCTATTGATTGTGTACAGTCGGGTATTTTAACCTTTTCTTACCCGCTTTTTACCAAATATGGTTGGACATTCACACCGTCTTACAGCGGAACACCTCTGCTCCCGCTTTTGATGGTGTATAGTCAGGCATTTGAACCTTTTCTTACCCGCTTTTTACAAACTATGGTCGGACATTCAAACCTTCTTGTAGCCGAAAACCTCCGCTCCCTCTTTTGATTATACATTGTTGGGCATTCGCACCTTATTTACAAACTATAGTCAGACATTCACACCTTGCAGCTGAGCCACCTCAGCTCCCTGTTTTGATAGTGTATGTTCGGGCATTCGAACCTATTCTTACCCCCTTTTTACAAACTATGCTCGGAGATTCACACCTACTCACAGCCGAACAACTCCGCTCCCGCTTTTGATGATGTCTTGTCCGGCATTCTAATCTCTTCTAACACATTTTTCAGCAATTATGGTCGGACATTCACACCTACTCACAGCCGAACACTTCCGCTCCCGCATTTGATGGTGTATAGCCGGGTATTCTCACCCTTTCTCATCAGCTTTTTGCAAATTATGATCTGACATTCACACCTACTTGCAGTCGAACAGCTCTGCTCCCGCTTTTGATTATGTTTGGTTGGATATTCGAACCTTTTCTTAACTGCTTTTTACAAACTTTGGTCGGACGTTCACACCTTCTTGCAGCCGAACACATCCACTTCCACTTTTGATGGTATATATTCGGGCATTCGAACCTTTTCTTACCCGCTTTTTACAAACCGTGGTCGGACTTTCACACCTTCTTGTAGCCAAACAACTCCGCTCCCGCTATTGATTGTGTACAGTCGGCTATTTTAACCTTTTCTTACCCGCTTTTTACCAACTATGGTCGGACATTTACACCTTCTTACAGCCGAACACATCCACTTCCACTTTTGATGGTATATATTCGGGCATTCAAACCTTTTCTTACCCGCTTTTTACAAACTATGGTCGGATATTCAAACCTTCTTGTAGCCGAACACATCCACTCCTGCTTTTGATGATGTATGGTTGGGCATTTTCATCTTTTCTTACCTATTTTTCAGTAATTATGGGTGGACATTCACACCTTCTTGCAGCTGAACAACTCCTCTCCCGCTTATGATCATGTGCGGTTTGATATTCGAAAATTTTCTTTCATGTTTTAAAGCAATTATTGATGGACATTCAAATCTTCTTGTAGCCGAACACATCCACTCCTGCTTTTGATGATGTATGGTTTGGCATTCGCACCCTTTTTTTACCCATTTTTCAGGAATTTTGGGTGGACATTCAGACCTTCTTGCAGCCGAAAACCTCCGCTCCCTCTTTTGATCATACATTGTCGGGCATTCGCACCTTATCTTACCCGCTTTTTACAAACTATAGTCAGACATTCACACCTTGCAGCTCCCTGTTTTGATCATATATGGTCTGGCAATACTAACTTTTCTTACCCGTTTGTGAGTAATTAATCCCAAAATATTGAGCATAAAATAAGTCTTTATGCTGATGATGTATTACTTTTCCTTCAGAACTCACAGACGTCTCTCAGTCACACGATCACACTCATAAATAAATTCTCAGCACTTTCTGACTACTCTATCAACTGGTCTAAGACCACAGTTCTGCCCATTAACTGTAGGGTCCATAATATACCTGCGATCACTTTACAGTCAGGAAATATTAGATATTTAGGCATAAATATTTCCTCCAGGCTCTCAGAGCTAACAAAGCTAAATTATGTGCAATTATTAAAGACAGTAGAGGACGATCTCTCGTTGGAAGTCCTTACCTATATCACTTATGGGGAGAGTTACATCCATTAAAATGATGATTCTACCAAAAGTTAACTATTTGTTCTCAATGATCCCCATAAAACCATCTGCTACTTGGTTTAAGTCACTAGATTCATGCATCTCCAAATTTCTGTGGAAAAACAAACCACCACGTATTAGTTTAAAAACCCTACAGAAGACCAAGGACAGTGGTGGATTAGATTTACCTCATTTTCAGCACTATTCCTTAGACAATAGGTTACAATATATATCAAAATGGTTTAAACCTTGTTGTTGTTACAGTTCCCAGAGACGTTGTAATCGTTGAGGATTCTATATTCACCCCCTCATTAGAGGCACGTAATGCAGATTGATGACACTGAATCTTCTTCTCTGTTCATTGCTGGCATCATTCCCAGCATCGTAAGTGTTCGTGGCATTGTTAGCCTCTTCTTCTGGATCTTGATATCGAGAATCCTTTTATATTTCTGGTTTGTCAGTCCTCTGTCTTCGTTCACCGGAGTCTTTGTCTTTTTGTCCTTGAGTTTGGTGATTTTTTCTTCTTTTGATGCCTTGACACAATGTGACAGGTGATACCACGTGGGAGATCCTGTAACTTGGATTGCTGTCCCTGTGCTGCGAAATGGCTGTGCTGCTCAAATGGTCTCTCCTTCATCATGGTTACATGCTGCCATTCCGACATCTCGCCATTCCGACATGGGTCTCCAATTGTCGGAATGGCGACACTTAATTTTTTATCAAACGTCCCACCATTCCGACACTTTTTTCCTCCTATGGTCGGAATGGTGGTATGTTTTTTGTTTTTTTTAACATACCGCCATTCCGACAGTTCCTTTTAATAGCCTATTTTTTACCCAAAACATTTTGCACTAATGATATGCCGGCGCAAATACGCCCTAAAGTTTGGCGCACAAGCTTTGCACATGCAGAGGCCACATCCTCGCAAACAAACTTTAATAATCTATTATCAAAATCCCCTGAATTTCAAATATAAAAATACAGATATTAATGTAACTCTGGCGAGACTGAAACTGATTAAGCAGAAATACAGTGTCAGTGAGCTGTCACAGCAGCCAGCTGGAGCGGAGCTCTCCACAGAGCCCATGCGTCTTTTGAAAACCACCGCGGACTGCTTCTCCTCCTCCAGTTGCCGAGACTTTGTGTTTTTAATAACGCTTGTCTATAAACATGTGTTAAACATATAAATTGCATGAACAGAAAGAAGGGACTCACCTGTTGAGTAACACACATTTCCTTATACGGAAAGCCTTGTCGGAATGGTGGGACATTTGAACGTCAGAATAGCGGGATGTCGCAATGGTGGGATGTCGGAATGGTGGGACGTTTGCATGTCGGAATGGTGGTATGTCGGAATGGTGGTATGTCGGAATGGTGGGATGTCGGAATAGCGGGATGTCGGAATGGCGGGATTTCGGAATGGGTGTTGCCACCCCCTTCATCATATACACAGTTATTTATACATCACCTTCCACCATGAAGCGTTGTCCCTTTTTGTTTCTCTCTTTGTTCTTAAAATGCTGTTATGCATGTCTAAACCAATCCATTAAATTAGATCATTTTGGCAGTAAAGCGATCTACTATGTGCTTGGTCGCAAAGCTGCTCATCTGTGGTAAACAGCTCTTCAGAAAGGCATTCTTCAATTGATTTCACTAATTCTATGTAATAATTTTGTGATTTCCTACAAAACTACACTTCTTCTCCCATCTGTCTGAGTATTTAATATTGTCTGGGTCCCGTTAAAACATGTATTTTTCCCATCTAATTCCTTGTTTGCTTTAAAACAAGTATTCCCCATTTTCTATCCCTTCAGTAGCCAACCGGTTTGTATGGAGTACACTGGAGCAACTTGACTGATCAGTAAAACACTGCTTTTGTTGTCACCGCAAGGCTTCCCCCGTCGGTTGTTTCACTGAGACACTACTGAGTAACTATAACTCAACACAGTTTATACACATAACATTCATATACATACTAACAAACAAACAAACAATTATTTATCGCAATTTTCTCATCTCTGTTTGAACGTACACCCAGGTAAATATTCCTGTAGTCTTCTCATACCGACTATGGACCCATTCATTGTTTAACTTCACTGTTTTGCAAATCCTAATTGAATATTACACATTGACATTGAACTTTACTTGATAAGCAGGTCTTCATTGCATTCAGCAGCCTATATGTGAGCATCTATGTGTAAGCTGTTCTTCTTTGCATTTATCAGCAGCAAGCAATTCTTCATTGCACATGCATATGAAAATAGTAAAACAATTCCAATGCGTTAGCGAAACCTTCTATATCAGGAGTGTCCATCATGATGCTGGGAATAGAACCTCTTTCCCAGAATAGTTCAACCTTCATTACTCAACTGATCATAACTCCGCAATGAGCACATTTCAAAGTATCATTCCTCTACATATATTCAAAAATCTATGTGTAAATGTTTAATATTTTTTATATTTGTTGATGTCATTCTGTGTGCATGTGGCCTAAACCCAATCTCTGTGTGGCAATTTTAATTTAAACAAGTTGAACTCTGCCTCTGATCATTTAAAAAAGGTGTGTGCCAATATCAACCTTTCTCAGGTAATTACTGATCCTACAAAACCAAAGAGATCCTTCAAGGTTGTCCCTGATTGGCTCAATCTTAACAAATCAAAGGTAGAAAATCCGCAGTATCTGAACTTGGTGTTAGTTATCACTGCTCAATAGCCTGTATCAGAATTGCAAAAATGAAAACATTAGGTCCACGCTTGGTATCCAGATCCTGAAACATCTCCATGAGCAGGCTTTTTTTTAACTGATCTGTTGAATAGTTATATGACACTGTTAAAATCCCAGATGAAGATCTTTCTTTTTTTTTTTTTTTTTTTTTTTTTTTTTCCCCCCTTGTCCTGTTCAGCATTATGGCAGCAGAATTGTAGTCTGAATACCTTTGATGCCAAACAGATTTGCTTTGCCAAGGGAAGTTTTATAAATGTAAAGCTCCCCTTGATGCCCATTTATTTATTTTTGTTTACAATATATAACATGTAATAGAACTGAACCGGACCGGGGGACAAGGAAAGAAGAGGAAACAGAACAAAAATAGAAACAAAAACCAGACAACCAGCTGCTACACCTGTAAAAAACAAAACAGACAACAATCCATGGCCTCTGAGGGGAATCCAGCCTTAGCGCCACCAGGAGCACCTGAAAGCAGACAAGCAGAGAAAAAACAAACACACAAACAAACAAAAACAAGCACAAGAAGCGGTAATCGCATACAACACAGCTGTGGATAGATGACCTGAGACGACATGATAACACATCAACTGCTTAGCGAGCATGCTACTGGGCTAATGAATGTGTGTGTGTGTGTGTGTGTGTGTGTGTGTGTGTGTGTGTGTGTGTGTGTGTGTGTGTGTGTGTGTGTGTGTGTGAGAACATGCAACACCCATGGCACAGGATCTACATGGTAACCGTGGTTAGTTATGAGTGTATAAGTGTACAGGGCCACAATCCACAGCCCCCCCCCCCCCAGCAATCAGAAGCAGGCAGAGAGGGCCACAAGACCCAGGCCACCAGCAGCCCCCACGGAGCACAGAACCCAGGAAGCCCACCGCAGGGACAACCACGCATCCACCCAGAAGACTGCAGAGGAAGCCCCCGGATAGAGCCCCCATAAGCATAGGGCAGAGGCCCTCAGAGAGCCAGGGGCAACAGCCCACTGACCCCGCCAGGTCCCAGCCGCCCAGACATGGGCCGTGCACTGGACCCGGGCCCCGGGAGCCCAAGCGCCCCCAAACCCCCCGGCAGAGGCCCCACCCAATACCCAGGAGGGCCAAGTGCCCCAGACAGCCACGCAGTGGGTCAGCGCCTGCCCCAGCGCCCCTGGCCAAGTGCCCTGGGAGCCAAGACGTGCCCACAGGTGGGTGAAGTCGCGAGCAGCGGAGAGAGGCAATGCCGCCCCCCCCATCGGGAGAAGCACAGGCAGGCCAGGCCAGGCCAGGCCAGGCGACAGCAAGTCCCAGATCCAGGCCCAATCATTACCACACACACTTTCATGTCCCATACATCCACACGTCCTCCCTCCCTCGACTCCGCTGGGGTGTAGCGCAGCGGGCACACCAGGGGGCCAGCAGCCCCCCAGCCACCACAGACCCCGAACCAGCAGAACAATTAATTAATCCTCTTGGCCCCTCCCGCCTCGAGCAGCAACCAGGAAGCAGGGGTGTGGGAAGAAGACCCCTCCCCTCACCCTTCTGGCTCTTCAATATTTTCTAATAGTGAGCGATTAAAATTGAGGGGCAGCCAAACTTGTAGGACTGGGAGCGCGGCCCTCTGGGCAGCCTACATACCCAAAGAGCCCTGCCCACCAGATGCCACTCAGTGTAACCACCCCCCAAGACCTAATGTGTGTGTGTGAGTGTGTGTTTGATAAGTAGTAATGTCTAAGGTGTAATTAAAACAGGGGCGGGGAACTGCAGAGTGCAACCAAAGGGGACCACCTACGTGGCCCCATCCACTACACCCCACCGAACACACACGGCCCCAAAACCCTTCATGTGTGAGTGTGTGCTGTGTACAGGAGCCAGAAGGGAGAGGGGTATGGGGATATACACCGGGGGGAGCTACTCTCCCCCGGAGAAGGCAGCCAGGGACTGGCTGCAATAGGCATCCCCGCTACCTGGGAGCCAACACAGGGCAGGAGGGGCTGATGTCCACCAGGCTCGGGGCCTGCAGCGACCATATTGCGGGAGCTACTGTACCCCCAGAAGGTACCCATCCCGCCCCACCCCACCCCACCCCACCCCACCCCGGAGGACCTCTACAAAAAACAAACAAACAACAACAAAAAACAAACAGACAAACAAACAAACCACCCGGTCACACCAGTCGCAGCAGCCCGGGCCTGAGACCCACCATCACCCAGACCATCACCCAGGCCCCCCCACCCACCCCCCCAACAGGGGAAAAGCACCGCCCCCCCCCACCGCACGCCCCAACACCCTGAAAAAAAAAACAACCATCTGCGGACACCTTGGAGGTCCCAGAGCAACAAGCCCGGCACCAGGACCTGCACCAACCCACCCATACTGTGGCGCGTCCAGGACAACCCAGCCCCCCCAGGCACACGCAGGGCCCCCCCCCCCGGGCGCAAGGCAGCGCCCAGCCACCAGGGCCCAGGCCCAGCACCACCACCCATGCCGGAGCGGCCCAGCCACCCGGCATAGAGCCAGCAGCCACCACCCCAAGGCCTCTAAGGGACCCCGCCCCACACCGCAAGACAGCCCCACCCGCAAGCCCCCAAAACTGCCCTCCAAGCCCGACACACAGTCCCCCCCAGCAATGACCAACCCGGTCCCCACGACCCGAGAGACCACCAGACGCCTGAAGCCACACAGCCCCCCCCAGCACACACCCAACCGCCCAGAGCGACGGGACAGCAACCCACCACCACCACTAAGTGATATAGCTAATCAGCGGGAACCAGAGAGAATTAAATTCAGCCAATTGATGTTTTGAGGAGGCAGACATTGTTTCCATGCTAATATAATCTAAAAGAAAATTTCTAAACTGGTTAATACACAGATTGTTCTTCGCTTTCCAGTTCATGAGAATAGTTTTCTTTGCGATACATAACACTGTGAGAACCATGTGTGCTGAGTTAATTTCCATGTTGATGTTGTCTAAGTCACCCAGTATGCACAGTGTGGGGCATGCAGGGATGCTACACTTTAGCCATGTTGATAGGTCCGCACAGACTTCAAGCCAGAACTTCTGGACAGGCGCACAGAACCACAAAGCGTGTGCATAATCATCAGGTGTGTTATCTGTGCAATGTGAGCAGATGTTTGAGTGTGTTAGACCCATCCTGAACATCCTTTGTCCTGTATAGTGTGTTCTATGAAGGATTTTGTATTGTATGAGCTGTAAATTAGAATTCTGAGTCATTCTAAAGGTGTTCAAACATATTTGTGGCCAGAAGCTATGACTAGAACTGATGGATAAATCTGCCTCCCATTTTGAGGACGGTAGAGACATTGTGTCATCTATTTTAGACAATAATTTATATATTTTTGATAGTAGTTTTGGGGTGCAGATGCTTAGAAATTCTGCTACCCTAGTCGGGAGTTGTAAGTCTGGTTGGTGGGGGATATATTTCTTTGTTATTATAGACTTAAGTTGTTGATATTCTAGGAATTTATTGCTGCCTATCTCATGTTGTGATATGAGCTCATCAAATGAAATAAAATTTCCATTTTGGATTATATGTTCCAGATGTTTGATTCCTTTGATCTTCCACAGAGTAAAGTTTAGCATTTTTTTGTTTTGCAGTATGTCAGGATTGTTCCAGATGGGTGTAAGCTTACATGGGACAATTGAAGACTTTGTTATTTTAAGAAATTCCCACCAGGCTGTCAGAGAGGTGCTGATGTTAATGCTTTTGAAACATTTGTGATGTTTTACGTTTTGACTAATAAGTGGCAGGTCAGAGATTTCCAGATTATCACACAATGCTTGTTCTACATTTATCCATGGTTCATCTATTGGGCTAGGTTTAAACCATTTTGATATATACTGTAACCTATTGGCTAAGGAATAGTGCTGAAAATTAGGTAAATCTAATCCACCACAGTCCTTGGTCTTCTGTAGGGTTTTTAAACTAATACGTGGTGGTTTGTTTTTCCACAGAAATTTGGAGATGCAAGAATCTAGTGACTTAAACCAAGTAGCAGATGGTTTTATGGGGATCATTGAGAACAAATAATTAACTTTTGGTAGTATCATCATTTTAATGGTTGTAACTCTCCCCATAAGTGATATAGGTAAGGACTTCCAACGAGAGAGATCGTCCTCTACTGTCTTTAATAATTGCACATAATTTAGCTTTGTTAGCTCTGAGAGCCTGGAGGAAATGTTTATGCCTAAATATCTGATATTTCCTGACTGTAAAGTGATTGCTGGTATATTCTGGACTCTGCAGTTAATGGGCAGAACTGTGGTCTTAGACCAATTGATAGAGTAGTCAGAAAGTGCTGAGAATTTATTTATGAGTGTGATCGTGTGAGTGAGAGACGTTTGAGTGTTCTGAAGGAAAAGTAAAACATCATCAGCATAAAGACTTATTTTATGCTCAATATTTTGGGGTTGGATGCCTTTAATATTTCTTTCTTGTCTGATAGCAGCTGCTAAAGGTTCGATGAAAATAGCAAAAAGTGAGGGAGAAAGTGGGCAACCCTGTCTTGTACCTCTCTGCAGACTGAAGTTTGGAGAGGTTTGATCATTTGTCCTCACACACGCATTTGGGGAGCTATATAATATCCTTATCCAGTTGATGAAGTGTGACCCAAACCCAAATTTGTTTAATGCTGCGAATAAAAATTTCCAGTTCACTCGATCAAATGCTTTTTCTGCATCTAGAGAGACTATTGTGGTTTCCAGGTTGTTGATGTTAGAATAGTCTATGAGATTAATTAGCCTGCGAGTGTTAGTGGATGAGTGTCTACCCTTTATGAAACCTGTCTGGTCAGGATGTATTATAAGTGGAGTTATTTTTTCTATTCTTTTGGCGAGGGCTTTACAAATTATTTTGAGGTCTGCATTTATTAGAGATATTGGGCGGTAGCTGGATGGAAGTATGGGGTCTTTTCCTGGTTTCTGTAGCAAGATAATGTTAGCAGAGTTCATGTGTGGGGATAATCTGCCATTCTGCTTAACTTGTAATACCATTTTGTGAAATGCAGGTGCCAAAACAGTCCAAAATTCTTTGTAGAACTCTGCTGGAAAACCATCTGGTCCCGGGGCTTTGTTACTAGGCATATGTTGAAGGGCTTCATGGAGTTCTCCTATTGAAAGAGGTGAATCCAGAGCCATTGCCTGTTCGGTTTGTAATTTTGGAAGGTTGATATTACTAAGAAACTGATCTATGTTACTATCTGATGGATCATTTTGAGATGAATATAAGGTTTTATAGAAGTCCCTAAAAGCATTGTTGATTACATCGGGGTCATGGGTGACATTTCCTTTTGAGTCTTTAACAGAAGTGATTGTTGTTTTCTCTTTGTTTCTCTTTAGTTGGTTAGCTAGGAACCTTCCAGATTTATTGCCGTGCTCAAAGTTCTCCAAGCGAAGTCTTTGTATGAGAAACTGTGTTTGTTTATCAATAATTTTGTTTAATTCAAGTTTAGCTTTTCTTAATTCATTCAGTGTGTGTTCCTCTTTGGAGGTACTGTAGACAATTTCTAATGATTTAATCCTGAGTTCTAAATCTGATATCCCTGAACTATCCCTCTTTTTCTTATTTGATGAAAAAGAGATTATTTTGCCTCTCATAACTGCTTTTCCGGCTTCCCAAAGAGTACAAGCTGACATTCCTGGCAGGTCATTATTTTCTAAATATACAGACCATTCCCTTTTGAAATAATTAATAAAATCAGGGTCTTTTAGTAATGATGTATTAAATCTCCAATTCCTAGCTGGTGGTGTAACTCTGTTATTCTTCAGTGTGATAGAAACTGGAGCGTGATCACTGATAGTGATGGGGTGGATTTTGGTGTCTGAAATATCCCTCAACAAGGAACTGCTAACTAACAAATAATCTATTCTTGAGTATGAGTGGTGTACCGGTGAGAAGAAGGTGTATTCTCTAAGAGTGGGGTGGTGGGAGCGCCAAGCATCACAAAGACCAAAATCTTTCATATACTGTTTAACAATATTCGTGGACTGCCAGTTCCGCTGACTTCCTGAAGTACTGAGTCTGTCTAGCCCTGAGTCTAATACCATGTTAAAGTCCCCTCCTATGATGAGTGTGTTATCTGAGTGATCAGAGAGTGAAGTGAAAAAGGAGTGAAAAAATGAGGGGTCATCCACATTTGGACCATATATATTTGCAATGCATAAATTCATATTTTGAACAGATAAATTAACTATTAGAAATCTACCTTCTGGATCTATAACTGTGTTGTTTACGGTGAAATTTACTCTTCTATTTATCAGAATGGCTACACCTCTTTGTCTGGAGTTGTAACAGGCTGAGTACACATGAGGAAACTGTGCTGTGGTGAGAACATCAGCTACAGTCTTTGATAAATGAATCTCCTGTAATAAAACAATGTCCGCCTGTAAATCCTTCAATTTATTGGAGATTTTTAATCTCTTCTCCCTGGACCCAGCTCCATGCACATTCCATGAGATAAACCTCAGTGTGGACATGCTCAGACTAATGCAGTGAGTGCTGGATGCTTGCTAAAAGCATCCCGTGCGTGTGTGTGCATATATGCTTCCATGAACATGCCATTGTTGGTGTTTCAGTTGTCAGTATGAGCTTGCTACAATATGTACTTGCGCTGTCGATGCTGTGTGGAACTTGATTATGTGCTCTGCTCAAAACTCTATGTGCGCCGTGCTTGTTAACATTACTTATTAAGGTGGAAACGCAGCGGGTTGGGGAAGAAAGACAGAATAGAAAAACAGTGCAAAAGAGTGGAAGTGTGAGATAGAAAAAGGAAAAACAAAAACAAAAAAACATACCCAAATAAACAAATATGAGCTGCATATATCCTATGCTGCTGAGACTGGCAGTGAGCTATATATTTTGCCTTGATAGATAACTAGATATGATTTGGATAGACTATTTCAGAGTTACTTATGTACCATCTATGGTGATATGAATTATACAAGTTAACGAATACAGATCACCTGGAGTTTAGAAGAGCCAAGATGCCAGATGAAGATCTAGCACTTGACCATTTTTGTAAATCTTCTAATTCCATAGTTGATAAACACGCCCCTTTTAAAAAGTATAGAACTTAGAACAGGTCTATCCCTGGCTTTCGGCAGAACTGTCTTCTTTACTTTTTTTTCCCCTTGTCCTGTTCAGCATTATGTCAGAAGAATTGTAGTCTGAATACCTTTGATGCCAAACAGATTTGTTTTGCCAAGGGAAGTTTTATAAATGTAAAGCTCCCCTTGATGCCCATTTATTTATTTCTGTTTACAATATATGACATGAACTGAACTGAACCGGACCGGGGGACAAGGAAAGAAGAAGAGGAAAGAAGAGGAAACAGAACAAAAATAGAAACAAAAACCAGACAACCAGCTGCTACACCTGTAAAAAACAAAACAGACAACAATCCATGGCCTATGAGGGGAATCCAGCCTTAGCGCCACCAGGAGCACCTGAAAGCAGACTAGCAGAGAAAAAACAAACAGACAAACAAACAAAAACAAGCACAAGAAGCGGCAATCGCATACAACACAGCTGTGGATATAGATGACCTGAGACGACATGATAATACATCAACTGCTTAGTGACCATGCTACTTGACTAATGAATGTGTGTGTGTGTGTGTGAGAACATGCAACACCCATGGCACAGGACCTACATGATAACCGTGCTTAGTTATGAGTGTATAAGCGTACAGGGCCACAATCCACAGCCCCCCCCCCCAAGCAATCAGAAGCAGGCAGAGAGGGCCACAAGACCCAGGCCACCAGCAGCCCCCACAGAGCACAGAACCCAGGCAGCCCACCGCAGGGGCAACCACGCATCCACCCAGAAGACTGCAGAGGAAGCCCCCGGAAAGAGCCCCCATAAGCATAGGGCAGAGGCACTCCGGGAACCAGGGGCAACAGCCCACCTACCCCGCCAGGCCCCAGCCGCCCAGACATGGGCCGTGCACTGGACCTGGGCCCCAGGAGCCCGAGCGCCCCCAAACCCCCCGGCAGAGGCCCCACCCAATACCCAGGAGGGCCAAGCGCCCCAGACAGCCACAAAGTGGGTCAGCGCCTGCCCCAGCGCCCCTGGCCAAGTGCCCTGGGAGTCAAGACGTGCCCACAGGTAGGTGAAGTCGCGAGCAGTGGGGAGAGGCAACGCTGATGCCCCATCGGGAGAAACACAGGCAGGCCAGGCGACAGCAAGTCCCAGATCCAGGCCCAATCATTACCACACACACTTTCACGTCCCATACATCCACACATCCACACATCCTACCTCCCTCGACTCTGCTGGGGTGTAGTGCAGCGGGCACACCAGGAGGCCAGCAACCCCCCAGCCACCACAGACCCCGAACCAGCAGAACAATTAATTAATCCTCCTGGCCCCTCCTGCCCCGAGCAGACATCAGGAAGCAGGGGTGTGCGAAGAAGACCCCTCCCCTCACCCTTCTGGCTCTTCAATATTTTCCCACCCCACTCAACCCAACCCCACCCAGGAGGACCTCTACAAAAAACAAACAAACAATAGTGAGAATAGTTTTCTTTGCGATACATAACACTGTGACAACCATGTGTGCTGAGTTAATTTCCATGTTGATGTTGTCTAAGTCACCCAGTATGCACAGTGTGGGGCATGCAGGGATGCTACACTTTAGCCATGTTGATAGGTCCTCACAGACTTCAAGCCAGAACTTCTGGACAGGCGCAGAAAACCACAAAGCGTGTGCATAATCATCAGGTGTGTTATCTGTGCAATGTGAGCAGATGTTTGAGTGTGTTAGACCCATCCTGAACATCCTTTGTCCTGTATAATGTGTTCTATGAAGGATTTTGTATTGTATGAGCTGTAAATTAGGATTTCGAGTCTTTATGAAGGTGTTCAAACATATTTGTGGTTAGAAGCTATGACCAGAACTGATGGATAAATCTGCCTCCCATTTTGAGGATGGAAGAGACATTGTGTCATCTATCTTAGACAATAATTTATATATTTTTGATAGTAGTTTTGGGGTACAGATGCTTAGAAATTCTGCTACCCTAGTCGGGGGTTGTAAGTCTGGTTGGTGGAGGATATATCCATCCATCCATCCATCATCTGCCGCTTATCCGGGGGTCGGGTCGCGGGGGCAGCAGCTTGAGCAGAGAAACCCAGACGTCTCTGTCCCCGGCCACTTCCTCCAGCTCTTCCGGGGGGACCCCGGGGCGTTCCCAGGCCAGCCGAGAGACATAGTCTCTCCAACGTGTCCTGGGTCTCCCCCGGGGTCTCCTCCCAGTGCGACGTGCCCGGAACACCTCCCCAGGGAGGCGCCCAGGGGGCATCCTAACCAGATGCCCGAGCCACCTCATCTGGCTCCTCTCAATGCGGAGGAGCAGCGGTTCTACTCCGAGCCCCTCCCGGATGACTGAGCTTCTCACCCTATCTCTAAGGGAGAGCCCAGACACCCTGCGGAGGAAACCCATTTCGGCCGCTTGTATTCGCGATCTTGTTCTTTCGGTCACTACCCACAACTCGTGACCATAGGTGAGGATGGGAACGTAGATTGACCAGTAAGTAGAGAGCTTCGCATTCTGGCTCAGCTCCTTCTTCACAACGACGGGTCGGTGCAGAGCCTGCAACACTGCAGGCGCCGCACCGATCCGCCCGTCAATCTCCCGCTCCATTCGTCCGTCACTCGTGAACAAGACCCCGAGATACTTGAACTCCTCCTCTTGGGGAAGGATCTCATTCCCGACCCGGAGAGAGCATTCCACCCTTTTCCGGCTGAGAACCATAGTCTCGGATTTGGAGGTGCTGATTCTCATCCCAGCCGCTTCACACTCGGCTGCGAATCACTCCAGTGAGAGCTGAAGGTCACGGCCTGACGACGCTAACAGAACCACATCATCTGCAAAAAGCAGAGACCCGATTCTGAGGTCGCCAAATGGGACACCCTCAACGCCCTGGCTCCGCCTAGAAATTCTGTCCATAAAAGTTAGGAACAGAATCGGTGACAAAGGGCAGCCCTGACGGAGTCCAACTCTCACCGGAAACGTATCCGACTTACTGCCGGCAATGCGGACCAAACTCTGGCACCGGTCATACAGAGACCGAACGGCCCCTATCAAGGGGTCCGGCACTCCATATTCCCGGAGCACCCCCCACAGGACTCCACGAGGGACACGGTCGAACGCTTTTTCCAAGTCCACAAAACACATGTAGACTGGTTGGGCGAACTCCCATGCACCCTCCAGGATCCTGCCGAGGGTATAGAGCTGGTCCACTGTTCCACGGCCAGGAAGAAAGCCACACTGCATCTCCTGAATCCGAGGCTCGATTATCCGACGGATCCTCCTCTCCAATACCTCCGAATAGACCTTACCAGGGAGGCTGAGGAGTGTGATACCCCTATAGTTGGAACACACCCTCCGGTCCCCCTTTTTAAAGAGGGGGACCACCACCCCAATCTGCCAGTCCAGAGGCACTGTCCCCGATGTCCACGCGATACTGCAGAGGCGTGTCAGCCAAGACAGTTTTTGCCTCAGCAACCGCCGAAGCCGTTGCCCGTCTGGCCCGTCGGTACCTATCAGCTTCTTCCAGGGTCCCACTGGCCAAAAAGGCCCGATAGGACTCCTTCTTCAGCTTGACGGCTTCCCTCACCACTGGTGTCCAACAGCAGGTTCGAGGGTTGCCGCCACGACAGGCACCGACCACCTTACGGCCACAACTCTGACCAGCTGCCTCGGCAATGGAGTCACGGAACATGGCCCATTCGGACTCAATGTCCCCCACCTCAAATATGGTTGAAGCTCTGCCGGAGGTAGGAGTTAAAGCTCCTTCTGACGGGGGATTCTGACAAACGCTCCCAGCAGACCCTCACAATACGTTTGGGCCTGCCAGGTCTGATCGGCATCCTCCCCCACCAGCGGAGCCAAATCACCACCAGGTGGTGATCAGTTGACAGCTCCGCCCCTCTCTTCACCCGAGTGTCCAGGACATACGGCCGCAAGTCCGATGATACAACCACAAAGTCGATCATCGAACTGCGGCCAAGGGTGTCCTGGTGCCAAGTGCACATATGGACACCCTTATGCCTGAACATGGTGTTCGTTATGGACAGTCTATGACTGGCACAGAAGTCCAACAACATAACACCACTCTGATTCAGATCGGGGGGGCCGTTCCTCCCAATCACACCCCTCCAGGTCTCACTGTCATTGCCCACGTGAGCATTGAAGTCCCCCAGCAGAATGAGGGAGTCTCCGGTAGGAGCATTCTCCATTGCCTCCCCCAGAGACTCCAAAAAGGGTACTGGGGTAAACCCCAATGTACTGGCACACAGCCGGGGGGCAATAAGTATGCCCACACCTGCTCTGCGCCTCTCACCACGGGCAACTCCAGAGTGGAAGAGAGTCCAACCCCTCTCAAGAGTACTGGTTCCAGATCCCAAGCCGTGCGTCGAGGTGAGTCCGACTATATCTAATGGTCTGATGAAGTTTCAACAATAAACAACAAACTTTGTATTATGAGAAAGAACCAGACTCATTCTTCAGGAATCCGAAAATAAGCTCTATTTTACGAGTTATGCACGAATTCGGATTCTCCTATAAAACGAATTCCTTAACTCAAACCAAGTTAAGACTGCTTTGTCCTTCATATTTATTCATGTCTAATCAAGTTTCAATGATAAACAACGTTGTACTTTGTAGAATGAGAAAGAACTTCTTCAGCAATAAGCATCTCTCGACAAATGACGAAATACAGATTTTGCTATAAAATTAATTGCTATCAGCCTGACTTAAAACTGTTTGTCTTCCTTATTTATCCACTTCAAATCAAGTTTCAACAATTAAAAAAATTTTGTAGTTTGAGAAAGAACAGCTTAATCTTGAGCAATCAGTATAAAAAGAGGGTAAGCAAAGGTGCGAATGTCAAACCATACATGATCAAAACAGGGAGCGGAGGTGTTTGGCTGAGACAAGGTGTGAATGTCCACCCATAATTAATGAAAAGCGGGCAACAAGTAGGTTCGAATGCCCAACCATACATCATCAAAAGCAGGAGTGGATATGTTCGGCTACAAGAAGGTTTGAACGTCTGACCATAGTTTGTAAAAAGCGGGTAAGAAAAGGTTCGAATGCCCGAACATACACCATCAAAGGAGGGAGCGGAGGTGTTCCGCTGTAAGAAGGTGTGAATGTCCGACCATAGTTGGTAAAAAACGGGTAAGAAAAGGTTAAAATACCCGACTGTACACAATCAGTAGCGGGTGCGGAGTTGTTCGGCTACTAAAAGGTGTGAAAGTCCGACCATGGTTTGTAAAAAGCGGGTAAGAAAAGGTGCGAATGCCCGAAAATGTATGATCAAAAGAGGGAGCGGAGGTGTTCGGCTGCAAGAAGGTGTGAATGTACACCCATAATTACTGAAAAATGGGTAAGAAAAGGTGCGAATGCACAACTATACATAATCAAAAGCAGGAGTGGATGTGTTCGGCTACAAGAAGGTTTGAATGTCCGACCATAGTTTGTAAAAAGCGGGTAAGAAAAGGTTTGAATGCCCGAACATACACCATCAAAAGAGGGAGCGGAGGTGTTCCGCTGTAAGAAGGTGTGAATGTCCGACCATAGTTGGTAAAAAGCGGGTAAGAAAAGGTTAAAATACCCGACTGTACACAATCAATAGCGGGAGCGGAGTTGTTCGGCTACTAAAAGATGTGAAAGTCCGACTATGGTTTGTAAAAAGCGGGTAAGAAAAGGTGCTAATGCCCGACAATGTATGATCAAAAGAGGGAGCGGAGGTGTTCGGCTGCAAGAAGGTCTGAATGTCCAACCATAATTTGTAAAAACCGGGAAGGAAAGGCTCGAAAGCCCGACTATACACCATCAAAAGCGGGAGCAGAGTGGTTCAGCTGCAAGAAGGTCTGAATGTCCATCAATAATTGCTTTAATACATGAAAGAAAATTTTCGAATATCATCCGCACATGATCATAAGAAGGAGAGGAGGTGTTCAGCTGCAAGAAGGTGTGAATGTCCACCCATAATTCCTGAAAAATGGGTAAAAAAAGGTGCGAATGCCCAACCATACATTATCAAAAGCAGGTGTGAATGTCAGATCATAATTTGCAAAAAGCTGATGAGAAAGGGTGAGAATGCCCGACTATACACCATCAAATGCGGGAGCGGAGGTGTTCGGCTCTGAGTAGGTGTGAATGTCCGACCATAATTGCTGAAAAATGTGTTAGAAAAGGAAAGAATGTCGGACCATTCATCATCAAAAGCGAGAGAGGTGGTGTTCGGCTGCAAAAAGGTGTAAATGTTCGACTAAAGTTTGTAAAAAGCGGGTAAGACATGGTGCGAATGCCTGACAAGGTATGATCAAAAGCAGGAGCCGAGGTGTTCAGCTGCAAGAAGGTCTAAATGTCCATCAATAATTGCTAGAAAACATGAAAGAAAATTTTCGAAAATAAAACCGCACATGATCATAAGTGGGAGAGGAGGTGTTCAGCTGCAAGAAGGTGTGAATGTCCACCCATTATTCCTGACAAATGGGTAAAAAAAAGGTGCGAATGCCCAACCATACATCATCAAAAGCAGGAGTGGATGTGTTCGGCTACAAGAAGGTGTGAACGTCCAACCAAAGTTTGTAAAAAGCAGTTAAGAAAAGGTTTGAATATCCAACCAAACATAATCAAAAGCGGGAGCATAGCTTTTCGACTGCAAGTAGGTGTGAATGTCAGATCATAATTTGCAAAAAGCTGATGAGAAAGGGTGAGAATGTCCGACTGCACACCATCAAATGCGGGAGCGGAGTTGTTCGGCTGTGAGTAAGTGTGAATCTCCGACCGTAATTTCTGAAAAATGTGTTAGAAAAGGTAAGAATGCCCGTCCATACATCATCAAAAGCGAGAGAGGTGGAGTTCGGCTGCAAAAAGGTGTAAATGTTCGACCATAGTTTGCAAAAAGCGGGTGAGACAAGGTGCGAATGTCCAACCATACATGATCAAAACAGGGAGCGGAGGTGTTTGGCTGTGACAAGGTGTGAATGTCCACCCAAAATTAATGAAAAGCGGGCAAAAAGTAGGTTTGAATTCCCAAGCATACATCATCAAAAGAAGGAGTGGATGTGTTCGGCTACAAGAAGGTTTGAATGTCCGAGCATAGTTTGTAAAAAGCGGGTAAGAAAAGGTTCGAATGCCCAAACATACACCATCAAAAGAGGGAGCGGAGGTGTTCCGCTGTAAGAAGGTGTGAATGTCCGACCATAGTTGGTAAAAAGTGGGTAAGAAAAGGTTAAAATACCCGACTGTACACAATCAATAGGGGGAGCGGAGTTGTTCGGCTACAAGAAGGTGTGAAAGTCCAACCATGGTTTGTAAAAAGCTGGTAAGAAAAGGTTCGAATGCCCGAATATATACCATCAAAAGCGGAAGTGGAGGTGTTCGGCTGCAAGAAGGTGTGAACGTCCGACCAAAGTTTGTAAAAAGCAGTTAAGAAAAGGTTCGAATATCCAACCAAACATAATCAAAAGCGGGAGCAGAGCTGTTCGACTGCAAGTAGGTGTGAATGTCCAGCCATAATTACTCACAAACGGGTAAGAAAAGGTAGTATTGCCAGACCATACATGATCAAAAAAGGGAGCTGAGGTGGTTCAGCACCAAGGTGTGAATGTCTGACTATAGTTTGTAAAAAGCGGGTAAGATAAGGTGCGAATGCCCGACAATGTTTAATCAAAAGAGGGAGCAGAGGTTTTCGGCTACAAGAAGGTTTGAATGTCCGACCATAGTTTGTAAAAAGCGGGTAAGAAAAGGTTCAAATGCCTGACTATACACCATCAAAAGCGGGAGCGGAGATGTTCCGCTGTAAGACGGTGTGAATGTCCAACCATTGTTGGTAAAAAGCGGGTAAGAAAAGGTTAAAATACCCGACTGTACACAATCAATAGCGGGAGTGGAGTTGTTCGGCTACAAGAAGGTGTGAAATTCCAACCATCGTTTGTAAAAAGCTGGTAAGAAAAGGTTCGAATGCCCGAATATATACCATCAAAAGCGGATGCGGAGGTGTTCGGCTGCAAGAAGGTGTGAACGTCCGACCAAAGTTGGCAAAAAGCAGTAAAGAAAAGGTTCGAATATCCAAACATAATTAAAAGCGAGAGAGATTGTGTTCAGCTGCAAGTAGGTGTGAATATCCAGCCATAATTACTCACAAACGGGTAAGAAAATGTAGTATTGCCAGACCATACATGATCAAAACAGGGAGCGGAGGTGGTTTAGCTGCAAAAAGGGGTGAATGTCCAACTAAAGTTCAAATATATTAACAAAAGCGGGAGGAGAGGTCTTCGGATTAGAGTGGTTGAAATTTCCAACCATAATCTATAAAATGCGGTGAAAAAAAAAAGTGTGAAGGAATGAATTTTATAGCAAAATCCGAAATCATGCATAACTCCGCAAAAGGAACGTATTGCTCAACCAAAGGGATGCTTCTTTTCTCATTCAGGGTAATATGAGGAACTTTATGCTTGATACATTTTAGACATGGATAACTATGAAGGACAAAGCAATTTTAACTTGGTTTGAGCAAAGCAATTCATTTTATAGGAAAATCCGAAATCGTGCAGGACTCATGAAAGTAAGCTTATTCTCGGATTCCTGATCCTCCAGTGTTGCTCTTTCCTATACTGCAAAATAAAGCCTTGTTCTTTGTTGAAATCGATATAGACATTGATAAATATGAAGGATAAAGCAGTTTCCACTTTGTTTGAGTGAAGGAATTAATTGTATAGCAAAATCCCAAATCAAGCAGAACGTATGAAAATAAGCTTGTTTTCGGATTCCTGATCCTTCAGTGTTGCTATTTCTTCTACTACAAAATACAATGTTGTTCTTTGTTGAAGTCAATCTAGACATTGATAAATATGAAGGACAAAGCAGTTTTAACATAGTTTGAGTAAAGGAATTCATTTTATACATAAAATCCCAAATCATGCAGAACGTATGAAAATAAGCTTATTCTCGGATTCCTGTTCCTTCAAGTGTTGCTCTTTCTACTACTGCAAAATACAATGTTGTTCTTTGTTGAAGTAAATCTAGACATTGATAAATATGAAGGACAAAGCAGTTTCCACTTTGTTTGAGTGAAGGAATTAATTTTATAGCAAAATCCCAAATCAAACAGAACGTATGAAAATAAGCTTGTTTTCGGATTCCTGATCCTTCAGTGTTGCTATTTCTTCTACTGCAAAATACAATGTTGTTCTTTGTTGAAGTCAATATAGACATTGATAAATATGAAGGACAAAGCAGTTTTAACATAGTTTGAGTAAAGGAATTCATTTTATACATAAAATCCCAAATCATGCAGAACGTATGAAAATAAGCTTATTCTCGGATTCCTGTTCCTTCAAGTGTTGCTCTTTCTACTACTGCAAAATACAATGTTGTTCTTTGTTGAAGTAAATCTAGACATTGATAAATATGAAGGACAAAGCAGTTTCCACTTTGTTTGAGGGAAGGAATTAATTTTATAGCAAAATCCCAAATCAAGCAGAACGTATGAAAATAAGCTTGTTTTCGGATTCCTGATCCTTCAGTGTTGCTATTTCTTCTACTGCAAAATACAATGTTGTTCTTTGTTGAAGTCAATCTAGACATTGATAAATATGAAGGACAAAGCAGTTTTAACATAGTTTGAGTAAAGGAATTCATTTTATACATAAAATCCCAAATCATGCAGAACGTATGAAAATAAGCTTATTCTCGGATTCCTGTTCCTTCAAGTGTTGCTCTTTCTACTACTTCAAAATACAATGTTGTTCTTTGTTGAAGTCGATCTAGACATTGATAAATATGAAGGACAAAGCAGTTTTCACTTGGTTTGAGTGAAGGATTTGCAGCTGAAAACCTCGCTCCCGCTTTTGATTGTGTATAGTCGGGCTTTCGAGCCTTTTCTTACCCGGTTTTTAAAAATAATGGTTGGACATTCAGACCTTGCAGCCGAAGACCTCCACTCCCTCTTTTGATCATACATTGTCGGGCATTCGCACCTTCTCACAGCGGAACACCTCCGCTCCCTCTGTTGATGGTGTATTTTCGGGCAGTCAAACCTTTTCTTACCTGCTTTTTACAAACTATGGTCAGACATTCAACCCTTCTTGGAGCCGAACACATCCACTCCTTCTTTTGATTATGTATAGTTGGACATTTTCACCTTTTCTTACCCATTTTTCAGTAATTATGGGTGTACATTCACACCTTCTTGCAGCCGAACACCTCCGCTCCCTCTTTTGATCATACATTTTCGGGCATTCGCACCTTTTCTTACCCGCTTTTTACAAACCATGGTCGGACTTTCACACCTTTTAGTAGCCGAACAACTCCGCACCCGCTACTGATTGTGTACAGTCGGGTATTTTAACCTTTTCTTACCCGTTTTTTACCAACTACGGGCGGACATTCACACCTTCTTACAGCGGAACACCTCCGCTCCCTCCTTTGATGGTGTATGTTCGGGCATTCGAACCTTTTCTTACCCGCTTTTTACAAACTATGGTCAGACGTTCAACCCTTCTTGTAGCCGAACATATCCACTCCTGCTTTTGATGATGTTTGGTTGGGCATTCGAACCTACTTGTTGCCCGCTTTTCATTAATTATGGGTGGACATTCACACCTTGTCTCAGCCAAACACCTCCGCTCCCTGTTTTGATCATGTATGGTTTGACATTCGCACCTTTGCTTACCCTCTTTTTATACTGATTGCTCAAGATTAAGTTGTTCTTTCTCAAACTACAAAATTTTTTTAATTGTTGAAACTTGATTTGAAGTGGATAAATAAGGAAGACAAACAGTTTTAAGTCAGGCTGATAGCAATTAATTTTATAGCAAAATCTGTATTTCGTCATTTCTCGAGAGATGCTTATTGCTGAAGAAGTTCTTTCTCATTCTACAAAGTACAACGTTGTTTATCATTGAAACTTGATTAGACATGAATAAATATGAAGGACAAAGCAGTCTTAACTTGGTTTGAGTTAAGGAATTCGTTTTATAGGAGAATCCGAATTCGTGCATAACTCGTAAAATAGAGCTTATTTTCGGATTCCTGAAGAATGAGTCTGGTTCTTTCTCATAATACAAAGTTTGTGGTTTATTGTTGAAACTTCATCAGACCGTTAGATATAGTCGGACTCATCTCGACGCACGGCTTGGGATCTGGAACCAGTACTCTTGAGAGGGGTTGGACTCTCTTCCACTCTGGAGTTGCCCGTGGTGAGAGGCGCAGAGCAGGTGTGGGCATACTTATTGCCCCCCGGCTGTGTGCCAGTACATTGGGGTTTACCCCAGTGAACGAGAGGGTAGCCTCCCTCCGCCTTGGGTGGGGGGACGAGTCCTGACTGTTGTTTGTGCCTATGCGCCAAACAGCAGTTCAGAGTACCTACCCTTTTTGGAGTCTCTGGGGGAGGCACTAGAGAATGCTCCTACCGGAGACTCCCTCATTCTGCTGGGGGACTTCAATGCTCACGTGGGCAATGACAGTGAGACCTGGAGGGGTGTGATTGGGAGGAACGGCCCCCCCGATCTGAATCAGAGTGGTGTTATGTCGTTGGACTTCTGTGCCAGTCATAGACTGTCCATAACGAACACCATGTTTAGGCATAAGGGTGTCCATATGTGCACTTGGCACCAGGACACCCTTGGCCGCAGTTCGATGATCGACTTTGTGGTTGTATCATCGGACTTGCGGCCGTATGTCCTGGACACTCGGGTGAAGAGAGGGGCGGAGCTGTCAACTGATCACCACCTGGTGGTGATTTGGCTCCGCTGGTGGGGGAGGATGCCGATCAGACCTGGCAGGCCCAAACGTATTGTGAGGGTCTGCTGGGAGCGTTTGTCAGAATCCCCCGTCAGAAGGAGCTTTAACTCCTACCTCCGGCAGAGCTTCAACCATATTTGAGGTGGGGGACATTGAGTCCGAATGGGCCATGTTCCGTGACTCCATTGCCGAGGCAGCTGGTCAGAGTTGTGGCCGTAAGGTGGTCGGTGCCTGTCGTGGCGGCAACCCTCGAACCTGCTGTTGGACACCAGTGGTGAGGGAAGCCGTCAAGCTGAAGAAGGAGTCCTATCGGGCCTTTTTGGCCAGTGGGACCCTGGAAGAAGCTGATAGGTACCGACGGGCCAGACGGGCAACGGCTTCGGCGGTTGCTGAGGCAAAAACTGTCTTGGCTGACACGCCTCTGCAGTATCGCGTGGACATCGGGGACAGTGCCTCTGGACTGGCAGATTGGGGTGGTGGTCCCCCTCTTTAAAAAGGGGGACCGGAGGGTGTGTTCCAACTATAGGGGTATCACACTCCTCAGCCTCCCTGGTAAGGTCTATTCGGGGGTATTGGAGAGGAGGATCCGTCGGATAATCGAGCCTCGGATTCAGGAGATGCAGTGTGGCTTTCGTCCTGGCCGTGGAACAGTGGACCAGCTCTATACCCTCGGCAGGATCCTGGAGGGTGCATGGGAGTTCGCCCAACCAGTCTACATGTGTTTTGTGGACTTGGAGAAAGCGTTCGACCGTGTCCCTCGTGGAGTCCTGTGGGGGGTGCTCCGGGAATATGGAGTGCCGGACCCCTTGATAGGGGCCGTTCGGTCTCTGTATGACCGGTGCCAGAGTTTGGTCCGCATTGCCGGCAGTAAGTCGGATACGTTTCCGGTGAGAGTTGGACTCCGTCAGGGCTGCCCTTTGTCACCGATTCTGTTCCTAACTTTTATGGACAGAATTTCTAGGCGGAGCCAGGGCGTTGAGGGTGTCCCATTTGGCGACCTCAGAATCGGGTCTCTGCTTTTTGCAGATGATGTGGTTCTGTTAGCGTCGTCAGGCCGTGACCTTCAGCTCTCACTGGAGTGATTCGCAGCCGAGTGTGAAGCGGCTGGGATGAGAATCAGCACCTCCAAATCCGAGACTATGGTTCTCAGCCGGAAAAGGGTGGAATGCTCTCTCCGGGTCGGGAATGAGATCCTTCCCCAAGAGGAGGAGTTCAAGTATCTCGGGGTCTTGTTCACGAGTGACGGACGAATGGAGCGGGAGATTGACGGGCGGATCGGTGCGGCGCCTGCAGTGTTGCAGGCTCTGCACCGACCCGTCGTTGTGAAGAGGGAGCTGAGCCAGAAGGCAAAGCTCTCTACTTACTGGTCAATCTACGTTCCCATCCTCACCTATGGTCACGAGTTGTGGGTAGTGACCGAAAGAACAAGATCGCGAATACAAGCGGCCGAAATGGGTTTCCTCCGCAGGGTGTCTGGGCTCTCCCTTAGAGATAGGGTGAGAAGCTCAGTCATCCGGGAGGGGCTCGGAGTAGAACCGCTGCTCCTCCGCATTGAGAGGAGTCAGATGAGGTGGCTCGGGCATCTGGTTAGGATGCCCCCTGGGCGCCTCCCTGGGGAGGTGTTCCGGGCACGTCGCACTGGGAGGAGACCCCGGGGGAGACCCAGGACACGTTGGAGAGACTATGTCTCTCGGCTGGCCTGGGAACGCCTCGGGGTCCCCCCGGAAGAGCTGGAGGAAGTGGCCGGGGACAGAGACGTCTGGGTTTCTCTGCTCAAGCTGCTGCCCCCGCGACCCGACCCCCGGATAAGCGGCAGATGATGGATGGATGGATGGATATATCCTCCACCAACCAGACTTACAACCCCCGACTAGGGTAGCAGAATTTCTAAGCATCTGTACCCCAAAACTACTATCAAAAATATATAAATTATTGTCTAAGATAGATGACGTGATGTAGTGGATGGGGCCACGTAGGTGGTCCCCTTTGGTTGCACTCTGCAGTTTCCTGCCCCTGTTTTAATTACACCTTAGACATTACTACTTATCAAACTCACTCACACACACACATTAGGTCTTGGGGGGTGGTTACACTGAGTGGCATCTGGTGGGCGGGGCTCTTTGGGTATGTAGGCTGCCCAGAGTGCCACGCTCCCAGTTCTACAAGTTTGGCTGCCCCTCAATTTTAATTGCTCACTATTAGAAAATATTGAAGAGCCAGAAGGGTGAGGGGAGGGGTCTTCTTCGCACACCCCTGCTTCCTGGTGTCTGCTCGGGGCAGGAGGGGCCAGGAGGATTAATTAATTTTTCTGCTGGTTCGGGGTCTGTGGTGGCTGGGGGGTTGCTGGCCTCCTGGTGTGCCCGCTGCACTACACCCCAGCAGAGTCGAGGGAGGTAGGATGTGTGGATGTGTGGATGTATGGGACGTGAAAGTGTGTGTGGTAATGATTGGGCCTGGATCTGGGACTTGCTGTCGCCTGGCCTGCCTGTGTTTCTCCCGATGGGGCATCAGCGTTGCCTCTCCCCACTGCTCGCGACTTCAACCACCTGTGGGCACGTCTTGACTCCCAGGGCACTTGGCCAGGGGCGCTGGGGCAGGCGCTGACCCACTTTGTGGCTGTCTGGGGCGCTTGGCCCTCCTGGGTATTGGGTGGGGCCTCTGCCGGGGGGTTTGGGGGCGCTCGGGCTCCTGGGGCCCAGGTCCCGGAGTGCCTCTGCCCTATGCTTATGGGGGCTCTTTCCGGGGGCTTCCTCTGCAGTCTTCTGGGTGGATGCGTGGTTGCCCCTGCGGTGGGCTGCCTGGGTTCTGTGCTCTGTGGGGGCTGCTGGTGGCCTGGGTCTTGTGGCCCTCTCTGCCTGCTTCTGATTGCTTGGGGGGGGGGCTGTGGATTGTGGCCCTGTACGCTTATACACTCATAACTAAGCACGGTTATCATGTAGGTCCTGTGCCATGGGTGTTGCATGTTCTCACACACACACACACACACATTCATTAGTCCAGTAGCATGGTCACTAAGCAGTTGATGTATTATCATGTCGTCTCAGGTCATCTATATCCACAGCTGTGTTGTATGCGATTGCCGCTTCTTGTGCTTGTTTTTGTTTGTTTGTCTGTTTGTTTTTTCTCTGCTTGTCTGCTTTCAGGTGCTCCTGGTGGCGCTAAGGCTGGATTCCCCTCATAGGCCATGGATTGTTGTCTGTTTTGTTTTTTACAGGTGTAGCAGCTGGTTGTCTGGTTTTTGTTTCTATTTTTGTTCTGTTTCCTCTTCTTTCCTCTTCTGCTTTCCTTGTCCCCCGGTCCGGTTCAGTTCAGTTCATGTCATATATTGTAAACAGAAATAAATAAATGGGCATCAAGGGGAGCTTTACATTTATAAAACTTCCCTTGGCAAAACAAATCTGTTTGGCATCAAAGGTATTCAGACTACAATTCTTCTGACATAATGCTGAACAGGACAAGGGGAAAAAAAAGTAAAGAAGACAGTTCTGCCGAAAGCCAGGGATAGACCTGTTCTAAGTTCTATACTTTTTAAAAGGGCGTGTTTATCAACTATGGAATTAGAAGATTTACAAAAATGGTCAAGTGCTAGATCTTCATCTGGGATTTTAACAGTGTCATATAACTATTCAACAGATCAGTTAAAAAAAAGCCTGCTCATGGAGATGTTTCAGGATCTGGATACCAAGCGTGGACCTAATGTTTTCATTTTTGCAATTCTGATACAGGCTATTGAGCAGTGATAACTAACACCAAGTTCAGATACTGCGGATTTTCTACCTTTGATTTGTTAAGATTGAGCCAATCAGGGACAACCTTGAAGGATCTCTTTGGTTTTGTAGGATCAGTAATTACCTGAGAAAGGTTGATATTGGTACACACCTTTTTTAAATGATCAGAGGCAGAGTTCAACTTGTTTAAATTAAAATTGCCACACAGAGATTGGGTTTAGGCCACATGCACACAGAATGACATCAACAAATATAAAAAATATTAAACATTTACACATAGATTTTTGAATATATGTAGAGGAATGATACTTTGAAATGTGCTCATTGCGGAGTTATTATCAGTTGAGTAATGAAGGTTGAACTATTCTGGGAAAGAGGTTCTATTCCCAGCATCATGATGGACACTCCTGATATAGAAGGTTTCGCTAACGCATTGGAATTGTTTTACTATTTTCTTATGCATGTGCAATGAAGAATTGCTTGCTGCTGATAAATGCAAAGAAGAACAGCTTACACATAGATGCTCACATATAGGCTGCTGAATGCAATGAAGACCTGCTTATTAAGTAAAGTTCAATGTCAATGTGTAATATTCAATTAGGATTTGCAAAACAGTGAAGTTAAACAATGAATGGGTCCATAGTCGGTATGAGAAGACTACAGGAATATTTACCTGGGTGTACGTTCAAACAGAGATGAGAAAATTGCGATAAATAATTGTTTGTTTGTTTGTTAGTATGTATATGAATGTTATGTGTATAAACTGTGTTGAGTTATAGTTACTCAGTAGTGTCTCAGTGAAACAACCGACGGGGGAAGCCTTGCGGTGACAACAAAAGCAGTGTTTTACTGATCAGTCAAGTTGCTCCAGTGTACTCCATACAAACTGGTTGGCTACTGAAGGGATAGAAAATGGGGAATACTTGTTTTAAAGCAAACAAGGAATTAGATGGGAAAAATACATGTTTTAACGGGACCCAGACAATATTAAATACTCAGACAGATGGGAGAAGAAGTGTAGTTTTGTAGGAAATCACAAAATTATTACATAGAATTAGTGAAATCAATTGAAGAATGCCTTTCTGAAGAGCTGTTTACCATAGATGAGCAGATTTGCGACATTGTAGATCGCTTTACTGCCAAAATGATCTAATTTAATGGATTGGTTTAGACATGCATAACAGCATTTTAAGAACAAAGAGAGAAACAAAAAGGGACAACGCTTCATGGTGGAAGGTGATGTATAAATAACTGTGTATATGATGAAGGGGGTGGCAACACCCATTCCGAAATCCAGCCATTCCGACATCCCGCTATTCCGACATCCCACCATTCCGACATCCCACCATTCCGACATCCCACCATTCCGACATGCAAACGTCCCACCATTCCGACATCCCACCATTGCGACATCCCGCTATTCTGACGTTCAAATGTCCCACCATTCCGACAAGGCTTTCCGTATAAGGAAATGTGTGTTACTCAACAGGTGAGTCCCTTCTTTCTGTTCATGCAATTTATATGTTTAACACATGTTTATAGACAAGCGTTATTAAAAACACAAAGTCTCGGCAACTGGAGGAGGAGAAGCAGTCCGCGGTGGTTTTTAATCACACACTCCAATGCCACTTGTTTCAACTTCCGAAAATTTAATCCAGGAAAAAAAGGCTTACAAACATGGACCAAAACGGCTCCATAACACGCACAAGAATCCAAAAGAAATGAAAGTTAACTAAAAGAAAGCAAATAAACAGTATGAAGTGGTCAAAATTGGTTTTACGCATGCCTATGTGCGTCTGGCACATGCGTCTTCGGGCTCTCCCACGTTGGTTTGTGGATGAAAGCTATATGTTCAGCTGTAATGTCATGTAAAAACAATATCTACATGACATTTACTCCCAGGTGTGACCAGTTAGGTCCTTAAGATATCAACAGGCTGTATAAAGCTACAACCGTTGCGGCTGTGTGTTTGTGCCAAATGCGCAAAACCCATCCGCGCTTCCCAAAATTGGAGTGAGTACTCATAAATCACGTGAATAACATGAATAAACGTTTTTACTGCATTTTGTTGTGTTTTATACGTTCTATGCTGTCATTTCTCTCTTCTCCTATTGGCAAGGCAAGGCAGAGTGCTCGCAACTGTGTCCTGTGCAGTAGCCGTGATATCTGTAATTGCAATTATTACTTTTGCATATGATGACAGCGTGCAAAAGACGCATGGGCTCTGTGGATAGCTCCGCTCCAGCTGGCTGCTGTGACAGCTCACTGACACTGTATTTCTGCTTAATCAGTTTCAGTCTCGCCAGAGTTACATTAATATCTGTATTTTTATATTTGAAATTCAGGGGATTTTGATAATAGATTATTAAAGTTTGTTTGCGAGGCTGTGGCCTCTGCATGTGCAAAGCTTGTGCGCCAAACTTTAGGGCGTATTTGCGCCGGCATATCATTAGTGCAAAATGTTTTTGGTAAAAAATAGGCTATTAAAAGGAACTGTCGGAATGTTAGAAAAAAAAAAAAAAACATACCGCCATTCCGACCATAGGAGGAAAAAAGTGTCGGAATGGTGGGACGTTTGATAAAAAATTAAGTGTCGCCATTCCGACAATTGGAGACCCATGTCAGAATGGCGAGATGTCGGAATGGCAGCATGTAACCATGATGAAGGAGAGACCATTTGAGCAGCACAGCCATTTCGCAGCACAGGGACAGCAATCCAAGTTACAGGATCTCCCACGTGGTATCACCTGTCACATTGTGTCAAGGCATCAAAAGAAGAAAAAATCACCAAACTCAAGGACAAAAAGACAAAGACTCCGGTGAACGAAGACAGAGGACTGACAAACCAGAAATACAAAAGGATTCTCGATATCAAGATCCAGAAGAAGAGGCTAACAATGCCACGAACACTTACGATGCTGGGAATGATGCCAGCAATGAACAGAGAAGAAGATTCAGTGTCATCAATCTGCATTACATGCCTCTAATGAGGGGGTGAATATAGAATCCTCAACGATTACAACGTCTCTGGGAACTGTGACAACAACAAGGTTTAAACCATTTTGGTATATATTGTAACCTATTGTCTAAGGAATAGTGCTAAAAATGAGGTAAATCTAATCCACCACTGTCCTTGGTCTTCTGTAGGGTTTTTAAACTAATACGTGGTGGTTTGTTTTTCCACAGAAATTTGGAGATGCATGAATCTAGTGACTTAAACCAAGTAGCAGATGTTTTTATGGGGATCATTGAGACAAACCATCAAATGCGGGAGCGGAAGTGTTCGGCTGTGAGTAGGTGTGAATGTCCGACCATAATTGCTGAAAAATGTGTTAGAAGAGACTAGAATGCCGGACAAGACATCATCAAATGCGGGAGAGGAGTTGTTTGGCTGTGAGTAGGTGTGAATCTCCGAGCATAGTTTGTAAAAAGGGGGTAAGAATAGGTTCGAATGCCCGAACATACACTATCAAAACAGGGAGCTGAGGTGGCTCAGCTGCAAGGTGTGAATGTCTGACTATAGTTTGTAAATAAGGTGCGAATGCCCAACAATGTATAATCAAAAGAGGGAGCGGAGGTTTTCGGCTACAAGAAGGTTTGATTGTCCGACCATAGTTTGTAAAAAGCGGGTAAGAAAAGGTTCAAATGCCTGACTATACACCATCAAAAGCGGGAGCAGAGGTGTTCCGCTGTAAGACGGTGTGAATGTCCGACCATAGTTGGTAAAAAGCGGGTAAGAAAAGGTTAAAATACCCGACTGTACACAATCAATAGCGGGAGAGGAGGTGTTCAGCTGCAAGAAGGTGTGAATGTCCACCCATAATTACTGAAAAATGGGTAAGAAAAGGTGCGAATGCCCAACCATACATTATCAAAAGCAGGTGTGAATGTCAGATCATAATTTGCAAAAAGCTGATGAGAAAGGGTGAGAATGCCCGACTATACACCATCAAATGCGGGAGCGGAGTTGTTCGGCTGTGAGTAAGTGTGAATCTCCGACCATAATTGCTGAAAAATGTGTTAGAAAAGGTAAGAATGCCGGTCCATACATCATCAAAAGCGGGAGAGGTGGTGTTCGGCTGCAAGTAGGTGTGAATGTCCAGCCATAATTACTAACAAACGGGTAAGAAAAGGTAGTATTGCCAGACCATACATGATCAAAACAGGGAGCGGAGGTGGTTCAGCTGCAAGAAGGTGTGAATGTCTGACTATAGTTTGTAAAAAGCGGGTAAGACAAGGTGCGATTGCCCGACAATGTATGATCAAAAGAGGGAGTGGAGGTCTTCGGCTGCAAGGTCTGAATGTCCAACCATAATTTCTAAAAACCGGGTAAGAAAAGGCTCGAAAGCCCGACTATACACAATCAAAAGCGGGAGCGGGAGGTTTTCAGCTGCAAATCCTTCACTCAAACCAAGTGAAAACTGCTTTGTCCTTCATATTTATCAATGTCTAGATCGACTTCAACAAAGAACAACATTGTATTTTGCAGTAGAAGAAATAGCAACACTGAAGGATCAGGAATCCGAAAACAAGCTTATTTTCATACGTTCTGCATGATTTGGGATTTTATGTATAAAATGAATTCCTTCACTCAAACCAAGTTAAAACTGCTTTGTCCTTCATATTTATCAATGTCTAGATCGACTTCAACAAAGAACAACATTGTATTTTGCAGTAGAAGAAAAAACAACACTGAAGGATCAGGAATCCGAGAATAAGCTTCTTTTCATACGTTCTGCATGATTTGGGATTTTATGTATAAAATGAATTCCTTCACTCAAACCAAGTGAAAACTGCTTTGTCCTTCATATTTATCAATGTCTAGATTTACTTCAACAAAGAACAACATTGTATTTTGCAGTAGTAGAAAGAGCAACACTGAAGGATCAGGAATTCGAGAATAAGCTTATTTTCATACGTTCTGCATGATTTGGGATTTTATGTATAAAATGAATTCCTTTACTCAAACTATGTTAAAACTGCTTTGTCCTTCATATTTATCAATGTCTAGATTGACTTCAACAAAGAACAACATTGTATTTTGTAGTAGAAGAAATAGCAACACTGAAGGATCAGGAATCCGAAAACAAGCTTATTTTCATACGTTCTGCATGATTTGGGATTTTGCTATAAAATTAATTCCTTCACTCAAACAAAGTGGAAACTGCTTTGTCCTTCATATTTATCAATGTCTATATCGATTTCAACAAAGAACAAGGCTGTATTTTGCAGTATAGGAAAGAGCAACACTGGAGGATCAGGAATCCGAGAATAAGCTTACTTTCATGAGTCCTGCACGATTTCGGATTTTCCTATAAAATGAATTGCTTTGCTCAAACCAAGTTAAAATTTCTTTGTCCTTCATAGTTATCCATGTCTAAAATGTATCAAGCATAAAGTTCCTCATATTACCCTGAATGAGAAAGAAGCATCCCTTTGGTTGAGCAATACGTTCCTTTTGCGGAGTTATGCATGATTTCGGATTTTGCTATAAAATTCATTCCTTCACACCTTTTTTTTCACCGCATTTTATAGATTATGGTTGGAAATTTCAACCACTCTAATCCGAAGACCTCTCCTCCCGCTTTTGTTAATATATTTGAACTTTAGTTGGACATTCACCCCTTTTTGCAGCTAAACCACCTCCGCTCCCTGTTTTGATCATGTATGGTCTGGCAATACTACATTTTCTTACCCGTTTGTGAGTAATTATGGCTGGATATTCACACCTACTTGCAGCTGAACACAATCTCTCTCGCTTTTAATTATGTTTGGATATTCGAACCTTTTCTTTACTGCTTTTTGCCAACTTTGGTCGGACGTTCACACCTTCTTGCAGCCGAACACCTCCGCTTCCGCTTTTGATGGTATATATTCGGGCATTCGAACCTTTTCTTACCAGCTTTTTACAAACGACGGTTGGACTTTCACACCTTCTTGTAGCCGAACAACTCCGCTCCCGCTATTGATTGTGTACAGTCGGGTATTTTAACCTTTTCTTACCCGCTTTTTACCAACTATGGTCGGACATTCACACCGTCTTACAGCGGAACATCTCCGCTCCCGCTTTTGATGGTGTATAGTCAGGCATTTGAACCTTTTCTTACCCGCTTTTTACAAACTATGGTCGGACATTCAAACCTTCTTGTAGCAAAAAACCTCTGCTCCCTCTTTTGATTATACATTGTCGGGCATTCGCACCTTATCTTACCCGCTTTTTACAAACTATAGTCAGACATTCACACCTTGGTGCTGAACCACCTCAGCTCCCTGTTTTGATCATGTATGGTCTGGCAATACTACCTTTTCTTACCCGTTTGTGAGTAATTATGGCTGGACATTCACACCTACTTGCAGTCGAACAGCTCTGCTCCCGCTTTTGATTATGTTTGGTTGGATATTCGAACCTTTTCTTAACTGCTTTTTACAAACTTTGGTCGGACGTTCACACCTTCTTGCAGCCGAACACCTCCACTTCCGCTTTTGATGGTATATATTCGGGCATTCGAACCTTTTCTTACCAGCTTTTTACAAACCATGGTTGGACTTTCACACCTTCTTATAGCCGAACAACTCCGCTCCCCCTATTGATTGTGTACAGTCGGGTATTTTAACCTTTTCTTACCCGCTTTTTACAAACTATGCTCGGACATTCAAACCTTCTTGTAGCCGAACACATCCACTCCTGCTTTTGATGATGTATGGTTGGGCATTCTTACCTTTTCTAACACATTTTTCAGCAATTATGGTCGGAGATTCACACTTACTCACAGCCGAACAACTCCGCTCCCGCATTTATGGTGTATAGTCGGGCATTCTCACCCTTTCTCATCAGCTTTTTGCAAATTATGATCTGACATTCACACCTGCTTTTGATAATGTATGGTTGGGCATTCACACCTTTTCTTACCCATTTTTCAGTAATTATGGGTGGACATTCACACCTTCTTGCAGCTGAACACCTCCTCTCCCGCTATTGATTGTGTACAGTCGGGTATTTTAACCTTTTCTTACCCGCTTTTTACCAAATATGGTCGGACATTCACACCGTCTTACAGCGGAACACCTCCGCTCCCGCTTTTGATGGTATATAGTCAGGCACTTGAACCTTTTCTTACCCGCATTTAACAAACTATGGTGGGACATTCAAACCTTCTTGTAGCCGAAAACCTCCGCTCCCTCTTTTGATTATACATTGTTGGGCATTCGCACCTTATTTACAAACTATAGTCACACATTCACACCTTGCAGCTGAGCCACCTCAGCTCCCTGTTTTGATAGTGTATGTTCGGGCATTCGAAGCTATTCTTACCCCCTTTTTACAAACTATGGTCGGAGATTCACACCTACTCACAGCCGAACAATTCCGCTCCCGCATTTGATGATGTCTTGTCCGGCATTCTAGTCTCTTCTAACACATTTTTCAGTAATTATGGTTGGACATTCACACCTACTCACAGCCGAACACTTCCGCTCCCGCATTTGATGGTGTATAGCCGGGCATTCTCACGCTTTCTCATCAGCTTTTTGCAAATTATGATCTGACATTCACACCTACTTGCAGTCGAACAGCTCTGCTCCCGCTTTTGATAATGTTTGGTTGGATATTCGAACCTTTTCTTAACTGCTTTTTACAAACTTTGGTCGGACGTTCACACCTTCTTGCAGCCGAACACCTCCGCTTCCGCTTTTGATGGTATATATTCGGGCATTCGAACCTTTTCTTACCAGCTTTTTACAAACCATGGTTGGACTTTCACACCTTCTTGTAGCCGAACAACTCCGCTCCCCCTATTGATTGTGTACAGTCGGGTATTTTAACCTTTTCTTACCCGCTTTTTACCAACTATGGTCGGACATTCACACCGTCTTACAGCGGAACATCTCCGCTCCCGCTTTTGATGGTGTATAGTCAGGCATTTGAACCTTTTCTTACCCGCTTTTTACAAACTATGGTCGGACATTCAAACCTTCTTGTAGCCGAAAACCTCTGCTCCCTCTTTTGATTATACATTGTCGGGCATTCGCACCTTATCTTACCCGCTTTTTACAAACTATAGTCAGACATTCACACCTTGGTGCTGAACCACCTCAGCTCCCTGTTTTGATCATGTATGGTCTGGCAATACTACCTTTTCTTACCCGTTTGTGAGTAATTATGGCTGGACATTCACACCTACTTGCAGTCGAACAGCTCTGCTCCCGCTTTTGATTATGTTTGGTTGGATATTCGAACCTTTTCTTAACTGCTTTTTACAAACTTTGGTCGGACGTTCACACCTTCTTGCAGCCGAACACCTCCACTTCCGCTTTTGATGGTATATATTCGGGCATTCGAACCTTTTCTTACCAGCTTTTTACAAACCATGGTTGGACTTTCACACCTTCTTGTAGCCGAACAACTCCGCTCCCCCTATTGATTGTGTACAGTCGGGTATTTTAACCTTTTCTTACCCACTTTTTACCAACTATGGTCGGACATTCACACCTTCTTACAGCGGAACACCTCCGCTCCCTCTTTTGATGGTGTATGTTTGGGCATTCGAACCTTTTCTTACCCGCTTTTTAAAAACTATGCTCGGACATTCAAACCTTCTTGTAGCCGAACACATCCACTCCCGCTATTGATTGTGTACAGTCGGGTATTTTAACATTTTCTTACCCGCTTTTTACCAACTATGGTCGGACATTCACACCGTCTTACAGCGGAACATCTCCGCTCCCGCTTTTGATGGTGTATAGTCAGGCATTTGAACCTTTTCTTACCCGCTTTTTACAAACTATGGTGGGACATTCAAACCTTCTTGTAGCCGAAAACCTCTGCTCCCTCTTTTGATTATACATTGTCGGGCATTCGCACCTTATCTTACCCGCTTTTTACAAACTATAGTCAGACATTCACACCTTGGTGCTGAACCACCTCAGCTCCCTGCTTTGATCATGTATGGTCTGGCAATACTACCTTTTCTTACCCGTTTGTGAGTAATTATGGCTGGACATTCACACCTACTTGCAGTCGAACAGCTCCGCTCCCGCTTTTGATTATGTTTGGTTGGATATTCGAACCTTTCTTAACTGCTTTTTACAAACTTTGGTCGGACGTTCACACCTTCTTGCAGCCGAAAACCTCCACTTCCGCTTTTGATGGTATATATTCGGGCATTCGAACCTTTTCTTACCAGCTTTTTACAAACCATGGTTGGACTTTCACACCTTCTTGTAGCCGAACAACTCCGCTCCCCCTATTGATTGTGTACAGTCGGGTATTTTAACCTTTTCTTACCCACTTTTTACCAACTATGGTCGGACATTCACACCTTCTTACAGCGGAACACCTCCGCTCCCTCTTTTGATGGTGTATGTTTGGGCATTCGAACCTTTTCTTACCCGCTTTTTACAAACTATGCTCGGACATTCAAACCTTCTTGTAGCCAAACACATCCACTCCCGCTATTGATTGTGTACAGTCGGGTATTTTAACATTTTCTTACCCGCTTTTTACCAACTATGGTCGGACATTCACACCGTCTTACAGCGGAACATCTCCGCTCCCGCTTTTGATGGTGTATAGTCAGGCATTTGAACCTTTTCTTACCCGCTTTTTACAAACTATGGTGGGACATTCAAACCTTCTTGTAGCCGAAAACCTCTGCTCCCTCTTTTGATTATACATTGTCGGGCATTCGCACCTTATCTTACCCGCTTTTTACAAACTATAGTCAGACATTCACACCTTGGTGCTGAACCACCTCAGCTCCCTGCTTTGATCATGTATGGTCTGGCAATACTACCTTTTCTTACCCGTTTGTGAGTAATTATGGCTGGACATTCACACCTACTTGCAGTCGAACAGCTCCGCTCCCGCTTTTGATTATGTTTGGTTGGATATTCGAACCTTTCTTAACTGCTTTTTACAAACTTTGGTCGGACGTTCACACCTTCTTGCAGCCGAAAACCTCCACTTCCGCTTTTGATGGTATATATTCGGGCATTCGAACCTTTTCTTACCAGCTTTTTACAAACCATGGTTGGACTTTCACACCTTCTTGTAGCCGAACAACTCCGCTCCCCCTATTGATTGTGTACAGTCGGGTATTTTAACCTTTTCTTACCCACTTTTTACCAACTATGGTCGGACATTCACACCTTCTTACAGCGGAACACCTCCGCTCCCTCTTTTGATGGTGTATGTTTGGGCATTCGAACCTTTTCTTACCCGCTTTTTACAAACTATGCTCGGACATTCAAACCTTCTTGTAGCCGAACACATCCACTCCTTCTTTTGATGATGTATGTTTGGGCATTCAAACCTACTTTTTGCCCGATTTTCATTAATTTTGGGTGGACATTCACACCTTGTCACAGCCAAACACCTCCGCTCCCTGTTTTGATCATGTATGGTTGGACATTCGCACCTTGTCTCACCCGCATTTTGCAAACTATGGTCGGCTGTTCACAGCTTCCTCTCCACCATACTTGTATGGTGGGATATTCACACCCACTTGCATCCGAAGACCTTTTGTTGATATTTAGTCGGTCATTCGCAGCTTACCCGCTTTTGGCAAACTATGGCCTTCATGCAGCCAAACACCTCTGATCTCGCTTTTGATGATGTAAGGTTGGGCATTCAGACCTTGCTTCACCTGCTTTTCACCAAATATAGTCGGACATTCACACCTTCTTGCAGCCGAACACTTCCGCTCCACCTTTTAGTGTTCTATCACACCTTTTTTTTCACCGCATTTTATAGATTATGGTTGGAAATTCTCAACCACTCTCATCCGAAGACCTCTCCTCCCGCTTTTGTTAATATATTTGAACTTTAGTCGGACATTCACACCTTCTTGCAGCTGAACCACCTCCGCTCCCTGTTTTGATCATGTATGGTCTGGCAATCCTACCTTTTCTTACCCGTTTGTTAGTAATTATGGCTGGACATTCACACCTACTTGCAGCCGAACACCACCTCTCCCGCTTTTGATGATGTATGGACCGGCATTCTTACCTTTTCTAACACATTTTTCAGCAATTATGGTCGGACATTCACACTTACTCACAGCCGAACAACTCCGCTCCCGCATTTGATGGTGTATAGTCGGGCATTCTCACCCTTTCTCATCAGCTTTTTGCAAATTATGATCTGACATTCACACCTGCTTTTGATAATGTATGGTTGGGCATTCGCACCTTTTCTTACCCATTTTTCAGTAATTATGGGTGGACATTCACACCTTCTTGCAGCTGAACACCTCCTCTCCCGCTATTGATTGTGTACAGTCGGGTATTTTAACCTTTTCTTACCCGCTTTTTACCAAATATGGTCGGACATTCACACCGTCTTACAGCGGAACAGCTCTGCTCCCGCTTTTGATTATGTTTGGTTGGATATTCGAACCTTTTCTTAACTGCTTTTTACAAACTTTGGTCGGACGTTCACACCTTCTTGCAGCCGAACACCTCCACTTCCGCTTTTGATGGTATATATTCGGGCATTCGAACCTTTTCTTACCAGCTTTTTACAAACCATGGTTGGACTTTCACACCTTCTTGTAGCCGAACAACTCCGCTCCCCCTATTGATTGTGTACAGTCGGGTATTTTAACCTTTTCTTACCCACTTTTTACCAACTATGGTCGGACATTCACACCTTCTTACAGCGGAACACCTCCGCTCCCTCTTTTGATGGTGTATGTTTGGGCATTCGAACCTTTTCTTACCCGCTTTTTACAAACTATGCTCGGACATTCAAACCTTCTTGTAGCCAAACACATCCACTCCCGCTATTGATTGTGTACAGTCGGGTATTTTAACATTTTCTTACCCGCTTTTTACCAACTATGGTCGGACATTCACACCGTCTTACAGCGGAACATCTCCGCTCCCGCTTTTGATGGTGTATAGTCAGGCATTTGAACCTTTTCTTACCCGCTTTTTACAAACTATGGTGGGACATTCAAACCTTCTTGTAGCCGAAAACCTCTGCTCCCTCTTTTGATTATACATTGTCGGGCATTCGCACCTTATCTTACCCGCTTTTTACAAACTATAGTCAGACATTCACACCTTGGTGCTGAACCACCTCAGCTCCCTGCTTTGATCATGTATGGTCTGGCAATACTACCTTTTCTTACCCGTTTGTGAGTAATTATGGCTGGACATTCACACCTACTTGCAGTCGAACAGCTCCGCTCCCGCTTTTGATTATGTTTGGTTGGATATTCGAACCTTTTCTTAACTGCTTTTTACAAACTTTGGTCGGACGTTCACACCTTCTTGCAGCCGAACACCTCCACTTCCGCTTTTGATGGTATATATTCGGGCATTCGAACCTTTTCTTACCAGCTTTTTACAAACCATGGTTGGACTTTCACACCTTCTTGTAGCCGAACAACTCCGCTCCCCCTTTTGATTGTGTACAGTCGGGTATTTTAACCTTTTCTTACCCACTTTTTACCAACTATGGTCGGACATTCACACCTTCTTACAGCGGAACACCTCCGCTCCCTCTTTTGATGGTGTATGTTTGGGCATTCGAACCTTTTCTTACCCGCTTTTTACAAACTATGCTCGGACATTCAAACCTTCTTGTAGCCGAACACATCCACTCCCGCTATTGATTGTGTACAGTCGGGTATTTTAACATTTTCTTACCCGCTTTTTACCAACTATGGTCGGACATTCACACCGTCTTACAGCGGAACATCTCCGCTCCCGCTTTTGATGGTGTATAGTCAGGCATTTGAACCTTTTCTTACCCGCTTTTTACAAACTATGGTCGGACATTCAAACCTTCTTGTAGCCGAAAACCTCTGCTCCTTCTTTTGATTATACATTGTCGGGCATTCGCACCTTATCTTACCCGCTTTTTACAAACTATAGTCAGACATTCACACCTTGGTGCTGAACCACCTCAGCTCCCTGCTTTGATCATGTATGGTCTGGCAATACTACCTTTTCTTACCCGTTTGTGAGTAATTATGGCTGGACATTCACACCTACTTGCAGTCGAACAGCTCCGCTCCCGCTTTTGATTATGTTTGGTTGGATATTCGAACCTTTCTTAACTGCTTTTTACAAACTTTGGTCGGACGTTCACACCTTCTTGCAGCCGAAAACCTCCACTTCCGCTTTTGATGGTATATATTCGGGCATTCGAACCTTTTCTTACCAGCTTTTTACAAACCATGGTTGGACTTTCACACCTTCTTGTAGCCGAACAACTCCGCTCCCCCTATTGATTGTGTACAGTCGGGTATTTTAACCTTTTCTTACCCACTTTTTACCAACTATGGTCGGACATTCACACCTTCTTACAGCGGAACACCTCCGCTCCCTCTTTTGATGGTGTATGTTTGGGCATTCGAACCTTTTCTTACCCGCTTTTTACAAACTATGGTCGGACATTCAAACCTTCTTGTAGCCAAACACATCCACTCCTTCTTTTGATGATGTATGCTTGGGCATTCAAACCTACTTTTTGCCCGATTTTCATTAATTTTGGGTGGACATTCACACCTTGTCACAGCCAAACACCTCCGCTCCCTGTTTTGATCATGTATGGTTGGACATTCGCACCTTGTCTCACCCGCTTTTTGCAAACTATGGTCGGCTGTTCACAGCTTCCTCTCCACCATACTTGTATGGTGGGATATTCACACCCACTTGCATCCGAAGACCTTTTGTTGATATTTAGTCGGTCATTCGCAGCTTACCCGCTTTTGGCAAACTATGGCCTTCATGCAGCCAAACACCTCTGATCTCGCTTTTGATGATGTAAGGTTGGGCATTCAGACCTTGCTTCACCTGCTTTTCACCAAATATAGTCGGACATTCACACCTTCTTGCAGCCGAACACTTCCGCTCCACCTTTTAGTGTTCTATCACACCTTTTTTTTCACCGCATTTTATAGATTATGGTTGGAAATTCTCAACCACTCTCATCCGAAGACCTCTCCTCCCGCTTTTGTTAATATATTTGAACTTTAGTCGGACATTCACACCTTCTTGCAGCTGAACCACCTCCGCTCCCTGTTTTGATCATGTATGGTCTGGCAATCCTACCTTTTCTAACACATTTTTCAGCAATTATGGTCGGACATTCACACTTACTCACAGCCGAACAACTCCGCTCCCGCATTTGATGGTGTATAGTCGGGCATTCTCACCCTTTCTCATCAGCTTTTTGCAAATTTTGATCTGACATTCACACCTGCTTTTGATAATGTATGGTTGGGCATTCGCACCTTTTCTTACCCATTTTTCAGTAATTATGGGTGGACATTCACACCTTCTTGCAGCTGAACACCTCCTCTCCCGCTATTGATTGTGTACAGTCGGGTATTTTAACCTTTTCTTACCCGCTTTTTACCAAATATGGTCGGACATTCACACCGTCTTACAGCGGAACACCTCTGCTCCCGCTTTTGATGGTGTATAGTCAGGCATTTGAACCTTTTCTTACCCGCTTTTTACAAACTATGGTCGGACATTCAAACCTTCTTGTAGCCGAAAACCTCCGCTCCCTCTTTTGATTATACATTGTTGGGCATTCGCACCTTATTTACAAACTATAGTCAGACATTCACACCTTGCAGCTGAGCCACCTCAGCTCCCTGTTTTGATAGTGTATGTTCGGGCATTCGAACCTATTCTTACCCCCTTTTTACAAACTATGCTCGGAGATTCACACCTACTCACAGCCGAACAACTCTGCTCCCGCATTTGATTATGTATTGTCCGGCATTCTAGTCTCTTCTAACACATTTTTCAGCAATTATGGTCGGACATTCACACCTACTCACAGCCGAACACTTCCGCTCCCGCATTTGATGGTGTATAGCCGGGCATTCTCACCCTTTCTCATCAGCTTTTTGCAAATTATGATCTGACATTCACACCTACTTGCAGTCGAACAGCTCTGCTCCCGCTTTTGATAATGTTTGGTTGGATATTCGAACCTTTTCTTAACTGCTTTTTACAAACTTTGGTCGGACGTTCACACCTTCTTGCAGCCGAACACCTCCGCTTCCGCTTTTGATGGTATATATTCGGGCATTCGAACCTTTTCTTACCAGCTTTTTACAAACCATGGTTGGACTTTCACACCTTCTTGTAGCCGAACAACTCCGCTCCCCCTATTGATTGTGTACAGTCGGGTATTTTAACCTTTTCTTACCCGCTTTTTACCAACTATGGTCGGACATTCACACCGTCTTACAGCGGAACATCTCCGCTCCCGCTTTTGATGGTGTATAGTCAGGCATTTGAACCTTTTCTTACCCGCTTTTTACAAACTATGGTCGGACATTCAAACCTTCTTGTAGCCGAAAACCTCTGCTCCCTCTTTTGATTATACATTGTCGGGCATTCGCACCTTATCTTACCCGCTTTTTACAAACTATAGTCAGACATTCACACCTTGGTGCTGAACCACCTCAGCTCCCTGTTTTGATCATGTATGGTCTGGCAATACTACCTTTTCTTACCCGTTTGTGAGTAATTATGGCTGGACATTCACACCTACTTGCAGTCGAACAGCTCTGCTCCCGCTTTTGATTATGTTTGGTTGGATATTCGAACCTTTTCTTAACTGCTTTTTACAAACTTTGGTCGGACGTTCACACCTTCTTGCAGCCGAACACCTCCACTTCCGCTTTTGATGGTATATATTCGGGCATTCGAACCTTTTCTTACCAGCTTTTTACAAACCATGGTTGGACTTTCACACCTTCTTGTAGCCGAACAACTCCGCTCCCCCTATTGATTGTGTACAGTCGGGTATTTTAACCTTTTCTTACCCACTTTTTACCAACTATGGTCGGACATTCACACCTTCTTACAGCGGAACACCTCCGCTCCCTCTTTTGATGGTGTATGTTTGGGCATTCGAACCTTTTCTTACCCGCTTTTTAAAAACTATGCTCGGACATTCAAACCTTCTTGTAGCCGAACACATCCACTCCCGCTATTGATTGTGTACAGTCGGGTATTTTAACATTTTCTTACCCGCTTTTTACCAACTATGGTCGGACATTCACACCGTCTTACAGCGGAACATCTCCGCTCCCGCTTTTGATGGTGTATAGTCAGGCATTTGAACCTTTTCTTACCCGCTTTTTACAAACTATGGTGGGACATTCAAACCTTCTTGTAGCCGAAAACCTCTGCTCCCTCTTTTGATTATACATTGTCGGGCATTCGCACCTTATCTTACCCGCTTTTTACAAACTATAGTCAGACATTCACACCTTGGTGCTGAACCACCTCAGCTCCCTGCTTTGATCATGTATGGTCTGGCAATACTACCTTTTCTTACCCGTTTGTGAGTAATTATGGCTGGACATTCACACCTACTTGCAGTCGAACAGCTCCGCTCCCGCTTTTGATTATGTTTGGTTGGATATTCGAACCTTTCTTAACTGCTTTTTACAAACTTTGGTCGGACGTTCACACCTTCTTGCAGCCGAAAACCTCCACTTCCGCTTTTGATGGTATATATTCGGGCATTCGAACCTTTTCTTACCAGCTTTTTACAAACCATGGTTGGACTTTCACACCTTCTTGTAGCCGAACAACTCCGCTCCCCCTATTGATTGTGTACAGTCGGGTATTTTAACCTTTTCTTACCCACTTTTTACCAACTATGGTCGGACATTCACACCTTCTTACAGCGGAACACCTCCGCTCCCTCTTTTGATGGTGTATGTTTGGGCATTCGAACCTTTTCTTACCCGCTTTTTACAAACTATGCTCGGACATTCAAACCTTCTTGTAGCCAAACACATCCACTCCCGCTATTGATTGTGTACAGTCGGGTATTTTAACATTTTCTTACCCGCTTTTTACCAACTATGGTCGGACATTCACACCGTCTTACAGCGGAACATCTCCGCTCCCGCTTTTGATGGTGTATAGTCAGGCATTTGAACCTTTTCTTACCCGCTTTTTACAAACTATGGTGGGACATTCAAACCTTCTTGTAGCCGAAAACCTCTGCTCCCTCTTTTGATTATACATTGTCGGGCATTCGCACCTTATCTTACCCGCTTTTTACAAACTATAGTCAGACATTCACACCTTGGTGCTGAACCACCTCAGCTCCCTGCTTTGATCATGTATGGTCTGGCAATACTACCTTTTCTTACCCGTTTGTGAGTAATTATGGCTGGACATTCACACCTACTTGCAGTCGAACAGCTCCGCTCCCGCTTTTGATTATGTTTGGTTGGATATTCGAACCTTTCTTAACTGCTTTTTACAAACTTTGGTCGGACGTTCACACCTTCTTGCAGCCGAAAACCTCCACTTCCGCTTTTGATGGTATATATTCGGGCATTCGAACCTTTTCTTACCAGCTTTTTACAAACCATGGTTGGACTTTCACACCTTCTTGTAGCCGAACAACTCCGCTCCCCCTATTGATTGTGTACAGTCGGGTATTTTAACCTTTTCTTACCCACTTTTTACCAACTATGGTCGGACATTCACACCTTCTTACAGCGGAACACCTCCGCTCCCTCTTTTGATGGTGTATGTTTGGGCATTCGAACCTTTTCTTACCCGCTTTTTACAAACTATGCTCGGACATTCAAACCTTCTTGTAGCCGAACACATCCACTCCTTCTTTTGATGATGTATGTTTGGGCATTCAAACCTACTTTTTGCCCGATTTTCATTAATTTTGGGTGGACATTCACACCTTGTCACAGCCAAACACCTCCGCTCCCTGTTTTGATCATGTATGGTTGGACATTCGCACCTTGTCTCACCCGCATTTTGCAAACTATGGTCGGCTGTTCACAGCTTCCTCTCCACCATACTTGTATGGTGGGATATTCACACCCACTTGCATCCGAAGACCTTTTGTTGATATTTAGTCGGTCATTCGCAGCTTACCCGCTTTTGGCAAACTATGGCCTTCATGCAGCCAAACACCTCTGATCTCGCTTTTGATGATGTAAGGTTGGGCATTCAGACCTTGCTTCACCTGCTTTTCACCAAATATAGTCGGACATTCACACCTTCTTGCAGCCGAACACTTCCGCTCCACCTTTTAGTGTTCTATCACACCTTTTTTTTCACCGCATTTTATAGATTATGGTTGGAAATTCTCAACCACTCTCATCCGAAGACCTCTCCTCCCGCTTTTGTTAATATATTTGAACTTTAGTCGGACATTCACACCTTCTTGCAGCTGAACCACCTCCGCTCCCTGTTTTGATCATGTATGGTCTGGCAATCCTACCTTTTCTTACCCGTTTGTTAGTAATTATGGCTGGACATTCACACCTACTTGCAGCCGAACACCACCTCTCCCGCTTTTGATGATGTATGGACCGGCATTCTTACCTTTTCTAACACATTTTCAGCAATTATGGTCGGACATTCACACTTACTCACAGCCGAACAACTCCGCTCCCGCATTTGATGGTGTATAGTCGGGCATTCTCACCCTTTCTCATCAGCTTTTTGCAAATTTTGATCTGACATTCACACCTGCTTTTGATAATGTATGGTTGGGCATTCGCACCTTTTCTTACCCATTTTTCAGTAATTATGGGTGGACATTCACACCTTCTTGCAGCTGAACACCTCCTCTCCCGCTATTGATTGTGTACAGTCGGGTATTTTAACCTTTTCTTACCCGCTTTTTACCAAATATGGTCGGACATTCACACCGTCTTACAGCGGAACAGCTCTGCTCCCGCTTTTGATTATGTTTGGTTGGATATTCGAACCTTTTCTTAACTGCTTTTTACAAACTTTGGTCGGACGTTCACACCTTCTTGCAGCCGAACACCTCCACTTCCGCTTTTGATGGTATATATTCGGGCATTCGAACCTTTTCTTACCAGCTTTTTACAAACCATGGTTGGACTTTCACACCTTCTTGTAGCCGAACAACTCCGCTCCCCCTATTGATTGTGTACAGTCGGGTATTTTAACCTTTTCTTACCCACTTTTTACCAACTATGGTCGGACATTCACACCTTCTTACAGCGGAACACCTCCGCTCCCTCTTTTGATGGTGTATGTTTGGGCATTCGAACCTTTTCTTACCCGCTTTTTACAAACTATGCTCGGACATTCAAACCTTCTTGTAGCCAAACACATCCACTCCCGCTATTGATTGTGTACAGTCGGGTATTTTAACATTTTCTTACCCGCTTTTTACCAACTATGGTCGGACATTCACACCGTCTTACAGCGGAACATCTCCGCTCCCGCTTTTGATGGTGTATAGTCAGGCATTTGAACCTTTTCTTACCCGCTTTTTACAAACTATGGTGGGACATTCAAACCTTCTTGTAGCCGAAAACCTCTGCTCCCTCTTTTGATTATACATTGTCGGGCATTCGCACCTTATCTTACCCGCTTTTTACAAACTATAGTCAGACATTCACACCTTGGTGCTGAACCACCTCAGCTCCCTGCTTTGATCATGTATGGTCTGGCAATACTACCTTTTCTTACCCGTTTGTGAGTAATTATGGCTGGACATTCACACCTACTTGCAGTCGAACAGCTCCGCTCCCGCTTTTGATTATGTTTGGTTGGATATTCGAACCTTTTCTTAACTGCTTTTTACAAACTTTGGTCGGACGTTCACACCTTCTTGCAGCCGAACACCTCCACTTCCGCTTTTGATGGTATATATTCGGGCATTCGAACCTTTTCTTACCAGCTTTTTACAAACCATGGTTGGACTTTCACACCTTCTTGTAGCCGAACAACTCCGCTCCCCCTTTTGATTGTGTACAGTCGGGTATTTTAACCTTTTCTTACCCACTTTTTACCAACTATGGTCGGACATTCACACCTTCTTACAGCGGAACACCTCCGCTCCCTCTTTTGATGGTGTATGTTTGGGCATTCGAACCTTTTCTTACCCGCTTTTTACAAACTATGCTCGGACATTCAAACTTTCTTGTAGCCGAACACATCCACTCCCGCTATTGATTGTGTACAGTCGGGTATTTTAACATTTTCTTACCCGCTTTTTACCAACTATGGTCGGACATTCACACCGTCTTACAGCGGAACATCTCCGCTCCCGCTTTTGATGGTGTATAGTCAGGCATTTGAACCTTTTCTTACCCGCTTTTTACAAACTATGGTCGGACATTCAAACCTTCTTGTAGCCGAAAACCTCTGCTCCCTCTTTTGATTATACATTGTCGGGCATTCGCACCTTATCTTACCCGCTTTTTACAAACTATAGTCAGACATTCACACCTTGGTGCTGAACCACCTCAGCTCCCTGCTTTGATCATGTATGGTCTGGCAATACTACCTTTTCTTACCCGTTTGTGAGTAATTATGGCTGGACATTCACACCTACTTGCAGTCGAACAGCTCCGCTCCCGCTTTTGATTATGTTTGGTTGGATATTCGAACCTTTCTTAACTGCTTTTTACAAACTTTGGTCGGACGTTCACACCTTCTTGCAGCCGAAAACCTCCACTTCCGCTTTTGATGGTATATATTCGGGCATTCGAACCTTTTCTTACCAGCTTTTTACAAACCATGGTTGGACTTTCACACCTTCTTGTAGCCGAACAACTCCGCTCCCCCTATTGATTGTGTACAGTCGGGTATTTTAACCTTTTCTTACCCACTTTTTACCAACTATGGACGGACATTCACACCTTCTTACAGCGGAACACCTCCGCTCCCTCTTTTGATGGTGTATGTTTGGGCATTCGAACCTTTTCTTACCCGCTTTTTACAAACTATGGTCGGACATTCAAACCTTCTTGTAGCCAAACACATCCACTCCTTCTTTTGATGATGTATGCTTGGGCATTCAAACCTACTTTTTGCCCGATTTTCATTAATTTTGGGTGGACATTCACACCTTGTCACAGCCAAACACCTCCGCTCCCTGTTTTGATCATGTATGGTTGGACATTCGCACCTTGTCTCACCCGCTTTTTGCAAACTATGGTCGGCTGTTCACAGCTTCCTCTCCACCATACTTGTATGGTGGGATATTCACACCCACTTGCATCCGAAGACCTTTTGTTGATATTTAGTCGGTCATTCGCAGCTTACCCGCTTTTGGCAAACTATGGCCTTCATGCAGCCAAACACCTCTGATCTCGCTTTTGATGATGTAAGGTTGGGCATTCAGACCTTGCTTCACCTGCTTTTCACCAAATATAGTCGGACATTCACACCTTCTTGCAGCCGAACACTTCCGCTCCACCTTTTAGTGTTCTATCACACCTTTTTTTTCACCGCATTTTATAGATTATGGTTGGAAATTCTCAACCACTCTCATCCGAAGACCTCTCCTCCCGCTTTTGTTAATATATTTGAACTTTAGTCGGACATTCACACCTTCTTGCAGCTGAACCACCTCCGCTCCCTGTTTTGATCATGTATGGTCTGGCAATCCTACCTTTTCTAACACATTTTTCAGCAATTATGGTCGGACATTCACACTTACTCACAGCCGAACAACTCCGCTCCCGCATTTGATGGTGTATAGTCGGGCATTCTCACCCTTTCTCATCAGCTTTTTGCAAATTTTGATCTGACATTCACACCTGCTTTTGATAATGTATGGTTGGGCATTCGCACCTTTTCTTACCCATTTTTCAGTAATTATGGGTGGACATTCACACCTTCTTGCAGCTGAACACCTCCTCTCCCGCTATTGATTGTGTACAGTCGGGTATTTTAACCTTTTCTTACCCGCTTTTTACCAAATATGGTCGGACATTCACACCGTCTTACAGCGGAACACCTCTGCTCCCGCTTTTGATGGTGTATAGTCAGGCATTTGAACCTTTTCTTACCCGCTTTTTACAAACTATGGTCGGACATTCAAACCTTCTTGTAGCCGAAAACCTCCGCTCCCTCTTTTGATTATACATTGTTGGGCATTCGCACCTTATTTACAAACTATAGTCAGACATTCACACCTTGCAGCTGAGCCACCTCAGCTCCCTGTTTTGATAGTGTATGTTCGGGCATTCGAACCTATTCTTACCCCCTTTTTACAAACTATGCTCGGAGATTCACACCTACTCACAGCCGAACAACTCTGCTCCCGCATTTGATTATGTATTGTCCGGCATTCTAGTCTCTTCTAACACATTTTTCAGCAATTATGGTCGGACATTCACACCTACTCACAGCCGAACACTTCCGCTCCCGCATTTGATGGTGTATAGCCGGGCATTCTCACCCTTTCTCATCAGCTTTTTGCAAATTATGATCTGACATTCACACCTACTTGCAGTCGAACAGCTCTGCTCCCGCTTTTGATTATGTTTGGTTGGATATTCGAACCTTTTCTTAACTGCTTTTTACAAACGTTGGTCGGACGTTCACACCTTCTTGCAGCCGAACACATCCACTTCCACTTTTGATGGTATATATTCGGGCATTCGAACCTTTTCTTACCCGCTTTTTACAAACCGTGGTCGGACTTTCACACCTTCTTGTAGCCAAACAACTCCGCTCCCGCTATTGATTGTGTACAGTCGGGTATTTTAACCTTTTCTTACCCCCTTTTTACCAACTATGGTCGGACATTTACACCTTCTTACAGCGGAACACCTCCGCTCCCTCTTTTGATGGTGTATGTTCGGGCATTCGAACCTTTTCTTACCCGCTTTTTACAAACTATGGTCGGACATTCAAATCTTCTTGTAGCCGAACACATCCACTCCTGCTTTTGATGATGTATGGTTGGGCATTTTCACCTTTTCTTACCCATTTTTCAGTAATTATGGGTGGACATTCACACCTTCTTGCAGCTGAACAACTCCTCTCCCGCTTATGATCATGTGCGGTTTGATATTCGAAAATTTTCTTTCATGTTTTAAAGCAATTATTGATGGACATTCAAATCTTCTTGTAGCCGAACACATCCACTCCTGCTTTTGATGATGTATGGTTTGGCATTCGCACCCTTTTTTTACCCATTTTTCAGGAATTTTGGGTGGAAATTCAGACCTTCTTGCAGCCGAAAACCTCCACTCCCTCTTTTGATCATACATTGTCGGGCATTCGCACCTTGTCTTACCCGCTTTTTACAAACCATAGTCAGACATTCACACCTTGCAGCTGAACCACCTCAGCTCCCTGTTTTGATCATGTATGGTCTGGCAATACTACCTTTTCTTACCCGTTTGTGAGTAATTATGGCTGGACATTCACACCTACTTGCAGTCGAACAGCTCTGCTCCCGCTTTTGATGGTATATATTCGGGCATTCGAACCTTTTCTTAGCAGCTTTTTACAAACCATGGTTGAACTTTCACACCTTCTTGTAGCCGAACACCTCCGCTCCCGCTTTTGATGGTGTATAGTCAGTCATTTGAACCTTTTCTTACCCGCTTTTTACAAACTATGGTCGGACATTCAAACCTTCTTGTAGCCGAAAACCTCCGCTCCCTCTTTTGATCATACATTGTCGGGCATTCGCACCTTTTCTTACCCGTTTTTTACAAACCATGGTCGGACTGTCACACATTCTTGTAGCCAAACACATCCGCTCCCGCTATTGATTGTGTACAGTCGGGTATTTTAACCTTTTCTTACCCGTTTTTTACCAACTATGGTCGGACATTCACACCTTCTTACAGCGGAACACCTCCGCTCCCTCTTTTGATGGTGTATGTTTGGGCATTCGAACCTTTTCTTACCCGCTTTTTACAAACTATGCTCGGACATTCAAACCTTCTTGTAGCCGAACACATCCACTCTTGCTTTTGATGATGTATGGTTGGGCATTCAAACCTACTTGTTGCCCGCTTTTCATTAATTTTGGGTGGACATTCACACCTTGTCACAGCCAAACACCTCCGCTCCCTGTTTTGATCATGTATGGTTGGACATTCGCACCTTTTCTCACCCGCTTTTTGCCAACTATGGTCGGCTGTTCACAGCTTCCTCTCCACCATACTTGTATGGTGGGATATTCACACCCACTTGCATCCGACGACCTTTTGTTGATATTTAGTCGGTCATTCGCAGCTTACCCGCTTTTGGCAAACTATGGCCTTCATGCAGCCAAACACCTCTGATCTCGCTTTTGATGATGTAAGGTTGGGCATTCAGACCTTGCTTCACCTGCTTTTCACCAAATATAGTCGGACATTCACACCTTCTTGCAGCCGAACACTTCCGCTCCACCTTTTAGTGTTCTATCACACCTTTTTTTTCACCGCATTTTATAGATTATGGTTGGAAATTCTCAACCACTCTCATCCGAAGACCTCTCCTCCCGCTTTTGTTAATATATTTGAACTTTAGTCGGACATTCACACCTTCTTGCAGCTGAACCACCTCCGCTCCCTGTTTTGATCATGTATGGTCTGGCAATACTACCTTTTCTTACCCGTTTGTTAGTAATTATGGATGGACATTCACACCTACTTGCAGCCAAACACCACCTCTCCCGCTTTTGATGATGTATGGACCGGCATTCTTACCTTTGCTAACACATTTTTCAGCAATTATGGTCGGAGATTCACACTTACTCACAGCCGAACAACTCCGCTCCCGCATTTGATGGTGTATAGTCGGGCATTCTCACCCTTTCTCATCAGCTTTTTGCAAATTATGATCTGACATTCACACCTGCTTTTGATAATGTATGGTTGGGCATTCGCACCTTTTCTTACCCATTTTTCAGTAATTATGGGTGGACATTCACACCTTCTTGCAGCTGAACACCTCCTCTCCCGCTATTGATTGTGTACAGTCGGGTATTTTAACCTTTTCTTACCCGCTTTTTACCAAATATGGTTGGACATTCACACCGTCTTACAGCGGAACACCTCTGCTCCCGCTTTTGATGGTGTATAGTCAGGCATTTGAACCTTTTCTTACCCGCTTTTTACAAACTATGGTCGGACATTCAAACCTTCTTGTAGCCGAAAACCTCCGCTCCCTCTTTTGATTATACATTGTTGGGCATTTGCACCTTATTTACAAACTATAGTCAGACATTCACACCTTGCAGCTGAGCCACCTCAGCTCCCTGTTTTGATAGTGTATGTTCGGGCATTCGAACCTATTCTTACCCCCTTTTTACAAACTATGCTCGGAGATTCACACCTACTCACAGCCGAACAACTCCGCTCCCGCATTTGATGATGTCTTGTCCGGCATTCTAGTCTCTTCTAACACATTTTTCAGCAATTATGGTCGGACATTCACACCTACTCACAGCCGAACACTTCCGCTCCCGCATTTGATGGTGTATAGCCGGGCATTCTCACCCTTTCTCATCAGCTTTTTGCAAATTATGATCTGACATTCACACCTACTTGCAGTCGAACAGCTCTGCTCCCGCTTTTGATTATGTTTGGTTGGATATTCGAACCTTTTCTTAGCTGCTTTTTACAAACTTTGGTCGGACGTTCACACCTTCTTGCAGCCGAACACATCCACTTCCACTTTTGATGGTATATATTCGGGTATTCGAACCTTTTCTTACCCGCTTTTTACAAACCGTGGTCGGACTTTCACACCTTCTTGTAGCCAAACAACTCCGCTCCCGCTATTGATTGTGTACAGTCGGGTATTTTAACCTTTTCTTACCCGCTTTTTACCAACTATGGTCGGACATTTACACCTTCTTACAGCGGAACACCTCCGCTCCCTCTTTTGATGGTGTATGTTCGGGCATTCAAACCTTTTCTTACCCGCTTTTTACAAACTATGGTCGGATATTCAAACCTTCTTGTAGCCTAACACATCCACTCCTGCTTTTGATGATGTATGGTTGGGCATTTTCATCTTTTCTTACCTATTTTTCAGCAATTATGGGTGGACATTCACACCTTCTTGCAGCTGAACAACTCCTCTCCCGCTTATGATCATGTGCGGTTTGATATTCGAAAATTTTCTTTCATGTTTTAAAGCAATTATTGATGGACATTCAAATCTTCTTGTAGCCGAACACATCCACTCCTGCTTTTGATGATGTATGGTTTGGCATTTGCACCCTTTTTTTACCCATTTTTCAGGAATTTTGGGTGGACATTCAGACCTTCTTGCAGCCGAAAACCTCCGCTCCCTCTTTTGATCATACATTGTCGGGCATTCGCACCTTATCTTACCCGCTTTTTACAAACTATAGTCAGACATTCACACCTTGCAGCTCCCTGTTTTGATCATATATGGTCTGGCAATACTAACTTTTCTTACCCGTTTGTGAGTAATTAATCCCAAAATATTGAGCATAAAATAAGTCTTTATGCTGATGATGTATTACTTTTCCTTCAGAACTCACAGACGTCTCTCAGTCACACGATCACACTCATAAATAAATTCTCAGCACTTTCTGACTACTCTATCAACTGGTCTAAGACCACAGTTCTGCCCATTAACTGTAGGGTCCATAATATACCTGCGATCACTTTACAGTTAGGAAATATTAGATATTTAGGCATAAACATTTCCTCCAGGCTCTCAGAGCTAACAAAGCTAAATTATGTGCAATTATTAAAGACAGTAGAGGACGATCTCTCGTTGGAAGTCCTTACCTATATCACTTATGGGGAGAGTTACATCCATTAAAATGATGATTCTACCAAAAGTTAACTATTTGTTCTCAATGATCCCCATAAAACCATCTGCTACTTGGTTTAAGTCACTAGATTCATGCATCTCCAAATTTCTGTGGAAAAACAAACCACCACGTATTAGTTTAAAAACCCTACAGAAGACCAAGGACAGTGGTGGATTAGATTTACCTCATTTTCAGCACTATTCCTTAGACAATAGGTTACAATATATATCAAAATGGTTTAAACCTTGTTGTTGTCACAGTTCCCAGAGACGTTGTAATCGTTGAGGATTCTATATTCACCCCCTCATTAGAGGCACGTAATGCAGATTGATGACACTGAATCTTCTTCTCTGTTCATTGCTGGCATCATTCCCAGCATCGTAAGTGTTCGTGGCATTGTTAGCCTTTTCTTCTGGATCTTGATATCGAGAATCCTTTTATATTTCTGGTTTGTCAGTCCTCTGTCTTCGTTCACCGGAGTCTTTGTCTTTTTGTCCTTGAGTTTGGTGATTTTTTCTTCTTTTGATGCCTTGACACAATGTGACAGGTGATACCACGTGGGAGATCCTGTAACTTGGATTGCTGTCTCTGTGCTGCGAAATGGCTGTGCTGCTCAAATGGTCTCTCCTTCATCATGGTTACATGCTGCCATTCCGACATCTCGCCATTCCGACATGGGTCTCCAATTGTCGGAATGGCGACACTTAATTTTTTATCAAACGTCCCACCATTCCGACACTTTTTTCCTCCTATGGTCGGAATGGCGGTATGTTTTTTGTTTTTTTTAACATACCGCCATTCCGACAGTTCCTTTTAATAGCCTATTTTTTACCCAAAACATTTTGCACTAATGATATGCCGGCGCAAATACGCCCTAAAGTTTGGCGCACAAGCTTTGCACATGCAGAGGCCACAGCCTCGCAAACAAACTTTAATAATCTATTATCAAAATCCCCTGAATTTCAAATATAAAAATACAGATATTAATGTAACTCTGGCGAGACTGAAACTGATTAAGCAGAAATACAGTGTCAGTGAGCTGTCACAGCAGCCAGCTGGAGCGGAGCTCTCCACAGAGCCCATGCGTCTTTTGAAAACCACCGCGGACTGCTTCTCCTCCTCCAGTTGCCGAGACTTTGTGTTTTTAATAACGCTTGTCTATAAACATGTGTTAAACATATAAATTGCATGAACAGAAAGAAGGGACTCACCTGTTGAGTAACACACATTTCCTTATACGGAAAGCCTTGTCGGAATGGTGGGACATTTGAACGTCAGAATAGCGGGATGTCGCAATGGTGGGATGTCGGAATGGTGGGACGTTTGCATGTCGGAATGGTGGTATGTCGGAATGGTGGTATGTCGGAATGGTGGGATGTCGGAATAGCGGGATGTCGGAATGGCGGGATTTCGGAATGGGTGTTGCCACCCCCTTCATCATATACACAGTTATTTATACATCACCTTCCACCATGAAGCGTTGTCCCTTTTTGTTTCTCTCTTTGTTCTTAAAATGCTGTTATGCATGTCTAAACCAATCCATTAAATTAGATCATTTTGGCAGTAAAGCGATCTACTATGTGCTTGGTCGCAAAGCTGCTCATCTGTGGTAAACAGCTCTTCAGAAAGGCATTCTTCAATTGATTTCACTAATTCTATGTAATAATTTTGTGATTTCCTACAAAACTACACTTCTTCTCCCATCTGTCTGAGTATTTAATATTGTCTGGGTCCCGTTAAAACATGTATTTTTCCCATCTAATTCCTTGTTTGCTTTAAAACAAGTATTCCCCATTTTCTATCCCTTCAGTAGCCAACCGGTTTGTATGGAGTACACTGGAGCAACTTGACTGATCAGTAAAACACTGCTTTTGTTGTCACCGCAAGGCTTCCCCCGTCGGTTGTTTCACTGAGACACTACTGAGTAACTATAACTCAACACAGTTTATACACATAACATTCATATACATACTAACAAACAAACAAACAATTATTTATCGCAATTTTCTCATCTCTGTTTGAACGTACACCCAGGTAAATATTCCTGTAGTCTTCTCATACCGACTATGGACCCATTCATTGTTTAACTTCACTGTTTTGCAAATCCTAATTGAATATTACACATTGACATTGAACTTTACTTGATAAGCAGGTCTTCATTGCATTCAGCAGCCTATATGTGAGCATCTATGTGTAAGCTGTTCTTCTTTGCATTTATCAGCAGCAAGCAATTCTTCATTGCACATGCATATGAAAATAGTAAAACAATTCCAATGCGTTAGCGAAACCTTCTATATCAGGAGTGTCCATCATGATGCTGGGAATAGAACCTCTTTCCCAGAATAGTTCAACCTTCATTACTCAACTGATCATAACTCCGCAATGAGCACATTTCAAAGTATCATTCCTCTACATATATTCAAAAATCTATGTGTAAATGTTTAATATTTTTTATATTTGTTGATGTCATTCTGTGTGCATGTGGCCTAAACCCAATCTCTGTGTGGCAATTTTAATTTAAACAAGTTGAACTCTGCCTCTGATCATTTAAAAAAGGTGTGTACCAATATCAACCTTTCTCAGGTAATTACTGATCCTACAAAACCAAAGAGATCCTTCAAGGTTGTCCCTGATTGGCTCAATCTTAACAAATCAAAGGTAGAAAATCCGCAGTATCTGAACTTGGTGTTAGTTATCACTGCTCAATAGCCTGTATCAGAATTGCAAAAATGAAAACATTAGGTCCACGCTTGGTATCCAGATCCTGAAACATCTCCATGAGCAGGCTTTTTTTTAACTGATCTGTTGAATAGTTATATGACACTGTTAAAATCCCAGATGAAGATCTAGCACTTGACCATTTTTGTAAATCTTCTAATTCCATAGTTGATAAACACGCCCCTTTTAAAAAGTATAGAACTTAGAACAGGTCTATCCCTGGCTTTCGGCAGAACTGTCTTCTTTACTTTTTTTTCCCCTTTTCCTGTTCAGCATTATGTCAGAAGAATTGTAGTCTGAATACCTTTGATGCCAAACAGATTTATTTTGCCAAGGGAAGTTTTATAAATGTAAAGCTCCCCTTGATGCCAATTTATTTATTTCTGTTTACAATATATGACATGAACTGAACTGAACCGGACCGGGGGACAAGGAAAGCAGAAGAGGAAAGAAGAGGAAACAGAACAAAAATAGAAACAAAAACCAGACAACCAGCTGCTACACCTGTAAAAAACAAAACAGACAACAATCCATGGCCTATGAGGGGAATCCAGCCTTAGCGCCACCAGGAGCACCTGAAAGCAGACAAGCAGAGAAAAAACAAACACACAAACAAACAAAAACAAGCACAAGAAGCGGCAATCGCATACAACACAGCTGTGGATATAGATGACCTGAGACGACATGATAATACATCAACTGCTTAGTGACCATGCTACTGGACTAATGAATGTGTGTGTGTGTGTGTGAGAACATGCAACACCCATGGCACAGGACCTACATGATAACCGTGCTTAGTTATGAGTGTATAAGCGTACAGGGCCACAATCCACAGCCCCCCCCCCCCAAGCAATCAGAAGCAGGCAGAGAGGGCCAAAAGACCCAGGCCACCAGCAGCCCCCACAGAGCACAGAACCCAGGCAGCCCACCGCAGGGGCAACCACGCATCCACCCAGAAGACTGCAGAGGAAGCCCCCGGAAAGAGCCCCCATAAGCATAGGGCAGAGGCACTCCGGGAACCAGGGGCAACAGCCCACCTACCCCGCCAGGCCCCAGCCGCCCAGACATGGGCCGTGCACTGGACCTGGGCCCCAGGAGCCCGAGCGCCCCCAAACCCCCCGGCAGAGGCCCCACCCAATACCCAGGAGGGCCAAGCGCCCCAGACAGCCACAAAGTGGGTCAGCGCCTGCCCCAGCGCCCCTGGCCAAGTGCCCTGGGAGTCAAGACGTGCCCACAGGTAGGTGAAGTCGCGAGCAGTGGGGAGAGGCAACGCTGATGCCCCATCGGGAGAAACACAGGCAGGCCAGGCGACAGCAAGTCCCAGATCCAGGCCCAATCATTACCACACACACTTTCACGTCCCATACATCCACACATCCACACATCCTACCTCCCTCGACTCTGCTGGGGTGTAGTGCAGCGGGCACACCAGGAGGCCAGCAACCCCCCAGCCACCACAGACCCCGAACCAGCAGAACAATTAATTAATCCTCCTGGCCCCTCCTGCCCCGAGCAGACATCAGGAAGCAGGGGTGTGCGAAGAAGACCCCTCCCCTCACCCTTCTGGCTCTTCAATATTTTCTAATAGTGAGCAATTAAAATTGAGGGGCAGCCAAACTTGTAGAACTGGGAGCGCGGCACTCTGGGCAGCCTACATACCCAAAGAGCCCCGCCCACCAGATGCCACTCAGTGTAACCACCCCCCAAGACATAATGTGTGTGTGTGAGTGTGTTTGATAAGTAGTAATGTCTAAGGTGTAATTAAAACAGGGGCAGGGAACTGCAGAGTGCAACCAAAGGGGACCACCTACGTGGCCCCATCCACTACACCCCACCGAACACACACGCCCCCAAAACCCTTCATGTGTGAGTGTGTGCTGTGTACAGGAGCCAGAAGGGAGAGGGGTATGGGGATATATACCGGGGGAGCTACTCTCCCCCAGAGAGGGCAGCCAGGGACTGGCTGCAATAGGCATCCCCGCTACCTGGGAGCCAACAATGGGCAGGAGGGCCTGATGTCCACCAGGCTCGGGGCCTGCAGCGACCATATTCCGGGAGCTACTGTACCCCCAGAAGGTACCCATCCCGCCCCACCCCACTCAACCCAACCCCACCCAGGAGGACCACTACAAAAAACAAACAAACAACATCAAAAAACAAACAAACAAACAACCCGGTCACACCAGTCGCAGCAGCCCGGGCCTGAGACCCACCATCACCCAGCAACCCACCACCACCACTATGTGATAAAACTAATCAGAGGGGACCAGAGAGAATGAAATTCAGCCAATTGATGTTTTGAGGAGGCAGACATTGTTTCCATGCTAATATAATCTAAAAGAAAATTTCTAAACTGGTTAATACACAGATTGTTCTTCGCTTTCCAGTTCATGAGAATAGTTTTCTTTGCGATACATAACACTGTGACAACCATGTGTGCTGAGTTAATTTCCATGTTGATGTTGTCTAAGTCACCCAGTATGCACAGTGTGGGGCATGCAGGGATGCTACACTTTAGCCATGTTGATAGGTCCTCACAGACTTCAAGCCAGAACTTCTGGACAGGCGCAGAAAACCACAAAGCGTGTGCATAATCATCAGGTGTGTTATCTGTGCAATGTGAGCAGATGTTTGAGTGTGTTAGACCCATCCTGAACATCCTTTGTCCTGTATAGTGTGTTCTATGAAGGATTTTGTATTGTATGAGCTGTAAATTAGGATTTCGAGTCTTTATGAAGGTGTTCAAACATATTTGTGGTTAGAAGCTATGACCAGAACTGATGGATAAATCTGCCTCCCATTTTGAGGATGGAAGAGACATTGTGTCATCTATCTTAGACAATAATTTATATATTTTTGATAGTAGTTTTGGGGTACAGATGCTTAGAAATTCTGCTACCCTAGTCGGGGGTTGTAAGTCTGGTTGGTGGAGGATATATCCATCCATCCATCCATCATCTGCCGCGTTCCCAGGCCAGCCGAGAGACATAGTCTCTCCAACGTGTCCTGGGTCTCCCCCGGGGTCTCCTCCCAGTGCGACGTGCCCGGAACACCTCCCCAGGGAGGCGCCCAGGGGGCATCCTAACCAGATGCCCGAGCCACCTCATCTGGCTCCTCTCAATGCGGAGGAGCAGCGGTTCTACTCCGAGCCCCTCCCGGATGACTGAGCTTCTCACCCTATCTCTAAGGGAGAGCCCAGACACCCTGCGGAGGAAACCCATTTCGGCCGCTTGTATTCGCGATCTTGTTCTTTCGGTCACTACCCACAACTCGTGACCATAGGTGAGGATGGGAACGTAGATTGACCAGTAAGTAGAGAGCTTCGCATTCTGGCTCAGCTCCCTCTTCACAACGACGGGTCGGTGCAGAGCCTGCAACACTGCAGGCGCCGCACCGATCCGCCCGTCAATCTCCCGCTCCATTCGTCCGTCACTCGTGAACAAGACCCCGAGATACTTGAACTCCTCCTCTTGGGGAAGGATCTCATTCCCGACCCGGAGAGAGCATTCCACCCTTTTCCGGCTGAGAACCATAGTCTCGGATTTGGAGGTGCTGATTCTCATCCCAGCCGCTTCACACTCGGCTGCGAATCACTCCAGTGAGAGCTGAAGGTCACGGCCTGACGACGCTAACAGAACCACATCATCTGCAAAAAGCAGAGACCCGATTCTGAGGTCGCCAAATGGGACACCCTCAACGCCCTGGCTCCGCCTAGAAATTCTGTCCATAAAAGTTAGGAACAGAATCGGTGACAAAGGGCAGCCCTGACGGAGTCCAACTCTCACCGGAAACGTATCCGACTTACTGCCGGCAATGCGGACCAAACTCTGGCACCGGTCATACAGAGACCGAACGGCCCCTATCAAGGGGTCCTGCACTCCATATTCCCGGAGCACCCCCCACAGGACTCCACGAGGGACACGGTCGAACGCTTTTTCCAAGTCCACAAAACACATGTAGACTGGTTGGGCGAACTCCCATGCACCCTCCAGGATCCTGCCGAGGGTATAGAGCTGGTCCACTGTTCCACGGCCAGGACGAAAGCCACACTGCATCTCCTGAATCCGAGGCTCGATTATCCGACGGATCCTCCTCTCCAATACCCCCGAATAGACCTTACCAGGGAGGCTGAGGAGTGTGATACCCCTATAGTTGGAACACACCCTCCGGTCCCCCTTTTTAAAGAGGGGGACCACCACCCCAATCTGCCAGTCCAGAGGCACTGTCCCCGATGTCCACGCGATACTGCAGAGGCGTGTCAGCCAAGACAGCCCTACAACATCCAGAGCCTTGAGAAACTCAGGACGGACCTCATCCACCCCCAGGGCCTTGCCACCGAGGAGCTTTTTAACCACCTCGGCAACCTCAGCCCCAGAAATGGGAGGCCCCGTCTCCGAGCTCTCCGACTCTGCCTCTTCCGAGCACGTGTTGGTAGGATTGAGGAGTTCCTCGAAGTACTCCCCCCACCGACTCACAACATCCCTAGTTGAGGTCAGCAAAGCCCCGTCCCCACTGTAAACAGTGTTGACTGTGAGCCGCTCCCCCTCCCCTGAGACGCCGGATGGTGGACCAGAATCTTTTCGAGGCCGTCCGGAAATCGTTCTCCATGGTCTCACCGAACTCCTCCCAGGCCCGAGTTTTTGCCTCAGCAACCGCCGAAGCCGTGGCCCGTCTGGCCCGTCGGTACCTATCAGCTTCTTCCAGGGTCCCACTGGCCAAAAAGGCCCGATAGGACTCCTTCTTCAGCTTGACGGCTTCCCTCACCACTGGTGTCCACCAGCAGGTTCGAGGGTTGCCGCCACGACAGGCACCGACCACCTTACGGCCACAACTCCGACCAGCTGCCTCGGCAATGGAGTCACGGAACATGGCCCATTCGGACTCAATGTCCCCCACCTCAAATATGGTTGAAGCTCTGCCGGAGGTGGGAGTTAAAGCTCCTTCTGACGGGGGATTCTGACAAACGCTCCCAGCAGACCCTCACAATACGTTTGGGCCTGCCAGGTCTGATCGGCATCCTCCCCCACCAGCGGAGCCAAATCACCACCAGGTGGTGATCAGTTGACAGCTCCGCCCCTCTCTTCACCCGAGTGTCCAGGACATACGGCCGCAAGTCCGATGATACAACCACAAAGTCGATCATCGAACTGCGGCCAAGGGTGTCCTGGTGCCAAGTGCACATATGGACACCCTTATGCCTGAACATGGTGTTCGTTATGGACAGTCTATGACTGGCACAGAAGTCCAACAACATAACACCACTCTGATTCAGATCGGGGGGGCCGTTCCTCCCAATCACACCCCTCCAGGTCTCACTGTCATTGCCCACGAGAGCATTGAAGTCCCCCAGCAGAATGAGGGAGTCTCCGGTAGGAGCATTCTCCAGTGCCTCCCCCAGAGACTCCAAAAAGGGTACTGGGGTAAACCCCAATGTACTGGCACACAGCCGGGGGGCAATAAGTATGCCCACACCTGCTCTGCGCCTCTCACCACGGGCAACTCCAGAGTGGAAGAGAGTCCAACCCCTCTCAAGAGTACTGGTTCCAGATCCCAAGCCGTGCGTCGAGGTGAGTCCGACTATATCTAATGGTCTGATGAAGTTTCAACAATAAACAACAAACTTTGTATTATGAGAAAGAACCAGACTCATTCTTCAGGAATCCGAAAATAAGCTCTATTTTACGAGTTATGCACGAATTCGGATTCTCCTATAAAACGAATTCCTTAACTCAAACCAAGTTAAGACTGCTTTGTCCTTCATATTTATTCATGTCTAATCAAGTTTCAATGATAAACAACGTTGTACTTTGTAGAATGAGAAAGAACTTCTTCAGCAATAAGCATCTCTCGACAAATGACGAAATACAGATTTTGCTATAAAATTAATTGCTATCAGCCTGACTTAAAACTGTTTGTCTTCCTTATTTATCCACTTCAAATCAAGTTTCAACAATTAAAAAAATTTTGTAGTTTGAGAAAGAACAGCTTAATCTTGAGCAATCAGTATAAAAAGAGGGTAAGCAAAGGTGCGAATGTCAAACCATACATGATCAAAACAGGGAGCGGAGGTGTTTGGCTGAGACAAGGTGTGAATGTCCACCCATAATTAATGAAAAGCGGGCAACAAGTAGGTTCGAATGCCCAACCATACATCATCAAAAGCAGGAGTGGATATGTTCGGCTACAAGAAGGTTTGAACGTCTGACCATAGTTTGTAAAAAGCGGGTAAGAAAAGGTTCGAATGCCCGAACATACACCATCAAAGGAGGGAGCGGAGGTGTTCCGCTGTAAGAAGGTGTGAATGTCCGACCATAGTTGGTAAAAAACGGGTAAGAAAAGGTTAAAATACCCGACTGTACACAATCAGTAGCGGGTGCGGAGATGTTCGGCTACTAAAAGGTGTGAAAGTCCGACCATGGTTTGTAAAAAGCGGGTAAGAAAAGGTGCGAATGCCCGAAAATGTATGATCAAAAGAGGGAGCGGAGGTGTTCGGCTGCAAGAAGGTGTGAATGTACACCCATAATTACTGAAAAATGGGTAAGAAAAGGTGCGAATGCACAACTATACATAATCAAAAGCAGGAGTGGATGTGTTCGGCTACAAGAAGGTTTGAATGTCCGACCATAGTTTGTAAAAAGCGGGTAAGAAAAGGTTTGAATGCCCGAACATACACCATCAAAAGAGGGAGCGGAGGTGTTCCGCTGTAAGAAGGTGTGAATGTCCGACCATAGTTGGTAAAAAGCGGGTAAGAAAAGGTTAAAATACCCGACTGTACACAATCAATAGGGGGAGCGGAGTTGTTCGGCTACAAGAAGGTGTGAAAGTCCAACCATGGTTTGTAAAAAGCTGGTAAGAAAAGGTTCGAATGCCCGAATATATACCATCAAAAGCGGAAGTGGAGGTGTTCGGCTGCAAGAAGGTGTGAACGTCCGACCAAAGTTTGTAAAAAGCAGTTAAGAAAAGGTTCGAATATCCAACCAAACATAATCAAAAGCGGGAGCAGAGCTGTTCGACTGCAAGTAGGTGTGAATGTCCAGACATAATTACTCACAAACGGGTAAGAAAAGGTAGTATTGCCAGACCATACATGATCAAAAAAGGGAGCTGAGGTGGTTCAGCACCAAGGTGTGAATGTCTGACTATAGTTTGTAAAAAGCGGGTAAGATAAGGTGCGAATGCCCGACAATGTATAATCAAAAGAGGGAGCAGAGGTTTTCGGCTACAAGAAGGTTTGAATGTCCGACCATAGTTTGTAAAAAGCGGGTAAGAAAAGGTTCAAATGCCTGACTATACACCATCAAAAGCGGGAGCGGAGATGTTCCGCTGTAAGACGGTGTGAATGTCCAACCATTGTTGGTAAAAAGCGGGTAAGAAAAGGTTAAAATACCCGACTGTACACAATCAATAGCGGGAGTGGAGTTGTTCGGCTACAAGAAGGTGTGAAATTCCAACCATCGTTTGTAAAAAGCTGGTAAGAAAAGGTTCGAATGCCCGAATATATACCATCAAAAGCGGATGCGGAGGTGTTCGGCTGCAAGAAGGTGTGAACGTCCGACCAAAGTTGGCAAAAAGCAGTAAAGAAAAGGTTCGAATATCCAAACATAATTAAAAGCGAGAGAGATTGTGTTCAGCTGCAAGTAGGTGTGAATATCCAGCCATAATTACTCACAAACGGGTAAGAAAATGTAGTATTGCCAGACCATACATGATCAAAACAGGGAGCGGAGGTGGTTTAGCTGCAAAAAGGGGTGAATGTCCAACTAAAGTTCAAATATATTAACAAAAGCGGGAGGAGAGGTCTTTGGATTAGAGTGGTTGAAATTTCCAACCATAATCTATAAAATGCGGTGAAAAAAAAAAGTGTGAAGGAATGAATTTTATAGCAAAATCCGAAATCATGCATAACTCCGCAAAAGGAACGTATTGCTCAACCAAAGGGATGCTTCTTTTCTCATTCAGGGTAATATGAGGAACTTTATGCTTGATACATTTTAGACATGGATAACTATGAAGGACAAAGCAATTTTAACTTGGTTTGAGCAAAGCAATTCATTTTATAGGAAAATCCGAAATCGTGCAGGACTCATGAAAGTAAGCTTATTCTCGGATTCCTGATCCTCCAGTGTTGCTCTTTCCTATACTGCAAAATAAAGCCTTGTTCTTTGTTGAAATCGATATAGACATTGATAAATATGAAGGACTAAGCAGTTTCCACTTTGTTTGAGTGAAGGAATTAATTTTATAGCAAAATCCCAAATCAAGCAGAACGTATGAAAATAAGCTTGTTTTCGGATTCCTGATCCTTCAGTGTTGCTATTTCTTCTACTACAAAATACAATGTTGTTCTTTGTTGAAGTCAATCTAGACATTGATAAATATGAAGGACAAAGCAGTTTTAACATAGTTTGAGCAAAGCAATTCATTTTATAGGAAAATCCGAAATCGTGCAGGACTCATGAAAGTAAGCTTATTCTCGGATTCCTGATCCTACAGTGTTGCTCTTTCCTATACTGCAAAATAAAGCCTTGTTCTTTGTTGAAATCGATATAGACATTGATAAATATGAAGGACAAAGCAGTTTCCACTTTGTTTGAGTGAAGGAATTAATTTTATAGCAAAATCCCAAATCAAGCAGAACGTATGAAAATAAGCTTGTTTTCGGATTCCTGATCCTTCAGTGTTGCTATTTCTTCTACTGCAAAATACAATGTTGTTTTTTGTTGAAGTCAATCTAGACATTGATAAATATGAAGGACAAAGCAGTTTTAACATAGTTTGAGTAAAGGAATTCATTTTATACATAAAATCCCAAATCATGCAGAACGTATGAAAATAAGCTTATTCTCGGATTCCTGTTCCTTCAAGTGTTGCTCTTTCGACTACTGCAAAATACAATGTTGTTCTTTGTTGAAGTCGATCTAGACATTGATAAATATGAAGGACAAAGCAGTTTTCACTTGGTTTGAGTGAAGGATTTGCAGCTGAAAACCTCCCGCTCCCGCTTTTGATTGTGTATAGTCGGGCTTTCGAGCCTTTTCTTACCCGGTTTTTAGAAATTATGGTTGGACATTCAGACCTTGCAGCCGAAGACCTCCACTCCCTCTTTTGATCATACATTGTCGGGCATTCGCACCTTGTCTTACCCGCTTTTTACAAACTATAGTCAGACATTCACACCTTGCAGCTGAACCACCTCAGCTCCCTGTTTTGATCATGTATGGTCTGGCAATACTACCTTTTCTTACCCGTTTGTGAGTAATTATGGCTGGACATTCACACCTACTTGCATTCGAACAGCTCTGCTCCCGCTTTTGATGGTATATATTCGGGCATTCGAACCTTTTCTTAGCAGCTTTTTACAAACCATGGTTGAACTTTCACACCTTCTTGTAGCCGAACACCTCCGCTCCCGCTTTTGATGGTGTATAGTCAGGCATTTGAACCTTTTCTTACCCGCTTTTTACAAACTATGGTCGGACATTCAAACCTTCTTGTAGCCGAAAACCTCCGCTCCCTCTTTTGATCATACATTGTCGGGCATTCGCACCTTTTCTTACCCGTTTTTTACAAACCATGGTCGGACTGTCACACATTCTTGTAGCCAAACACATCCGCTCCCGCTATTGATTGTGTACAGTCGGGTATTTTAACCTTTTCTTACCCGCTTTTTACCAAATATGGTTGGACATTCACACCGTCTTACAGCGGAACACCTCTGCTCCCGCTTTTGATGGTGTATAGTCAGGCATTTGAACCTTTTCTTACCCGCTTTTTACAAACTATGGTCGGACATTCAAACCTTCTTGTAGCCGAAAACCTCCGCTCCCTCTTTTGATTATACATTGTTGGGCATTCGCAACTTATTTACAAACTATAGTCAGACATTCACACCTTGCAGCTGAGCCACCTCAGCTCCCTGTTTTGATAGTGTATGTTCGGGCATTCGAACCTATTCTTACCCCCTTTTTACAAACTATGCTCGGAGATTCACACCTACTCACAGCCGAACAACTCCGCTCCCGCATTTGATGATGTCTTGTCCGGCATTCTAGTCGTTTCTAACACATTTTTCAGCAATTATGGTCGGACATTCACACCTACTCACAGCCGAACACTTCCGCTCCCGCATTTGATGGTGTATAGCCGGGCATTCTCACCCTTTCTCATCAGCTTTTTGCAAATTATGATCTGACATTCACACCTACTTGCAGTCGAACAGCTCTGCTCCCGCTTTTGATTATGTTTGGTTGGATATTCGAACCTTTTCTTAACTGCTTTTTACAAACTTTGGTCGGACGTTCACACCTTCTTGCAGCCGAACACATCCACTTCCACTTTTGATGGTATATATTCGGGCATTCGAACCTTTTCTTACCCGCTTTTTACAAACCGTGGTCGGACTTTCACACCTTCTTGTAGCCAAACAACTCCGCTCCCGCTATTGATTGTGTACAGTCGGGTATTTTAACCTTTTCTTACCCGCTTTTTACCAACTATGGTCGGACATTTACACCTTCTTACAGCGGAACACCTCCGCTCCCTCTTTTGATGGTCTATGTTCGGGCATTCAAACCTTTTCTTACCCGCTTTTTACAAACTATGGTCGGATATTCAAACCTTCTTGTAGCCGAACACATCCATTCCTGCTTTTGATGATGTATGGTTGGGCATTTTCATCTTTTCTTACCTATTTTTCAGTAATTATGGGTGGACATTCACACCTTCTTGCAGCTGAACAACTCCTCTCCCGCTTATGATCATGTGCGGTTTGATATTCGAAAATTTTCTTTCATGTTTTAAAGCAATTATTGATGGACATTCAAATCTTCTTGTAGCCGAACACATCCACTCCTGCTTTTGATGATGTATGGTTTGGCATTCGCACCCTTTTTTTACCCATTTTTCAGGAATTTTGGGTGGACATTCAGACCTTCTTGCAGCCGAAAACCTCCGCTCCCTCTTTTGATCATACATTGTCGGGCATTCGCACCTTATCTTACCCGCTTTTTACAAACTATAGTCAGACATTCACACCTTGCAGCTCCCTGTTTTGATCATATATGGTCTGGCAATACTAACTTTTCTTACCCGTTTGTGAGTAATTAATCCCAAAATATTGAGCATAAAATAAGTCTTTATGCTGATGATGTATTACTTTTCCTTCAGAACTCACAGACGTCTCTCAGTCACACGATCACACTCATAAATAAATTCTCAGCACTTTCTGACTACTCTATCAACTGGTCTAAGACCACAGTTCTGCCCATTAACTGTAGGGTCCATAATATACCTGCGATCACTTTACAGTCAGGAAATATTAGATATTTAGGCATAAACATTTCCTCCAGGCTCTCAGAGCTAACAAAGCTAAATTATGTGCAATTATTAAAGACAGTAGAGGACGATCTCTCGTTGGAAGTCCTTACCTATATCACTTATGGGGAGAGTTACATCCATTAAAATGATGATTCTACCAAAAGTTAACTATTTGTTCTCAATGATCCCCATAAAACCATCTGCTACTTGGTTTAAGTCACTAGATTCATGCATCTCCAAATTTCTGTGGAAAAACAAACCACCACGTATTAGTTTAAAAACCCTACAGAAGACCAAGGACAGTGGTGGATTAGATTTACCTCATTTTCAGCACTATTCCTTAGACAATAGGTTACAATATATATCAAAATGGTTTAAACCTTGTTGTGTTGTTGTCACAGTTCCCAGAGACGTTGTAATCGTTGAGGATTCTATATTCACCCCCTCATTAGAGGCACGTAATGCAGATTGATGACACTGAATCTTCTTCTCTGTTCATTGCTGGCATCATTCCCAGCATCGTAAGTGTTCGTGGCATTGTTAGCCTCTTCTTCTGGATCTTGATATCGAGAATCCTTTTATATTTCTGGTTTGTCAGTCCTCTGTCTTCGTTCACCGGAGTCTTTGTCTTTTTGTCCTTGAGTTTGGTGATTTTTTCTTCTTTTGATGCCTTGACACAATGTGACAGGTGATACCACGTGGGAGATCCTGTAACTTGGATTGCTGTCCCTGTGCTGCGAAATGGCTGTGCTGCTCAAATGGTCTCTCCTTCATCATGGTTACATGCTGCCATTCCGACATCTCGCCATTCCGACATGGGTCTCCAATTGTCGGAATGGCGACACTTAATTTTTTATCAAACGTCCCACCATTCCGACACTTTTTTCCTCCTATGGTCGGAATGGCGGTATGTTTTTTGTTTTTTTTTTAACATTCCGACAGTTCCTTTTAATAGCCTATTTTTTACCCAAAACATTTTGCACTAATGATATGCCGGCGCAAATACGCCCTAAAGTTTGGCGCACAAGCTTTGCACATGCAGAGGCCACAGCCTCGCAAACAAACTTTAATAATCTATTATCAAAATCCCCTGAATTTCAAATATAAAAATACAGATATTAATGTAACTCTGGCGAGACTGAAACTGATTAAGCAGAAATACAGTGTCAGTGAGCTGTCACAGCAGCCAGCTGGAGCGGAGCTCTCCACAGAGCCCATGCGTCTTTTGCATGCTGTCATCATATGCAAAAGTAATAATTGCAATTACAGATATCACGGCTACTGCACAGGACACAGTTGCGAGCACTCTGCCTTGCCTTGCCAATAGGAGAAGAGAGAAATGACAGCATAGAACGTATAAAACACAACAAAATTCAGTAAAAACGTTTAATTCATGTTATTCACGTGATTTATGAGTACTCACTCCAATTTTGGGAAGCGCGGATGGGCTTTGCGCATTTGGCACAAACACACAGCCGCAACGGTTGTAGCTTTATACAGCCTGTTGATATCTTAAGGACCTAACTGGTCACACCTGGGAGTAAATGTCATGTAGAGATTGTTTTTACATGACATTACAGCTGAACATATAGCTTTCATCCACAAACCAACGTGGGAGAGCCCGAAGACGCATGTGCCAGACGCAAATAGGCATGCGTAAAACCAATTTTGACCACTTCATACTGTTTATTTGCTTTCTTTTAGTTAACTTTCGTTTCTTTTGGATTCTTGTAAGTGTTATGGAGCCGTTTTGGTCCATGTTTGTAAGCCTTTTTTTCCTAGATTAAATTTTCGGAAGTTGAAACAAGTGGCATTGGAGTGTGTGATTGAAAACCACCGCGGACTGCTTCTCCTCCTCCAGTTGCCGAGACTTTGTGTTTTTAATAACGCTTGTCTATAAACATGTGTTAAACATATAAATTGCATGAACAGAAAGAAGGGACTCACCTGTTGAGTAACACACATTTCCTTATACGGAAAGCCTTGTCGGAATGGTGGGACATTTGAACGTCAGAATAGCGGGATGTCGCAATGGTGGGATGTCGGAATGGTGGGACGTTTGCATGTCGGAATGGTGGTATGTCGGAATGGTGGTATGTCGGAATGGTGGGATGTCGGAATAGCGGGATGTCGGAATGGCGGGATTTCGGAATGGGTGTTGCCACCCCCTTCATCATATACACAGTTATTTATACATCCCCTTCCACCATGAAGCGTTGTCCCTTTTTGTTTCTCTCTTTGTTCTTAAAATGCTGTTATGCATGTCTAAACCAATCCATTAAATTAGATCATTTTGGCAGTAAAGCGATCTACAATGTGCTTGGTCGCAAAGCTGCTCATCTGTGGTAAACAGCTCTTCAGAAAGGCATTCTTCAATTGATTTCACTAATTCTATGTAATAATTTTGTGATTTCCTACAAAACTACACTTCTTCTCCCATCTGTCTGAGTATTTAATATTGTCTGGGTCCCGTTAAAACATGTATTTTTCCCATCTAATTCCTTGTTTGCTTTAAAACAAGTATTCCCCATTTTCTATCCCTTCAGTAGCCAACCAGTTTGTATGGAGTACACTGGAGCAACTTGACTGATCAGTAAAACACTGCTTTTGTTGTCACCGCAAGGCTTCCCCCGTCGGTTGTTTCACTGAGACACTACTGAGTAACTATAACTCAACACAGTTTATACACATAACATTCCTATACATACTAACAAACAAACAAACAATTATTTATCGCAATTTTCTCATCTCTGTTTGAACGTAAACCCAGGTAAATATTCCTGTAGTCTTCTCATACCGACTATGGACCCATTCATTGTTTAACTTCACTGTTTTGCAAATCCTAATTGAATATTACACATTGACATTGAACTTTACTTGATAAGCAGGTCTTCATTGCATTCAGCAGCCTATATGTGAGCATCTATGTGTAAGCTGTTCTTCTTTGCATTTATCAGCAGCAAGCAATTCTTCATTGCACATGCATATGAAAATAGTAAAACAATTCCAATGCGTTAGCGAAACATTCTATATCAGGAGTGTCCATCATGATGCTGGGAATAGAACCTCTTTCCCAGAATAGTTCAACCTTCATTACTCAACTGATCATAACTCCGCAATGAGCACATTTCAAAGTATCATTCCTCTACATATATTCAAAAATCTATGTGTAAATGTTTAATATTTCTTATATTTGTTGATGTCATTCTGTGTGCATGTGGCCTAAACCCAATCTCTGTGTGGCAATTTTAATTTAAACAAGTTGAACTCTGCCTCTGATCATTTAAAAAAGGTGTGTACCAATATCAACCTTTCTCAGGTAATTACTGATCCTACAAAACCAAAGAGATCCTTCAAGGTTGTCCCTGATTGGCTCAATCTTAACAAATCAAAGGTAGAAAATCCGCAGTATCTGAACTTGGTGTTAGTTATCACTGCTCAATAGCCTGTATCAGAATTGCAAAAATGAAAACATTAGGTCCACGCTTGGTATCCAGATCCTGAAACATCTCCATGAGCAGGCTTTTTTTTAACTGATCTGTTGAATAGTTATATGACACTGTTAAAATCCCAGATGAAGATCTAGCACTTGACCATTTTTGTAAATCTTCTAATTCCATAGTTGATAAACACGCCCCTTTTAAAAAGTATAGAACTTAGAACAGGTCTATCCCTGGCTTTCGGCAGAACTGTCTTCTTTACTTTTTTTTCCCCTTGTCCTGTTCAGCATTATGTCAGAAGAATTGTAGTCTGAATACCTTTGATGCCAAACAGATTTGTTTTGCCAAGGGAAGTTTTATAAATGTAAAGCTCCCCTTGATGCCAATTTATTTATTTCTGTTTACAATATATGACATGAACTGAACTGAACCGGACCGGGGGACAAGGAAAGAAGAAGAGGAAAGAAGAGGAAACAGAACAAAAATAGAAACAAAAACCAGACAACCAGCTGCTACACCTGTAAAAAACAAAACAGACAACAATCCATGGCCTATGAGGGGAATCCAGCCTTAGCGCCACCAGGAGCACCTGAAAGCAGACAAGCAGAGAAAAAACAAACACACAAACAAACAAAAACAAGCACAAGAAGCGGCAATCGCATACAACACAGCTGTGGATATAGATGACCTGAGACGACATGATAATACATCAACTGCTTAGTGACCATGCTACTGGACTAATGAATGTGTGTGTGTGTGTGTGAGAACATGCAACACCCATGGCACAGGACCTACATGATAACCGTGCTTAGTTATGAGTGTATAAGCGTACAGGGCCACAATCCACAGCCCCCCCCCCCCCCCCCCCCCAAGCAATCAGAAGCAGGCAGAGAGGGCCACAAGACCCAGGCCACCAGCAGCCTCCACAGAGCACAGAACCCAGGCAGCCCACCGCAGGGGCAACCACGCATCCACCCAGAAGACTGCAGAGGAAGCCCCCGGAAAGAGCCCCCATAAGCATAGGGCAGAGGCACTCCGGGAACCAGGGGCAACAGCCCACCGACCCCGCCAGGCCCCAGCCGCCCAGACATGGGCCGTGCACTGGACCTGGGCCCCAGGAGCCCGAGCGCCCCCAAACCCCCCGGCAGAGGCCCCACCCAATACCCAGGAGGGCCAAGCGCCCCAGACAGCCACAAAGTGGGTCAGCGCCTGCCCCAGCGCCCCTGGCCAAGTGCCCTCGGAGTCAAGACGTGCCCACAAGTGGGTGAAGTCGTGAGCAGTGGGGAGAGGCAACGCTGATGCCCCATCGGGAGAAACACAGGCAGGCCAGGCGACAGCAAGTCCCAGATCCAGGCCCAATCATTACCACACACACTTTCACGTCCCATACATCCACACATCCACACATCCTACCTCCCTCGACTCTGCTGGGGTGTAGTGCAGCGGGCACACCAAGAGGCCAGCAACCCCCCAGCCACCACAGACCCCGAACCAGCAGAACAATTAATTAATCCTCCTGGCCCCTCCTGCCCCGAGCAGACACCAGGAAGCAGGGGTGTGCGAAGAAGACCCCTCCCCTCACCCTTCTGGCTCTTCAATATTTTCTAATAGTGAGCAATTAAAATTGAGGGGCAGCCAAACTTGTAGAACTGGGAGCGCGGCACTCTGGGCAGCCTACATACCCAAAGAGCCCCGCCCACCAGATGCCACTCAGTGTAACCACCCCCCAAGACCTAATGTGTGTGTGTGAGTGTGTTTGATAAGTAGTAATGTCTAAGGTGTAATTAAAACAGGGGCAGGGAACTGCAGAGTGCAACCAAAGGGGACCACCTACGTGGCCCCATCCACTACACCCCACCGAACACACACGCCCCCAAAACCCTTCATGTGTGAGTGTGTGCTGTGTACAGGAGCCAGAAGGGAGAGGGGTATGGGGATATATACCGGGGGAGCTACTCTCCCCCAGAGAGGGCAGCCAGGGACTGGCTGCAATAGGCATCCCCGCTACCTGGGAGCCAACAATGGGCAGGAGGGCCTGATGTCCACCAGGCTCGGGGCCTGCAGCGACCATATTCTGGGAGCTACTGTACCCCCAGAAGGTACCCATCCCGCCCCACCCCACTCAACCCAACCCGACCCAGGAGGACCTCTACAAAAAAACAAACAAACAACATCAAAAAACAAACAAACAAACCACCCGGTCACACCAGTCGCAGCAGCCCGGGCCTGAGACCCACCATCACCCAGCAACCCACCACCACCACTATGTGATAAAACTAATCAGAGGGGACCAGAGAGAATGAAATTCAGCCAATTGATGTTTTGAGGAGGCAGACATTGTTTCCATGCTAATATAATCTAAAAGAAAATTTCTAAACTGGTTAATACACAGATTGTTCTTCGCTTTCCAGTTCATGAGAATAGTTTTCTTTGCGATACATAACACTGTGACAACCATGTGTGCTGAGTTAATTTCCATGTTGATGTTGTCTAAGTCACCCAGTATGCACAGTGTGGGGCATGCAGGGATGCTACACTTTAGCCATGTTGATAGGTCCTCACAGACTTCAAGCCAGAACTTCTGGACAGGCGCAGAAAACCACAAAGCGTGTGCATAATCATCAGGTGTGTTATCTGTGCAATGTGAGCAGATGTTTGAGTGTGTTAGACCCATCCTGAACATCCTTTGTCCTGTATAGTGTGTTCTATGAAGGATTTTGTATTGTATGAGCTGTAAATTAGGATTTCGAGTCTTTATGAAGGTGTTCAAACATATTTGTGGTTAGAAGCTATGACCAGAACTGATGGATAAATCTGCCTCCCATTTTGAGGATGGAAGAGACATTGTGTCATCTATCTTAGACAATAATTTATATATTTTTGATAGTAGTTTTGGGGTACAGATGCTTAGAAATTCTGCTACCCTAGTCGGGGGTTGTAAGTCTGGTTGGTGGAGGATATATCCATCCATCCATCCATCATCTGCCGCTTATCCGGGGGTCGGGTCGCGGGGGCAGCAGCTTGAGCAGAGAAACCCAGACGTCTCTGTCCCCGGCCACTTCCTCCAGCTCTTCCGGGGGGACCCCGAGGCGTTCCCAGGCCAGCCGAGAGACATAGTCTCTCCAACGTGTCCTGGGTCTCCCCCGGGGTCTCCTCCCAGTGCGACGTGCCCGGAACACCTCCCCAGGGAGGCGCCCAGGGGGCATCCTAACCAGATGCCCGAGCCACCTCATCTGACTCCTCTCAATGCGGAGGAGCAGCGGTTCTACTCCGAGCCCCTCCCGGATGACTGAGCTTCTCACCCTATCTCTAAGGGAGAGCCCAGACACCCTGCGGAGGAAACCCATTTCGGCCGCTTGTATTCGCGATCTTGTTCTTTCGGTCACTACCCACAACTCGTGACCATAGGTGAGGATGGGAACGTAGATTGACCAGTAAGTAGAGAGCTTTGCCTTCTGGCTCAGCTCCCTCTTCACAACGACGGGTCGGTGCAGAGCCTGCAACACTGCAGGCGCCGCACCGATCCGCCCGTCAATCTCCCGCTCCATTCGTCCGTCACTCGTGAACAAGACCCCGAGATACTTGAACTCCTCCTCTTGGGGAAGGATCTCATTCCCGACCCGGAGAGAGCATTCCACCCTTTTCCGGCTGAGAACCATAGTCTCGGATTTGGAGGTGCTGATTCTCATCCCAGCCGCTTCACACTCGGCTGCGAATCACTCCAGTGAGAGCTGAAGGTCACGGCCTGACGACGCTAACAGAACCACATCATCTGCAAAAAGCAGAGACCCGATTCTGAGGTCGCCAAATGGGACACCCTCAACGCCCTGGCTCCGCCTAGAAATTCTGTCCATAAAAGTTAGGAACAGAATCGGTGACAAAGGGCAGCCCTGACGGAGTCCAACTCTCACCGGAAACGTATCCGACTTACTGCCGGCAATGCGGACCAAACTCTGGCACCGGTCATACAGAGACCGAACGGCCCCTATCAAGGGGTCCGGCACTCCATATTCCCGGAGCACCCCCCACAGGACTCCACGAGGGACACGGTCGAACGCTTTCTCCAAGTCCACAAAACACATGTAGACTGGTTGGGCGAACTCCCATGCACCCTCCAGGATCCTGCCGAGGGTATAGAGCTGGTCCACTGTTCCACGGCCAGGACAAAAGCCACACTGCATCTCCTGAATCCGAGGCTCGATTATCCGACGGATCCTCCTCTCCAATACCCCCGAATAGACCTTACCAGGGAGGCTGAGGAGTGTGATACCCCTATAGTTGGAACACACCCTCCGGTCCCCCTTTTTAAAGAGGGGGACCACCACCCCAATCTGCCAGTCCAGAGGCACTGTCCCCAATGTCCACGCGATACTGCAGAGGCGTGTCAGCCAAGACAGCCCTACAACATCAAGAGCCTTGAGAAACTCAGGACGGACCTCATCCACCCCCGGGGCCTTGCCACCGAGGAGCTTTTTAACCACCTCGGCAACCTCAGCCCCAGAAATGGGAGGCCCCGTCTCCGAGCTCTCCGACTCTGCCTCTTCCGAGCACGTGTTGGTAGGATTGAGGAGTTCCTCGAAGTACTCCCCCCACCGAAACTCACAACATCCCTAGTTGAGGTCAGCAAAGCCCCGTCCCCACTGTAAACAGTGTTGACTGTGAGCCACTCCCCCCCCCCTGAGACGCCGGATGGTGGACCAGAATCTTTTCGAGGCCGTCCGGAAATCATTCTCCATGGTCTCACCGAACTCCTCCCAGGCCCGAGTTTTTGCCTCAGCAACCACCGAAGCCGTTGCCCGTCTGGCCCGTCGGTACCTATCAGCTTCTTCCAGGGTCCCACTGGCCAAAAAGGCCCGATAGGACTCCTTCTTCAGCTTGACGGCTTCCCTCACCACTGGTGTCCACCAGCAGGTTCGAGGGTTGCCGCCACGACAGGCACCGACCACCTTACGGCCACAACTCCGACCAGCTGCCTCGGCAATGGAGTCACGGAACATGGCCCATTCGGACTCAATGTCCCCCACCTCAAATATGGTTGAAGCTCTGCCGGAGGTGGAAGTTAAAGCTCCTTCTGACGGGGGATTCTGACAAACGCGCCCAGCAGGCCCTCACAATACGTTTGGGCCTGCCAGGTCTGATCGGCATCCTCCCCCACCAGCGGAGCCAACTCACCACCAGGTGGTGATCAGTTGACAGCTCCGCCCCTCTCTTCACCCGAGTGTCCAGGACATACGGCCGCAAGTCCGATGATACAACCACAAAGTCGATCATCGAACTGCGGCCAAGGGTGTCCTGGTGCCAAGTGCACATATGGACACCCTTATGCCTGAACATGGCGTTCGTTATGGACAGTCTATGACTGGCACAGAAGTCCAACAACATAACACCACTCTGATTCAGATCGGGGGGGCCGTTCCTCCCAATCACACCCCTCCAGGTCTCACTGTCATTGCCCACGTGAGCATTGAAGTCCCCCAGCAGAATGAGGGAGTCTCCGGTAGGAGCATTCTCCAGTGCCTCCCCCAGAGACTCCAAAAAGGGTACTGGGGTAAACCCCAATGTACTGGCACACAGCCGGGGGGCAATAAGTATGCCCACACCTGCTCTGCGCCTCTCACCACGGGCAACTCCAGAGTGGAAGAGAGTCCAACCCCTCTCAAGAGTACTGGTTCCAGATCCCAAGCCGTGCGTCGAGGTGAGTCCGACTATATCTAATGGTCTGATGAAGTTTCAACAATAAACAACAAACTTTGTATTATGAGAAAGAACCAGACTCATTCTTCAGGAATCCGAAAATAAGCTCTATTTTACGAGTTATGCACGAATTCGGATTCTCCTATAAAACGAATTCCTTAACTCAAACCAAGTTAAGACTGCTTTGTCCTTCATATTTATTCATGTCTAATCAAGTTTCAATGATAAACAACGTTGTACTTTGTAGAATGAGAAAGAACTTCTTCAGCAATAAGCATCTCTCGACAAATGACGAAATACAGATTTTGCTATAAAATTAATTGCTATCAGCCTGACTTAAAACTGTTTGTCTTCCTTATTTATCCACTTCAAATCAAGTTTCAACAATTAAAAAAATTTTGTAGTTTGAGAAAGAACAGCTTAATCTTGAGCAATCAGTATAAAAAGAGGGTAAGCAAAGGTGCGAATGTCAAACCATACATGATCAAAACAGGGAGCGGAGGTGTTTGGCTGAGACAAGGTGTGAATGTCCACCCATAATTAATGAAAAGCGGGCAACAAGTAGGTTCGCATGCCCAACCATACATCATCAAAAGCAGGAGTGGATATGTTCCGCTGTAAGAAGGTGTGAATGTCCGACCATAGTTGGTAAAAAACGGGTAAGAAAAGGTTCGAATGCCCGAACATACACCATCAAAGGAGGGAGCGGAGGTGTTCCGCTGTAAGAAGGTGTGAATGTCCGACCATAGTTGGTAAAAAACGGGTAAGAAAAGGTTAAAATACCCGACTGTACACAATCAGTAGCGGGTGCGGAGTTGTTCGGCTACTAAAAGGTGTGAAAGTCCGACCATGGTTTGTAAAAAGCGGGTAAGAAAAGGTGCGAATGCCCGAAAATGTATGATCAAAAGAGGGAGCGGAGGTGTTCGGCTGCAAGAAGGTGTGAATGTACACCCATAATTACTGAAAAATGGGTAAGAAAAGGTGCGAATGCACAACTATACATAATCAAAAGCAGGAGTGGATGTGTTCGGCTACAAGAAGGTTTGAATGTCCGACCATAGTTTGTAAAAAGCGGGTAAGAAAAGGTTAAAATACCCGACTGTACACAATCAATAGCGGGAGCGGAGTTGTTCGGCTACTAAAAGATGTGAAAGTCCGACTATGGTTTGTAAAAAGCGGGTAAGAAAAGGTGCTAATGCCCGACAATGTATGATCAAAAGAGGGAGCGGAGGTGTTCGGCTGCAAGAAGGTCTGAATGTCCAACCATAATTTGTAAAAACCGGGAAGGAAAGGCTCGAAAGCCCGACTATACACCATCAAAAGCGGGAGTAGAGTGGTTCAGCTACAAGAAGGTCTGAATGTCCATCAATAATTGCTTTAAAACATGAAAGAAAATTTTCGAATATCATCCGCACATGATCATAAGAAGGAGAGGAGGTGTTCAGCTGCAAGAAGGTGTGAATGTCCACCCATAATTCCTGAAAAATGGGTAAAAAAAGGTGCGAATGCCCAACCATACATTATCAAAAGCAGGTGTGAATGTCAGATCATAATTTGCAAAAAGCTGATGAGAAAGGGTGAGAATGCCCGACTATACACCATCAAATGCGGGAGCGGAGGTGTTCGGCTCTGAGTAGGTGTGAATGTCCGACCATAATTGCTGAAAAATGTGTTAGAAAAGGAAAGAATGCCGGACCATACATCATCAAAAGCGAGAGAGGTGGTGTTCGGCTGCAAAAAGGTGTAAATGTTCGACTAAAGTTTGTAAAAAGCGGGTAAGACATGGTGCGAATGCCTGACAAGGTATGATCAAAAGCAGGAGCCGAGGTGTTCAGCTGCAAGAAGGTCTAAATGTCCATCAATAATTGCTAGAAAACATGAAAGAAAATTTTCGAAAATAAAACCGCACATGATCATAAGTGGGAGAGGAGGTGTTCAGCTGCAAGAAGGTGTGAATGTCCACCCATTATTCCTGACAAATGGGTAAAAAAAAGGTGCGAATGCCCAACCATACATCATCAAAAGCAGGAGTGGATGTGTTCGGCTACAAGAAGGTGTGAACGTCCAACCAAAGTTTGTAAAAAGTAGTTAAGAAAAGGTTTGAATATCCAACCAAACATAATCAAAAGCGGGAGCATAGCTTTTCGACTGCAAGTAGGTGTGAATGTCAGATCATAATTTGCAAGAAGCTGATGAGAAAGGGTGAGAATGTCCGACTGCACACCATCAAATGCGGGAGCGGAGTTGTTCGGCTGTGAGTAAGTGTGAATCTCCGACCGTAATTTCTGAAAAATGTTTTACAAAAAGGTAAGAATGCCGGTCCATACATCATCAAAAGCGAGAGAGGTGGTGTTCGGCTGCAAAAAGGTGTAAATGTTCGACCATAGTTTGCAAAAAGCGGGTGAGACAAGGTGCGAATGTCCAACCATACATGATCAAAACAGGGAGCGGAGGTGTTTGGCTGTGACAAGGTGTGAATGTTCACCCAAAATTAATGAAAAGCGGGCAAAAAGTAGGTTTGAATTCCCAAGCATACATCATCAAAAGAAGGAGTGGATGTGTTCGGCTACAAGAAGGTTTGAATGTCCGAGCATAGTTTGTAAAAAGCGGGTAAGAAAAGGTTCGAATGCCCAAACATACACCATCAAAAGAGGGAGCGGAGGTGTTCCGCTGTAAGAAGGTGTGAATGTCCGACCATAGTTGGTAAAAAGTGGGTAAGAAAAGGTTATAATACCCGACTGTACACAATCAATAGGGGGAGCGGAGTTGTTCGGCTACAAGAAGGTGTGAAAGTCCAACCATGGTTTGTAAAAAGCTGGTAAGAAAAGGTTCGAATGCCCGAATATATACCATCAAAAGCGGAAGTGGAGGTGTTCGGCTGCAAGAAGGTGTGAACGTCCGACCAAAGTTTGTAAAAAGCAGTTAAGAAAAGGTTCGAATATCCAACCAAACACAATCAAAAGCGGGAGCAGAGCTGTTCGACTGCAAGTAGGTGTGAATGTCCAGACATAATTACTCACAAACGGGTAAGAAAAGGTGGTATTGCCAGACCATACATGATCAAAAAAGGGAGCTGAGGTGGTTCAGCACCAAGGTGTGAATGTCTGACTATAGTTTGTAAAAAGCGGGTAAGATAAGGTGCGAATGCCCGACAATGTATAATCAAAAGAGGGAGCAGAGGTTTTCGGCTACAAGAAGGTTTGAATGTCCGACCATAGTTTGTAAAAAGCGGGTAAGAAAAGGTTCAAATGCCTGACTATACACCATCAAAAGCGGGAGCGGAGATGTTCCGCTGTAAGACGGTGTGAATGTCCAACCATTGTTGGTAAAAAGCGGGTAAGAAAAGGTTAAAATACCCGACTGTACACAATCAATAGCGGGAGTGGAGTTGTTCGGCTACAAGAAGGTGTGAAATTCCAACCATCGTTTGTAAAAAGCTGGTAAGAAAAGGTTCGAATGCCCGAATATATACCATCAAAAGCGGATGCGGAGGTGTTCGGCTGCAAGAAGGTGTGAACGTCCGACCAAAGTTGGCAAAAAGCAGTAAAGAAAAGGTTCGAATATCCAAACATAATTAAAAGCGAGAGAGATTGTGTTCAGCTGCAAGTAGGTGTGAATATCCAGCCATAATTACTCACAAACGGGTAAGAAAATGTAGTATTGCCAGACCATACATGATCAAAACAGGGAGCGGAGGTGGTTTAGCTGCAAAAAGGGGTGAATGTCCAACTAAAGTTCAAATATATTAACAAAAGCGGGAGGAGAGGTCTTCGGATTAGAGTGGTTGAAATTTCCAACCATAATCTATAAAATGCGGTGAAAAAAAAAAGTGTGAAGGAATGAATTTTATAGCAAAATCCGAAATCATGCATAACTCCGCAAAAGGAACGTATTGCTCAACCAAAGGGATGCTTCTTTTCTCATTCAGGGTAATATGAGGAACTTTATGCTTGATACATTTTAGACATGGATAACTATGAAGGACAAAGCAATTTTAACTTGGTTTGAGCAAAGCAATTCATTTTATAGGAAAATCCGAAATCGTGCAGGACTCATGAAAGTAAGCTTATTCTCGGATTCCTGATCCTCCAGTGTTGCTCTTTCCTATACTGCAAAATAAAGCCTTGTTCTTTGTTGAAATCGATATAGACATTGATAAATATGAAGGACAAAGCAGTTTCCACTTTGTTTGAGTGAAGGAATTAATTTTATAGCAAAATCCCAAATCAAGCAGAACGTATGAAAATAAGCTTGTTTTCGGATTCCTGATCCTTCAGTGTTGCTATTTCTTCTACTACAAAATACAATGTTGTTCTTTGTTGAAGTCAATCTAGACATTGATAAATATGAAGGACAAAGCAGTTTTAACATAGTTTGAGTAAAGGAATTCATTTTATACATAAAATCCCAAATCATGCAGAACGTATGAAAATAAGCTTATTCTCGGATTCCTGTTCCTTCAAGTGTTGCTCTTTCTACTACTGCAAAATACAATGTTGTTCTTTGTTGAAGTAAATCTAGACATTGATAAATATGAAGGACAAAGCAGTTTCCACTTTGTTTGAGTGAAGGAATTAATTTTATAGCAAAATCCCAAATCAAGCAGAACGTATGAAAATAAGCTTGTTTTCGGATTCCTGATCCTTCAGTGTTGCTATTTCTTCTACTGCAAAATACAATGTTGTTCTTTGTTGAAGTCAATCTAGACATTGATAAATATGAAGGACAAAGCAGTTTTAACATAGTTTGAGTAAAGGAATTCATTTTATACATAAAATCCCAAATCATGCAGAACGTATGAAAATAAGCTTATTCTCGGATTCCTGTTCCTTCAAGTGTTGCTCTTTCTACTACTGCAAAATACAATGTTGTTCTTTGTTGAAGTCGATCTAGACATTGATAAATATGAAGGACAAAGCAGTTTTCACTTGGTTTGAGTGAAGGATTTGCAGCTGAAAACCTCCCGCTCCCGCTTTTGATTGTGTATAGTCGGGCTTTCGAGCCTTTTCTTACCCGGTTTTTAAAAATTATGGTTGGACATTCAGACCTTGCAGCCGAAGACCTCCGCTCCCTCTTTTGATCATACATTGTCGGGCATTCGCACCTTGTCTTACCCGCTTTTTACAAACTATAGTCAGACATTCACACCTTGCAGCTGAACCACCTCAGCTCCCTGTTTTGATCATGTATGGTCTGGCAATACTACCTTTTCTTACCCGTTTGTGAGTAATTATGGCTGGACATTCACACCTACTTGCAGTCGAACAGCTCTGCTCCCGGTTTTGATGGTATATATTCGGGCATTCGAACCTTTTCTTAGCAGCTTTTTACAAACCATGGTTGAACTTTCACACCTTCTTGTAGCCGAACACCTCCGCTCCCGCTTTTGATGGTGTATAGTCAGGCATTTGAACCTTTTCTTACCCGCTTTTTACAAACTATGGTCGGACATTCAAACCTTCTTGTAGCCGAAAACCTCCGCTCCCTCTTTTGATCATACATTGTCGGGCATTCGCACCTTTTCTTACCCGTTTTTTACAAACCATGGTCGGACATTCACACCTTCTTACAGCGGAACACCTCCGCTCCCTCTTTTGATGGTGTATGTTTGGGCATTCGAACCTTTTCTTACCCGCTTTTTACAAACTATGCTCGGACATTCAAACCTTCTTGTAGCCGAACACATCCACTCTTACTTTTGATGATGTATGGTTGGGCATTCAAACCTACTTGTTGCCCGCTTTTCATTAATTTTGGGTGGACATTCACACCTTGTCACAGCCAAACACCTCCGCTCCCTGTTTTGATCATGTATGGTTGGACATTCGCACCTTTTCTCACCCGCTTTTTGCCAACTATGGTCGAATGTTCACAGCTTCCTCTCCACCATACTTGTATGGTGGGATATTCACACCCACTTGCATCCGACGACCTTTTGTTGATATTTAGTCGGTCATTCGCAGCTTACCCGCTTTTGGCAAACTATGGCCTTCATGCAGCCAAACACCTCTGATCTCGCTTTTGATGATGTAAGGTTGGGCATTCAGACCTTTCTTCACCTGCTTTTCACCAAATATAGTCGGACATTCACACCTTCTTGCAGCCGAACACTTCCGCTCCACCTTTTAGTGTTCTATCACACCTTTTTTTTCACCGCATTTTATAGATTATGGTTGGAAATTCTCAACCACTCTCATCCGAAGACCTCTCCTCCCGCTTTTGTTAATATATTTGAACTTTAGTCGGACATTCACACCTTCTTGCAGCTGAACCACCTCCGCTCCCTGTTTTGATCATGTATGGTCTGGCAATACTACCTTTTCTTACCCGTTTGTTAGTAATTATGGATGGACATTCACACCTACTTGCAGCCGAACACCACCTCTCCCGCTTTTGATGATGTATGGACCGGCATTCTTACCTTTTCTAACACATTTTTCAGCAATTATGGTCGGAGATTCACACTTACTCACAGCCGAACAACTCCGCTCCCGCATTTGATGGTGTATAGTTGGGCATTCTCACCCTTTCTCATCAGCTTTTTGCAAATTATGATCTGACATTCACACCTGCTTTTGATAATGTATGGTTGGGCATTCGCACCTTTTCTTACCCATTTTTCAGTAATTATGGGTGGACATTCACACCTTCTTGCAGCTGAACACCTCCTCTCCCGCTATTGATTGTGTACAGTCGGGTATTTTAACCTTTTCTTACCCGCTTTTTACCAAATATGGTTGGACATTCACACCGTCTTACAGCGGAACACCTCTGCTCCCGCTTTTGATGGTGTATAGTCAGGCATTTGAACCTTTTCTTACCCGCTTTTTACAAACTATGGTCGGACATTCAAACCTTCTTGTAGCCGAAAACCTCCGCTCCCTCTTTTGATTATACATTGTTGGGCATTCGCACCTTATTTACAAACTATAGTCAGACATTCACACCTTGCAGCTGAGCCACCTCAGCTCCCTGTTTTGATAGTGTATGTTCGGGCATTCGAACCTATTCTTACCCCCTTTTTACAAACTATGCTCGGAGATTCACACCTACTCACAGCCGAACAACTCCGCTCCCGCTTTTGATGATGTCTTGTCCGGCATTCTAATCTCTTCTAACACATTTTTCAGCAATTATGGTCGGACATTCACACCTACTCACAGCCGAACACTTCCGCTCCCGCATTTGATGGTGTATAGCCGGGTATTCTCACCCTTTCTCATCAGCTTTTTGCAAATTATGATCTGACATTCACACCTACTTGCAGTCGAACAGCTCTGCTCCCGCTTTTGATTATGTTTGGTTGGATATTCGAACCTTTTCTTAAGTGCTTTTTACAAACTTTGGTCGGACGTTCACACCTTCTTGCAGCCGAACACATCCACTTCCACTTTTGATGGTATATATTCGGGCATTCGAACCTTTTCTTACCCGCTTTTTACAAACCGTGGTCGGACTTTCACACCTTCTTGTAGCCAAACAACTCCGCTCCCGCTATTGATTGTGTACAGTCGGCTATTTTAACCTTTTCTTACCCGCTTTTTACCAACTATGGTCGGACATTTACACCTTCTTACAGCCGAACACATCCACTTCCACTTTTGATGGTATATATTCGGGCATTCAAACCTTTTCTTACCCGCTTTTTACAAACTATGGTCGGATATTCAAACCTTCTTGTAGCCGAACACATCCACTCCTGCTTTTGATGATGTATGGTTGGGCATTTTCATCTTTTCTTACCTATTTTTCAGTAATTATGGGTGGACATTCACACCTTCTTGCAGCTGAACAACTCCTCTCCCGCTTATGATCATGTGCGGTTTGATATTCGAAAATTTTCTTTCATGTTTTAAAGCAATTATTGATGGACATTCAAATCTTCTTGTAGCCGAACACATCCACTCCTGCTTTTGATGATGTATGGTTTGGCATTCGCACCCTTTTTTTACCCATTTTTCAGGAATTTTGGGTGGACATTCAGACCTTCTTGCAGCCGAAAACCTCCGCTCCCTCTTTTGATCATACATTGTCGGGCATTCGCACCTTATCTTACCCGCTTTTTACAAACTATAGTCAGACATTCACACCTTGCAGCTCCCTGTTTTGATCATATATGGTCTGGCAATACTAACTTTTCTTACCCGTTTGTGAGTAATTAATCCCAAAATATTGAGCATAAAATAAGTCTTTATGCTGATGATGTATTACTTTTCCTTCAGAACTCACAGACGTCTCTCAGTCACACGATCACACTCATAAATAAATTCTCAGCACTTTCTGACTACTCTATCAACTGGTCTAAGACCACAGTTCTGCCCATTAACTGTAGGGTCCATAATATACCTGCGATCACTTTACAGTCAGGAAATATTAGATATTTAGGCATAAATATTTCCTCCAGGCTCTCAGAGCTAACAAAGCTAAATTATGTGCAATTATTAAAGACAGTAGAGGACGATCTCTCGTTGGAAGTCCTTACCTATATCACTTATGGGGAGAGTTACATCCATTAAAATGATGATTCTACCAAAAGTTAACTATTTGTTCTCAATGATCCCCATAAAACCATCTGCTACTTGGTTTAAGTCACTAGATTCATGCATCTCCAAATTTCTGTGGAAAAACAAACCACCACGTATTAGTTTAAAAACCCTACAGAAGACCAAGGACAGTGGTGGATTAGATTTACCTCATTTTCAGCACTATTCCTTAGACAATAGGTTACAATATATATCAAAATGGTTTAAACCTTGTTGTTGTTACAGTTCCCAGAGACGTTGTAATCGTTGAGGATTCTATATTCACCCCCTCATTAGAGGCACGTAATGCAGATTGATGACACTGAATCTTCTTCTCTGTTCATTGCTGGCATCATTCCCAGCATCGTAAGTGTTCGTAGCATTGTTAGCCTCTTCTTCTGGATCTTGATATCGAGAATCCTTTTATATTTCTGGTTTGTCAGTCCTCTGTCTTCGTTCACCGGAGTCTTTGTCTTTTTGTCCTTGAGTTTGGTGATTTTTTCTTCTTTTGATGCCTTGACACAATGTGACAGGTGATACCACGTGGGAGATCCTGTAACTTGGATTGCTGTCCCTGTGCTGCGAAATGGCTGTGCTGCTCAAATGGTCTCTCCTTCATCATGGTTACATGCTGCCATTCCGACATCTCGCCATTCCGACATGGGTCTCCAATTGTCGGAATGGCGACACTTAATTTTTTATCAAACGTCCCACCATTCCGACACTTTTTTCCTCCTATGGTCGGAATGGCGGTATGTTTTTTGTTTTTTTTAACATACCGCCATTCCGACAGTTCCTTTTAATAGCCTATTTTTTACCCAAAACATTTTGCACTAATGATATGCCGGCGCAAATACGCCCTAAAGTTTGGCGCACAAGCTTTGCACATGCAGAGGCCACAGCCTTGCAAACAAACTTTAATAATCTATTATCAAAATCCCCTGAATTTCAAATATAAAAATACAGATATTAATGTAACTCTGGCGAGACTGAAACTGATTAAGCAGAAATACAGTGTCAGTGAGCTGTCACAGCAGCCAGCTGGAGCGGAGCTCTCCACAGAGCCCATGCGTCTTTTGAAAACCACCGCGGACTGCTTCTCCTCCTCCAGTTGCCGAGACTTTGTGTTTTTAATAACGCTTGTCTATAAACATGTGTTAAACATATAAATTGCATGAACAGAAAGAAGGGACTCACCTGTTGAGTAACACACATTTCCTTATACGGAAAGCCTTGTCGGAATGGTGGGACATTTGAACGTCAGAATAGCGGGATGTCGCAATGGTGGGATGTCGGAATGGTGGGACGTTTGCATGTCGGAATGGTGGTATGTAGGAATGGTGGTATGTCGGAATGGTGGGATGTCGGAATAGCGGGATGTCGGAATGGCGGGATTTCGGAATGGGTGTTGCCACCCCCTTCATCATATACACAGTTATTTATACATCACCTTCCACCATGAAGCGTTGTCCCTTTTTGTTTCTCTCTTTGTTCTTAAAATGCTGTTATGCATGTCTAAACCAATCCATTAAATTAGATCATTTTGGCAGTAAAGCGATCTACTATGTGCTTGGTCGCAAAGCTGCTCATCTGTGGTAAACAGCTCTTCAGAAAGGCATTCTTCAATTGATTTCACTAATTCTATGTAATAATTTTGTGATTTCCTACAAAACTACACTTCTTCTCCCATCTGTCTGAGTATTTAATATTGTCTGGGTCCCGTTAAAACATGTATTTTTCCCATCTAATTCCTTGTTTGCTTTAAAACAAGTATTCCCCATTTTCTATCCCTTCAGTAGCCAACCGGTTTGTATGGAGTACACTGGAGCAACTTGACTGATCAGTAAAACACTGCTTTTGTTGTCACCGCAAGGCTTCCCCCGTCGTTTGTTTCACTGAGACACTACTGAGTAACTATAACTCAACACAGTTTATACACATAACATTCATATACATACTAACAAACAAACAAACAATTATTTATCGCAATTTTCTCATCTCTGTTTGAACGTACACCCAGGTAAATATTCCTGTAGTCTTCTCATACCGACTATGGACCCATTCATTGTTTAACTTCACTGTTTTGCAAATCCTAATTGAATATTACACATTGACATTGAACTTTACTTGATAAGCAGGTCTTCATTGCATTCAGCAGCCTATATGTGAGCATCTATGTGTAAGCTGTTCTTCTTTGCATTTATCAGCAGCAAGCAATTCTTCATTGCACATGCATATGAAAATAGTAAAACAATTCCAATGCGTTAGCGAAACCTTCTATATCAGGAGTGTCCATCATGATGCTGGGAATAGAACCTCTTTCCCAGAATAGTTCAACCTTCATTACTCAACTGATCATAACTCCGCAATGAGCACATTTCAAAGTATCATTCCTCTACATATATTCAAAAATCTATGTGTAAATGTTTAATATTTTTTATATTTGTTGATGTCATTCTGTGTGCATGTGGCCTAAACCCAATCTCTGTGTGGCAATTTTAATTTAAACAAGTTGAACTCTGCCTCTGATCATTTAAAAAAGGTGTGTACCAATATCAACCTTTCTCAGGTAATTACTGATCCTACAAAACCAAAGAGATCCTTCAAGGTTGTCCCTGATTGGCTCAATCTTAACAAATCAAAGGTAGAAAATCCGCAGTATCTGAACTTGGTGTTAGTTATCACTGCTCAATAGCCTGTATCAGAATTGCAAAAATGAAAACATTAGGTCCACGCTTGGTATCCAGATCCTGAAACATCTCCATGAGCAGGCTTTTTTTTAACTGATCTGTTGAATAGTTATATGACACTGTTAAAATCCCAGATGAAGATCTAGCACTTGACCATTTTTGTAAATCTTCTAATTCCATAGTTGATAAACACGCCCCTTTTAAAAAGTATAGAACTTAGAACAGGTCTATCCCTGGCTTTCGGCAGAACTGTCTTCTTTACTTTTTTTTCCCCTTGTCCTGTTCAGCATTATGTCAGAAGAATTGTAGTCTGAATACCTTTGATGCCAAACAGATTTGTTTTGCCAAGGGAAGTTTTATAAATGTAAAGCTCCCCTTGATGCCCATTTATTTATTTCTGTTTACAATATATGACATGAACTGAACTGAACCGGACCGGGGGACAAGGAAAGCAGAAGAGGAAAGAAGAGGAAACAGAACAAAAATAGAAACAAAAACCAGACAACCAGCTGCTACACCTGTAAAAAACAAAACAGACAACAATCCATGGCCTATGAGGGGAATCCAGCCTTAGCGCCACCAGGAGCACCTGAAAGCAGACAAGCAGAGAAAAAACAAACAGACAAACAAACAAAAACAAGCACAAGAAGCGGCAATCGCATACAACACAGCTGTGGATATAGATGACCTGAGACGACATGATAATACATCAACTGCTTAGTGACCATGCTACTGGACTAATGAATGTGTGTGTGTGTGTGTGAGAACATGCAACACCCATGGCACAGGACCTACATGATAACCGTGCTTAGTTATGAGTGTATAAGCGTACAGGGCCACAATCCACAGCCCCCCCCCCCCCCCCCCCCCCCCCCCCCCCCAAGCAATCAGAAGCAGGCAGAGAGGGCCAAAAGACCCAGGCCACCAGCAGCCCCCACAGAGCACAGAACCCAGGCAGCCCACCGCAGGGGCAACCACGCATCCACCCAGAAGACTGCAGAGGAAGCCCCCGGAAAGAGCCCCCATAAGCATAGGGCAGAGGCACTCCGGGAACCAGGGGCAACAGCCCACCTACCCCGCCAGGCCCCAGCCGCCCAGACATGGGCCGTGCACTGGACCTGGGCCCCAGGAGCCCGAGCGCCCCCAAACCCCCCGGCAGAGGCCCCACCCAATACCCAGGAGGGCCAAGCGCCCCAGACAGCCACAAAGTGGGTCAGCGCCTGCCCCAGCGCCCCTGGCCAAGTGCCCTGGGAGTCAAGACGTGCCCACAGGTAGGTGAAGTCGCGAGCAGTGGGGAGAGGCAACGCTGATGCCCCATCGGGAGAAACACAGGCAGGCCAGGCGACAGCAAGTCCCAGATCCAGGCCCAATCATTACCACACACACTTTCACGTCCCATACATCCACACATCCACACATCCTACCTCCCTCGACTCTGCTGGGGTGTAGTGCAGCGGGCACACCAGGAGGCCAGCAACCCCCCAGCCACCACAGACCCCGAACCAGCAGAACAATTAATTAATCCTCCTGGCCCCTCCTGCCCCGAGCAGACATCAGGAAGCAGGGGTGTGCGAAGAAGACCCCTCCCCTCACCCTTCTGGCTCTTCAATATTTTCCCACCCCACTCAACCCAACCCCACCCAGGAGGACCTCTACAAAAAACAAACAAACAATAGTGAGAATAGTTTTCTTTGCGATACATAACACTGTGACAACCATGTGTGCTGAGTTAATTTCCATGTTGATGTTGTCTAAGTCACCCAGTATGCACAGTGTGGGGCATGCAGGGATGCTACACTTTAGCCATGTTGATAGGTCCTCACAGACTTCAAGCCAGAACTTCTGGACAGGCGCAGAAAACCACAAAGCGTGTGCATAATCATCAGGTGTGTTATCTGTGCAATGTGAGCAGATGTTTGAGTGTGTTAGACCCATCCTGAACATCCTTTGTCCTGTATAGTGTGTTCTATGAAGGATTTTGTATTGTATGAGCTGTAAATTAGGATTTCGAGTCTTTATGAAGGTGTTCAAACATATTTGTGGTTAGAAGCTATGACCAGAACTGATGGATAAATCTGCCTCCCATTTTGAGGATGGAAGAGACATTGTGTCATCTATCTTAGACAATAATTTATATATTTTTGATAGTAGTTTTGGGGTACAGATGCTTAGAAATTCTGCTACCCTAGTCGGGGGTTGTAAGTCTGGTTGGTGGAGGATATATCCATCCATCCATCCATCATCTGCCGCTTATCCGGGGGTCGGGTCGCGGGGGCAGCAGCTTGAGCAGAGAAACCCAGACGTCTCTGTCCCTGGCCACTTCCTCCAGCTCTTCCGGGGGGACCCCGGGGCGTTCCCAGGCCAGCCGAGAGACATAGTCTCTCCAACGTGTCCTGGGTCTCCCCCGGGTTCTCCTCCCAGTGCGACGTGCCCGGAACACCTCCCCAGGGAGGCGCCCAGGGGGCATCCTAACCAGATGCCCGAGCCACCTCATCTGGCTCCTCTCAATGCGGAGGAGCAGCGGTTCTACTCCGAGCCCCTCCCGGATGACTGAGCTTCTCACCCTATCTCTAAGGGAGAGCCCAGACACCCTGCGGAGGAAACCCATTTCGGCCGCTTGTATTCGCGATCTTGTTCTTTCGGTCACTACCCACAACTCGTGACCATAGGTGAGGATGGGAACGTAGATTGACCAGTAAGTAGAGAGCTTCGCATTCTGGCTCAGCTCCCTCTTCACAACGACGGGTCGGTGCAGAGCCTGCAACACTGCAGGCGCCGCACCGATCTGCCCGTCAATCTCCCGCTCCATTCGTCCGTCACTCGTGAACAAGACCCCGAGATACTTGAACTCCTCCTCTTGGGGAAGGATCTCATTCCCGACCCGGAGAGAGCATTCCACCCTTTTCCGGCTGAGAACCATAGTCTCGGATTTGGAGGTGCTGATTCTCATCCCAGCCGCTTCACACTCGGCTGCGAATCACTCCAGTGAGAGCTGAAGGTCACGGCCTGACGACGCTAACAGAACCACATCATCTGCAAAAAGCAGAGACCCGATTCTGAGGTCGCCAAATGGGACACCCTCAACGCCCTGGCTCCGCCTAGAAATTCTGTCCATAAAAGTTAGGAACAGAATCGGTGACAAAGGGAACCCCTGACGGAGTCCAACTCTCACCGGAAACGTATCCGACTTACTGCCGGCAATGCGGACCAAACTCTGGCACCGGTCATACAGAGACCGAACGGCCCCTATCAAGGGGTCCGGCACTCCATATTCCCGGAGCACCCCCCACAGGACTCCACGAGGGACACGGTCGAACGCTTTTTCCAAGTCCACAAAACACATGTAGACTGGTTGGGCGAACTCCCATGCACCCTCCAGGATCCTGCCGAGGGTATAGAGCTGGTCCACTGTTCCACGGCCAGGAAGAAAGCCACACTGCATCTCCTGAATCCGAGGCTCGATTATCCGACGGATCCTCCTCTCCAATACCCCCGAATAGACCTTACCAGGGAGGCTGAGGAGTGTGATACCCCTATAGTTGGAACACACCCTCCGGTCCCCCTTTTTAAAGAGGGGGACCACCACCCCAATCTGCCAGTCCAGAGGCACTGTCCCCGATGTCCACGCGATACTGCAGAGGCGTGTCAGCCAAGACAGTTTTTGCCTCAGCAACCGCCGAAGCCGTTGCCCGTCTGGCCCGTCGGTACCTATCAGCTTCTTCCAGGGTCCCACTGGCCAAAAAGGCCCGATAGGACTCCTTCTTCAGCTTGACGGCTTCCCTCACCACTGGTGTCCAACAGCAGGTTCGAGGGTTGCCACCACGACAGGCACCGACCACCTTACGGCCACAACTCCGACCAGCTGCCTCGGCAATGGAGTCACGGAACATGGCCCATTCGGACTCAATGTCCCCCACCTCAAATATGGTTGAAGCTCTGCCGGAGGTAGGAGTTAAAGCTCCTTCTGACGGGGGATTCTGACAAACGCTCCCAGCAGACCCTCACAATACGTTTGGGCCTGCCAGGTCTGATCGGCATCCTCCCCCACCAGCGGAGCCAAATCACCACCAGGTGGTGATCAGTTGACAGCTCCGCCCCTCTCTTCACCCGAGTGTCCAGGACATACGGCCGCAAGTCCGATGATACAACCACAAAGTCGATCATCGAACTGCGGCCAAGGGTGTCCTGGTGCCAAGTGCACATATGGACACCCTTATGCCTGAACATGGTGTTCGTTATGGACAGTCTATGACTGGCACAGAAGTCCAACAACATAACACCACTCTGATTCAGATCGGGGGGGCCGTTCCTCCCAATCACACCCCTCCAGGTCTCACTGTCATTGCCCACGTGAGCATTGAAGTCCCCCAGCAGAATGAGGGAGTCTCCGGTAGGAGCATTCTCCATTGCCTCCCCCAGAGACTCCAAAAAGGGTACTGGGGTAAACCCCAATGTACTGGCACACAGCCGGGGGGCAATAAGTATGCCCACACCTGCTCTGCGCCTCTCACCACGGGCAACTCCAGAGTGGAAGAGAGTCCAACCCCTCTCAAGAGTACTGGTTCCAGATCCCAAGCCGTGCGTCGAGGTGAGTCCGACTATATCTAATGGTCTGATGAAGTTTCAACAATAAACAACAAACTTTGTATTATGAGAAAGAACCAGACTCATTCTTCAGGAATCCGAAAATAAGCTCTATTTTACGAGTTATGCACGAATTCGGATTCTCCTATAAAACGAATTCCTTAACTCAAACCAAGTTAAGACTGCTTTGTCCTTCATATTTATTCATGTCTAATCAAGTTTCAATGATAAACAACGTTGTACTTTGTAGAATGAGAAAGAACTTCTTCAGCAATAAGCATCTCTCGACAAATGACGAAATACAGATTTTGCTATAAAATTAATTGCTATCAGCCTGACTTAAAACTGTTTGTCTTCCTTATTTATCCACTTCAAATCAAGTTTCAACAATTAAAAAAATTTTGTAGTTTGAGAAAGAACAGCTTAATCTTGAGCAATCAGTATAAAAAGAGGGTAAGCAAAGGTGCGAATGTCAAACCATACATGATCAAAACAGGGAGCGGAGGTGTTTGGCTGAGACAAGGTGTGAATGTCCACCCATAATTAATGAAAAGCGGGCAACAAGTAGGTTCGAATGCCCAACCATACATCATCAAAAGCAGGAGTGGATATGTTCGGCTACAAGAAGGTTTGAACGTCTGACCATAGTTTGTAAAAAGCGGGTAAGAAAAGGTTCGAATGCCCGAACATACACCATCAAAGGAGGGAGCGGAGGTGTTCCGCTGTAAGAAGGTGTGAATGTCCGACCATAGTTGGTAAAAAACGGGTAAGAAAAGGTTGAAATACCCGACTGTACACAATCAGTAGCGGGTGCGGAGTTGTTCGGCTACTAAAAGGTGTGAAAGTCCGACCATGGTTTGTAAAAAGCGGGTAAGAAAAGGTGCGAATGCCCGAAAATGTATGATCAAAAGAGGGAGCGGAGGTGTTCGGCTGCAAGAAGGTGTGAATGTACACCCATAATTACTGGAAAATGGGTAAGAAAAGGTGCGAATGCACAACTATACATAATCAAAAGCAGGAGTGGATGTGTTCGGCTACAAGAAGGTTTGAATGTCCGACCATAGTTTGTAAAAAGCGGGTAAGAAAAGGTTTGAATGCCCGAACATACACCATCAAAAGAGGGAGCGGAGGTGTTCCGCTGTAAGAAGGTGTGAATGTCCGACCATAGTTGGTAAAAAGCGGGTAAGAAAAGGTTAAAATACCCGACTGTACACAATCAATAGCGGGAGCGGAGTTGTTCGGCTACTAAAAGATGTGAAAGTCCGACTATGGTTTGTAAAAAGCGGGTAAGAAAAGGTGCTAATGCCCGACAATGTATGATCAAAAGAGGGAGCGGAGGTGTTCGGCTGCAAGAAGGTCTGAATGTCCAACCATAATTTGTAAAAACCGGGAAGGAAAGGCTCGAAAGCCCGACTATACACCATCAAAAGCGGGAGCAGAGTGGTTCAGCTGCAAGAAGGTCTGAATGTCCATCAATAATTGCTTTAAAACATGAAAGAAAATTTTCGAATATCATCCGCACATGATCATAAGAAGGAGAGGAGGTGTTCAGCTGCAAGAAGGTGTGAATGTCCACCCATAATTCCTGAAAAATGGGTAAAAAAAGGTGCGAATGCCCAACCATACATTATCAAAAGCAGGTGTGAATGTCAGATCATAATTTGCAAAAAGCTGATGAGAAAGGGTGAGAATGCCCGACTATACACCATCAAATGCGGGAGCGGAGGTGTTCAGCTCTGAGTAGGTGTGAATGTCCGACCATAATTGCTGAAAAATGTGTTAGAAAAGGAAAGAATGTCGGACCATACATCATCAAAAGCGAGAGAGGTGGTGTTCGGCTGCAAAAAGGTGTAAATGTTCGACTAAAGTTTGTAAAAAGCGGGTAAGACATGGTGCCAATGCCTGACAAGGTATGATCAAAACAGGGAGCGGAGGTGTTTGGCTGTGACAAGGTGTGAATGTCCACCCAAAATTAATGAAAAGCGGGCAAAAAGTAGGTTTGAATTCCCAAGCATACATCATCAAAAGAAGGAGTGGATGTGTTCGGCTACAAGAAGGTTTTAATGTCCGAGCATAGTTTGTAAAAAGCGGGTAAGAAAAGGTTCGAATGCCCAAACATACACCATCAAAAGAGGGAGCGGAGGTGTTCCGCTGTAAGAAGGTGTGAATGTCCGACCATAGTTGGTAAAAAGTGGGTAAGAAAAGGTTAAAATACCCGACTGTACACAATCAATAGGGGGAGCGGAGTTGTTCGGCTACAAGAAGGTGTGAAAGTCCAACCATGGTTTGTAAAAAGCTGGTAAGAAAAGGTTCGAATGCCCGAATATATACCATCAAAAGCGGAAGTGGAGGTGTTCGGCTGCAAGAAGGTGTGAACGTCCGACCAAAGTTTGTAAAAAGCAGTTAAGAAAAGGTTCGAATATCCAACCAAACATAATCAAAAGCGGGAGCAGAGCTGTTCGACTGCAAGTAGGTGTGAATGTCCAGCCATAATTACTCACAAACGGGTAAGAAAAGGTAGTATTGCCAGACCATACATGATCAAAAAAGGGAGCTGAGGTGGTTCAGCACCAAGGTGTGAATGTCTGACTATAGTTTGTAAAAAGCGGGTAAGATAAGGTGCGAATGCCCGACAATGTATAATCAAAAGAGGGAGCAGAGGTTTTCGGCTACAAGAAGGTTTGAATGTCCGACCATAGTTTGTAAAAAGCGGGTAAGAAAAGGTTCAAATGCCTGACTATACACCATCAAAAGCGGGAGCGGAGATGTTCCGCTGTAAGACGGTGTGAATGTCCAACCATTGTTGGTAAAAAGCGGGTAAGAAAAGGTTAAAATACCCGACTGTACACAATCAATAGCGGGAGTGGAGTTGTTCGGCTACAAGAAGGTGTGAAATTCCAACCATCGTTTGTAAAAAGCTGGTAAGAAAAGGTTCGAATGCCCGAATATATACCATCAAAAGCGGATGCGGAGGTGTTCGGCTGCAAGAAGGTGTGAACGTCCGACCAAAGTTGGCAAAAAGCAGTAAAGAAAAGGTTCGAATATCCAAACATAATTAAAAGCGAGAGAGATTGTGTTCAGCTGAAAGTAGGTGTGAATATCCAGCCATAATTACTCACAAACGGGTAAGAAAATGTAGTATTGCCAGACCATACATGATCAAAACAGGGAGCGGAGGTGGTTTAGCTGCAAAAAGGGGTGAATGTCCAACTAAAGTTCAAATATATTAACAAAAGCGGGAGGAGAGGTCTTCGGATTAGAGTGGTTGAAATTTCCAACCATAATCTATAAAATGCGGTGAAAAAAAAAAGTGTGAAGGAATGAATTTTATAGCAAAATCCGAAATCATGCATAACTCCGCAAAAGGAACGTATTGCTCAACCAAAGGGATGCTTCTTTTCTCATTCAGGGTAATATGAGGAACTTTATGCTTGATACATTTTAGACATGGATAACTATGAAGGACAAAGCAATTTTAACTTGGTTTGAGCAAAGCAATTCATTTTATAGGAAAATCCGAAATCGTGCAGGACTCATGAAAGTAAGCTTATTCTCGGATTCCTGATCCTCCAGTGTTGCTCTTTCCTATACTGCAAAATAAAGCCTTGTTCTTTGTTGAAATCGATATAGACATTGATAAATATGAAGGATAAAGCAGTTTCCACTTTGTTTGAGTGAAGGAATTAATTTTATAGCAAAATCCCAAATCAAGCAGAACGTATGAAAATAAGCTTGTTTTCGGATTCCTGATCCTTCAGTGTTGCTATTTCTTCTACTGCAAAATACAATGTTGTTCTTTGTTGAAGTCAATATAGACATTGATAAATATGAAGGACAAAGCAGTTTTAACATAGTTTGAGTAAAGGAATTCATTTTATACATAAAATCCCAAATCATGCAGAACGTACTAAAATAAGCTTATTCTCGGATTCCTGTTCCTTCAAGTGTTGCTCTTTCTACTACTGCAAAATACAATGTTGTTCTTTGTTGAAGTAAATCTAGACATTGATAAATATGAAGGACAAAGCAGTTTCCACTTTGTTTGAGGGAAGGAATTAATTTTATAGCAAAATCCCAAATCAAGCAGAACGTATGAAAATAAGCTTGTTTTCGGATTCCTGATCCTTCAGTGTTGCTATTTCTTCTACTGCAAAATACAATTTTGTTCTTTGTTGAAGTCAATCTAGACATTGATAAATATGAAGGACAAAGCAGTTTTAACATAGTTTGAGTAAAGGAATTCATTTTATACATAAAATCCCAAATCATGCAGAACGTATGAAAATAAGCTTATTCTCGGATTCCTGTTCCTTCAAGTGTTGCTCTTTCTACTTCTTCAAAATACAATGTTGTTCTTTGTTGAAGTCGATCTAGACATTGATAAATATGAAGGACAAAGCAGTTTTCACTTGGTTTGAGTGAAGGATTTGCAGCTGAAAACCTCGCTCCCGCTTTTGATTGTGTATAGTCGGGCTTTCGAGCCTTTTCTTACCCGGTTTTTAGAAATTATGGTTGGACATTCAGACCTTGCAGCCGAAGACCTCCACTCCCTCTTTTGATCATACATTGTCGGGCATTCGCACCTTGTCTTACCCGCTTTTTACAAACTATAGTCAGACATTCACACCTTGCAGCTGAACCACCTCAGCTCTCTGTTTTGATCATGTATGGTCTGGCAATACTACCTTTTCTTACCCCTTTGTGAGTAATTATGGCTGGACATTCACACCTACTTGCAGTCGAACAGCTCTGCTCCCGCTTTTGATGGTATATATTCGGGCATTCGAACCTTTTCTTAGCAGCTTTTTACAAACCATGGTTGAACTTTCACACCTTCTTGTAGCCGAACACCTCCGCTCCCGCTTTTGATGGTGTATAGTCAGGCATTTGAACCTTTTCTTACCCGCTTTTTACAAACTATGGTCGGACATTCAAACCTTCTTGTAGCCAAAAACCTCCGCTCCCTCTTTTGATCATACATTGTCGGGCATTCGCAACTTTTCTTACCCGGTTTTACAAACCATGGTCGGACTTTCACACATTCTTGTAGCCAAACACATCCGCTCCCGCTATTGATTGTGTACAGTCAGGTATTTTAACCTTTTCTTACCCGCTTTTTACCAACTATGGTCGGACATTCACACCGTCTTACAGCGGAACACCTCCGCTCCCGCTTTTGATGGTGTATTGTCAGGCATTTAAACCTTTTCTTACCCGCTTTTTACAAACTATGGTCGGACATTCAAACCTTCTTGTAGCCAAAAACCTCCGCTCCCTCTTTTGATCATACATTGTCGGGCATTCGCACCTTTTCTTACCCGTTTTTTACAAACCATGGTCGGACTTTCAAACCTTCTTGTAGCCCAACACATCCACTCCTGCTTTTGATGATGTATGTTTGGGCATTCGCACCTTTTCTTACCCATTTTTCAGTAATTATGGGTGGACATTCACACCTTCTTGCAGCTGAACACCTCCTCTCCCGCTTATGATGGTGTATAGTCGGGCTTTCGAGCCTTTTCTTACCCGGTTTTTACAAATTATAGTTGGACATTCAGACCTTCTTACAGCCGAAAACCTCCACTCCCTCTTTTGATCATACATTGTCGGGCATTAGCACCTTTTCTTACCCGCTTTTTACAAATCATAGTCGGACTTTCACATCTTTTAGTAGCCGAACAACTCCGCTCCCGCTATTGATTGTGTACAGTCGGGTATTTTAACCTTTTCTTACCCGCTTTTTACCAACTATGGTAGGACATTCACACCTTCTCACAGCGGAACACCTCCGCTCCCTCTTTTGATGGTGTATTTTCGGGCAGTCAAACCTTTTCTTACCTGCTTTTTACAAACTATGGTCAGACATTCAACCCTTCTTGGAGCCGAACACATCCACTCCTTCTTTTGATTATGTATAGTTGGACATTTTCACCTTTTCTTACCCATTTTTCAGTAATTATGGGTGTACATTCACACCTTCTTGCAGCCGAACACCTCCGCTCCCTCTTTTGATCATACATTTTCGGGCATTCGCACCTTTTCTTACCCGCTTTTTACAAACCATGGTCGGACTTTCACACCTTTTAGTAGCCGAACAACTCCGCACCCGCTACTGATTGTGTACAGTCGGGTATTTTAACCTTTTCTTGCCCGTTTTTTACCAACTACGGGCGGACATTCACACCTTCTTACAGCGGAACACCTCCGCTCCCTCCTTTGATGGTGTATGTTCGGGCATTCGAACCTTTTCTTACCCGCTTTTTACAAACTATGGTCAGACGTTCAACCCTTCTTGTAGCCGAACATATCCACTCCTGCTTTTGATGATGTTTGGTTGGGCATTCGAACCTACTTGTTGCCCGCTTTTCATTAATTATGGGTGGACATTCACACCTTGTCTCAGCCAAACACCTCCGCTCCCTGTTTTGATCATGTATGGTTTGACATTCGCACCTTTGCTTACCCTCTTTTTATACTGATTGCTCAAGATTAAGTTGTTCTTTCTCAAACTACAAAATTTTTTTAATTGTTGAAACTTGATTTGAAGTGGATAAATAAGGAAGACAAACAGTTTTAAGTCAGGCTGATAGCAATTAATTTTATAGCAAAATCTGTATTTCGTCATTTCTCGAGAGATGCTTATTGCTGAAGAAGTTCTTTCTCATTCTACAAAGTACAACGTTGTTTATCATTGAAACTTGATTAGACATGAATAAATATAAAGGACAAAGCAGTCTTAACTTGGTTTGAGTTAAGGAATTCGTTTTATAGGAGAATCCGAATTCGTGCATAACTCGTAAAATAGAGCTTATTTTCGGATTCCTGAAGAATGAGTCTGGTTCTTTCTCATAATACAAAGTTTGTTGTTTATTGTTGAAACTTCATCAGACCGTTAGATATAGTCGGACTCATCTCGACGCACGGCTTGGGATCTGGAACCAGTACTCTTGAGAGGGGTTGGACTCTCTTCCACTCTGGAGTTGCCCGTGGTGAGAGGCGCAGAGCAGGTGTGGGCATACTTATTGCCCCCCGGCTGTGTGCCAGTACATTGGGGTTTACCCCAGTGAACGAGAGGGTAGCCTCCCTCCGCCTTGGGTGGGGGGACGAGTCCTGACTGTTGTTTGTGCCTATGCGCCAAACAGCAGTTCAGAGTACCTACCCTTTTTGGAGTCTCTGGGGGAGGCACTGGAGAATGCTCCTACCGGAGACTCCCTCATTCTGCTGGGGGACTTCAATGCTCACGTGGGCAATGACAGTGAGACCTGGAGGGGTGTGATTGGGAGGAACGGCCCCCCCGATCTGAATCAGAGTGGTGTTATGTCGTTGGACTTCTGTGCCAGTCATAGACTGTCCATAACGAACACCATGTTTAGGCATAAGGGTGTCCATATGTGCACTTGGCACCAGGACACCCTTGGCCGCAGTTCGATGATCGACTTTGTGGTTGTATCATCGGACTTGCGGCCGTATGTCCTGGACACTCGGGTGAAGAGAGGGGCGGAGCTGTCAACTGATCACCACCTGGTGGTGAGGTGGCTCCGCTGGTGGGGGAGGATGCCGATCAGACCTGGCAGGCCCAAACGTATTGTGAGGGTCTGCTGGGAGCGTTTGTCAGAATCCCCCGTCAGAAGGAGCTTTAACTCCCACCTCCGGCAGAGCTTCAACCATATTTGAGGTGGGGGACATTGAATGGGCCATGTTCCGTGACTCCATTGCCGAGGCAGCTGGTCGGAGTTGTGGCCGTAAGGTGGTCGGTGCCTGTCGTGGCGGCAACCCTCGAACCTGCTGGTGGACACCAGTGGTGAGGGAAGCCGTCAAGCTGAAGAAGGAGTCCTATCGGGCCTTTTTGGCCAGTGGGACCCTGGAAGAAGCTGATAGGTACCGACGGGCCAGACGGGCCGCGGCTTCGGCGGTTGCTGAGGCAAAAACTCGGGCCTGGGAGGAGTTCGGTGAGACCATGGAGAACGATTTCCGGACGGCCTCGAAAAGATTCTGGTCCACCATCCGGCGTCTCAGGGGGGGGAAGCGGCTCACAGTCAACACTGTTTACAGTGGGGACGGGGCTTTGCTGACCTCAACTCGGGATGTTGTGAGTCGGTGGGGGGAGTACTTCGAGGAACTCCTCAATCCTACCAACACGTGCTCGGAAGAGGCAGAGTCGGAGAGCTCGGAGACGGGGCCTCCAATTTCTGGGGCTGAGGTTGCCGAGGTGGTTAAAAAGCTCCTCGGTGGCAAGGCCCCGGGGGTGGATGAGGTCCGTCCTGAGTTTCTCAAGGCTCTGGATGTTGTAGGGCTGTCTTGGCTGACACGCCTCTGCAGTATCGCGTGGACATCGGGGACAGTGCCTCTGGACTGGCAGATTGGGGTGGTGGTCCCCCTCTTTAAAAAGGGGGACCGGAGGGTGTGTTCCAACTATAGGGGTATCACACTCCTCAGCCTCCCTGGTAAGGTCTATTCGGGGGTATTGGAGAGGAGGATCCGTCGGATAATCGAGCCTCGGATTCAGGAGATGCAGTGTGGCTTTCGTCCTGGCCGTGGAACAGTGGACCAGCTCTATACCCTCGGCAGGATCCTGGAGGGTGCATGGGAGTTCGCCCAACCAGTCTACATGTGTTTTGTGGACTTGGAGAAAGCGTTCGACCGTGTCCCTCGTGGAGTCCTGTGGGGGGTGCTCCGGGAATATGGAGTGCCGGACCCCTTGATAGGGGCCGTTCGGTCTCTGTATGACCGGTGCCAGAGTTTGGTCCGCATTGCCGGCAGTAAGTCGGATACGTTTCCGGTGAGAGTTGGACTCCGTCAGGGCTGCCCTTTGTCACCGATTCTGTTCCTAACTTTTATGGACAGAATTTCTAGGCGGAGCCAGGGCGTTGAGGGTGTCCCATTTGGCGACCTCAGAATCGGGTCTCTGCTTTTTGCAGATGATGTGGTTCTGTTAGCGTCGTCAGGCCGTGACCTTCAGCTCTCACTGGAGTGATTCGCAGCCGAGTGTGAAGCGGCTGGGATGAGAATCAGCACCTCCAAATCCGAGACTATGGTTCTCAGCCGGAAAAGGGTGGAATGCTCTCTCCGGGTCGGGAATGAGATCCTTCCCCAAGAGGAGGAGTTCAAGTATCTCGGGGTCTTGTTCACGAGTGACGGACGAATGGAGCGGGAGATTGACGGGCGGATCGGTGCGGCGCCTGCAGTGTTGCAGGCTCTGCACCGACCCGTCGTTGTGAAGAGGGAGCTGAGCCAGAAGGCAAAGCTCTCTACTTACTGGTCAATCTACGTTCCAATCCTCACCTATGGTCACGAGTTGTGGGTAGTGACCGAAAGAACAAGATCGCGAATACAAGCGGCCGAAATGGGTTTCCTCCGCAGGGTGTCTGGGCTCTCCCTTAGAGATAGGGTGAGAAGCTCAGTCATCCGGGAGGGGCTCGGAGTAGAACCGCTGCTCCTCCGCATTGAGAGGAGTCAGATGAGGTGGCTCGGGCATCTGGTTAGGATGCCCCCTGGGCGCCTCCCTGGGGAGGTGTTCCGGGCACGTCGCACTGGGAGGAGACCCCGGGGGAGACCCAGGACACGTTGGAGAGACTATGTCTCTCGGCTGGCCTGGGAACGCCTCGGGGTCCCCCCGGAAGAGCTGGAGGAAGTGGCCGGGGACAGAGACGTCTGGGTTTCTCTGCTCAAGCTGCTGCCCCCGCGACCCGACCCCCGGATAAGCGGCAGATGATGGATGGATGGATGGATATATCCTCCACCAACCAGACTTACAACCCCCGACTAGGGTAGCAGAATTTCTAAGCATCTGTACCCCAAAACTACTATCAAAAATATATAAATTATTGTCTAAGATAGATGACGTGATGTAGTGGATGGGGCCACGTAGGTGGTCCCCTTTGGTTGCACTCTGCAGTTTCCTGCCCCTGTTTTAATTACACCTTAGACATTACTACTTATCAAACACACTCACACACACACATTAGGTCTTGGGGGGTGGTTACACTGAGTGGCATCTGGTGGGCGGGGCTCTTTGGGTATGTAGGCTGCCCAGAGTGCCACGCTCCCAGTTCTACAAGTTTGGCTGCCCCTCAATTTTAATTGCTCACTATTAGAAAATATTGAAGAGCCAGAAGGGTGAGGGGAGGGGTCTTCTTCGCACACCCCTGCTTCCTGGTGTCTGCTCGGGGCAGGAGGGGCCAGGAGGATTAATTAATTTTTCTGCTGGTTCGGGGTCTGTGGTGGCTGGGGGGTTGCTGGCCTCCTGGTGTGCCCGCTGCACTACACCCCAGCAGAGTCGAGGGAGGTAGGATGTGTGGATGTGTGGATGTATGGGACGTGAAAGTGTGTGTGGTAATGATTGGGCCTGGATCTGGGACTTGCTGTCGCCTGGCCTGCCTGTGTTTCTCCCGATGGGGCATCAGCGTTGCCTCTCCCCACTGCTCGCGACTTCAACCACCTGTGGGCACGTCTTGACTCCCAGGGCACTTGGCCAGGGGCGCTGGGGCAGGCGCTGACCCACTTTGTGGCTGTCTGGGGCGCTTGGCCCTCCTGGGTATTGGGTGGGGCCTCTGCCGGGGGGTTTGGGGGCGCTCGGGCTCCTGGGGCCCAGGTCCCGGAGTGCCTCTGCCCTATGCTTATGGGGGCTCTTTCCGGGGGCTTCCTCTGCAGTCTTCTGGGTGGATGCGTGGTTGCCCCTGCGGTGGGCTGCCTGGGTTCTGTGCTCTGTGGGGGCTGCTGGTGGCCTGGGTCTTGTGGCCCTCTCTGCCTGCTTCTGATTGCTTGGGGGGGGGGCTGTGGATTGTGGCCCTGTACGCTTATACACTCATAACTAAGCACGGTTATCATGTAGGTCCTGTGCCATGGGTGTTGCATGTTCTCACACACACACACACACATTCATTAGTCCAGTAGCATGGTCACTAAGCAGTTGATGTATTATCATGTCGTCTCAGGTCATCTATATCCACAGCTGTGTTGTATGCGATTGCCGCTTCTTGTGCTTGTTTTTGTTTGTTTGTCTGTTTGTTTTTTCTCTGCTTGTCTGCTTTCAGGTGCTCCTGGTGGCGCTAAGGCTGGATTCCCCTCATAGGCCATGGATTGTTGTCTGTTTTGTTTTTTACAGGTGTAGCAGCTGGTTGTCTGGTTTTTGTTTCTATTTTTGTTCTGTTTCCTCTTCTTTCCTCTTCTGCTTTCCTTGTCCCCCGGTCCGGTTCAGTTCAGTTCATGTAATATATTGTAAACAGAAATAAATAAATGGGCATCAAGGGGAGCTTTACATTTATAAAACTTCCCTTGGCAAAACAAATCTGTTTGGCATCAAAGGTATTCAGACTACAATTCTTCTGACATAATGCTGAACAGGACAAGGGGAAAAAAAAGTAAAGAAGACAGTTCTGCCGAAAGCCAGGGATAGACCTGTTCTAAGTTCTATACTTTTTAAAAGGACGTGTTTATCAACTATGGAATTAGAAGATTTACAAAAATGGTCAAGTGCTAGATCTTCATCTGGGATTTTAACAGTGTCATATAACTATTCAACAGATCAGTTAAAAAAAAGCCTGCTCATGGAGATGTTTCAGGATCTGGATACCAAGCGTGGACCTAATGTTTTCATTTTTGCAATTCTGATACAGGCTATTGAGCAGTGATAACTAACACCAAGTTCAGATACTGCGGATTTTCTACCTTTGATTTGTTAAGATTGAGCCAATCAGGGACAACCTTGAAGGATCTCTTTGGTTTTGTAGGATCAGTAATTACCTGAGAAAGGTTGATATTGGTACACACCTTTTTTAAATGATCAGAGGCAGAGTTCAACTTGTTTAAATTAAAATTGCCACACAGAGATTGGGTTTAGGCCACATGCACACAGAATGACATCAACAAATATAAAAAATATTAAACATTTACACATAGATTTTTGAATATATGTAGAGGAATGATACTTTGAAATGTGCTCATTGCGGAGTTATGATCAGTTGAGTAATGAAGGTTGAACTATTCTGGGAAAGAGGTTCTATTCCCAGCATCATGATGGACACTCCTGATATAGAAGGTTTCGCTAACGCATTGGAATTGTTTTACTATTTTCATATGCATGTGCAATGAAGAATTGCTTGCTGCTGATAAATGCAAAGAAGAACAGATTACACATAGATGCTCACATATAGGCTGCTGAATGCAATGAAGACCTGCTTATCAAGTAAAGTTCAATGTCAATGTGTAATATTCAATTAGGATTTGCAAAACAGTGAAGTTAAACAATGAATGGGTCCATAGTCGGTATGAGAAGACTACAGGAATATTTACCTGGGTGTACGTTCAAACAGAGATGAGAAAATTGCGATAAATAATTGTTTGTTTGTTAGTATGTATATGAATGTTATGTGTATAAACTGTGTTGAGTTATAGTTACTCAGTAGTGTCTCAGTGAAACAACCGACGGGGGAAGCCTTGCGGTGACAACAAAAGCAGTGTTTTACTGATCAGTCAAGTTGCTCCAGTGTACTCCATACAAACTGGTTGGCTACTGAAGGGATAGAAAATGGGGAATACTTGTTTTAAAGCAAACAAGGAATTAGATGGGAAAAATACATGTTTTAACGGGACCCAGACAATATTAAATACTCAGACAGATGGGAGAAGAAGTGTAGTTTTGTAGGAAATCACAAAATTATTACATAGAATTAGTGAAATCAATTGAAGAATGCCTTTCTGAAGAGCTGTTTACCATAGATGAGCAGCTTTGCGACATTGTAGATCGCTTTACTGCCAAAATGATCTAATTTAATGGATTGGTTTAGACATGCATAACAGCATTTTAAGAACAAAGAGAGAAACAAAAAGGGACAACGCTTCATGGTGGAAGGTGATGTATAAATAACTGTGTATATGATGAAGGGGGTGGCAACACCCATTCCGAAATCCAGCCATTCCGACATCCCGCTATTCCGACATCCCACCATTCCGACATCCCACCATTCCGACATCCCACCATTCCGACATGCAAACGTCCCACCATTCCGACATCCCACCATTGCGACATCCCGCTATTCTGACGTTCAAATGTCCCACCATTCCGACAAGGCTTTCCGTATAAGGAAATGTGTGTTACTCAACAGGTGAGTCCCTTCTTTCTGTTCATGCAATTTATATGTTTAACACATGTTTATAGACAAGCGTTATTAAAAACACAAAGTCTCGGCAACTGGAGGAGGAGAAGCAGTCCGCGGTGCTTTTTAATCACACACTCCAATGCCACTTGTTTCAACTTCCGAAAATTTAATCCAGGAAAAAAAGGCTTACAAACATGGACCAAAACGGCTCCATAACACGCACAAGAATCCAAAAGAAATGAAAGTTAACTAAAAGAAAGCAAATAAACAGTATGAAGTGGTCAAAATTGGTTTTACGCATGCCTATGTGCGTCTGGCACATGCGTCTTCGGGCTCTCCCACGTTGGTTTGTGGATGAAAGCTATATGTTCAGCTGTAATGTCATGTAAAAACAATCTCTACATGACATTTACTCCCAGGTGTGACCAGTTAGGTCCTTAAGATATCAACAGGCTGTATAAAGCTACAACCGTTGCGGCTGTGTGTTTGTGCCAAATGCGCAAAACCCATCCGCGCTTCCCAAAATTGGAGTGAGTACTCATAAATCACGTGAATAACATGAATAAACGTTTTTACTGCATTTTGTTGTGTTTTATACGTTCTATGCTGTCATTTCTCTCTTCTCCTATTGGCAAGGCAAGGCAGAGTGCTCGCAACTGTGTCCTGTGCAGTAGCCGTGATATCTGTAATTGCAATTATTACTTTTGCCTATGATGACAGCGTGCAAAAGACGCATGGGCTCTGTGGAGAGCTCCGCTCCAGCTGGCTGCTGTTACAGCTCACTGACACTGTATTTCTGCTTAATCAGTTTCAGTCTCGCCAGAGTTACATTAATATCTGTATTTTTATATTTGAAATTCAGGGGATTTTGATAATAGATTATTAAAGTTTGTTTGCGAGGCTGTGGCCTCTGCATGTGCAAAGCTTGTGCGCCAAACTTTAGGGCGTATTTGCGCCGGCATATCATTAGTGCAAAATGTTTTTGGTAAAAAATAGGCTATTAAAAGGAACTGTCGGAATGTTAAAAAAAAAAAAAAAAACATACCGCCATTCCGACCATAGGAGGAAAAAAGTGTCGGAATGGTGGGACGTTTGATAAAAAATTAAGTGTCGCCATTCCGACAATTGGAGACCCATGTCGGAATGGCGAGATGTCGGAATGGCAGCATGTAACCATGATGAAGGAGAGACCATTTGAGCAGCACAGCCATTTCGCAGCACAGGGACAGCAATCCAAGTTACAGGATCTCCCACGTGGTATCACCTGTCACATTGTGTCAAGGCATCAAAAGAAGAAAAAATCACCAAACTCAAGGACAAAAAGACAAAGACTCCGGTGAACGAAGACAGAGGACTGACAAACCAGAAATACAAAAGGATTCTCGATATCAAGATCCAGAAGAAGAGGCTAACAATGCCACGAACACTTACGATGCTGGGAATGATGCCAGCAATGAACAGAGAAGAAGATTCAGTGTCATCAATCTGCATTACGTGCCTCTAATGAGGGGGTGAATATAGAATCCTCAACGATTACAACGTCTCTGGGAACTGTGACAACAACAAGGTTTAAACCATTTTGGTATATATTGTAACCTATTGTCTAAGGAATAGTGCTGAAAATGAGGTAAATCTAATCCACCACTGTCCTTGGTCTTCTGTAGGGTTTTTAAACTAATACGTGGTGGTTTGTTTTTCCACAGAAATTTGGAGATGCATGAATCTAGTGACTTAAACCAAGTAGCAGATGTTTTTATGGGGATCATTGAGACAAACCATCAAATGCGGGAGCGGAAGTGTTCGGCTGTGAGTAGGTGTGAATGTCCGACCATAATTGCTGAAAAATGTGTTAGAAGAGACTAGAATGCCGGACAAGACATCATCAAATGCGGGAGAGGAGTTGTTTGGCTGTGAGTAGGTGTGAATCTCCGAGCATAGTTTGTAAAAAGGGGGTAAGAATAGGTTCGAATGCCCGAACATACACTATCAAAACAGGGAGCTGAGGTGGCTCAGCTGCAAGGTGTGAATGTCTGACTATAGTTTGTAAATAAGGTGCGAATGCCCAACAATGTATAATCAAAAGAGGGAGCGGAGGTTTTCGGCTACAAGAAGGTTTGATTGTCCGACCATAGTTTGTAAAAAGCGGGTAAGAAAAGGTTCAAATGCCTGACTATACACCATCAAAAGCGGGAGCAGAGGTGTTCCGCTGTAAGACGGTGTGAATGTCCGACCATAGTTGGTAAAAAGCGGGTAAGAAAAGGTTAAAATACCCGACTGTACACAATCAATAGCGGGAGAGGAGGTGTTCAGCTGCAAGAAGGTGTGAATGTCCACCCATAATTACTGAAAAATGGGTAAGAAAAGGTGCGAATGCCCAACCATACATTATCAAAAGCAGGTGTGAATGTCAGATCATAATTTGCAAAAAGCTAATGAGAAAGGGTGAGAATGCCCGACTATACACCATCAAATGCGGGAGCGGAGTTGTTCGGCTGTGAGTAAGTGTGAATCTCCGACCATAATTGCTGAAAAATGTGTTAGAAAAGGTAAGAATGCCGGTCCATACATCATCAAAAGCGGGAGAGGTGGTGTTCGGCTGCAAGTAGGTGTGAATGTCCAGCCATAATTACTAACAAACGGGTATGAAAAGGTAGTATTGCCAGACCATACATGATCAAAACAGTACAATACAACATTGTATTTTGCAGTAGAAGAAATAGCAACACTGAAGGATCAGGAATCCGAAAACAAGCTTATTTTCATACGTTCTGCATGATTTGGGATTTTATGTATAAAATGAATTCCTTCACTCAAACCAAGTTAAAACTGCTTTGTCCTTCATATTTATCAATGTCTAGATCGACTTCAACAAAGAACAACATTGTATTTTGCAGTAGAAGAAAAAACAACACTGAAGGATCAGGAATCCGAGAATAAGCTTCTTTTCATACGTTCTGCATGATTTGGGATTTTATGTATAAAATTAATTCCTTCACTCAAACCAAGTGAAAACTGCTTTGTCCTTCATATTTATCAATGTCTAGATTTACTTCAACAAAGAACAACATTGTATTTTCCAGTAGTAGAAAGAGCAACACTGAAGGATCAGGAATTCGAGAATAAGCTTATTTTCATACGTTCTGCATGATTTGGGATTTTATGTATAAAATGAATTCCTTTACTCAAACTATGTTAAAACTGCTTTGTCCTTCATATTTATCAATGTCTAGATTGACTTCAACAAAGAACAACATTGTATTTTGTAGTAGAAGAAATAGCAACACTGAAGGATCAGGAATCCGAAAACAAGCTTATTTTCATACGTTCTGCATGATTTGGGATTTTGCTATAAAATTAATTCCTTCACTCAAACAAAGTGGAAACTGCTTTGTCCTTCATATTTATCAATGTCTATATCGATTTCAACAAAGAACAAGGCTGTATTTTGCAGTATAGGAAAGAGCAACACTGGAGGATCAGGAATCCGAGAATAAGCTTACTTTCATGAGTCCTGCACGATTTCGGATTTTCCTATAAAATGAATTGCTTTGCTCAAACCAAGTTAAAATTTCTTTGTCCTTCATAGTTATCCATGTCTAAAATGTATCAAGCATAAAGTTCCTCATATTACCCTGAATGAGAAAGAAGCATCCCTTTGGTTGAGCAATACGTTCCTTTTGCGGAGTTATGCATGATTTCGGATTTTGCTATAAAATTCATTCCTTCACACCTTTTTTTTCACCGCATTTTATAGATTATGGTTGGAAATTTCAACCACTCTAATCCGAAGACCTCTCCTCCCGCTTTTGTTAATATATTTGAACTTTAGTTGGACATTCACCCCTTTTTGCAGCTAAACCACCTCCGCTCCCTGTTTTGATCATGTATGGTCTGGCAATACTACATTTTCTTACCCGTTTGTGAGTAATTATGGCTGGATATTCACACCTACTTGCAGCTGAACACAATCTCTCTCGCTTTTAATTATGTTTGGATATTCGAACCTTTTCTTTACTGCTTTTTGCCAACTTTGGTCGGACGTTCACACCTTCTTGCAGCCGAACACCTCCGCTTCCGCTTTTGATGGTATATATTCGGGCATTCGAACCTTTTCTTACCAGCTTTTTACAAACGATGGTTGGACTTTCACACCTTCTTGTAGCCGAACAACTCCGCTCCCGCTATTGATTGTGTACAGTCGGGTATTTTAACCTTTTCTTACCCGCTTTTTACCAACTATGGTCGGACATTCACACCGTCTTACAGCGGCACATCTCCGCTCCCACTTTTGATGGTGTATAGTCAGGCATTTGAACCTTTTCTTATCCGCTTTTTACAAACTATGGTCGGACATTCAAACCTTCTTGTAGCAAAAAACCTCTGCTCCCTCTTTTGATTATACATTGTCGGGCATTCGCACCTTATCTTACCCGCTTTTTACAAACTATAGTCAGACATTCACACCTTGGTGCTGAACCACCTCAGCTCCCTGTTTTGATCATGTATGGTCTGGCAATACTACCTTTTCTTACCCGTTTGTGAGTAATTATGGCTGGACATTCACACCTACTTGCAGTCGAACAGCTCTGCTCCCGCTTTTGATTATGTTTGGTTGGATATTCGAACCTTTTCTTAACTGCTTTTTACAAACTTTGGTCGGACGTTCACACCTTCTTGCAGCGGAACACCTCCACTTCCGCTTTTGATGGTATATATTCGGGCATTCGAACCTTTTCTTACCAGCTTTTTACAAACCATGGTTGGACTTTCACACCTTCTTGTAGCCGAACAACTCCGCTCCCCCTATTGATTGTGTACAGTCGGGTATTTTAACCTTTTCTTACCCGCTTTTTACAAACTATGCTCGGACATTCAAACCTTCTTGTAGCCGAACACATCCACTCCTGCTTTTGATGATGTATGGTTGGGCATTCTTACCTTTTCTAACACATTTTTCAGCAATTATGGTCGGAGATTCACACTTACTCACAGCCGAACAACTCCGCTCCCGCATTTGATGGTGTATAGTCGGGCATTCTCACCCTTTCTCATCAGCTTTTTGCAAATTATGATCTGACATTCACACCTGCTTTTGATAATGTATGGTTGGGCATTCACACCTTTTCTTACCCATTTTTCAGTAATTATGGGTGGACATTCACACCTTCTTGCAGCTGAACACCTCCTCTCCCGCTATTGATTGTGTACAGTCGGGTATTTTAACCTTTTCTTACCCTCTTTTTACCAAATATGGTCGGACATTCACACCGTCTTACAGCGGAACACCTCCGCTCCCGCTTTTGATGGTGTATAGTCAGGCACTTGAACCTTTTCTTACCCGCATTTTACAAACTATGGTCGGACATTCAAACCTTCTTGTAGCCGAAAACCTCCGCTCCCTCTTTTGATTATACATTGTCGGGCATTCGCACCTTATCTTACCCGCTTTTTACAAACTATAGTCAGACATTCACACCTTGGTGCTGAACCACCTCAGCTCCCTGTTTTGATCATGTATGGTCTGGCAATACTACCTTTTCTTACCCGTTTGTGAGTAATTATGGCTGGACATTCACACCTACTTGCAGTCGAACAGCTCTGCTCCCGCTTTTGATGATGTTTGGTTGGATATTCGAACCTTTTCTTAACTGCTTTTTACAAACTTTGGTCGGACGTTCACACCTTCTTGCAGCCGAACACCTCCGCTTCCACTTTTGATGGTATATATTCGGGCATTCGAACCTTTTCTTAGCAGCTTTTTACAAACCATGGTTGGACTTTCACACCTTCTTGTAGCCGAACAACTCCTCTCCCGCTATTGATTGTGTACAGTCAGGTATTTTAACCTTTTCTTACCCGCTTTTTACCAACTATGGTCGGACATTCACACCGTCTTACAGCGGAACACCTCCGCTCCCGCTTTTGATGGTGTATTGTCAGGCATTTGAACCTTTTCTTACCCGCTTTTTACAAACTATGGTCGGACATTCAAACCTTCTTGTAGCCAAAAATCTCCGCTCCCTCTTTTGATCATACATTGTCGGGCATTCGCACCTTTTCTTACCCGTTTTTTACAAACCATGGTCGGACTTTCAAACCTTCTTGTAGCCCAACACATCCACTCCTTCTTTTGATGATGTATGTTTGGGCATTCGCACCTTTTCTTACCCATTTTTCAGTAATTATGGGTGGACATTCACACCTTCTTGCAGCTGAACACCTCCTCTCCCGCTTATGATGGTGTATAGTCGGGCTTTCAAGCATTTTCTTACCCGGTTTTTACAAATTATAGTTGGACATTCAGACCTTCTTACAGCCGAAAACCTCCACTCCCTCTTTTGATCATACATTGTCGGGCATTAGCACCTTTTCTTACCCGCTTTTTACAAACCATAGTCGGACTTTCACATCTTTTAGTAGCCGAACAACTCCGCTCCCACTATTGATTGTGTACAGTCGGGTATTTTAACCTTTTCTTACCCGCTTTTTACCAACTATGGTCGGACATTCACACCTTCTCACAGCGGAACACCTCCGCTCCCTCTTTTGATGGTGTATGTTCGGGCAGTCAAACCTTTTCTTACCTGCTTTTTACAAACTATGGTCAGACATTCAACCCTTCTTGGTGCCGAACACATCCACTCCTGCTTTTGATTATGTATAGTTTGGCATTCGCACCTTTTCTTACCCATTTTTCAGTAATTATGGGTGTACATTCACACCTTCTTGCAGCCGAACACCTCCGCTCCCTCTTTTGATCATACATTTTCGGGCATTCGCACCTTTTCTTACCCGCTTTTTACAAACCATGGTCGGACTTTCACACCTTTTAGTAGCCGAACAACTCCGCACCCGCTACTGATTGTGTACAGTCGGGTATTTTAACCTTTTCTTACCCGTTTTTTACCAACTACGGGCGGACATTCACACCTTCTTACAGCGGAACACCTCCGCTCCCTCCTTTGATGGTGTATGTTCGGGCATTCGAACCTTTTCTTACCCGCTTTTTACAAACTATGGTCAGACGTTCAAACCTTCTTGTAGCCGAACATATCCACTCCTGCTTTTGATGATGTATGGTTGGGCATTCGAACCTACTTGTTGCCCGCTTTTCATTAATTATGGGTGGACATTCACACCTTGTCTCAGCCAAACACCTCCGCTCCCTGTTTTGATCATGTATGGTTTGACATTCGCACCTTTGCTTACCCTCTTTTTATACTGATTGCTCAAGATTAAGTTGTTCTTTCTACAAACTACAAATTTTTTTTAATTGTTGAAACTTGATTTGAAGTGGATAAATAAGGAAGACAAACAGTTTTAAGTCAGGCTGATAGCAATTAATTTTATAGCAAAATCTGTATTTCGTCATTTGTCGAGAGATGCTTATTGCTGAAGAAGTTCTTTCTCATTCTACAAAGTACAACGTTGTTTATCATTGAAACTTGATTAGACATGAATAAATATGAAGGACAAAGCAGTCTTAACTTGGTTTGAGTTAAGGAATTCGTTTTATAGGAGAATCCGAATTCGTGCATAACTCGTAAAATAGAGCTTATTTTCGGATTCCTGAAGAATGAGTCTGGTTCTTTCTCATAATACAAAGTTTGTGGTTTATTGTTGAAACTTCATCAGACCGTTAGATATAGTCGGACTCATCTCGACGCACGGCTTGGGATCTGGAACCAGTACTCTTGAGAGGGGTTGGACTCTCTTCCACTCTGGAGTTGCCCGTGGTGAGAGGCGCAGAGCAGGTGTGGGCATACTTATTGCCCCCCGGCTGTGTGCCAGTACATTGGGGTTTACCCCAGTGAACGAGAGGGTAGCCTCCCTCCGCCTTGGGTGGGGGGACGAGTCCTGACTGTTGTTTGTGCCTATGCGCCAAACAGCAGTTCAGAGTACCTACCCTTTTTGCAGTCTCTGGGGGAGGCACTGGAGAATGCTCCTACCGGAGACTCCCTCATTCTGCTGGGGGACTTCAATGCTCACGTGGGCAATGACAGTGAGACCTGGAGGGGTGTGATTGGGAGGAACGGCCCCCCCGATCTGAATCAGAGTGGTGTTATGTTGTTGGACTTCTGTGCCAGTCATAGACTGTCCATAACGAACACCATGTTCAGGCATAAGGGTGTCCATATGTGCACTTGGCACCAGGACACCCTTGGCCGCAGTTCGATGATCGACTTTGTGGTTGTATCATCGGACTTGCGGCCGTATGTCCTGGACACTCGGGTGAAGAGAGGGGCGGAGCTGTCAACTGATCACCACCTGGTGGTGAGGTGGCTCCGCTGTTGGGGGAGGATGCCGATCAGACCTGGCAGGCCCAAACGTATTGTGAGGGTCTGCTGGGAGCGTTTGTCAGAATCCCCCATCAGAAGGAGCTTTAACTCCCACCTCCGGCAGAGCTTCAACCATATTTGAGGTGGGGGACATTGAATGGGCCATGTTCCGTGACTCCATTGCCGAGGCAGCTGGTCGGAGTTGTGGCCGTAAGGTGGTCGGTGCCTGTCGTGGCGGCAACCCTCGAACCTGCTGGTGGACACCAGTGGTGAGGGAAGCCGTCAAGCTGAAGAAGGAGTCCTATCGGGCCTTTTTGGCCAGTGGGACCCTGGAAGAAGCTGATAGGTACCGACGGGCCAGACGGGCCGCGGCTTCGGCGGTTGCTGAGGCAAAAACTCGGGCCTGGGAGGAGTTCGGTGAGACCATGGAGAACGATTTCCGGACGGCCTCGAAAAGATTCTGGTCCACCATCCGGCGTCTCAGGGGGGGGAAGCGGCTCACAGTCAACACTGTTTACAGTGGGGACGGGGCTTTGCTGACCTCAACTCGGGATGTTGTGAGTCGGTGGGGGGAGTACTTCGAGGAACTCCTCAATCCTACCAACACGTGCTCGGAAGAGGCAGAGTCGGAGAGCTCGGAGACGGGGCCTCCCATTTCTGGGGCTGAGGTTGCCGAGGTGGTTAAAAAGCTCCTCGGTGGCAAGGCAAGGGTGGATGAGGTCCGTCCTGAGTTTCTCAAGGCTCTGGATGTTGTAGGGCTGTCTTGGCTGACACGCCTCTGCAGTATCGCGTGGACATCGGGGACAGTGCCTCTGGACTGGCAGATTGGGGTGGTGGTCCCCCTCTTTAAAAAGGGGGACCGGAGGGTGTGTTCCAACTATAGGGGTATCACACTCCTCAGCCTCCCTGGTAAGGTCTATTCGGGGGTATTGGAGAGGAGGATCCGTCGGATAATCGAGCCTCGGATTCAGGAGATGCAGTGTGGTTTTCGTCCTGGCCGTGGAACAGTGGACCAGCTCTATACCCTCGGCAGGATCCTGGAGGGTGCATGGGAGTTCGCCCAACCAGTCTACATGTGTTTTGTGGACTTGGAGAAAGCGTTCGACCGTGTCCCTCGTGGAGTCCTGTGGGGGGTGCTCCGGGAATATGGAGTGCCGGACCCCGTTCTGTTAGCGTCGTCAGGCCGTGACCTTCAGCTCTCACTGGAGTGATTCGCAGCCGAGTATGAAGCGGCTGGGATGAGAATCAGCACCTCCAAATCCGAGACTATGGTTCTCAGCCGAAAAAGGGTGGAATGCTCTCTCCGGGTCGGGAATGAGATCCTTCCCCAAGAGGAGGAGTTCAAGTATCTCGTGGTCTTGTTCACGAGTGACGAACGAATGGAGCGGGAGATTGACGGGCGGGTCGGTGCAGAGCCTGTGAAGAGGGAGCTGAGCCAGAAGGCGAAGCTCTCTACTTACTGGTCAATCTACGTTCCCATCCTCACCTATGGTCACGAGTTGTGGGTAGTGACCGAAAGAACAAGATCGCGAATACAAGCGGCCGAAATGGGTTTCCTCCGCAGGGTGTCTGGGCTCTCCCTTAGAGATAGGGTGAGAAGCTCAGTCATCCGGGAGGGGCTCGGAGTAGAACCGCTGCTCCTCCGCATTGAGAGGAGTCAGATGAGGTGGCTCGGGCATCTGGTTAGGATGCCCCCTGGGCACCTCCCTGGGGAGGTGTTCCGGGCACGTCCCACTGGGAGGAGACCCCGGGGGAGACCCAGGACACGTTGGAGAGACTATGTCTCTCGGCTGGCCTGGGAACGCCTCGGGGTCCCCCCGGAAGAGCTGGAGGAAGTGGCCGGGGACAGAGACGTCTGGGTTTCTCTGCTCAAGCTGCTGCCCCCGCGACCCGACCCCCGGATAAGCGGCAGATGATGGATGGATAGATGGATATATCCTCCACCAACCAGACTTACAACCCCCGACTAGGGTAATTTCTAAGCATCTGTACCCCAAAACTACTATCAAAAATATATAAATTATTGTCTAAGATAGATGACGTGATGTAGTGGATGGGGCCACGTAGGTGGTCCCCTTTGGTTGCACTCTGCAGTTCCCTGCCCCTGTTTTAATTACACCTTAGACATTACTACTTATCAAACACACTCACACACACACATTAGGTCTTGGGGGGTGGTTACACTGAGTGGCATCTGGTGGGCGGGGCTCTTTGGGTATGTAGGCTGCCCAGAGTGCCGCGCTCCCAGTTCTACAAGTTTGGCTGCCCCTCAATTTTAATTGCTCACTATTAGAAAATATTGAAGAGCCAGAAGGGTGAGGGGAGGGGTCTTCTTCGCACACCCCTGCTTCCTGGTGTCTGCTCGGGGCAGGAGGGGCCAGGAGGATTAATTAATTTTTCTGCTGGTTCGGGGTCTGTGGTGGCTGGGGGGTTGCTGGCCTCCTGGTGTGCCCGCTGCACTACACCCCAGCAGAGTCGAGGGAGGTAGGATGTGTGGATGTGTGGATGTATGGGACGTGAAAGTGTGTGTGGTAATGATTGGGCCTGGATCTGGGACTTGCTGTCGCCTGGCCTCCCTGTGTTTCTCCCGATGGGGCATCAGCGTTGCCTCTCCCCACTGCTCGCGACTTCACCCACCTGTGGGCACGTCTTGACTTGACACTTGGCCAGGGGCGCTGGGGCAGGCGCTGACCCACTTTGTGGCTGTCTGGGGCGCTTGGCCCTCCTGGGTATTGGGTGGGTTCTCTGCCGGGGGGTTTGGGGGCGCTCGGGCTCCTGGGGCCCAGGTCCCGGAGTGCCTCTGCCCTATGCTTATGGGGGCTCTTTCCGGGGGCTTCCTCTGCAGTCTTCTGGGTGGATGCGTGGTTGCCCCTGCGGTGGGCTGCCTGGGTTCTGTGCTCTGTGGGGGCTGCTGGTGGCCTGGGTCTTGTGGCCCTCTCTGCCTGCTTCTGATTGCTTGGGGGGGGGCTGTGGATTGTGGCCCTGTACGCTTATACACTCATAACTAAGCACGGTTATCATGTAGGTCCTGTGCCATGGGTGTTGCATGTTCTCACACACACACACACACATTCATTAGTCCAGTAGCATGGTCACTAAGCAGTTGATGTATTATCATGTCGTCTCAGGTCATCTATATCCACAGCTGTGTTGTATGCGATTGCCGCTTCTTGTGCTTGTTTTTGTTTGTTTGTGTGTTTGTTTTTTCTCTGCTTGTCTGCTTTCAGGTGCTCCTGGTGGCGCTAAGGCTGGATTCCCCTCATAGGCCATGGATTGTTGTCTGTTTTGTTTTTTACAGGTGTAGCAGCTGGTTGTCTGGTTTTTGTTTCTATTTTTGTTCTGTTTCCTCTTCTTTCCTCTTCTTCTTTCCTTGTCCCCCGGTCCGGTTCAGTTCAGTTCATGTCATATATTGTAAACAGAAATAAATAAATTGGCATCAAGGGGAGCTTTACATTTATAAAACTTCCCTTGGCAAAACAAATCTGTTTGGCATCAAAGGTATTCAGACTACAATTCTTCTGACATAATGCTGAACAGGAAAAGGGGAAAAAAAAGTAAAGAAGACAGTTCTGCCGAAAGCCAGGGATAGACCTGTTCTAAGTTCTATACTTTTTAAAAGGGGCGTGTTTATCAACTATGGAATTAGAAGATTTACAAAAATGGTCAAGTGCTAGATCTTCATCTGGGATTTTAACAGTGTCATATAACTATTCAACAGATCAGTTAAAAAAAAGCCTGCTCATGGAGATGTTTCAGGATCTGGATACCAAGCTTGGACCTAATGTTTTCATTTTTGCAATTCTGATACAGGCTATTGAGCAGTGATAACTAACACCAAGTTCAGATACTGCGGATTTTCTACCTTTGATTTGTTAAGATTGAGCCAATCAGGGACAACCTTGAAGGATCTCTTTGGTTTTGTAGGATCAGTAATTACCTGAGAAAGGTTGATATTGGTACACACCTTTTTTAAATGATCAGAGGCAGAGTTCAACTTGTTTAAATTAAAATTGCCATGGGTTTAGGCCACATGCACACAGAATGACATCAACAAATATAAGAAATATTAAACATTTACACATAGATTTTTGAATATATGTAGAGGAATGATACTTTGAAATGTGCTCATTGCGGAGTTATGATCAGTTGAGTAATGAAGGTTGAACTATTCTGGGAAAGAGGTTCTATTCCCAGCATCATGATGGACACTCCTGATATAGAAGGTTTCGCTAACGCATTGGAATTGTTTTACTATTTTCATATGCATGTGCAATGAAGAATTGCTTGCTGCTGATAAATGCAAAGAAGAACAGCTTACACATAGATGCTCACATATAGGCTGCTGAATGCAATGAAGACCTGCTTATCAAGTAAAGTTCAATGTCAATGTGTAATATTCAATTAGGATTTGCAAAACAGTGAAGTTAAACAATGAATGGGTCCATAGTCGGTATGAGAAGACTACAGGAATATTTACCTGGGTGTACGTTCAAACAGAGATAAGAAAATTGCGATAAATAATTGTTTGTTTGTTTGTTAGTATGTATAGGAATGTTATGTGTATAAACTGTGTTGAGTTATAGTTACTCAGTAGTGTCTCAGTGAAACAACCGACGGGGGAAGCCTTGCGGTGACAACAAAAGCAGTGTTTTACTGATCAGTCAAGTTGCTCCAGTGTACTCCATACAAACTGGTTGGCTACTGAAGGGATAGAAAATGGGGAATACTTGTTTTAAAGCAAACAAGGAATTAGATGGGAAAAATACATGTTTTAACGGGACCCAGACAATATTAAATACTCAGACAGATGGGAGAAGAAGTGTAGTTTTGTAGGAAATCACAAAATTATTACATAGAATTAGTGATATCAATTGAAGAATGCCTTTCTGAAGAGCTGTTTACCATAGATGAGCAGCTTTGCAACCAAGCACATTGTAGATCGCTTTACTGCCAAAATGATCTAATTTAATGGATTGGTTTAGACATGCATAACAGCATTTTAAGAACAAAGAGAGAAACAAAAAGGGACAACGCTTCATGGTGGAAGGTGATGTATAAATAACTGTGTATATGATGAAGGGGGTGGCAACACCCATTCCGAAATCCAGCCATTCCGACATCCCGCTATTCCGACATCCCACCATTCCGACATCCCACCATTCCGACATACCACCATTCCGACATGCAAACGTCCCACCATTCCGACATCTCACCATTGCGACATCCCGCTATTCTGACGTTCAAATGTCCCACCATTCCGACAAGGCTTTCCGTATAAGGAAATGTGTGTTACTCAACAGGTGAGTCCCTTCTTTCTGTTCATGCAATTTATATGTTTAACACATGTTTATAGACAAGCGTTATTAAAAACACAAAGTCTCGGCAACTGGAGGAGGAGAAGCAGTCCGCGGTGGTTTTTAATCACAAACTCCAATGCCACTTGTTTCAACTTCCGAAAATTTAATCCAGGAAAAAAAGGCTTACAAACATGGACCAAAACGGCTCCATAACACGCACAAGAATCCAAAAGAAACGAAAGTTAACTAAAAGAAAGCAAATAAACAGTATGAAGTGGTCAAAATTGGTTTTACGCATGCCTATGTGCGTCTGGCACATGCGTCTTCGGGCTCTCCCACGTTGGTTTGTGGATGAAAGCTATATGTTCAGCTGTAATGTCATGTAAAAACAATCTCTACATGACATTTACTCCCAGGTGTGACCAGTTAGGTCCTTAAGATATCAACAGGCTGTATAAAGCTACAACCGTTGCGGCTGTGTGTTTGTGCCAAATGCGCAAAACCCATCCGCGCTTCCCAAAATTGGAGTGAGTACTCATAAATCACGTGAATAACATGAATAAACGTTTTTACTGCATTTTGTTGTGTTTTATACGTTCTATGCTGTCATTTCTCTCTTCTCCTATTGGCAAGGCAAGGCAGAGTGCTCGCAACTGTGTCCTGTGCAGTAGCCGTGATATCTGTAATTGCAATTATTACTTTTGCATATGATGACAGCGTGCAAAAGACGCATGGGCTCTGTGGAGAGCTCCGCTCCAGCTGGCTGCTGTGACAGCTCACTGACACTGTATTTCTGCTTAATCAGTTTCAGTCTCGCCAGAGTTACATTAATATCTGTATTTTTATATTTGAAATTCAGGGGATTTTGATAATAGATTATTAAAGTTTGTTTGCGAGGATGTGGCCTCTGCATGTGCAAAGCTTGTGCGCCAAACTTTAGGGCGTATTTGCGCTGGCATATCATTAGTGCGAAATGTTTTGGGTAAAAAATAGGCTATTAAAAGGAACTGTCGGAATGTTAAAAAAAAAAAAAAACATACCGCCATTCCTACCATAGGAGGAAAAAAGTGTCGGAATGGTGGGACGTTTGATAAAAAATTAAGTGTCGCCATTCCGACAATTGGAGACCCATGTCGGAATGGCGAGATGTCGGAATGGCAGCATGTAACCATGATGAAGGAGAGACCATTTGAGCAGCACAGCCATTTCGCAGCACAGGGACAGCAATCCAAGTTACAGGATCTCCCACGTGGTATCACCTGTCACATTGTGTCAAGGCATCAAAAGAAGAAAAAATCACCAAACTCAAGGACAAAAAGACAAAGACTCCGGTGAACGAAGACAGAGGACTGACAAACCAGAAATACAAAAGGATTCTCGATATCAAGATCCAGAAGAAGAGGCTAACAATGCCACGAACACTTACGATGCTGGGAATGATGCCAGCAATGAACAGAGAAGAAGATTCAGTGTCATCAATCTGCATTACGTGCCTCTAATGAGGGGGTGAATATAGAATCCTCAACGATTACAACGTCTCTGGGAACTGTGACAACAACAAGGTTTAAACCATTTTGGTATATATTGTAACCTATTGTCTAAGGAATAGTGCTGAAAATGAGGTAAATCTAATCCACCACTGTCCTTGGTCTTCTGTAGGGTTTTTAAACTAATACGTGGTGGTTTGTTTTTCCACAGAAATTTGGAGATGCATGAATCTAGTGACTTAAACCAAGTAGCAGATGGTTTTATGGGGATCATTGAGAACAAATAGTTAACTTTTGGTAGTATCATCATTTTAATGGATGTAACTCTCCCCATAAGTGATATAGGTAAGGACTTCCAACGAGAGATCGTCCTCTACTGTCTTTAATAATTGCACATAATTTAGCTTTGTTAGCTCTGAGAGCCTGGAGGAAATGTTTATGCCTAAATATCTAATATTTCCTGACTGTAAAGTGATCACAGGTATATTATGGACCCTACAGTTAATGGGCAGAACTGTGGTCTTAGACCAGTTGATAGAGTAGTCAGAAAGTGCTGAGAATTTATTTATGAGTGTGATCGTGTGACTGAGAGACGTCTGTGAGTTCTGAAGGAAAAGTAATACATCATCAGCATAAAGACTTATTTTATGCTCAATATTTTGGGATTAATTACTCACAAACGGGTAAGAAAAGGTAGTATTGCCAGACCATACATGATCAAAACAGGGAGCGGAGGTGGTTCAGCTGCAAGGTGTGAATGTCTGACTAAAGTTTGTAAAAAGCGGGTAAGATAAGGTGCGAATGCCCGACAATGTATGATCAAAAGAGGGAGCGGAGGGTTTTGGCTACAAGAAGGTTTGAATGTCCGACCATAGTGTGTAAAAAGCGGGTAAGAAAAGGTTACCATACATCATCAAAAGCAGGAGTGGATGTGTTCGGCTACAAGAAGATTTGAATGTCCATCAATAATTGCTTTAAAACATGAAAGAAAATTTTCGAATATCAAACCGCACATGATCATAAGCGGGAGAGGAGTTGTTCAGCTGCAAGAAGGTGTGAATGTCCACCCATAATTACTGAAAAATGGGTAAGACAAGGTGAAAATGCCCAACCATACATCATCAAAAGCAGGAGTGGATGTGTTCGGCTACAAGAAGGTTTGAATGTCCGACCATAGTTTGTAAAAAGCGGGTAAGAAAAGGTTCGAATGCCCGAACATAGACCATCAAAAGAGGGAGCGGAGGTGTTCCGCTGTAAGAAGGTGTAAATGTCCGACCATAGTTGGTAAAAAGCGGGTAAGAAAAGGTTAAAATACCCGACTGTACACAATCAATAGCGGGAGCGGAGTTGTTTGGCTACAAGAAGGTGTGAAAGTCCGACCACGGTTTGTAAAAAGCGGGTAAGAAAAGGTTCGAATGCCCGAATATATACCATCAAAAGTGGAAGTGGATGTGTTCGGCTGCAAGAAGGTGTGAACGTCCGACCAAAGTTTGTAAAAAGCAGTTAAGAAAAGGTTCGAATATCCAACCAAACATAATCAAAAGCGGGAGCAGAGCTGTTCGACTGCAAGTAGGTGTGAATGTCAGATCATAATTTGCAAAAAGCTGATGAGAAAGGGTGAGAATGCCCGGCTATACACCATCAAATGCGGGAGCGGAAGTGTTCGGCTGTGAGTAGGTGTGAATGTCCGACCATAATTGCTAAAAAATGTGTTAGAAGAGACTAGAATGCCGGACAAGACATCATCAAATGCGGGAGCGGAGTTGTTCGGCTGTGAGTAGGTGTGAATCTCCGAGCATAGTTTGTAAAAAGGGGGTAAGAATAGGTTCGAATGCCCAAACATACACTATCAAAACAGGGAGCTGAGGTGGCTCAGCTGCAAGGTGTGAATGTCTGACTATAGTTTGTAAATAAGGTGCGAATGCCCAACAATGTATAATCAAAAGAGGAAGCGGAGGTTTTCGGCTACAAGAAGGTTTGATTGTCCGACCATAGTTGGTAAAAAGCGGGTAAGAAAAGGTTAAAATACCCGACTGTACACAATCAATAGCGGGAGCGGAGTTGTTTGGCTACAAGAAGGTGTGAAAGTCCGACCACGGTTTGTAAAAAGCGGGTAAGAAAAGGTTCGAATGCCCGAATATATACCATCAAAAGTGGAAGTGGATGTGTTCGGCTGCAAGAAGGTGTGAACGTCCGACCAAAGTTTGTAAAAAGCAGTTAAGAAAAGGTTCGAATATCCAACCAAACATAATCAAAAGCGGGAGCAGAGCTGTTCGACTGCAAGTAGGTGTGAATGTCAGATCATAATTTGCAAAAAGCTGATGAGAAAGGGTGAGAATGCCCGGCTATACACCATCAAATGCGGGAGCGGAAGTGTTCGGCTGTGAGTAGGTGTGAATGTCCGACCATAATTGCTAAAAAATGTGTTAGAAGAGACTAGAATGCCGGACAAGACATCATCAAATGCGGGAGCGGAGTTGTTCGGCTGTGAGTAGGTGTGAATCTCCGAGCATAGTTTGTAAAAAGGGGGTAAGAATAGGTTCGAATGCCCGAACATACACTATCAAAACAGGGAGCTGAGGTGGCTCAGCTGCAAGGTGTGAATGTCTGACTATAGTTTGTAAATAAGGTGCGAATGCCCAACAATGTATAATCAAAAGAGGAAGCGGAGGTTTTCGGCTACAAGAAGGTTTGATTGTCCGACCATAGTTTGTAAAAAGCGGGTAAGAAAAGGTTCAAATGCCTGACTATACACCATCAAAAGCGGGAGCAGAGGTGTTCCGCTGTAAGACGGTGTGAATGTCCGACCATATTTGGTAAAAAGCGGGTAAGAAAAGGTTAAAATACCCGACTGTACACAATCAATAGCGGGAGAGGAGGTGTTCAGCTGCAAGAAGGTGTGAATGTCCACCCATAATTACTGAAAAATGGGTAAGAAAAGGTGCGAATGCCCAACCATACATTATCAAAAGCAGGTGTGAATGTCAGATCATAATTTGCAAAAAGCTGATGAGAAAGGGTGAGAATGCCCGACTATACACCATCAAATGCGGGAGCGGAGTTGTTCGGCTGTGAGTAAGTGTGAATCTCCGACCATAATTGCTGAAAAATGTGTTAGAAAAGGTAAGAATGCCGGTCCATACATCATCAAAAGCAGGAGAGGTGGTGTTCGGCTGCAAGTAGGTGTGAATGTCCAGCCATAATTACTAACAAACGGGTAAGAAAAGGTAGTATTGCCAGACCATACATGATCAAAACAGGGAGCGGAGGTGGTTCAGCTGCAAGAAGGTGTGAATGTCCGACTAAAGTTCAAATATATTAACAAAAGCGGGAGGAGAGGTCTTCGGATGAGAGTGGTTGAGAATTTCCAACCATAATCTATAAAATGCGGTGAAAAAAAAGGTGTGATAGAACACTAAACGGTGGAGCGGAAGTGTTCGGCTGCAAGAAGGTGTGAATGTCCGACTATATTTGGTGAAAAGCAGGTGAAGCAAGGTCTGAATGCCCAACCTTACATCATCAAAAGCGAGATCAGAGGTGTTTGGCTGCATGAAGGCCATAGTTTGCCAAAAGCGGGTAAGCTGCGAATGACCGACTAAATATCAACAAAAGGTCTTCGGATGCAAGTGGGTGTGAATATCCCACCATACAAGTATGGTGGAGAGGAAGCTGTGAACAGCCGACCATAGTTGGCAAAAAGCGGGTGAGAAAAGGTGCGAATGTCCAACCATACATGATCAAAACAGGGAGCGGAGGTGTTTGGCTGTAACAAGGTGTGAATGTCCACCCAAAATTAATGAAAAGCAGGCAACAAGTAGGTTTGAATGCCCAACCATACATCATCAAAAGCAGGAGTGGATGTGTTCGGCTACAAGAAGGTTTGAATGTCCGAGCATAGTTTGTAAAAAGCGGGTAAGAAAAGGTTCGAATGCCCAAACATACACCATCAAAAGAGGGAGCGGAGGTGTTCCGCTGTAAGACGGTGTGAATGTCCGACCATAGTTGGTAAAACACGGGTAAGAAAAGGTTAAAATACCCGACTGTACACAATCAATAGCGGGAGAGGAGGTGTTTGGCTACAAGAATGTGTGACAGTCCAACCATGGTTTGTAAAAAACGGGTAAGAAAAGGTGCGAATGCCCGACAATGTATTATCAAAAGAGGGAGCGGAGGTTTTCGGCTACAAGAAGGTTTGAATGTCCGACCATAGTTTGTAAAAAGCGGGTAAGAAAAGGTTCAAATGCCTGACTATACACCATCAACAGCGGGAGCGGAGGTGTTCGGCTACAAGAAGGTGTGAAAGTTCAACCATGGTTTGTAAAAAGCTGCTAAGAAAAGGTTCGAATGCCCGAATATATACCATCAAAAGCGGAAGCGGAGGTGTTCGGCTGCAAGAAGGTGTGAACGTCCGACCAAAGTTTGTAAAAAGCAGTTAAGAAAAGGTTCGAATGCCCGAATATATACCATCAAAAGCGGGAGCAGAGCTGTTCGACTGCAAGTAGGTGTGAATGTCCAGCCATATTTACTCACAAACGGGTAAGAAAAGGTAGTATTGCCAGACCATACATGATCAAAACAGGGAGCTGAGGTGGTTCAGCTGCAAGGTGTGAATGTCTGACTATAGTTTGTAAAAAGCGGGTAAGACAAGGTGCGAATGCCCGACAATGTATGATCAAAAGAGGGAGTGGAGGTCTTCGGCTGCAAGGTCTGAATGTCCAACCATAATTTCTAAAAACCGGGTAAGAAAAGGCTCGAAAGCCCGACTATACACAATCGAAAGCGGGAGCGGGAGGTTTTCAGCTGCAAATCCTTCACTCAAACCAAGTGAAAACTGCTTTGTCCTTCATATTTATCAATGTCTAGATCGACTTCAACAAAGAACAACATTGTACTTTGCAGTAAAGAAAGAGCAAATCAAAAGTTTTAGGAATCCGAGAATAAGCTTATTTTCATTAGTTCTGCACGATTATTGATTTTACTATAAATGAATGCCTTCACTCAAACTATGTTAAAACTTCTTTGTCCTTCATATTTATCAATGTCTAGATTGACTTCAACAAAGAACAACACTGGATTTTGTAGTAGAAGAAAGAGCAACACTGAAGGATCAGTAATCCGAGAATAAGCTTATTTTCATACGTTCTGCATGATTTGGGATTTTATGTATAAAATGAATTCCTTCACTCAAACCAAGTTAAAACTGCTTTGTCCTTCATATTTATCAATGTCTAGATCGACTTCAACAAAGAACAACATTGTACTTTGCAGTAGAAGAAAAAACAACACTGAAGGATCAGGAATCCGAGAATAAGCTTATTTTCATACGTTCTGCATGATTTGGGATTTTATGTATAAAATTAATTCCTTCACTCAAACCAAGTGAAAACTGCTTTGTCCTTCATATTTATCAATGTCTAGATTTACTTCAACAAAGAACAACATTGTATTTTGCAGTAGTAGAAAGAGCAACACTGAAGGATCAGGAATTCGAGAATAAGCTTATTTTCATACGTTCTGCATGATTTGGGATTTTATGTATAAAATGAATTCCTTTACTCAAACTATGTTAAAACTGCTTTGTCCTTCATATTTATCAATGTCTAGATTGACTTCAACAAAGAACAACATTGTATTTTGTAGTAGAAGAAATAGCAACACTGAAGGATCAGGAATCCGAAAACAAGCTTATTTTCATACGTTCTGCATGATTTGGGATTTTGCTATAAAATTAATTCCTTCACTCAAACAAAGTGGAAACTGCTTTGTCCTTCATATTTATCAATGTCTATATCGATTTCAACAAAGAACAAGGCTGTATTTTGCAGTATAGGAAAGAGCAACACTGGAGGATCAGGAATCCGAGAATAAGCTTACTTTCATGAGTCCTGCACGATTTCGGATTTTCCTATAAAATGAATTGCTTTGCTCAAACCAAGTTAAAATTGCTTTGTCCTTCATAGTTATCCATGTCTAAAATGTATCAAGCATAAAGTTCCTCATATTACCCTGAATGAGAAAGAAGCATCCCTTTGGTTGAGCAATACGTTCCTTTTGCGGAGTTATGCATGATTTCGGATTTTGCTATAAAATTCATTCCTTCACACCTTTTTTTTTCACCGCATTTTATAGATTATGGTTGGAAATTTCAACCACTCTAATCCGAAGACCTCTCCTCCCGCTTTTGTTAATATATTTGAACTTTAGTTGGACATTCACCCCTTTTTGCAGCTAAACCACCTCCGCTCCCTGTTTTGATCATGTATGGTCTGGCAATACTACATTTTCTTACCCGTTTGTGAGTAATTATGGCTGGATATTCACACCTACTTGCAGCTGAACACAATCTCTCTCGCTTTTAATTATGTTTGGATATTCGAACCTTTTCTTACCAGCTTTTTACAAACGATGGTTGGACTTTCACACCTTCTTGTAGCCGAACACATCCACTCCCGCTATTGATTGTGTACAGTCGGGTATTTTAACATTTTCTTACCCGCTTTTTACCAACTATGGTCGGACATTCACACCGTCTTACAGCGGAACATCTCCGCTCCCGCTTTTGATGGTGTATAGTCAGGCATTTGAACCTTTTCTTACCCGCTTTTTACAAACTATGGTGGGACATTCAAACCTTCTTGTAGCCGAAAACCTCTGCTCCCTCTTTTGATTATACATTGTCGGGCATTCGCACCTTATCTTACCCGCTTTTTACAAACTATAGTCAGACATTCACACCTTGGTGCTGAACCACCTCAGCTCCCTGCTTTGATCATGTATGGTCTGGCAATACTACCTTTTCTTACCCGTTTGTGAGTAATTATGGCTGGACATTCACACCTACTTGCAGTCGAACAGCTCCACTCCCGCTTTTGATTATGTTTGGTTGGATATTCGAACCTTTCTTAACTGCTTTTTACAAACTTTGGTCGGACGTTCACACCTTCTTGCAGCCGAAAACCTCCACTTCCGCTTTTGATGGTATATATTCGGGCATTCGAACCTTTTCTTACCAGCTTTTTACAAACCATGGTTGGACTTTCACACCTTCTTGTAGCCGAACAACTCCGCTCCCCCTATTGATTGTGTACAGTCGGGTATTTTAACCTTTTCTTACCCACTTTTTACCAACTATGGTCGGACATTCACACCTTCTTACAGCGGAACACCTCCGCTCCCTCTTTTGATGGTGTATGTTTGGGCATTCGAACCTTTTCTTACCCGCTTTTTACAAACTGTGGTCGGACATTCAAACCTTCTTGTAGCCAAACATATCCACTCCTTCTTTTGATGATGTATGCTTGGGCATTCAAACCTACTTTTTGCCCGATTTTCATTAATTTTGGGTGGACATTCACACCTTGTCACAGCCAAACACCTCCGCTCCCTGTTTTGATCATGTATGGTTGGACATTCGCACCTTGTCTCACCCGCTTTTTGCAAACTATGGTCGGCTGTTCACAGCTTCCTCTCCACCATACTTGTATGGTGGGATATTCACACCCACTTGCATCCGAAGACCTTTTGTTGATATTTAGTCGGTCATTCGCAGCTTACCCGCTTTTGGCAAACTATGGCCTTCATGCAGCCAAACACCTCTGATCTCGCTTTTGATGATGTAAGGTTGGGCATTCAGACCTTGCTTCACCTGCTTTTCACCAAATATAGTCGGACATTCACACCTTCTTGCAGCCGAACACTTCCGCTCCACCTTTTAGTGTTCTATCACACCTTTTTTTTCACCGCATTTTATAGATTATGGTTGGAAATTCTCAACCACTCTCATCCGAAGACCTCTCCTCCCGCTTTTGTTAATATATTTGAACTTTAGTCGGACATTCACACCTTCTTGCAGCTGAACCACCTCCGCTCCCTGTTTTGATCATGTATGGTCTGGCAATACTACCTTTTCTTACCCGTTTGTGAGTAATTATGGCTGGACATTCACACCTACTTGCAGTCGAACAGCTCCGCTCCCGCTTTTGATTATGTTTGGTTGGATATTCGAACCTTTTCTTAACTGCTTTTTACAAACTTTGGTCGGACGTTCACACCTTCTTGCAGCCGAACACCTCCACTTCCGCTTTTGATGGTATATATTCGGGCATTCGAACCTTTTCTTACCAGCTTTTTACAAACCATGGTTGGACTTTCACACCTTCTTGTAGCCGAACAACTCCGCTCCCCCTATTGATTGTGTACAGTCGGGTATTTTAACCTTTTCTTACCCACTTTTTACCAACTATGGTCGGACATTCACACCTTCTTACAGCGGAACACCTCCGCTCCCTCTTTTGATGGTGTATGTTTGGGCATTCGAACCTTTTCTTACCCGCTTTTTACAAACTATGCTCGGACATTCAAACCTTCTTGTAGCCGAACACATCCACTCCCGCTATTGATTGTGTACAGTCGGGTATTTTAACATTTTCTTACCCGCTTTTTACCAACTATGGTCGGACATTCACACCGTCTTACAGCGGAACATCTCCGCTCCCCGCTTTTGATGGTGTATAGTCAGGCATTTGAACCTTTTCTTACCCGCTTTTTACAAACTATGGTCGGACATTCAAACCTTCTTGTAGCCGAAAACCTCTGCTCCCTCTTTTGATTATACATTGTCGGGCATTCGCACCTTATCTTACCCGCTTTTTACAAACTATAGTCAGACATTCACACCTTGGTGCTGAACCACCTCAGCTCCCTGCTTTGATCATGTATGGTCTGGCAATACTACCTTTTCTTACCCGTTTGTGAGTAATTATGGCTGGACATTCACACCTACTTGCAGTCGAACAGCTCCACTCCCGCTTTTGATTATGTTTGGTTGGATATTCGAACCTTTCTTAACTGCTTTTTACAAACTTTGGTCGGACGTTCACACCTTCTTGCAGCCGAAAACCTCCACTTCCGCTTTTGATGGTATATATTCGGGCATTCGAACCTTTTCTTACCAGCTTTTTACAAACCATGGTTGGACTTTCACACCTTCTTGTAGCCGAACAACTCCGCTCCCCCTATTGATTGTGTACAGTCGGGTATTTTAACCTTTTCTTACCCACTTTTTACCAACTATGGTCGGACATTCACACCTTCTTACAGCGGAACACCTCCGCTCCCTCTTTTGATGGTGTATGTTTGGGCATTCGAACCTTTTCTTACCCGCTTTTTACAAACTGTGGTCGGACATTCAAACCTTCTTGTAGCCAAACATATCCACTCCTTCTTTTGATGATGTATGCTTGGGCATTCAAACCTACTTTTTGCCCGATTTTCATTAATTTTGGGTGGACATTCACACCTTGTCACAGCCAAACACCTCCGCTCCCTGTTTTGATCATGTATGGTTGGACATTCGCACCTTGTCTCACCCGCTTTTTGCAAACTATGGTCGGCTGTTCACAGCTTCCTCTCCACCATACTTGTATGGTGGGATATTCACACCCACTTGCATCCGAAGACCTTTTGTTGATATTTAGTCGGTCATTCGCAGCTTACCCGCTTTTGGCAAACTATGGCCTTCATGCAGCCAAACACCTCTGATCTCGCTTTTGATGATGTAAGGTTGGGCATTCAGACCTTGCTTCACCTGCTTTTCACCAAATATAGTCGGACATTCACACCTTCTTGCAGCCGAACACTTCCGCTCCACCTTTTAGTGTTCTATCACACCTTTTTTTTCACCGCATTTTATAGATTATGGTTGGAAATTCTCAACCACTCTCATCCGAAGACCTCTCCTCCCGCTTTTGTTAATATATTTGAACTTTAGTCGGACATTCACACCTTCTTGCAGCTGAACCACCTCCGCTCCCTGTTTTGATCATGTATGGTCTGGCAATCCTACCTTTTCTTACCCGTTTGTTAGTAATTATGGCTGGACATTCACACCTACTTGCAGCCGAACACCACCTCTCCCGCTTTTGATGATGTATGGACCGGCATTCTTACCTTTTCTAACACATTTTTCAGCAATTATGGTCGGACATTCACACTTACTCACAGCCGAACAACTCCGCTCCCGCATTTGATGGTGTATAGTCGGGCATTCTCACCCTTTCTCATCAGCTTTTTGCAAATTATGATCTGACATTCACACCTGCTTTTGATAATGTATGGTTGGGCATTCGCACCTTTTCTTACCCATTTTTCAGTAATTATGGGTGGACATTCACACCTTCTTGCAGCTGAACACCTCCTCTCCCGCTATTGATTGTGTACAGTCGGGTATTTTAACCTTTTCTTACCCGCTTTTTACCAAATATGGTCGGACATTCACACCGTCTTACAGCGGAACACCTCTGCTCCCGCTTTTGATGGTGTATAGTCAGGCATTTGAACCTTTTCTTACCCGCTTTTTACAAACTATGGTCGGACATTCAAACCTTCTTGTAGCCGAAAACCTCCGCTCCCTCTTTTGATTATACATTGTTGGGCATTCGCACCTTATTTACAAACTATAGTCAGACATTCACACCTTGCAGCTGAGCCACCTCAGCTCCCTGTTTTGATAGTGTATGTTCGGGCATTCGAACCTATTCTTACCCCCTTTTTACAAACTATGCTCGGAGATTCACACCTACTCACAGCCGAACAACTCTGCTCCCGCATTTCATTATGTATTGTCCGGCATTCTAGTCTCTTCTAACACATTTTTCAGCAATTATGGTCGGACATTCACACCTACTCACAGCCGAACACTTCCGCTCCCGCATTTGATGGTGTATAGCCGGGCATTCTCACCCTTTCTCATCAGCTTTTTGCAAATTATGATCTGACATTCACACCTACTTGCAGTCGAACAGCTCTGCTCCCGCTTTTGATTATGTTTGGTTGGATATTCGAACCTTTTCTTAACTGCTTTTTACAAACGTTGGTCGGACGTTCACACCTTCTTGCAGCCGAACACATCCACTTCCACTTTTGATGGTATATATTCGGGCATTCGAACCTTTTCTTACCCGCTTTTTACAAACCGTGGTCGGACTTTCACACCTTCTTGTAGCCAAACAACTCCGCTCCCGCTATTGATTGTGTACAGTCGGGTATTTTAACCTTTTCTTACCCGCTTTTTACCAACTATGGTCGGACATTTACACCTTCTTACAGCGGAACACCTCCGCTCCCTCTTTTGATGGTCTATGTTCGGGCATTCGAACCTTTTCTTACCCGCTTTTTACAAACTATGGTCGGACATTCAAATCTTCTTGTAGCCGAACACATCCACTCCTGCTTTTGATGATGTATGGTTGGGCACTTTCACCTTTTCTTACCCATTTTTCAGTAATTATGGGTTGACATTCACACCTTCTTGCAGCTGAACAACTCCTCTCCCGCTTATGATCATGTGCGGTTTGATATTCGAAAATTTTCTTTCATGTTTTAAAGCAATTATTGATGGACATTCAAATCTTCTTGTAGCCGAACACATCCACTCCTGCTTTTGATGATGTATGGTTTGGCATTCGCACCCTTATTTTTACCCATTTTTCAGGAATTTTGGGTGGACATTCAGACCTTCTTGCAGCCGAAAACCTCCGCTCCCTCTTTTGATCATACATTGTCGGGCATTCGCACCTTATCTTACCCGCTTTTTACAAACTATAGTCAGACATTCACACCTTGCAGCTGAACCACCTCCGCTCCCTGTTTTGATCATGTATGGTCTGGCAATACTACCTTTTCTTACCCGTTTGTGAGTAATTAATCCCAAAATATTGAGCATAAAATAAGTCTTTATGCTGATGATGTATTACTTTTCCTTCAGAACTCACAGACGTCTCTCAGTCACACGATCACACTCATAAATAAATTCTCAGCACTTTCTGACTACTCTATCAACTGGTCTAAGACCACAGTTCTGCCCATTAACTGTAGGGTCCATAATATACCTGCGATCACTTTACAGTCAGGAAATATTAGATATTTAGGCATAAACATTTCCTCCAGGCTCTCAGAGCTAACAAAGCTAAATTATGTGCAATTATTAAAGACAGTAGAGAACGATCTCTCGTTGGAAGTCCTTACCTATATCACTTATGGGGAGAGTTACATCCATTAAAATGATGATACTACCAAAAGTTAACTATTTGTTCTCAATGATCCCCATAAAACCATCTGCTACTTGGTTTAAGTCACTAGATTCATGCATCTCCAAATTTCTGTGGAAAAACAAACCACCACGTATTAGTTTAAAAACCCTACAGAAGACCAAGGACAGTGGTGGATTAGATTTACCTCATTTTCAGCACTATTCCTTAGACAATAGGTTACAATATATATCAAAATGGTTTAAACCTTGTTGTTGTCACAGTTCCCAGAGACGTTGTAATCGTTGAGGATTCTATATTCACCCCCTCATTAGAGGCACGTAATGCAGATTGATGACACTGAATCTTCTTCTCTGTTCATTGCTGGCATCATTCCCAGCATCGTAAGTGTTCGTGGCATTGTTAGCCTCTTCTTCTGGATCTTGATATCGAGAATCCTTTTGTATTTCTGGTTTGTCAGTCCTCTGTCTTCGTTCACCGGAGTCTTTGTCTTTTTGTCCTTGAGTTTGGTGATTTTTTCTTCTTTTGATGCCTTGACACAATGTGACAGGTGATACCACGTGGGAGATCCTGTAACTTGGACTGCTGTCCCTGTGCTGCAAAATGGCTGTGCTGCTCAAATGGTCTCTCCTTCATCATGGTTACATGCTGCCATTCCGACATCTCGCCATTCCGACATGGGTCTCCAATTGTCGGAATGGCGACACTTAATTTTTTATCAAACGTCCCACCATTCCGACACTTTTTTCCTCCTATGGTCGGAATGGCGGAATGTTTTTTTTTTTTTTTTAACATTCCGACAGTTCCTTTTAATAGCCTATTTTTTACCCAAAACATTTTGCACTAATGATATGCCGGCGCAAATACGCCCTAAAGTTTGGCGCACAAGCTTTGCACATGCAGAGGCCACAGCCTCGCAAACAAACTTTAATAATCTATTATCAAAATCCCCTGAATTTCAAATATAAAAATACAGATATTAATGTAACTCTGGCGAGACTGAAACTGATTAAGCAGAAATACAGTGTCAGTGAGCTGTCACAGCAGCCAGCTGGAGCGGAGCTATCCACAGAGCCCATGCGTCTTTTGCACGCTGTCATCATATGCAAAAGTAATAATTGCAATTACAGATATCACGGCTACTGCACAGGACACAGTTGCGAGCACTCTGCCTTGCCTTGCCAATAGGAGAAGAGAGAAATGACAGCATAGAACGTATAAAACACAACAAAATTCAGTAAAAACGTTTATTCATGTTATTCACGTGATTTATGAGTACTCACTCCAGTTTTGGGAAGCGCGGATGGGCTTTGCGCATTTGGCACAAACACACAGCCGCAACGGTTGTAGCTTTATACAGCCTGTTGATATCTTAAGGACCTAACTGGTCACACCTGGGAGTAAATGTCATGTAGAGATTGTTTTTACATGACATTACAGCTGAACATATAGCTTTCATCCACAAACCAACGTGGGAGAGCCCGAAGACGCATGTGCCAGACGCAAATAGGCATGCGTAAAACCAATTTTGACCACTTCATACTGTTTATTTGCTTTCTTTTAGTTAACTTTCGTTTCTTTTGGATTCTTGTGCGTGTTATGGAGCCGTTTTGGTCCATGTTTGTAAGCCTTTTTTTCCTGGATTAAATTTTCGGAAGTTGAAACAAGTGGCATTGGAGTGTGTGATTGAAAACCACCGCGGACTGCTTCTCCTCCTCCAGTTGCCGAGACTTTGTGTTTTTAATAACGCTTGTCTCTAAACATGTGTTAAACATATAAATTGCATGAACAGAAAGAAGGGACTCACCTGTTGAGTAACACACATTTCCTTATACGGAAAGCCTTGTCGGAATGGTGGGACATTTGAACGTCAGAATAGCGGGATGTCGCAATGGTGGGATGTCGGAATGGTGGGACGTTTGCATGTCGGAATGGTGGTATGTCGGAATGGTGGTATGTCGGAATGGTGGGATGTCGGAATAGCGGGATGTCGGAATGGCGGGATTTCGGAATGGGTGTTGCCACCCCCTTCATCATATACACAGTTATTTATACATCCCCTTCCACCATGAAGCGTTGTCCCTTTTTGTTTCTCTCTTTGTTCTTAAAATGCTGTTATGCATGTCTAAACCAATCCATTAAATTAGATCATTTTGGCAGTAAAGCGATCTACAATGTGCTTGGTCGCAAAGCTGCTCATCTGTGGTAAACAGCTCTTCAGAAAGGCATTCTTCAATTGATTTCACTAATTCTATGTAATAATTTTGTGATTTCCTACAAAACTACACTTCTTCTCCCATCTGTCTGAGTATTTAATATTGTCTGGGTCCCGTTAAAACATGTATTTTTCCCATCTAATTCCTTGTTTGCTTTAAAACAAGTATTCCCCATTTTCTATCCCTTCAGTAGCCAACCAGTTTGTATGGAGTACACTGGAGCAACTTGACTGATCAGTAAAACACTGCTTTTGTTGTCACCGCAAGGCTTCCCCCGTCTGTTGTTTCACTGAGACACTACTGAGTAACTATAACTCAACACAGTTTATACACATAACATTCCTATACATACTAACAAACAAACAAACAATTATTTATCGCAATTTTCTCATCTCTGTTTGAACGTACACCCAGGTAAATATTCCTGTAGTCTTCTCATACCGACTATGGACCCATTCATTGTTTAACTTCACTGTTTTGCAAATCCTAATTGAATATTACACATTGACATTGAACTTTACTTGATAAGCAGGTCTTCATTGCATTCAGCAGCCTATATGTGAGCATCTATGTGTAAGCTGTTCTTCTTTGCATTTATCAGCAGAAAGCAATTCTTCATTGCACATGCATATGAAAATAGTAAAACAATTCCAATGCGTTAGCGAAACCTTCTATATCAGGAGTGTCCATCATGATGCTGGGAATAGAACCTCTTTCCCAGAATAGTTCAACCTTCATTACTCAACTGATCATAACTCCGCAATGAGCACATTTCAAAGTATCATTCCTCTACATATATTCAAAAATCTATGTGTAAATGTTTAATATTTCTTATATTTGTTGATGTCATTCTGTGTGCATGTGGCCTAAACCCAATCTCTGTGTGGCAATTTTAATTTAAACAAGTTGAACTCTGCCTCTGATCATTTAAAAAAGGTGTGTACCAATATCAACCTTTCTCAGGTAATTACAGATCCTACAAAACCAAAGAGATCCTTCAAGGTTGTCCCTGATTGGCTCAATCTTAACAAATCAAAGGTAGAAAATCCGCAGTATCTGAACTTGGTGTTAGTTATCACTGCTCAATAGCCTGTATCAGAATTGCAAAAATGAAAACATTAGGTCCACGCTTGGTATCCAGATCCTGAAACATCTCCATGAGCAGGCTTTTTTTTAACTGATCTGTTGAATAGTTATATGACACTGTTAAAATCCCAGATGAAGTTCTAGCACTTGACCATTTTTGTAAATCTTCTAATTCCATAGTTGATAAACACGCCCCTTTTAAAAAGTATAGAACTTAGAACAGGTCTATCCCTGGCTTTCGGCAGAACTGTCTTCTTTACTTTTTTTTCCCCTTGTCCTGTTCAGCATTATGTCAGAAGAATTGTAGTCTGAATACCTTTGATGCCAAACAGATTTGTTTTGCCAAGGGAAGTTTTATAAATGTAAAGCTCCCCTTGATGCCCATTTATTTATTTCTGTTTACAATATATGACATGAACTGAACTGAACCGGACCGGGGGACAAGGAAAGAAGAAGAGGAAAGAAGAGGAAACAGAACAAAAATAGAAACAAAAACCAGACAACCAGCTGCTACACCTGTAAAAAACAAAACAGACAACAATCCATGGCCTATGAGGGGAATCCAGCCTTAGCGCCACCAGGAGCACCTGAAAGCAGACAAGCAGAGAAAAAACAAACACACAAACAAACAAAAACAAGCACAAGAAGCGGCAATCGCATACAACACAGCTGTGGATATAGATGACCTGAGACGACATGATAATACATCAACTGCTTAGTGACCATGCTACTGGACTAATGAATGTGTGTGTGTGTGTGTGAGAACATGCAACACCCATGGCACAGGACCTACATGATAACCGTGCTTAGTTATGAGTGTATAAGCGTACAGGGCCACAATCCACAGCCCCCCCCCCCAAGCGATCAGAAGCAGGCAGAGAGGGCCACAAGACCCAGGCCACCAGCAGCCCCCACAGAGCACAGAACCCAGGCAGCCCACCGCAGGGGCAACCACGCATCCACCCAGAAGACTGCAGAGGAAGCCCCCGGAAAGAGCCCCCATAAGCATAGGGCAGAGGCACTCCGGGAACCAGGGGCAACAGCCCACCGACCCCGCCAGGCCCCAGCCGCCCAGACATGGGCCGTGCACTGGACCTGGGCCCCAGGAGCCCGAGCACCCCCAAACCCCCCGGCAGAGGCCCCACCCAATACCCAGGAGGGCCAAGCGCCCCAGACAGCCACAAAGTGGTTCAGCGCCTGCCCCAGCGCCCCTGGCCAAGTGCCCTCGGAGTCAAGACGTGCCCACAAGTGGGTGAAGTCGCGAGCAGTGGGGAGAGGCAACGCTGATGCCCCATCGGGAGAAACACAGGCAGGCCAGGCGACAGCAAGTCCCAGATCCAGGCCCAATCATTACCATACACACTTTCACGTCCCATACATCCACACATCCACACATCCTACCTCCCTCGACTCTGCTGGGGTGTAGTGCAGCGGGCACACCAAGAGGCCAGCAACCCCCCAGCCACCACAGACCCCGAACCAGCAGAACAATTAATTAATCCTCCTGGCCCCTCCTGCCCCGAGCAGACAACAGGAAGCAGGGGTGTGCGAAGAAGACCCCTCCCCTCACCCTTCTGGCTCTTCAATATTTTCTAATAGTGAGCAATTAAAATTGAGGGGCAGCCAAACTTGTAGAACTGGGAGCGCGGCACTCTGGGCAGCCTACATACCCAAAGAGCCCCGCCCACCAGATGCCACTCAGTGTAACCACCCCCCAAGACCTAATGTGTGTGTGTGAGTGTGTTTGATAAGTAGTAATGTCTAAGGTGTAATTAAAACAGGGGCAGGGAACTGCAGAGTGCAACCAAAGGGGACCACCTACGTGGCCCCATCCACTACACCCCACCGAACACACACGCCCCCAAAACCCTTCATGTGTGAGTGTGTGCTGTGTACAGGAGCCAGAAGGGAGAGGGGTATGGGGATATATACCGGGGGAGCTACTCTCCCCCAGAGAGGGCAGCCAGGGACTGGCTGCAATAGGCATCCCCGCTACCTGGGAGCCAACAATGGGCAGGAGGGCCTGATGTCCACCAGGCTCGGGGCCTGCAGCGACCATATTCCGGGAGCTACTGTACCCCCAGAAGGTACCCATCCCGCCCCACCCCACTCAACCCAACCCCACCCAGGAGGACCTCTACAAAAAACAAACAAACAACATCAAAAAACAAACAAACAAACCACCCGGTCACACCAGTCGCAGCAGCCCGGGCCTGAGACCCACCATCACCCAGCAACCCACCACCACCACTATGTGATAAAACTAATCAGAGGGGACCAGAGAGAATCAAATTCAGCCAATTGATGTTTTGAGGAGGCAGACATTGTTTCCATGCTAATATAATCTAAAAGAAAATTTCTAAACTGGTTAATACACAGATTGTTCTTCGCTTTCCAGTTCATGAGAATAGTTTTCTTTGCGATACATAACACTGTGACAACCATGTGTGCTGAGTTAATTTCCATGTTGATGTTGTCTAAGTCACCCAGTATGCACAGTGTGGGGCATGCAGGGATGCTACACTTTAGCCATGTTGATAGGTCCTCACAGACTTCAAGCCAGAACTTCTGGACAGGCGCAGAAAACCACAAAGCGTGTGCATAATCATCAGGTGTGTTATCTGTGCAATGTGAGCAGATGTTTGAGTGTGTTAGACCCATCCTGAACATTTTTTGTCCTGTATAGTGTGTTCTATGAAGGATTTTGTATTGTATGAGCTGTAAATTAGGATTTTGAGTCTTTATGAAGGTGTTCAAACATATTTGTGGTTAGAAGCTATGACCAGAACTGATGGATAAATCTGCCTCCCATTTTGAGGATGGAAGAGACATTGTGTCATCTATCTTAGACAATAATTTATATATTTTTGATAGTAGTTTTGGGGTACAGATGCTTAGAAATTCTGCTACCCTAGTCGGGGGTTGTAAGTCTGGTTGGTGGAGGATATATCCATCCATCCATCCATCATCTGCGTGGGGGCAGCAGCTTGAGCAGAGAAACCCAGACGTCTCTGTCCCCGGCCACTTCCTCCAGCTCTTCCGGGGGGACCCCGAGGCGTTCCCAGGCCAGCCGAGAGACATAGTCTCTCCAACGTGTCCTGGGTCTCCCCCGGGGTCTCCTCCCAGTGCGACGTGCCCGGAACACCTCCCCAGGGAGGCGCCCAGGGGGCATCCTAACCAGATGCCCGAGCCACCTCATCTGATTCCTCTCAATGCGGAGGAGCAGCGGTTCTACTCCGAGCCCCTCCCGGATGACTGAGCTTCTCACCCTATCTCTAAGGGAGAGCCCAGACACCCTGCGGAGGAAACCCATTTCGGCCGCTTGTATTCGCGATCTTGTTCTTTCGGTCACTACCCACAACTCGTGACCATAGGTGAGGATGGGAACGTAGATTGACCAGTAAGTAGAGAGCTTTGCCTTCTGGCTCAGCTCCCTCTTCACAACGACGGGTCGGTGCAGAGCCTGCAACACTGCAGGCGCCGCACCGATCCGCCCGTCAATCTCCCGCTCCATTCGTCCGTCACTCGTGAACAAGACCCCGAGATACTTGAACTCCTCCTCTTGGGGAAGGATCTCATTCCCGACCCGGAGAGAGCATTCCACCCTTTTCCGGCTGAGAACCATAGTCTCGGATTTGGAGGTGCTGATTCTCATCCCAGCCGCTTCACACTCGGCTGCGAATCACTCCAGTGAGAGCTGAAGGTCACGGCCTGACGACGCTAACAGAACCACATCATCTGCAAAAAGCAGAGACCCGATTCTGAGGTCGCCAAATGGGACACCCTCAACGCCCTGGCTCCGCCTAGAAATTCTGTCCATAAAAGTTAGGAACAGAATCGGTGACAAAGGGCAGCCCTGACGGAGTCCAACTCTCACCGGAAACGTATCCGACTTACTGCCGGCAATGCGGACCAAACTCTGGCACCGGTCATACAGAGACCGAACAGCCCCTATCAAGGGGTCCGGCACTCCATATTCCCGGAGCACCCCCCACAGGACTCCACGAGGGACACGGTCGAACGCTTTCTCCAAGTCCACAAAACACATGTAGACTGGTTGGGCGAACTCCCATGCACCCTCCAGGATCCTGCCGAGGGTATAGAGCTGGTCCACTGTTCCACGGCCAGGACGAAAGCCACACTGCATCTCCTGAATCCGAGGCTCGATTATCCGACGGATCCTCCTCTCCAATACCCCCGAATAGACCTTACCAGGGAGGCTGAGGAGTGTGATACCCCTATAGTTGGAACACACCCTCCGGTCCCCCTTTTTAAAGAGGGGGACCACCACCCCAATCTGCCAGTCCAGAGGCACTGTCCCCGATGTCCACGCGATACTGCAGAGGCGTGTCAGCCAAGACAGCCCTACAACATCCAGAGCCTTGAGAAACTCAGGACGGACCTCATCCACCCCCGGGGCCTTGCCACCGAGGAGCTTTTTAACCACCTCGGCAACCTCAGCCCCAGAAATGGGAGGCCCCGTCTCCGAGCTCTCCGACTCTGCCTCTTCCGAGCACGTGTTGGTAGGATTGAGGAGTTCCTCGAAGTACTCCCCCCACCGAAACTCACAACATCCCTAGTTGAGGTCAGCAAAGCCCCGTCCCCACTGTAAACAGTGTTGACTGTGAGCCACTCCCCCCCCCCGAGACGCCGGATGGTGGACCAGAATCTTTTCGAGGCCGTCCGGAAATCGTTCTCCATGGTCTCACCGAACTCCTCCCAGGCCCGAGTTTTTGCCTCAGCAACCACCGAAGCCGTTGCCCGTCTGGCCCGTCGGTACCTATCAGCTTCTTCCAGGGTCCCACTGGCCAAAAAGGCCCGATAGGACTCCTTCTTCAGCTTGACGGCTTCCCTCACCACTGGTGTCCACCAGCAGGTTCGAGGGTTGCCGCCACGACAGGCACCGACCACCTTACGGCCACAACTCCGACCAGCTGCCTCGGCAATGGAGTCACGGAACATGGCCCATTCGGACTCAATGTCCCCCACCTCAAATATGGTTGAAGCTCTGCCGGAGGTGGAAGTTAAAGCTCCTTCTGACGGGGGATTCTGACAAACGCGCCCAGCAGACCCTCACAATACGTTTGGGCCTGCCAGGTCTGATCGGCATCCTCCCCCACCAGCGGAGCCAACTCACCACCAGGTGGTGATCAGTTGACAGCTCCGCCCCTCTCTTCACCCGAGTGTCCAGGACATACGGCCGCAAGTCCGATGATACAACCACAAAGTCGATCATCGAACTGCGGCCAAGGGTGTCCTGGTGCCAAGTGCACATATGGACACCCTTATGCCTGAACATGGTGTTCGTTATGGACAGTCTATGACTGGCACAGAAGTCCAACAACATAACACCACTCTGATTCAGATCGGGGGGGCCGTTCCTCCCAATCACACCCCTCCAGGTCTCACTGTCATTGCCCACGTGAGCATTGAAGTCCCCCAGCAGAATGAGGGAGTCTCCGGTAGGAGCATTCTCCAGTGCCTCCCCCAGAGACTCCAAAAAGGGTACTGGGGTAAACCCCAATGTACTGGCACACAGCCGGGGGGCAATAAGTATGCCCACACCTGCTCTGCGCCTCTCACCATGGGCAACTCCAGAGTGGAAGAGAGTCCAACCCCTCTCAAGAGTACTGGTTCCAGATCCCAAGCCGTGCGTCGAGGTGAGTCCGACTATATCTAATGGTCTGATGAAGTTTCAACAATAAACAACAAACTTTGTATTATGAGAAAGAACCAGACTCATTCTTCAGGAATCCGAAAATAAGCTCTATTTTACGAGTTATGCACGAATTCGGATTCTCCTATAAAACGAATTCCTTAACTCAAACCAAGTTAAGACTGCTTTGTCCTTCATATTTATTCATGTCTAATCAAGTTTCAATGATAAACAACGTTGTACTTTGTAGAATGAGAAAGAACTTCTTCAGCAATAAGCATCTCTCGACAAATGACGAAATACAGATTTTGCTATAAAATTAATTGCTATCAGCCTGACTTAAAACTGTTTGTCTTCCTTATTTATCCACTTCAAATCAAGTTTCAACAATTAAAAAAATTTTGTAGTTTGAGAAAGAACAGCTTAATCTTGAGCAATCAGTATAAAAAGAGGGTAAGCAAAGGTGCGAATGTCAAACCATACATGATCAAAACAGGGAGCGGAGGTGTTTGGCTGAGACAAGGTGTGAATGTCCACCCATAATTAATGAAAAGCGGGCAACAAGTAGGTTCGCATGCCCAACCATACATCATCAAAAGCAGGAGTGGATATGTTCCGCTGTAAGAAGGTGTGAATGTCCGACCATAGTTGGTAAAAAACGGGTAAGAAAAGGTTAAAATACCCGACTGTACACAATCAGTAGCGGGTGCGGAGTTGTTCGGCTACTAAAAGGTGTGAAAGTCCGACCATGGTTTGTAAAAAGCGGGTAAGAAAAGGTGCGAATGCCCGAAAATGTATGATCAAAAGAGGGAGCGGAGGTGTTCGGCTGCAAGAAGGTGTGAATGTACACCCATAATTACTGAAAAATGGGTAAGAAAAGGTGCGAATGCACAACTATACATAATCAAAAGCAGGAGTGGATGTGTTCGGCTACAAGAAGGTTTGAATGTCCGACCATAGTTTGTAAAAAGCGGGTAAGAAAAGGTTTGAATGCCCGAACATACACCATCAAAAGAGGGAGCGGAGGTGTTCCGCTGTAAGAAGGTGTGAATGTCCGACCATAGTTGGTAAAAAGCGGGTAAGAAAAGGTTAAAATACCCGACTGTACACAATCAATAGCGGGAGCGGAGTTGTTCGGCTACTAAAAGATGTGAAAGTCCGACTATGGTTTGTAAAAAGCGGGTAAGAAAAGGTGCTAATGCCCGACAATGTATGATCAAAAGAGGGAGCGGAGGTTTTCGGCTGCAAGAAGGTCTGAATGTCCAACCATAATTTGTAAAAACCGGGAAGGAAAGGCTCGAAAGCCCGACTATACACCATCAAAAGCGGGAGCAGAGTGGTTCAGCTGCAAGAAGGTCTGAATGTCCATCAATAATTGCTTTAAAACATGAAAGAAAATTTTCGAATATCATCCGCACATGATCATAAGAAGGAGAGGAGGTGTTCAGCTGCAAGAAGGTGTGAATGTCCACCCATAATTCCTGAAAAATGGGTAAAAAAAGGTGCGAATGCCCAACCATACATTATCAAAAGCAGGTGTGAATGTCAGATCATAATTTGCAAAAAGCTGATGAGAAAGGGTGAGAATGCCCGACTATACACCATCAAATGCGGGAGCGGAGGTGTTCGGCTCTGAGTAGGTGTGAATGTCCGACCATAATTGCTGAAAAATGTGTTAGAAAAGGAAAGAATGCCGGACCATACATCATCAAAAGCGAGAGAGGTGGTGTTCGGCTGCAAAAAGGTGTAAATGTTCGACTAAAGTTTGTAAAAAGCGGGTAAGACATGGTGCGAATGCCTGACAAGGTATGATCAAAAGCAGGAGCCGAGGTGTTCAGCTGCAAGAAAGTCTAAATGTCCATCAATAATTGCTAGAAAACATGAAAGAAAATTTTCGAAAATAAAACCGCACATGATCATAAGTGGGAGAGGAGGTGTTCAGCTGCAAGAAGGTGTGAATGTCCACCCATTATTCCTGACAAATGGGTAAAAAAAAGGTGCGAATGCCCAACCATACATCATCAAAAGCAGGAGTGGATGTGTTCGGCTACAAGAAGGTGTGAACGTCCAACCAAAGTTTGTAAAAAGCAGTTAAGAAAAGGTTTGAATATCCAACCAAACATAATCAAAAGCGGGAGCATAGCTTTTCGACTGCAAGTAGGTGTGAATGTCAGATCATAATTTGCAAAAAGCTGATGAGAAAGGGTGAGAATGTCCGACTGCACACCATCAAATGCGGGAGCGGAGTTGTTCGGCTGTGAGTAAGTGTGAATCTCCGACCGTAATTTCTGAAAAATGTGTTAGAAAAGGTAAGAATGCCGGTCCATACATCATCAAAAGCGAGAGAGGTGGTGTTCGGCTGCAAAAAGGTGTAAATGTTCGACCATAGTTTGCAAAAAGCGGGTGAGACAAGGTGCGAATGTCCAACCATACATGATCAAAACAGGGAGCGGAGGTGTTTGGCTGTGACAAGGTGTGAATGTCCACCCAAAATTAATGAAAAGCGGGCAAAAAGTAGGTTTGAATTCCCAAGCATACATCATCAAAAGAAGGAGTGGATGTGTTCGGCTACAAGAAGGTTTGAATGTCCGAGCATAGTTTGTAAAAAGCGGGTAAGAAAAGGTTCGAATGCCCAAACATACACCATCAAAAGAGGGAGCGGAGGTGTTCCGCTGTAAGAAGGTGTGAATGTCCGACCATAGTTGGTAAAAAGTGGGTAAGAAAAGGTTAAAATACCCGACTGTACACAATCAATAGGGGGAGCGGAGTTGTTCGGCTACAAGAAGGTGTGAAAGTCCAACCATGGTTTGTAAAAAGCGGGTAAGAAAAGGTTCGAATGCCCGAATATATACCATCAAAAGCGGAAGTGGAGGTGTTCGGCTGCAAGAAGGTGTGAACGTCCGACCAAAGTTTGTAAAAAGCAGTTAAGAAAAGGTTCGAATATCCAACCAAACATAATCAAAAGCGGGAGCAGAGCTGTTCGACTGCAAGTAGGTGTGAATGTCCAGACATAATTACTCACAAACGGGTAAGAAAAGGTAGTATTGCCAGACCATACATGATCAAAAAAGGGAGCTGAGGTGGTTCAGCACCAAGGTGTGAATGTCTGACTATAGTTTGTAAAAAGCGGGTAAGATAAGGTGCGAATGCCCGACAATGTATAATCAAAAGAGGGAGCAGAGGTTTTCGGCTACAAGAAGGTTTGAATGTCCGACCATAGTTTGTAAAAAGCGGGTAAGAAAAGGTTCAAATGCCTGACTATACACCATCAAAAGCGGGAGCGGAGATGTTCCGCTGTAAGACGGTGTGAATGTCCAACCATTGTTGGTAAAAAGCGGGTAAGAAAAGGTTAAAATACCCGACTGTACACAATCAATAGCGGGAGTGGAGTTGTTCGGCTACAAGAAGGTGTGAAATTCCAACCATCGTTTGTAAAAAGCTGGTAAGAAAAGGTTCGAATGCCCGAATATATACCATCAAAAGCGGATGCGGAGGTGTTCGGCTGCAAGAAGGTGTGAACGTCCGACCAAAGTTGGCAAAAAGCAGCAAAGAAAAGGTTCGAATATCCAAACATAATTAAAAGCGAGAGAGATTGTGTTCAGCTGCAAGTAGGTGTGAATATCCAGCCATAATTACTCACAAACGGGTAAGAAAATGTAGTATTGCCAGACCATACATGATCAAAACAGGGAGCGGAGGTGGTTTAGCTGCAAAAAGGGGTGAATGTCCAACTAAAGTTCAAATATATTAACAAAAGCGGGAGGAGAGGTCTTCGGATTAGAGTGGTTGAAATTTCCAACCATAATCTATAAAATGCGGTGAAAAAAAAAAGTGTGAAGGAATGAATTTTATAGCAAAATCCGAAATCATGCATAACTCCGCAAAAGGAACGTATTGCTCAACCAAAGGGATGCTTCTTTTCTCATTCAGGGTAATATGAGGAACTTTATGCTTGATACATTTTAGACATGGATAACTGATAACAAAGCAATTTTAACTTGGTTTGAGCAAAGCAATTCATTTTATAGGAAAATCCGAAATCGTGCAGGACTCATGAAAGTAAGCTTATTCTCGGATTCCTGATCCTCCAGTGTTGCTCTTTCCTATACTGCAAAATAAAGCCTTGTTCTTTGTTGAAATCGATATAGACATTGATAAATATGAAGGACAAAGCAGTTTCCACTTTGTTTGAGTGAAGGAATTAATTTTATAGCAAAATCCCAAATCAAGCAGAACGTATGAAAATAAGCTTGTTTTCGGATTCCTGATCCTTCAGTGTTGCTATTTCTTCTACTACAAAATACAATGTTGTTCTTTGTTGAAGTCAATCTAGACATTGATAAATATGAAGGACAAAGCAGTTTTAACATAGTTTGAGTAAAGGAATTCATTTTATACATAAAATCCCAAATCATGCAGAACGTATGAAAATAAGCTTATTCTCGGATTCCTGTTCCTTCAAGTGTTGCTCTTTCTACTACTGCAAAATACAATGTTGTTCTTTGTTGAAGTAAATCTAGACATTGATAAATATGAAGGACAAAGCAGTTTCCACTTTGTTTGAGTGAAGGAATTAATTTTATAGCAAAATCCCAAATCAAGCAGAACGTATGAAAATAAGCTTGTTTTCGGATTCCTGATCCTTCAGTGTTGCTATTTCTTCTACTGCAAAATACAATGTTGTTCTTTGTTGAAGTCAATCTAGACATTGATAAATATGAAGGACAAAGCAGTTTTAACATAGTTTGAGTAAAGGAATTCATTTTATACATAAAATCCCAAATCATGCAGAACGTATGAAAATAAGCTTATTCTCGGATTCCTGTTCCTTCAAGTGTTGCTCTATCTACTACTGCAAAATACAATGTTGTTCTTTGTTGAAGTCGATCTAGACATTGATAAATATGAAGGACAAAGCAGTTTTCACTTGGTTTGAGTGAAGGATTTGCAGCTGAAAACCTCCCGCTCCCGCTTTTGATTGTGTATAGTCGGGCTTTCGAGCCTTTTCTTACCCGGTTTTTAGAAATTATGGTTGGACATTCAGACCTTGGAGCCGAAGACCTCCACTCCCTCTTTTGATCATACATTGTCGGGCATTCGCACCTTGTCTTACCCGCTTTTTACAAACTATAGTCAGACATTCACACCTTGCAGCTGAACCACCTCAGCTCCCTGTTTTGATCATGTATGGTCTGGCAATACTACCTTTTCTTACCCGTTTGTGAGTAATTATGGCTGGACATTCACACCTACTTGCAGTCGAACAGCTCTGCTCCCGCTTTTGATGGTATATATTCGGGCATTCGAACCTTTTCTTAGCAGCTTTTTACAAACCATGGTTGAACTTTCACACCTTCTTGTAGCCGAACACCTCCGCTCCCGCTTTTGATGGTGTATAGTCAGGCATTTGAACCTTTTCTTACCCGCTTTTTACAAACTATGGTCAGACATTCAAACCTTCTTGTAGCCGAAAACCTCCGCTCCCTCTTTTGATCATACATTGTCGGGCATTCGCACCTTTTCTTACCCGTTTTTTACAAACCATGGTCGGACTGTCACACATTCTTGTAGCCAAACACATCCGCTCCCGCTATTGATTGTGTACAGTCGGGTATTTTAACCTTTTCTTACCCGTTTTTTACCAACTATGGTCGGACATTCACACCTTCTTACAGCGGAACACCTCCGCTCCCTCTTTTGATGGTGTATGTTTGGGCATTCGAACCTTTTCTTACCCGCTTTTTACAAACTATGCTCGGACATTCAAACCTTCTTGTAGCCGAACACATCCACTCTTGCTTTTGATGATGTATGGTTGGGCATTCAAACCTACTTGTTGCCCGCTTTTCATTAATTTTGGGTGGACATTCACACCTTGTCACAGCCAAACACCTCCGCTCCCTGTTTTGATCATGTATGGTTGGACATTCGCACCTTTTCTCACCCGCTTTTTGCCAACTATGGTCGGCTGTTCACAGCTTCCTCTCCACCATACTTGTATGGTGGGATATTCACACCCACTTGCATCCGACGACCTTTTGTTGATATTTAGTCGGTCATTCGCAGCTTACCCGCTTTTGGCAAACTATGGCCTTCATGCAGCCAAACACCTCTGATCTCGCTTTTGATGATGTAAGGTTGGGCATTCAGACCTTGCTTCACCTGCTTTTCACCAAATATAGTCGGACATTCACACCTTCTTGCAGCCGAACACTTCCGCTCCACCTTTTAGTGTTCTATCACACCTTTTTTTTCACCGCATTTTATAGATTATGGTTGGAAATTCTAACCACTCTCATCCGAAGACCTCTCCTCCCGCTTTTGTTAATATATTTGAACTTTAGTCGGACATTCACACCTTCTTGCAGCTGAACCACCTCCGCTCCCTGTTTTGATCATGTATGGTCTGGCAATACTACCTTTTCTTACCCGTTTGTTAGTAATTATGGATGGACATTCACACCTACTTGCAGCCGAACACCACCTCTCCCGCTTTTGATGATGTATGGACCGGCATTCTTACCTTTTCTAACACATTTTTCAGCAATTATGGTCGGAGATTCACACTTACTCACAGCCGAACAACTCCGCTCCCGCATTTGATGGTGTATAGTCGGGCATTCTCACCCTTTCTCATCAGCTTTTTGCAAATTATGATCTGACATTCACACCTGCTTTTGATAATGTATGGTTGGGCATTCGCACCTTTTCTTACCCATTTTTCAGTAATTATGGGTGGACATTCACACCTTCTTGCAGCTGAACACCTCCTCTCCCGCTATTGATTGTGTACAGTCGGGTATTTTAACCTTTTCTTACCCGCTTTTTACCAAATATGGTTGGACATTCACACCGTCTTACAGCGGAACACCTCTGCTCCCGCTTTTGATGGTGTATAGTCAGGCATTTGAACCTTTTCTTACCCGCTTTTTACAAACTATGGTCGGACATTCAAACCTTCTTGTAGCCGAAAACCTCCGCTCCCTCTTTTGATTATACATTGTTGGGCATTTGCACCTTATTTACAAACTATAGTCAGACATTCACACCTTGCAGCTGAGCCACCTCAGCTCCCTGTTTTGATAGTGTATGTTCGGGCATTCGAACCTATTCTTACCCCCTTTTTACAAACTATGCTCGGAGATTCACACCTACTCACAGCCGAACAACTCTGCTCCCGCATTTGATGATGTCTTGTCCGGCATTCTAGTCTCTTCTAACACATTTTTCAGCAATTATGGTCGGACATTCACACCTACTCACAGCCGAACACTTCCGCTCCCGCATTTGATGGTGTATAGCCGGGCATTCTCACCCTTTCTCATCAGCTTTTTGCAAATTATGATCTGACATTCACACCTACTTGCAGTCGAACAGCTCTGCTCCCGCTTTTGATTATGTTTGGTTGGATATTCGAACCTTTTCTTAACTGCTTTTTACAAACTTTGGTCGGACGTTCACACCTTCTTGCAGCCGAACACATCCACTTCCACTTTTGATGGTATATATTCGGGCATTCGAACCTTTTCTTACCCGCTTTTTACAAACCGTGGTCGGACTTTCACACCTTCTTGTAGCCAAACAACTCCGCTCCCGCTATTGATTGTGTACAGTCGAGTATTTTAACCTTTTCTTACCCGCTTTTTACCAACTATGGTCGGACATTTACACCTTCTTACAGCGGAACACCTCCGCTCCCTCTTTTGATGGTCTATGTTCGGGCATTCAAACCTTTTCTTACCCGCTTTTTACAAACTATGGTCGGATATTCAAACCTTCTTGTAGCCGAACACATCCACTCCTGCTTTTGATGATGTATGGTTGGGCATTTTCATCTTTTCTTACCTATTTTTCAGTAATTATGGGTGGACATTCACACCTTCTTGCAGCTGAACAACTCCTCTCCCGCTTATGATCATGTGCGGTTTGATATTCGAAAATTTTCTTTCATGTTTTAAAGCAATTATTGATGGACATTCAAATCTTCTTGTAGCCGAACACATCCACTCCTGCTTTTGATGATGTATGGTTTGGCATTTGCACCCTTTTTTTACCCATTTTTCAGGAATTTTGGGTGGACATTCAGACCTTCTTGCAGCCGAAAACCTCCGCTCCCTCTTTTGATCATACATTGTCGGGCATTCGCACCTTATCTTACCCGCTTTTTACAAACTATAGTCAGACATTCACACCTTGCAGCTCCCTGTTTTGATCATATATGGTCTGGCAATACTAACTTTTCTTACCCGTTTGTGAGTAATTAATCCCAAAATATTGAGCATAAAATAAGTCTTTATGCTGATGATGTATTACTTTTCCTTCAGAACTCACAGACGTCTCTCAGTCACACGATCACACTCATAAATAAATTCTCAGCACTTTCTGACTACTCTATCAACTGGTCTAAGACCACAGTTCTGCCCATTAACTGTAGGGTCCATAATATACCTGCGATCACTTTACAGTCAGGAAATATTAGATATTTAGGCATAAACATTTCCTCCAGGCTCTCAGAGCTAACAAAGCTAAATTATGTGCAATTATTAAAGACAGTAGAGGACGATCTCTCGTTGGAAGTCCTTACCTATATCACTTATGGGGAGAGTTACATCCATTAAAATGATGATTCTACCAAAAGTTAACTATTTGTTCTCAATGATCCCCATAAAACCATCTGCTACTTGGTTTAAGTCACTAGATTCATGCATCTCCAAATTTCTGTGGAAAAACAAACCACCACGTATTAGTTTAAAAACCCTACAGAAGACCAAGGACAGTGGTGGATTAGATTTACCTCATTTTCAGCACTATTCCTTAGACAATAGGTTACAATATATATCAAAATGGTTTAAACCTTGTTGTTGTCACAGTTCCCAGAGACGTTGTAATCGTTGAGGATTCTATATTCACCCCCTCATTAGAGGCACGTAATGCAGATTGATGACACTGAATCTTCTTCTCTGTTCATTGCTGGCATCATTCCCAGCATCGTAAGTGTTCGTGGCATTGTTAGCCTCTTCTTCTGGATCTTGATATCGAGAATCCTTTTATATTTCTGGTTTGTCAGTCCTCTGTCTTCGTTCACCGGAGTCTTTGTCTTTTTGTCCTTGAGTTTGGTGATTTTTTCTTCTTTTGATGCCTTGACACAATGTGACAGGTGATACCACGTGGGAGATCCTGTAACTTGGATTGCTGTCCCTGTGCTGCGAAATGGCTGTGCTGCTCAAATGGTCTCTCCTTCATCATGGTTACATGCTGCCATTCCGACATCTCGCCATTCCGACATGGGTCTCCAATTGTCGGAATGGCGACACTTAATTTTTTATCAAACGTCCCACCATTCCGACACTTTTTTCCTCCTATGGTCGGAATGGCGGTATGTTTTTTGTTTTTTTTAACATACCGCCATTCCGACAGTTCCTTTTAATAGCCTATTTTTTACCCAAAACATTTTGCACTAATGATATGCCGGCGCAAATACGCCCTAAAGTTTGGCGCACAAGCTTTGCACATGCAGAGGCCACAGCCTCGCAAACAAACTTTAATAATCTATTATCAAAATCCCCTGAATTTCAAATATAAAAATACAGATATTAATGTAACTCTGGCGAGACTGAAACTGATTAAGCAGAAATACAGTGTCAGTGAGCTGTCACAGCAGCCAGCTGGAGCGGAGCTCTCCACAGAGCCCATGCGTCTTTTGAAAACCACCGCGGACTGCTTCTCCTCCTCCAGTTGCCGAGACTTTGTGTTTTTAATAACGCTTGTCTATAAACATGTGTTAAACATATAAATTGCATGAACAGAAAGAAGGGACTCACCTGTTGAGTAACACACATTTCCTTATACGGAAAGCCTTGTCGGAATGGTGGGACATTTGAACGTCAGAATAGCGGGATGTCGCAATGGTGGGATGTCGGAATGGTGGGACGTTTGCATGTCGGAATGATGGTATGTCGGAATGGTGGTATGTCGGAATGGTGGGATGTCGGAATAGCGGGATGTCGGAATGGCGGGATTTCGGAATGGGTGTTGCCACCCCCTTCATCATATACACAGTTATTTATACATCACCTTCCACCATGAAGCGTTGTCCCTTTTTGTTTCTCTCTTTGTTCTTAAAATGCTGTTATGCATGTCTAAACCAATCCATTAAATTAGATCATTTTGGCAGTAAAGCGATCTACTATGTGCTTGGTCGCAAAGCTGCTCATCTGTGGTAAACAGCTCTTCAGAAAGGCATTCTTCAATTGATTTCACTAATTCTATGTAATAATTTTGTGATTTCCTACAAAACTACACTTCTTCTCCCATCTGTCTGAGTATTTAATATTGTCTGGGTCCCGTTAAAACATGTATTTTTCCCATCTAATTCCTTGTTTGCTTTAAAACAAGTATTCCCCATTTTCTATCCCTTCAGTAGCCAACCGGTTTGTATGGAGTACACTGGAGCAACTTGACTGATCAGTAAAACACTGCTTTTGTTGTCACCGCAAGGCTTCCCCCGTCGGTTGTTTCACTGAGACACTACTGAGTAACTATAACTCAACACAGTTTATACACATAACATTCATATACATACTAACAAACAAACAAACAATTATTTATCGCAATTTTCTCATCTCTGTTTGAACGTACACCCAGGTAAATATTCCTGTAGTCTTCTCATACCGACTATGGACCCATTCATTGTTTAACTTCACTGTTTTGCAAATCCTAATTGAATATTACACATTGACATTGAACTTTACTTGATAAGCAGGTCTTCATTGCATTCAGCAGCCTATATGCATCTATGTGTAAGATGTTCTTCTTTGCATTTATCAGCAGCAAGCAATTCTTCATTGCACATGCATATGAAAATAGTAAAACAATTCCAATGCGTTAGCGAAACCTTCTATATCAGGAGTGTCCATCATGATGCTGGGAATAGAACCTCTTTCCCAGAATAGTTCAACCTTCATTACTCAACTGATCATAACTCCGCAATGAGCACATTTCAAAGTATCATTCATCTACATATATTCAAAAATCTATGTGTAAATGTTTAATATTTTTTATATTTGTTGATGTCATTCTGTGTGCATGTGGCCTAAACCCAATCTCTGTGTGGCAATTTTAATTTAAACAAGTTGAACTCTGCCTCTGATCATTTAAAAAAGGTGTGTACCAATATCAACCTTTCTCAGGTAATTACTGATCCTACAAAACCAAAGAGATCCTTCAAGGTTGTCCCTGATTGGCTCAATCTTAACAAATCAAAGGTAGAAAATCCGCAGTATCTGAACTTGGTGTTAGTTATCACTGCTCAATAGCCTGTATCAGAATTGCAAAAATGAAAACATTAGGTCCACGCTTGGTATCCAGATCCTGAAACATCTCCATGAGCAGGCTTTTTTTTAACTGATCTGTTGAATAGTTATATGACACTGTTAAAATCCCAGATGAAGATCTAGCACTTGACCATTTTTGTAAATCTTCTAATTCCATAGTTGATAAACACGCCCCTTTTAAAAAGTATAGAACTTAGAACAGGTCTATCCCTGGCTTTCGGCAGAACTGTCTTCTTTACTTTTTTTTCCCCTTTTCCTGTTCAGCATTATGTCAGAAGAATTGTAGTCTGAATACCTTTGATGCCAAACAGATTTGTTTTGCCAAGGGAAGTTTTATAAATGTAAAGCTCCCCTTGATGCCAATTTATTTATTTCTGTTTACAATATATGACATGAACTGAACTGAACCGGACCGGGGGACAAGGAAAGCAGAAGAGGAAAGAAGAGGAAACAGAACAAAAATAGAAACAAAAACCAGACAACCAGCTGCTACACCTGTAAAAAACAAAACAGACAACAATCCATGGCCTATGAGGGGAATCCAGCCTTAGCGCCACCAGGAGCACCTGAAAGCAGACAAGCAGAGAAAAAACAAACACACAAACAAACAAAAACAAGCACAAGAAGCGGCAATCGCATACAACACAGCTGTGGATATAGATGACCTGAGACGACATGATAATACATCAACTGCTTAGTGACCATGCTACTGGACTAATGAATGTGTGTGTGAGAACATGCAACACCCATGGCACAGGACCTACATGATAACCGTGCTTAGTTATGAGTGTATAAGCGTACAGGGCCACAATCCACAGCCCCCCCCCCCCCAAGCAATCAGAAGCAGGCAGAGAGGGCCAAAAGACCCAGGCCACCAGCAGCCCCCACAGAGCACAGAACCCAGGCAGCCCACCGCAGGGGCAACCACGCATCCACCCAGAAGACTGCAGAGGAAGCCCCCGGAAAGAGCCCCCATAAGCATAGGGCAGAGGCACTCCGGGAACCAGGGGCAACAGCCCACCTACCCCGCCAGGCCCCAGCCGCCCAGACATGGGCCGTGCACTGGACCTGGGCCCCAGGAGCCCGAGCGCCCCCAAACCCCCCGGCAGAGGCCCCACCCAATACCCAGGAGGGCCAAGCGCCCCAGACAGCCACAAAGTGGGTCAGCGCTTGCCCCAGCGCCCCTGGCCAAGTGCCCTGGGAGTCAAGACGTGCCCACAGGTAGGTGAAGTCGCGAGCAGTGGGGAGAGGCAACGCTGATGCCCCATCGGGAGAAACACAGGCAGGCCAGGCGACAGCAAGTCCCAGATCCAGGCCCAATCATTACCACACACACTTTCACGTCCCATACATCCACACATCCACACATCCTACCTCCCTCGACTCTGCTGGGGTGTAGTGCAGCGGGCACACCAGGAGGCCAGCAACCCCCCAGCCACCACAGACCCCGAACCAGCAGAACAATTAATTAATCCTCCTGGCCCCTCCTGCCCCGAGCAGACATCAGGAAGCAGGGGTGTGCGAAGAAGACCCCTCCCCTCACCCTTCTGGCTCTTCAATATTTTCTAATAGTGAGCAATTAAAATTGAGGGGCAGCCAAACTTGTAGAACTGGGAGCGCGGCACTCTGGGCAGCCTACATACCCAAAGAGCCCCGCCCACCAGATGCCACTCAGTGTAACCACCCCCCAAGACCTAATGTGTGTGTGTGAGTGTGTTTGATAAGTAGTAATGTCTAAGGTGTAATTAAAACAGGGGCAGGGAACTGCAGAGTGCAACCAAAGGGGACCACCTACGTGGCCCCATCCACTACACCCCACCGAACACACACGCCCCCAAAACCCTTCATGTGTGAGTGTGTGCTGTGTACAGGAGCCAGAAGGGAGAGGGGTATGGGGATATATACCAGGGGAGCTACTCTCCCCCAGAGAGGGCAGCCAGGGACTGGCTGCAATAGGCATCCCCGCTACCTGGGAGCCAACATTGGGCAGGAGGGCCTGATGTCCACCAGGCTCGGGGCCTGCAGCGACCATATTCCGGGAGCTACTGTACCCCCAGAAGGTACCCATCCCGCCCCACCCCACTCAACCCAACCCCACCCAGGAGGACCACTACAAAAAACAAACAAACAACATCAAAAAACAAACAAACAAACAACCCGGTCACACCAGTCGCAGCAGCCCGGGCCTGAGACCCACCATCACCCAGCAACCCACCACCACCACTATGTGATAAAACTAATCAGAGGGGACCAGAGAGAATGAAATTCAGCCAATTGATGTTTTGAGGAGGCAGACATTGTTTCCATGCTAATATAATCTAAAAGAAAATTTCTAAACTGGTTAATACACAGATTGTTCTTCGCTTTCCAGTTCATGAGAATAGTTTTCTTTGCGATACATAACACTGTGACAACCATGTGTGCTGAGTTAATTTCCATGTTGATGTTGTCTAAGTCACCCAGTATGCACAGTGTGGGGCATGCAGGGATGCTACACTTTAGCCATGTTGATAGGTCCTCACAGACTTCAAGCCAGAACTTCTGGACAGGCGCAGAAAACCACAAAGCGTGTGCATAATCATCAGGTGTGTTATCTGTGCAATGTGAGCAGATGTTTGAGTGTGTTAGACCCATCCTGAACATCCTTTGTCCTGTATAGTGTGTTCTATGACGGATTTTGTATTGTATGAGCTGTAAATTAGGATTTCGAGTCTTTATGAAGGTGTTCAAACATATTTGTGGTTAGAAGCTATGACCAGAACTGATGGATAAATCTGCCTCCCATTTTGAGGATGGAAGAGACATTGTGTCATCTATCTTAGACAATAATTTATATATTTTTGATAGTAGTTTTGGGGTACAGATGCTTAGAAATTCTGCTACCCTAGTCGGGGGTTGTAAGTCTGGTTGGTGGAGGATATATCCATCCATCCATCCATCATCTGCCGCTTATCCGGGGGTCGGGTCGCGGGGGCAGCAGCTTGAGCAGAGAAACCCAGACGTCTCTGTCCCCGGCCACTTCCTCCAGCTCTTCCGGGGGGACCCCGGGGCGTTCCCAGGCCAGCCGAGAGACATAGTCTCTCCAACGTGTCCTGGGTCTCCCCCGGGGTCTCCTCCCAGTGCGACGTGCCCGGAACACCTCCCCAGGGAGGCGCCCAGGGGGCATCCTAACCAGATGCCCGAGCCACCTCATCTGGCTCCTCTCAATGCGGAGGAGCAGCGGTTCTACTCCGAGCCCCTCCCGGATGACTGAGCTTCTCACCCTATCTCTAAGGGAGAGCCCAGACACCCTGCGGAGGAAACCCATTTCGGCCGCTTGTATTCGCGATCTTGTTCTTTCGGTCACTACCCACAACTCGTGACCATAGGTGAGGATGGGAACGTAGATTGACCAGTAAGTAGAGAGCTTCGCATTCTGGCTCAGCTCCCTCTTCACAACGACGGGTCGGTGCAGAGCCTGCAACACTGCAGGCGCCGCACCGATCCGCCCGTCAATCTCCCGCTCCATTCGTCCGTCACTCGTGAACAAGACCCCGAGATACTTGAACTCCTCCTCTTGGGGAAGGATCTCATTCCCGACCCGGAGATAGCATTCCACCCTTTTCCGGCTGAGAACCATAGTCTCGGATTTGGAGGTGCTGATTCTCATCCCAGCCGCTTCACACTCGGCTGCAAATCACTCCAGTGAGAGCTGAAGGTCACGGCCTGACGACGCTAACAGAACCACATCATCTGCAAAAAGCAGAGACCCGATTCTGAGGTCGCCAAATGGGACACCCTCAACGCCCTGGCTCCGCCTAGAAATTCTGTCCATAAAAGTTAGGAACAGAATCGGTGACAAAGGGAAGCCCTGACGGAGTCCAACTCTCACCGGAAACGTATCCGACTTACTGCCGGCAATGCGGACCAAACTCTGGCACCGGTCATACATAGACCGAACGGCCCCTATCAAGGGGTCCGGCACTCCATATTCCCGGAGCACCCCCCACAGGACTCCACGAGGGACACGGTCGAACGCTTTCTCCAAGTCCACAAAACACATATAGACTGGTTGGGCGAACTCCCATGCACCCTCCAGGATCCTGCCGAGGGTATAGAGCTGGTCCACTGTTCCACGGCCAGGACGAAAGCCACACTGCATCTCCTGAATCCGAGGCTCGATTATCCGACGGATCCTCCTCTCCAATACCCCCGAATAGACCTTACCAGGGAGGCTGAGGAGTGTGATACCCCTATAGTTGGAACACACCCTCCGGTCCCCCTTTTTAAAGAGGGGGACCACCACCCCAATCTGCCAGTCCAGAGGCACTGTCCCCGATGTCCACGCGATACTGCAGAGGCGTGTCAGCCAAGACAGCCCTACAACATCCAGAGCCTTGAGAAACTCAGGACGGACCTCATCCACCCCCAGGGCCTTGCCACCGAGGAGCTTTTTAACCACCTCGGCAACCTCAGCCCCAGAAATGGGAGGCCCCGTCTCCGAGCTCTCCGACTCTGCCTCTTCCGAGCACGTGTTGGTAGGATTGAGGAGTTCCTCGAAGTACTCCCCCCACCGACTCACAACATCCCTAGTTGAGGTCAGCAAAGCCCCGTCCCCACTGTAAACAGTGTTGACTGTGAGCCGCTCCCCCCCCCCCCTGAGACGCCGGATGGTGGACCAGAATCTTTTCGAGGCCGTCCGGAAATCGTTCTCCATGGTCTCACCGAACTCCTCCCAGGCCCGAGTTTTTGCCTCAGCAACCGCCGAAGCCGTGGCCCGTCTGGCCCGTCGGTACCTATCAGCTTCTTCCAGGGTCCCACTGGCCAAAAAGGCCCGATAGGACTCCTTCTTCAGCTTGACGGCTTCCCTCACCACTGGTGTCCACCAGCAGGTTCGAGGGTTGCCGCCACGACAGGCACCGACCACCTTACGGCCACAACTCCGACCAGCTGCCTCGGCAATGGAGTCACGGAACATGGCCCATTCGGACTCAATGTCCCCCACCTCAAATATGGTTGAAGCTCTGCCGGAGGTGGGAGTTAAAGCTCCTTCTGACGGGGGATTCTGACAAACGCTCCCAGCAGACCCTCACAATACGTTTGGGCCTGCCAGGTCTGATCGGCATCCTCCCCCACCAGCGGAGCCAAATCACCACCAGGTGGTGATCAGTTGACAGCTCCGCCCCTCTCTTCACCCGAGTGTCCAGGACATACGGCCGCAAGTCCGATGATACAACCACAAAGTCGATCATCGAACTGCGGCCAAGGGTGTCCTGGTGCCAAGTGCACATATGGACACCCTTATGCCTGAACATGGTGTTCGTTATGGACAAAACAAACACACAAACAAACAAAAACAAGCACAAGAAGCGGCAATCGCATACAACACAGCTGTGGATATAGATGACCTGAGACGACATGATAATACATCAACTGCTTAGTGACCATGCTACTGGACTAATGAATGTGTGTGTGTGTGAGAACATGCAACACCCATGGCACAGGACCTACATGATAACCGTGCTTAGTTATGAGTGTATAAGCGTACAGGGCCACAATCCACAGCCCCCCCCCCCCAAGCAATCAGAAGCAGGCAGAGAGGGCCAAAAGACCCAGGCCACCAGCAGCCCCCACAGAGCACAGAACCCAGGCAGCCCACCGCAGGGGCAACCACGCATCCACCCAGAAGACTGCAGAGGAAGCCCCCGGAAAGAGCCCCCATAAGCATAGGGCAGAGGCACTCCGGGAACCAGGGGCAACAGCCCACCTACCCCGCCAGGCCCCAGCCGCCCAGACATGGGCCGTGCACTGGACCTGGGCCCCAGGAGCCCGAGCGCCCCCAAACCCCCCGGCAGAGGCCCCACCCAATACCCAGGAGGGCCAAGCGCCCCAGACAGCCACAAAGTGGGTCAGCGCTTGCCCCAGCGCCCCTGGCCAAGTGCCCTGGGAGTCAAGACGTGCCCACAGGTAGGTGAAGTCGCGAGCAGTGGGGAGAGGCAACGCTGATGCCCCATCGGGAGAAACACAGGCAGGCCAGGCGACAGCAAGTCCCAGATCCAGGCCCAATCATTACCACACACACTTTCACGTCCCATACATCCACACATCCACACATCCTACCTCCCTCGACTCTGCTGGGGTGTAGTGCAGCGGGCACACCAGGAGGCCAGCAACCCCCCAGCCACCACAGACCCCGAACCAGCAGAACAATTAATTAATCCTCCTGGCCCCTCCTGCCCCGAGCAGACATCAGGAAGCAGGGGTGTGCGAAGAAGACCCCTCCCCTCACCCTTCTGGCTCTTCAATATTTTCTAATAGTGAGCAATTAAAATTGAGGGGCAGCCAAACTTGTAGAACTGGGAGCGCGGCACTCTGGGCAGCCTACATACCCAAAGAGCCCCGCCCACCAGATGCCACTCAGTGTAACCACCCCCCAAGACCTAATGTGTGTGTGTGAGTGTGTTTGATAAGTAGTAATGTCTAAGGTGTAATTAAAACAGGGGCAGGGAACTGCAGAGTGCAACCAAAGGGGACCACCTACGTGGCCCCATCCACTACACCCCACCGAACACACACGCCCCCAAAACCCTTCATGTGTGAGTGTGTGCTGTGTACAGGAGCCAGAAGGGAGAGGGGTATGGGGATATATACCAGGGGAGCTACTCTCCCCCAGAGAGGGCAGCCAGGGACTGGCTGCAATAGGCATCCCCGCTACCTGGGAGCCAACATTGGGCAGGAGGGCCTGATGTCCACCAGGCTCGGGGCCTGCAGCGACCATATTCCGGGAGCTACTGTACCCCCAGAAGGTACCCATCCCGCCCCACCCCACTCAACCCAACCCCACCCAGGAGGACCACTACAAAAAACAAACAAACAACATCAAAAAACAAACAAACAAACAACCCGGTCACACCAGTCGCAGCAGCCCGGGCCTGAGACCCACCATCACCCAGCAACCCACCACCACCACTATGTGATAAAACTAATCAGAGGGGACCAGAGAGAATGAAATTCAGCCAATTGATGTTTTGAGGAGGCAGACATTGTTTCCATGCTAATATAATCTAAAAGAAAATTTCTAAACTGGTTAATACACAGATTGTTCTTCGCTTTCCAGTTCATGAGAATAGTTTTCTTTGCGATACATAACACTGTGACAACCATGTGTGCTGAGTTAATTTCCATGTTGATGTTGTCTAAGTCACCCAGTATGCACAGTGTGGGGCATGCAGGGATGCTACACTTTAGCCATGTTGATAGGTCCTCACAGACTTCAAGCCAGAACTTCTGGACAGGCGCAGAAAACCACAAAGCGTGTGCATAATCATCAGGTGTGTTATCTGTGCAATGTGAGCAGATGTTTGAGTGTGTTAGACCCATCCTGAACATCCTTTGTCCTGTATAGTGTGTTCTATGACGGATTTTGTATTGTATGAGCTGTAAATTAGGATTTCGAGTCTTTATGAAGGTGTTCAAACATATTTGTGGTTAGAAGCTATGACCAGAACTGATGGATAAATCTGCCTCCCATTTTGAGGATGGAAGAGACATTGTGTCATCTATCTTAGACAATAATTTATATATTTTTGATAGTAGTTTTGGGGTACAGATGCTTAGAAATTCTGCTACCCTAGTCGGGGGTTGTAAGTCTGGTTGGTGGAGGATATATCCATCCATCCATCCATCATCTGCCGCTTATCCGGGGGTCGGGTCGCGGGGGCAGCAGCTTGAGCAGAGAAACCCAGACGTCTCTGTCCCCGGCCACTTCCTCCAGCTCTTCCGGGGGGACCCCGGGGCGTTCCCAGGCCAGCCGAGAGACATAGTCTCTCCAACGTGTCCTGGGTCTCCCCCGGGGTCTCCTCCCAGTGCGACGTGCCCGGAACACCTCCCCAGGGAGGCGCCCAGGGGGCATCCTAACCAGATGCCCGAGCCACCTCATCTGGCTCCTCTCAATGCGGAGGAGCAGCGGTTCTACTCCGAGCCCCTCCCGGATGACTGAGCTTCTCACCCTATCTCTAAGGGAGAGCCCAGACACCCTGCGGAGGAAACCCATTTCGGCCGCTTGTATTCGCGATCTTGTTCTTTCGGTCACTACCCACAACTCGTGACCATAGGTGAGGATGGGAACGTAGATTGACCAGTAAGTAGAGAGCTTCGCATTCTGGCTCAGCTCCCTCTTCACAACGACGGGTCGGTGCAGAGCCTGCAACACTGCAGGCGCCGCACCGATCCGCCCGTCAATCTCCCGCTCCATTCGTCCGTCACTCGTGAACAAGACCCCGAGATACTTGAACTCCTCCTCTTGGGGAAGGATCTCATTCCCGACCCGGAGATAGCATTCCACCCTTTTCCGGCTGAGAACCATAGTCTCGGATTTGGAGGTGCTGATTCTCATCCCAGCCGCTTCACACTCGGCTGCAAATCACTCCAGTGAGAGCTGAAGGTCACGGCCTGACGACGCTAACAGAACCACATCATCTGCAAAAAGCAGAGACCCGATTCTGAGGTCGCCAAATGGGACACCCTCAACGCCCTGGCTCCGCCTAGAAATTCTGTCCATAAAAGTTAGGAACAGAATCGGTGACAAAGGGAAGCCCTGACGGAGTCCAACTCTCACCGGAAACGTATCCGACTTACTGCCGGCAATGCGGACCAAACTCTGGCACCGGTCATACATAGACCGAACGGCCCCTATCAAGGGGTCCGGCACTCCATATTCCCGGAGCACCCCCCACAGGACTCCACGAGGGACACGGTCGAACGCTTTCTCCAAGTCCACAAAACACATATAGACTGGTTGGGCGAACTCCCATGCACCCTCCAGGATCCTGCCGAGGGTATAGAGCTGGTCCACTGTTCCACGGCCAGGACGAAAGCCACACTGCATCTCCTGAATCCGAGGCTCGATTATCCGACGGATCCTCCTCTCCAATACCCCCGAATAGACCTTACCAGGGAGGCTGAGGAGTGTGATACCCCTATAGTTGGAACACACCCTCCGGTCCCCCTTTTTAAAGAGGGGGACCACCACCCCAATCTGCCAGTCCAGAGGCACTGTCCCCGATGTCCACGCGATACTGCAGAGGCGTGTCAGCCAAGACAGCCCTACAACATCCAGAGCCTTGAGAAACTCAGGACGGACCTCATCCACCCCCAGGGCCTTGCCACCGAGGAGCTTTTTAACCACCTCGGCAACCTCAGCCCCAGAAATGGGAGGCCCCGTCTCCGAGCTCTCCGACTCTGCCTCTTCCGAGCACGTGTTGGTAGGATTGAGGAGTTCCTCGAAGTACTCCCCCCACCGACTCACAACATCCCTAGTTGAGGTCAGCAAAGCCCCGTCCCCACTGTAAACAGTGTTGACTGTGAGCCGCTCCCCCCCCCCCCTGAGACGCCGGATGGTGGACCAGAATCTTTTCGAGGCCGTCCGGAAATCGTTCTCCATGGTCTCACCGAACTCCTCCCAGGCCCGAGTTTTTGCCTCAGCAACCGCCGAAGCCGTGGCCCGTCTGGCCCGTCGGTACCTATCAGCTTCTTCCAGGGTCCCACTGGCCAAAAAGGCCCGATAGGACTCCTTCTTCAGCTTGACGGCTTCCCTCACCACTGGTGTCCACCAGCAGGTTCGAGGGTTGCCGCCACGACAGGCACCGACCACCTTACGGCCACAACTCCGACCAGCTGCCTCGGCAATGGAGTCACGGAACATGGCCCATTCGGACTCAATGTCCCCCACCTCAAATATGGTTGAAGCTCTGCCGGAGGTGGGAGTTAAAGCTCCTTCTGACGGGGGATTCTGACAAACGCTCCCAGCAGACCCTCACAATACGTTTGGGCCTGCCAGGTCTGATCGGCATCCTCCCCCACCAGCGGAGCCAAATCACCACCAGGTGGTGATCAGTTGACAGCTCCGCCCCTCTCTTCACCCGAGTGTCCAGGACATACGGCCGCAAGTCCGATGATACAACCACAAAGTCGATCATCGAACTGCGGCCAAGGGTGTCCTGGTGCCAAGTGCACATATGGACACCCTTATGCCTGAACATGGTGTTCGTTATGGACAGTCTATGACTGGCACAGAAGTCCAACAACATAACACCACTCTGATTCAGATCGGGGGGGCCGTTCCTCCCAATCACACCCCTCCAGGTCTCACTGTCATTGCCCACGTGAGCATTGAAGTCCCCCAGCAGAATGAGGGAGTCTCCGGTAGGAGCATTCTCCAGTGCCTCCCCCAGAGACTCCAAAAAGGGTACTGGGGTAAACCCCAATGTACTGGCACACAGCCGGGGGGCAATAAGTATGCCCACACCTGCTCTGCGCCTCTCACCACGGGCAACTCCAGAGTGGAAGAGAGTCCAACCCCTCTCAAGAGTACTGGTTCCAGATCCCAAGCCGTGCGTCGAGGTGAGTCCGACTATATCTAATGGTCTGATGAAGTTTCAACAATAAACAACAAACTTTGTATTATGAGAAAGAACCAGACTCATTCTTCAGGAATCCGAAAATAAGCTCTATTTTACGAGTTATGCACGAATTCGGATTCTCCTATAAAACGAATTCCTTAACTCAAACCAAGTTAAGACTGCTTTGTCCTTCATATTTATTCATGTCTAATCAAGTTTCAATGATAAACAACGTTGTACTTTGTAGAATGAGAAAGAACTTCTTCAGCAATAAGCATCTCTCGACAAATGACGAAATACAGATTTTGCTATAAAATTAATTGCTATCAGCCTGACTTAAAACTGTTTGTCTTCCTTATTTATCCACTTCAAATCAAGTTTCAACAATTAAAAAAATTTTGTAGTTTGAGAAAGAACAGCTTAATCTTGAGCAATCAGTATAAAAAGAGGGTAAGCAAAGGTGCGAATGTCAAACCATACATGATCAAAACAGGGAGCGGAGGTGTTTGGCTGAGACAAGGTGTGAATGTCCACCCTTAATTAATGAAAAGCGGGCAACAAGTAGGTTCGAATGCCCAACCATACATCATCAAAAGCAGGAGTGGATATGTTCGGCTACAAGAAGGTTTGAACGTCTGACCATAGTTTGTAAAAAGCGGGTAAGAAAAGGTTCGAATGCCCGAACATACACCATCAAAGGAGGGAGCGGAGGTGTTCCGCTGTAAGAAGGTGTGAATGTCCGACCATAGTTGGTAAAAAACGGGTAAGAAAAGGTTAAAATACCCGACTGTACACAATCAGTAGCGGGTGCTACTGAAATATAAAACCGCACATGATCATAAGTGGGAGAGGAGGTGTTCAGCTGCAAGAAGGTGTGAATGTCCACCCATTATTCCTGACAAATGGGTAAAAAAAAGGTGCGAATGCCCAACCATACATCATCAAAAGCAGGAGTGGATGTGTTCGGCTACAAGAAGGTGTGAGCGTCCAACCAAGGTTTGTAAAAAGCAGTTAAGAAAAGGTTTGAATATCCAACCAAACATAATCAAAAGCGGGAGCATAGCTTTTCGACTGCAAGTAGGTGTGAATGTCAGATCATAATTTGCAAAAAGCTGATGAGAAAGGGTGAGAATGTCCGACTGCACACCATCAAATGCGGGAGCGGAGTTGTTCGGCTGTGAGTAAGTGTGAATCCCCGACCGTAATTTCTGAAAAATGTGTTAGAAAAGGTAAGAATGCCGGTCCATACATCATCAAAAGCGAGAGAGGTGGTGTTCGGCTGCAAAAAGGTGTAAATGTTCGACCATAGTTTGCAAAAAGCGGGTGAGACAAGGTGCGAATGTCCAACCATACATGATCAAAACAGGGAGCGGAGGTGTTTGGCTGTGACAAGGTGTGAATGTCCACCCAAAATTAATGAAAAGCGGGCAAAAAGTAGGTTTGAATTCCCAAGCATACATCATCAAAAGAAGGAGTGGATGTGTTCGGCTACAAGAAGGTTTGAATGTCCGAGCATTGTTGGTAAAAAGCGGGTAAGAAAAGGTTAAAATACCCGACTGTACACAATCAATAGCGGGAGTGGAGTTGTTCGGCTACAAGAAGGTGTGAAATTCCAACCATCGTTTGTAAAAAGCTGGTAAGAAAAGGTTCGAATGCCCGAATATATACCATCAAAAGCGGATGCGGAGGTGTTCGGCTACTAAAAGGTGTGAAAGTCCGACCATGGTTTGTAAAAAGCGGGTAAGAAAAGGTGCGAATGCCCGAAAATGTATGATCAAAAGAGGGAGCGGAGGTGTTCGGCTGCAAGAAGGTGTGAATGTACACCCATAATTACTGAAAAATGGGTAAGAAAAGGTGCGAATGCACAACTATACATAATCAAAAGCAGGAGTGGATGTGTTCGGCTACAAGAAGGTTTGAATGTCCGACCATAGTTTGTAAAAAGCGGGTAAGAAAAGGTTTGAATGCCCGAACATACACCATCAAAAGAGGGAGCGGAGGTGTTCCGCTGTAAGAAGGTGTGAATGTCCGACCATAGTTGGTAAAAAGCGGGTAAGAAAAGGTTAAAATACCCGACTGTACACAATCAATAGCGGGAGCGGAGTTGTTCGGCTACTAAAAGATGTGAAAGTCCGACTATGGTTTGTAAAAAGCGGGTAAGAAAAGGTGCTAATGCCCAACAATGTATGATCAAAAGAGGGAGCGGAGGTGTTCGGCTGCAAGAAGGTCTGAATGTCCAACCATAATTTGTAAAAACCGGGAAGGAAAGGCTCGAAAGCCCGACTATACACCATCAAAAGCGGGAGCAGAGTGGTTCAGCTGCAAGAAGGTCTGAATGTCCATCAATAATTGCTTTAAAACATGAAAGAAAATTTTCGAATATCATCCGCACATGATCATAAGAAGGAGAGGAGGTGTTCAGCTGCAAGAAGGTGTGAATGTCCACCCATAATTCCTGAAAAATGGGTAAAAAAAGGTGCGAATGCCCAACCATACATTATCAAAAGCAGGTGTGAATGTCAGATCATAATTTGCAAAAAGCTGATGAGAAAGGGTGAGAATGCCCGACTATACACCATCAAATGCGGGAGCGGAGGTGTTCGGCTCTGAGTAGGTGTGAATGTCCGACCATAATTGCTGAAAAATGTGTTAGAAAAGGAAAGAATGCCGGACCATACATCATCAAAAGCGAGAGAGGTGGTGTTCGGCTGCAAAAAGGTGTAAATGTTCGACTAAAGTTTGTAAAAAGCGGGTAAGACATGGTGCGAATGCCTGACAAGGTATGATCAAAAGCAGGAGCCGAGGTGTTCAGCTGCAAGAAGGTCTAAATGTCCATCAATAATTGCTAGAAAACATGAAAGAAAATTTTCGAAAATAAAACCGCACATGATCATAAGTGGGAGAGGAGGTGTTCAGCTGCAAGAAGGTGTGAATGTCCACCCATTATTCCTGACAAATGGGTAAAAAAAAGGTGCGAATGCCCAACCATACATCATCAAAAGCAGGAGTGGATGTGTTCGGCTACAAGAAGGTGTGAACGTCCAACCAAACATAATCAAAAGCGGGAGCATAGCTTTTCGACTGCAAGTAGGTGTGAATGTCAGATCATAATTTGCAAAAAGCTGATGAGAAAGGGTGAGAATGTCCGACTGCACACCATCAAATGCGGGAGCGGAGTTGTTCGGCTGTGAGTAAGTGTGAATCTCCGACCGTAATTTCTGAAAAATGTGTTAGAAAAGGTAAGAATGCCGGTCCATACATCATCAAAAGCGAGAGAGGTGGTGTTCGGCTGCAAAAAGGTGTAAATGTTCGACCATAGTTTGCAAAAAGCGGGTGAGACAAGGTGCGAATGTCCAACCATACATGATCAAAACAGGGAGCGGAGGTGTTTGGCTGTGACAAGGTGTGAATGTCCACCCAAAATTAATGAAAAGCGGGCAAAAAGTAGGTTTGAATTCCCAAGCATACATCATCAAAAGAAGGAGTGGATGTGTTCGGCTACAAGAAGGTTTGAATGTCCGAGCATAGTTTGTAAAAAGCGTGTAAGAAAAGGTTCGAATGCCCAAACATACACCATCAAAAGAGGGAGCGGAGGTGTTCCGCTGTAAGAAGGTGTGAATGTCCGACCATAGTTGGTAAAAAGTGGGTAAGAAAAGGTTAAAATACCCGACTGTACACAATCAATAGGGGGAACGGAGTTGTTCGGCTACAAGAAGGTGTGAAAGTCCAACCATGGTTTGTAAAAAGCTGGTAAGAAAAGGTTCGAATGCCCAAATATATACCATCAAAAGCGGAAGTGGAGGTGTTCGGCTGCAAGAAGGTGTGAACGTCCGACCAAAGTTTGTAAAAAGCAGTTAAGAAAAGGTTCGAATATCCAACCAAACATAATCAAAAGCGGGAGCAGAGCTGTTCGACTGCAAGTAGGTGTGAATGTCCAGACATAATTACTCACAAACGGGTAAGAAAAGGTAGTATTGCCAGACCATACATGATCAAAAAAGGGAGCTGAGGTGGTTCAGCACCAAGGTGTGAATGTCTGACTATAGTTTGTAAAAAGCGGGTAAGATAAGGTGCGAATGCCCGACAATGTATAATCAAAAGAGGGAGCAGAGGTTTTCGGCTACAAGAAGGTTTGAATGTCCGACCATAGTTTGTAAAAAGCGGGTAAGAAAAGGTTCAAATGCCTGACTATACACCATCAAAAGCGGGAGCGGAGATGTTCCGCTGTAAGACGGTGTGAATGTCCAACCATTGTTGGTAAAAAGCGGGTAAGAAAAGGTTAAAATACCCGACTGTACACAATCAATAGCGGGAGTGGAGTTGTTCGGCTACAAGAAGGTGTGAAATTCCAACCATCGTTTGTAAAAAGCTGGTAAGAAAAGGTTCGAATGCCCGAATATATACCATCAAAAGCGGATGCGGAGGTGTTCGGCTGCAAGAAGGTGTGAACGTCCGACCAAAGTTGGCAAAAAGCAGTAAAGAAAAGGTTCGAATATCCAAACATAATTAAAAGCGAGAGAGATTGTGTTCAGCTGCAAGTAGGTGTGAATATCCAGCCATAATTACTCACAAACGTGATCAAAACAGGGAGCGGAGGTGGTTCAGCTGCAAAAAGGGGTGAATGTCCAACTAAAGTTCAAATATATTAACAAAAGCGGGAGGAGAGGTCTTTGGATTAGAGTGGTTGAAATTTCCAACCATAATCTATAAAATGCGGTGAAAAAAAAAAGTGTGAAGGAATGAATTTTATAGCAAAATCCGAAATCATGCATAACTCCGCAAAAGGAACGTATTGCTCAACCAAAGGGATGCTTCTTTTCTCATTCAGGGTAATATGAGGAACTTTATGCTTGATACATTTTAGACATGGATAACTATGAAGGACAAAGCAATTTTAACTTGGTTTGAGCAAAGCAATTCATTTTATAGGAAAATCCGAAATCGTGCAGGACTCATGAAAGTAAGCTTATTCTCGGATTCCTGATCCTCCAGTGTTGCTCTTTCCTATACTGCAAAATAAAGTCTTGTTCTTTGTTGAAATCGATATAGACATTGATAAATATGAAGGACAAAGCAGTTTCCACTTTGTTTGAGTGAAGGAATTAATTTTATAGCAAAATCCCAAATCAAGCAGAACGTATGAAAATAAGCTTGTTTTCGGATTCCTGATCCTTCAGTGTTGCTATTTCTTCTACTACAAAGTACAATGTTGTTCTTTGTTGAAGTCAATCTAGACATGGATAACTATGAAGGACAAAGCAATTTTAACTTGGTTTGAGCACAGCAATTCATTTTATAGGAAAATCCGAAATCGTGCAGGACTCATGAAAGTAAGCTTATTCTCGGATTCCTGATCCTCCAGTGTTGCTCTTTCCTATACTGCAAAATAAAGTCTTGTTCTTTGTTGAAATCGATATAGACATTGATAAATATGAAGGACAAAGCAGTTTCCACTTTGTTTGAGTGAAGGAATTAATTTTATAATAAAATCCCAAATCAAGCAGAACGTATGAAAATAAGCTTGTTTTCGGATTCCTGATCCTTCAGTGTTGCTATTTCTTCTACTACAAAATACAATGTTGTTTTTTGTTGAAGTCAATCTAGACATTGATAAATATGAAGGACAAAGCAGTTTTAACATAGTTTGAGTAAAGGAATTCATTTTATACATAAAATCCCAAATCATGCAGAACGTATGAAAATAAGCTTATTCTCGGATTCCTGTTCCTTCAAGTGTTGCTCTTTCTACTACTGCAAAATACAATGTTGTTCTTTGTTGAAGTAAATCTAGACATTGATAAATATGAAGGACAAAGCAGTTTCCACTTTGTTTGAGTGAAGGAATTAATTTTATAGCAAAATCCCAAATCAAGCAGAACGTATGAAAATAAGCTTTTTTTCGGATTCCTGATCCTTCAGTGTTGCTATTTCTTCTACTGCAAAATACAATGTTGTTCTTTGTTGAAGTCAATCTAGACATTGATAAATATGAAGGACAAAGCAGTTTTAACATAGTTTGAGTAAAGGAATTCATTTTATACATAAAATCCCAAATCATGCAGAACGTATGAAAATAAGCTTATTCTCGGATTCCTGTTCCTTCAAGTGTTGCTCTTTCTACTACTGCAAAATACAATGTTGTTCTTTGTTGAAGTCGATCTAGACATTGATAAATATGAAGGACAAAGCAGTTTTCACTTGGTTTGAGTGAAGGATTTACAGCTGAAAACCTCCCGCTCCCGCTTTTGATTGTGTATAGTCGGGCTTTCGAGCCTTTTCTTACCCGGTTTTTAGAAATTATGGTTGGACATTCAGACCTTGCAGCCGAAGACCTCCACTCCCTCTTTTGATCATACATTGTCGGGCATTCGCACCTTGTCTTACCCGCTTTTTACAAACTATAGTCAGACATTCACACCTTCAGCTGAACCACCTCAGCTCCCTGTTTTGATCATGTATGGTCTGGCAATACTACCTTTTGTTACCCGTTTGTGAGTAATTATGGCTGGACATTCACACCTACTTGCAGTCGAACAGCTCTGCTCCCGCTTTTGATGGTATATATTCGGGCATTCGAACCTTTTCTTAGCAGCTTTTTACAAACCATGGTTGAACTTTCACACCTTCTTGTAGCCGAACACCTCCGCTCCCGCTTTTGATGGTGTATAGTCAGGCATTTGAACCTTTTCTTACCCGCTTTTTACAAACTATGGTCGGACATTCAAACCTTCTTGTAGCCGAAAACCTCCGCTCCCTCTTTTGATCATACATTGTCGGGCATTCGCACCTTTTCTTACCCGTTTTTTACAAACCATGGTCGGACTGTCACACATTCTTGTAGCCAAACACATCCGCTCCCGCTATTGATTGTGTACAGTCGGGTATTTTAACCTTTTCTTACCCGTTTTTACCAACTATGGTCGGACATTCACACCTTCTTACAGCGGAACACCTCCGCTCCCTCTTTTGATGGTGTATGTTTGGGCATTCGAACCTTTTCTTACCCGCTTTTTACAAACTATGCTCGGACATTCAAACCTTCTTGTAGCCGAACACATCCACTCTTGCTTTTGATGATGTATGGTTGGGCATTCAAACCTACTTGTTGCCCGCTTTTCATTAATTTTGGGTGGACATTCACACCTTGTCACAGCCAAACACCTCCGCTCCCTATTTTGATCATGTATGGCTGGACATTCGCACCTTTTCTCACCCGCTTTTTGCCAACTATGGTCGGCTGTTCACAGCTTCCTCTCCACCATACTTGTATGGTGGGATATTCACACCCACTTGCATCCGACGACCTTTTGTTGATATTTAGTCGGTCATTCGCAGCTTACCCGCTTTTGGCAAACTATGGCCTTCATGCAGCCAAACACCTCTGATCTCGCTTTTGATGATGTAAGGTTGGGCATTCAGACCTTGCTTCACCTGCTTTTCACAAAATATAGGAGGACATTCACACCTTCTTGCAGCCGAACACTTCCGCTCCACCTTTTAGTGTTCTATCACACCTTTTTTTCACCGCATTTTATAGATTATGGTTGGAAATTCTCAACCACTCTCATCCGAAGACCTCTCCTCCCGCTTTTGTTAATATATGTGAACTTTAGTCGGACATTCACACCTTCTTGCAGCTGAACCACCTCCGCTCCCTGTTTTGATCATGTATGGTCTGGCAATACTACCTTTTCTTACTCGTTTGTTAGTAATTATGGATGGACATTCACACCTACTTGCAGCCGAACACCACCTCTCCCGCTTTTGATGACGTATGGACCGGCATTCTTACCTTTTCTAACACATTTTTCAGCAATTATGGTCGGAGATTCACACTTACTCACAGCCGAACAACTCCGCTCTCGCATTTGATGGTGTATAGTCGGGCATTCTCACCCTTTCTCATCAGCTTTTTGCAAATTATGATCTGACATTCACACCTGCTTTTGATAATGTATGGTTGGGCATTCGCACCTTTTCTTACCCATTTTTCAGTAATTATGTGTGGACATTCACACCTTCTTGCAGCTGAACACCTCCTCTCCCGCTATTGATTGTGTACAGTCAGGCATTTGAACCTTTTCTTACCCGCTTTTTACAAACTATGGTCGGACATTCAAACCTTCTTGTAGCCGAAAACCTCCGCTCCCTCTTTTGATTATACATTGTTGGGCATTCGCACCTTATTTACAAACTATAGTCAGACATTCACACCTTGCAGCTGAGCCACCTCAGCTCCCTGTTTTGATAGTGTATGTTCGGGCATTCGAACCTATTCTTACCCCCTTTTTACAAACTATGCTCGGAGATTCACACCTACTCAATGCCGAACAACTCCGCTCCCGCATTTGATGATGTCTTGTCCGGCATTCTAGTCTCTTCTAACACATTTTTCAGTAATTATGGTCGGACATTCACACCTACTCACAGCCGAACACTTCCGCTCCCGCATTTGATGGTGTATAGCCGGGCATTCTCACCCTTTCTCATCAGCTTTTTGCAAATTATGATCTGACATTCACACCTACTTGCAGTCGAACAGCTCTGCTCCCGCTTTTGATTATGTTTGGTTGGATATTCGAACCTTTTCTTAACTGCTTTTTACAAACTTTGGTCGGACGTTCACACCTTCTTGCAGCCGAACACATCCACTTCCACTTTTGATGGTATATATTCGGGCATTCGAACCTTTTCTTACCCGCTTTTTACAAACCGTGGTCGGACTTTCACACCTTCTTGTAGCCAAACAACTCCGCTCCCGCTATTGATTGTGTACAGTCGGGTATTTTAACCTTTTCTTACCCGCTTTTTACCAACTATGGTCGGACATTTACACCTTCTTACAGCGGAACACCTCCGCTCCCTCTTTTGATGGTCTATGTTCGGGCATTCAAACCTTTTCTTACCCGCTTTTTACAAACTATGGTCGGATATTCAAACCTTCTTGTAGCCGAACACATCCACTCCTGCTTTTGATGATGTATGGTTGGGCATTTTCATCTTTTCTTACCTATTTTTCAGTAATTATGGGTGGACATTCACACCTTCTTGCAGCTGAACAACTCCTCTCCCGCTTATGATCATGTGCGGTTTGATATTCGAAAATTTTCTTTCATGTTTTAAAGCAATTATTGATGGACATTCAAATCTTCTTGTAGCCGAACACATCCACTCCTGCTTTTGATGATGTATGGTTTGGCATTCGCACCCTTTTTTTACCCATTTTTCAGGAATTTTGGGTGGACATTCAGACCTTCTTGCAGCCGAAAACCTCCGCTTCCTCTTTTGATCATACATTGTCGGGCATTCGCACCTTATCTTACCCGCTTTTTACAAACTATAGTCAGACATTCACACACCTTGCAGCTCCCTGTTTTGATCATATATGGTCTGGCAATACTAACTTTTCTTACCCGTTTGTGAGTAATTAATCCCAAAATATTGAGCATAAAATAAGTCTTTATGCTGATGATGTATTACTTTTCCTTCAGAACTCACAGACGTCTCTCAGTCACACGATCACACTCATAAATAAATTCTCAGCACTTTCTGACTACTCTATCAACTGGTCTAAGACCACAGTTCTGCCCATTAACTGTAGGGTCCATAATATACCTGCGATCACTTTACAGTCAGGAAATATTAGATATTTAGGCATAAACATTTCCTCCAGGCTCTCAGAGCTAACAAAGCTAAATTATGTGCAATTATTAAAGACAGTAGAGGACGATCTCTCGTTGGAAGTCCTTACCTATATCACTTATGGGGAGAGTTACATCCATTAAAATGATGATTCTACCAAAAGTTAACTATTTGTTCTCAATGATCCCCATAAAACCATCTGCTACTTGGTTTAAGTCACTAGATTCATGCATCTCCAAATTTCTGTGGAAAAACAAACCACCACGTATTAGTTTAAAAACCCTACAGAAGACCAAGGACAGTGGTGGATTAGATTTACCTCATTTTCAGCACTATTCCTTAGACAATAGGTTACAATATATATCAAAATGGTTTAAACCTTGTTGTTGTCACAGTTCCCAGAGACGTTGTAATCGTTGAGGATTCTATATTCACCCCCTCATTAGAGGCACGTAATGCAGATTGATGACACTGAATCTTCTTCTCTGTTCATTGCTGGCATCATTCCCAGCATCGTAAGTGTTCGTGGCATTGTTAGCCTCTTCTTCTGGATCTTGATATCGAGAATCCTTTTATATTTCTGGTTTGTCAGTCCTCGTCTTCGTTCACCGGAGTCTTTGTCTTTTTGTCCTTGAGTTTGGTGATTTTTTCTTCTTTTGATGCCTTGACACAATGTGACAGGTGATACCACGTGGGAGATCCTGTAACTTGGATTGCTGTCCCTGTGCTGCGAAATGGCTGTGCTGCTCAAATGGTCTCTCCTTCATCATGGTTACATGCTGCCATTCCGACATCTCGCCATTCCGACATGGGTCTCCAATTGTCGGAATGGCGACACTTAATTTTTTATCAAACGTCCCACCATTCCGACACTTTTTTCCTCCTATGGTCGGAATGGCGGTATGTTTTTTGTTTTTTTTAACATACCGCCATTCCGACAGTTCCTTTTAATAGCCTATTTTTTACCCAAAACATTTTGCACTAATGATATGCCGGCGCAAATACGCCCTAAAGTTTGGCGCACAAGCTTTGCACATGCAGAGGCCACAGCCTCGCAAACAAACTTTAATAATCTATTATCAAAATCCCCTGAATTTCAAATATAAAAATACAGATATTAATGTAACTCTGGCGAGACTGAAACTGATTAAGCAGAAATACAGTGTCAGTGAGCTGTCACAGCAGCCAGCTGGAGCGGAGCTCTCCACAGAGCCCATGCGTCTTTTGCACGCTGTCATCATATGCAAAAGTAATAATTGCAATTACAGATATCACGGCTACTGCACAGGACACAGTTGCGAGCACTCTGCCTTGCCTTGCCAATAGGAGAAGAGAGAAATGACAGCATAGAACGTATAAAACACAACAAAATTCAGTAAAAACGTTTATTCATGTTATTCACGTGATTTATGAGTACTCACTCCAATTTTGGGAAGCGCGGATGGGCTTTGCGCATTTGGCACAAACACACAGCCGCAACGGTTGTAGCTTTATACAGCCTGTTGATATCTTAAGGACCTAACTGGTCACACCTGGGAGTAAATGTCATGTAGAGATTGTTTTTACATGACATTACAGCTGAACATATAGCTTTCATCCACAAACCAACGTGGGAGAGCCCGAAGACGCATGTGCCAGACGCAAATAGGCATGCGTAAAACCAATTTTGACCACTTCATACTGTTTATTTGCTTTCTTTTAGTTAACTTTCGTTTCTTTTGGATTCTTGTGCGTGTTATGGAGCCGTTTTGGTCCATGTTTGTAAGCCTTTTTTTCCTAGATTAAATTTTCGGAAGTTGAAACAAGTGGCATTGGAGTGTGTGATTGAAAACCACCGCGGACTGCTTCTCCTCCTCCAGTTGCCGAGACTTTGTGTTTTTAATAACGCTTGTCTATAAACATGTGTTAAACATATAAATTGCATGAACAGAAAGAAGGGACTCACCTGTTGAGTAACACACATTTCCTTATACGGAAAGCCTTGTCGGAATGGTGGGACATTTGAACGTCAGAATAGCGGGATGTCGCAATGGTGGGATGTCGGAATGGTGGGACGTTTGCATGTCGGAATGGTGGTATGTCGGAATGGTGGTATGTCGGAATGGTGGGATGTCGGAATAGCGGGATGTCGGAATGGCGGGATTTCGGAATGGGTGTTGCCACCCCCTTCATCATATACACAGTTATTTATACATCCCCTTCCACCATGAAGCGTTGTCCCTTTTTGTTTCTCTCTTTGTTCTTAAAATGCTGTTATGCATGTCTAAACCAATCCATTAAATTAGATCATTTTGGCAGTAAAGCGATCTACAATGTGCTTGGTCGCAAAGCTGCTCATCTGTGGTAAACAGCTCTTCAGAAAGGCATTCTTCAATTGATTTCACTAATTCTATGTAATAATTTTGTGATTTCCTACAAAACTACACTTCTTCTCCCATCTGTCTGAGTATTTAATATTGTCTGGGTCCCGTTAAAACATGTATTTTTCCCATCTAATTCCTTGTTTGCTTTAAAACAAGTATTCCCCATTTTCTATCCCTTCAGTAGCCAACCAGTTTGTATGGAGTACACTGGAGCAACTTGACTGATCAGTAAAACACTGCTTTTGTTGTCACCGCAAGGCTTCCCCCGTCGGTTGTTTCACTGAGACACTACTGAGTAACTATAACTCAACACAGTTTATACACATAACATTCCTATACATACTAACAAACAAACAAACAATTATTTATCGCAATTTTCTCATCTCTGTTTGAACGTACACCCAGGTAAATATTCCTGTAGTCTTCTCATACCGACTATGGACCCATTCATTGTTTAACTTCACTGTTTTGCAAATCCTAATTGAATATTACACATTGACATTGAACTTTACTTGATAAGCAGGTCTTCATTGCATTCAGCAGCCTATATGTGAGCATCTATGTGTAAGCTGTTCTTCTTTGCATTTATCAGCAGCGAGCAATTCTTCATTGCACATGCATATGAAAATAGTAAAACAATTCCAATGCGTTAGCGAAACATTCTATATCAGGAGTGTCCATCATGATGCTGGGAATAGAACCTCTTTCCCAGAATAGTTCAACCTTCATTACTCAACTGATCATAACTCCGCAATGAGCACATTTCAAAGTATCATTCCTCTACATATATTCAAAAATCTATGTGTAAATGTTTAATATTTCTTATATTTGTTGATGTCATTCTGTGTGCATGTGGCCTAAACCCAATCTCTGTGTGGCAATTTTAATTTAAACAAGTTGAACTCTGCCTCTGATCATTTAAAAAAGGTGTGTACCAATATCAACCTTTCTCAGGTAATTACTGATCCTACAAAACCAAAGAGATCCTTCAAGGTTGTCCCTGATTGGCTCAATCTTAACAAATCAAAGGTAGAAAATCGGCAGTATCTGAACTTGGTGTTAGTTATCACTGCTCAATAGCCTGTATCAGAATTGCAAAAATGAAAACATTAGGTCCACGCTTGGTATCCAGATCCTGAAACATCTCCATGAGCAGGCTTTTTTTTAACTGATCTGTTGAATAGTTATATGACACTGTTAAAATCCCAGATGAAGATCAAGCACTTGACCATTTTTGTAAATCTTCTAATTCCATAGTTGATAAACACGCCCCTTTTAAAAAGTATAGAACTTAGAACAGGTCTATCCCTGGCTTTCGGCAGAACTGTCTTCTTTACTTTTTTTTCCCCTTGTCCTGTTCAGCATTATGTCAGAAGAATTGTAGTCTGAATACCTTTGATGCCAAACAGATTTGTTTTGCCAAGGGAAGTTTTATAAATGTAAAGCTCCCCTTGATGCCAATTTATTTATTTCTGTTTACAATATATGACATGAACTGAACTGAACCGGACCGGGGGACAAGGAAAGAAGAAGAGGAAAGAAGAGGAAACAGAACAAAAATAGAAACAAAAACCAGACAACCAGCTGCTACACCTGTAAAAAACAAAACAGACAACAATCCATGGCCTATGAGGGGAATCCAGCCTTAGCGCCACCAGGAGCACCTGAAAGCAGACAAGCAGAGAAAAAACAAACACACAAACAAACAAAAACAAGCACAAGAAGCGGCAATCGCATACAACACAGCTGTGGATATAGATGACCTGAGACGACATGATAATACATCAACTGCTTAGTGACCATGCTACTGGACTAATGAATGTGTGTGTGTGTGTGTGAGAACATGCAACACCCATGGCACAGGACCTACATGATAACCGTGCTTAGTTATGAGTGTATAAGCGTACAGGGCCACAATCCACAGCCCCCCCCCCCAAGCAATCAGAAGCAGGCAGAGAGGGCCACAAGACCCAGGCCACCAGCAGCCTCCACAGAGCACAGAACCCAGGCAGCCCACCGCAGGGGCAACCACGCATCCACCCAGAAGACTGCAGAGGAAGCCCCCGGAAAGAGCCCCCATAAGCATAGGGCAGAGGCACTCCGGGAACCAGGGGCAACAGCCCACCGACCCCGCCAGGCCCCAGCCGCCCAGACATGGGCCGTGCACTGGACCTGGGCCCCAGGAGCCCGAGCGCCCCCAAACCCCCCGGCAGAGGCCCCACCCAATACCCAGGAGGGCCAAGCGCCCCAGACAGCCACAAAGTGGGTCAGCGCCTGCCCCAGCGCCCCTGGCCAAGTGCCCTCGGAGTCAAGACGTGCCCACAAGTGGGTGAAGTCGTGAGCAGTGGGGAGAGGCAACGCTGATGCCCCATCGGGAGAAACACAGGCAGGCCAGGCGACAGCAAGTCCCAGATCCAGGCCCAATCATTACCACACACACTTTCACGTCCCATACATCCACACATCCACACATCCTACCTCCCTCGACTCTGCTGGGGTGTAGTGCAGCGGGCACACCAAGAGGCCAGCAACCCCCCAGCCACCACAGACCCCGAACCAGCAGAACAATTAATTAATCCTCCTGGCCCCTCCTGCCCCGAGCAGACACCAGGAAGCAGGGGTGTGCGAAGAAGACCCCTCCCCTCACCCTTCTGGCTCTTCAATATTTTCTAATAGTGAGCAATTAAAATTGAGGGGCAGCCAAACTTGTAGAACTGGGAGCGCGGCACTCTGGGCAGCCTACATACCCAAAGAGCCCCGCCCACCAGATGCCACTCAGTGTAACCACCCCCCAAGACCTAATGTGTGTGTGTGAGTGTGTTTGATAAGTAGTAATGTCTAAGGTGTAATTAAAACAGGGGCAGGGAACTGCAGAGTGCAACCAAAGGGGACCACCTACGTGGCCCCATCCACTACACCCCACCGAACACACACGCCCCCAAAACCCTTCATGTGTGAGTGTGTGCTGTGTACAGGAGCCAGAAGGGAGAGGGGTATGGGGATATATACCGGGGGAGCTACTCTCCCCCAGAGAGGGCAGCCAGGGACTGGCTGCAATAGGCATCCCCGCTACCTGGGAGCCAACAATGGGCAGGAGGGCCTGATGTCCACCAGGCTCGGGGCCTGCAGCGACCATATTCCGGGAGCTACTGTACCCCCAGAAGGTACCCATCCCGCCCCACCCCACTCAACCCAACCCCACCCAGGAGGACCTCTACAAAAAACAAACAAACAACATCAAAAAACAAACAAACAAACCACCCGGTCACACCAGTCGCAGCAACCCGGGCCTGAGACCCACCATCACCCAGCAACCCACCACCACCATTATGTGATAAAACTAATCAGAGGGGACCAGAGAGAATGAAATTCAGCCAATTGATGTTTTGAGGAGGCAGACATTGTTTCCATGCTAATATAATCTAAAAGAAAATTTCTAAACTGGTTAATACACAGATTGTTCTTCGCTTTCCAGTTCATGAGAATAGTTTTCTTTGCGATACATAACACTGTGACAACCATGTGTGCTGAGTTAATTTCCATGTTGATGTTGTCTAAGTCACCCAGTATGCACAGTGTGGGGCATGCAGGGATGCTACACTTTAGCCATGTTGATAGGTCCTCACAGACTTCAAGCCAGAACTTCTGGACAGGCGCAGAAAACCACAAAGCGTGTGCATAATCATCAGGTGTGTTATCTGTGCAATGTGAGCAGATGTTTGAGTGTGTTAGACCCATCCTGAACATCCTTTGTCCTGTATAGTGTGTTCTATGAAGGATTTTGTATTGTATGAGCTGTAAATTAGGATTTCGAGTCTTTATGAAGGTGTTCAAACATATTTGTGGTTAGAAGCTATGACCAGAAGTGATGGATAAATCTGCCTCCCATTTTGAGGATGGAAGAGACATTGTGTCATCTATCTTAGACAATAATTTATATATATATATATATATATATATTTTTTTTTTTTTTTTTTTTTTTTTTTTTTTCCCTTGTCCTGTTCAGCATTATGGCAGCAGAATTGTAGTCTGAATACCTTTGATGCCAAACAGATTTGCTTTGCCAAGGGAAGTAATTTATATATTTTTGATAGTAGTTTTGGGGTACAGATGCTTAGAAATTCTGCTACCCTAGTCGGGGGTTGTAAGTCTGGTTGGTGCAGGATATATCCATCCATCCATCCATCATCTGCCGCTTATCCGGGGGTCGGGTCGCGGGGGCAGCAGCTTGAGCAGAGAAACCCAGACGTCTCTGTCCCCGGCCACTTCCTCCAGCTCTTCCGGGGGGACCCCGAGGCGTTCCCAGGCCAGCCGAGAGACATAGTCTCTCCAACGTGTCCTGGGTCTCCCCCGGGGTCTCCTCCCAGTGCGACGTGCCCGGAACACCTCCCCAGGGAGGCGCCCAGGGGGCTTCCTAACCAGATGCCCGAGCCACCTCATCTGACTCCTCTCAATGCGGAGGAGCAGCGGTTCTACTCCGAGCCCCTCCCGGATGACTGAGCTTCTCACCCTATCTCTAAGGGAGAGCCCAGACACCCTGCGGAGGAAACCCATTTCGGCCGCTTGTATTCGCGATCTTGTTCTTTCGGTCACTACCCACAACTCCTGACCATAGGTGAGGATGGGAACGTAGATTGACCAGTAAGTAGAGAGCTTTGCCTTCTGGCTCAGCTCCCTCTTCACAACGACGGGTCGGTGCAGAGCCTGCAACACTGCAGGCGCCGCACCGATCCGCCCGTCAATCTCCCGCTCCATTCGTCCGTCACTCGTGAACAAGACCCCGAGATACTTGAACTCCTCCTCTTGGGGAAGGATCTCATTCCCGACCCGGAGAGAGCATTCCACCCTTTTCCGGCTGAGAACCATAGTCTCGGATTTGGAGGTGCTGATTCTCATCCCAGCCGCTTCACACTCGGCTGCGAATCACTCCAGTGAGAGCTGAAGGTCACGGCCTGACGACGCTAACAGAACCACATCATCTGCAAAAAGCAGAGACCCGATTCTGAGGTCGCCAAATGGGACACCCTCAACGCCCTGGCTCCGCCTAGAAATTCTGTCCATAAAAGTTAGGAACAGAATCGGTGACAAAGGGCAGCCCTGACGGAGTCCAACTCTCACCGGAAACGTATCCGACTTACTGCCGGCAATGCGGACCAAACTCTGGCACCGGTCATACAGAGACCGAACGGCCCCTATCAAGGGGTCCGGCACTCCATATTCCCGGAGCACCCCCCACAGGACTCCACGAGGGACACGGTCGAACGCTTTCTCCAAGTCCACAAAACACATGTAGACTGGTTGGGCGAACTCCCATGCACCCTCCAGGATCCTGCCGAGGGTATAGAGCTGGTCCACTGTTCCACGGCCAGGACAAAAGCCACACTGCATCTCTTGAATCCGAGGCTCGATTATCCGACGGATCCTCCTCTCCAATACCCCCGAATAGACCTTACCAGGGAGGCTGAGGAGTGTGATACCCCTATAGTTGGAACACACCCTCCGGTCCCCTTTTTTAAAGAGGGGGACCACCACCCCAATCTGCCAGTCCAGAGGCACTGTCCCCGATGTCCACGCGATACTGCAGAGGCGTGTCAGCCAAGACAGCCCTACAACATCCAGAGCCTTGAGAAACTCAGGACGGACCTCATCCACCCCCGGGGCCTTGCCACCGAGGAGCTTTTTAACCACCTCGGCAACCTCAGCCCCAGAAATGGGAGACCCCGTCTCCGAGCTCTCCGACTCTGCCTCTTCCGAGCACGTGTTGGTAGGATTGAGGAGTTCCTCGAAGTACTCCCCCCACCGAAACTCACAACATCCCTAGTTGAGGTCAGCAAAGCCCCGTCCCCACTGTAAACAGTGTTGACTGTGAGCCACTCCCCCCCCCCTGAGACGCCGGATGGTGGACCAGAATCTTTTCGAGGCCGTCCGGAAATCATTCTCCATGGTCTCACCGATCTCCTCCCAGGCCCGAGTTTTTGCCTCAGCAACCACCGAAGCCGTTGCCCGTCTGGCCCGTCGGTACCTATCAGCTTCTTCCAGGGTCCCACTGGCCAAAAAGGCCCGATAGGACTCCTTCTTCAGCTTGACGGCTTCCCTCACCACTGGTGTCCACCAGCAGGTTCGAGGGTTGCCGCCACGACAGGCACCGACCACCTTACGGCCACAACTCCGACCAGCTGCCTCGGCAATGGAGTCACGGAACATGGCCCATTCAATGTCCCCCACCTCAAATATGGTTGAAGCTCTGCCGGAGGTGGGAGTTAAAGCTCCTTCTGACGGGGGATTCTGACAAACGCTCCCAGCAGACCCTCACAATACGTTTGGGCCTGCCAGGTCTGATCGGCATCCTCCCCCACCAGCGGAGCCAAATCACCACCAGGTGGTGATCAGTTGACAGCTCCGCCCCTCTCTTCACCCGAGTGTCCAGGACATACGGCCGCAAGTCCGATGATACAACCACAAAGTCGATCATCGAACTGCGGCCAAGGGTGTCCTGGTGCCAAGTGCACATATGGACACCCTTATGCCTGAACATGGTGTTCGTTATGGACAGTCTATGACTGGCACAGAAGTCCAACAACATAACACCACTCTGATTCAGATCGGGGGGGCCGTTCCTCCCAATCACACCCCTCCAGGTCTCACTGTCATTGCCCACGTGAGCATTGAAGTCCCCCAGCAGAATGAGGGAGTCTCCGGTAGGAGCATTCTCCAGTGCCTCCCCCAGAGACTCCAAAAAGGGTACTGGGGTAAACCCCAATGTACTGGCACACAGCCGGGGGGCAATAAGTATGCCCACACCTGCTCTGCGCCTCTCACCACGGGCAACTCCAGAGTGGAAGAGAGTCCAACCCCTCTCAAGAGTACTGGTTCCAGATCCCAAGCCGTGCGTCGAGGTGAGTCCGACTATATCTAATGGTCTGATGAAGTTTCAACAATAAACAACAAACTTTGTATTATGAGAAAGAACCAGACTCATTCTTCAGGAATCCGAAAATAAGCTCTATTTTACGAGTTATGCACGAATTCGGATTCTCCTATAAAACGAATTCCTTAACTCAAACCAAGTTAAGACTGCTTTGTCCTTCATATTTATTCATGTCTAATCAAGTTTCAATGATAAACAACGTTGTACTTTGTAGAATGAGAAAGAACTTCTTCAGCAATAAGCATCTCTCGACAAATGACGAAATACAGATTTTGCTATAAAATTAATTGCTATCAGCCTGACTTAAAACTGTTTGTCTTCCTTATTTATCCACTTCAAATCAAGTTTCAACAATTAAAAAAATTTTGTAGTTTGAGAAAGAACAGCTTAATCTTGAGCAATCAGTATAAAAAGAGGGTAAGCAAAGGTGCGAATGTCAAACCATACATGATCAAAACAGGGAGTGGAGGTGTTTGGCTGAGACAAGGTGTGAATGTCCACCCATAATCAATGAAAAGCGGGCAACAAGTAGGTTCGAATGCCCAACCATACATCATCAAAAGCAGGAGTGGATATGTTCGGCTACAAGAAGGTTTGAACGTCTGACCATAGTTTGTAAAAAGCGGGTAAGAAAAGGTTCGAATGCCCGAACATACACCATCAAAGGAGGGAGCGGAGGTGTTCCGCTGTAAGACGGTGTGAATGTCAAACCATTGTTGGTAAAAAGCGGGTAAGAAAAGGTTAAAATACCCGACTGTACACAATCAGTAGCGGGTGCGGAGTTGTTCGGCTACTAAAAGGTGTGAAATTCCAACCATCGTTTGTAAAAAGCTGGTAAGAAAAGGTTCGAATGCCCGAATATATACCATCAAAAGCGGATGCGGAGGTGTTCGGCTGCAAGAAGGTGTGAACGTCCGACCAAAGTTGGCAAAAAGCAGTAAAGAAAAGGTTCGAATATCCAAACATAATTAAAAGCGAGAGAGATTGTGTTCAGCTGCAAGTAGGTGTGAATATCCAGCCATAATTACTCACAAACGGGTAAGAAAATGTAGTATTGCCAGACCATACATGATCAAAACAGGGAGCGGAGGTGGTTTAGCTGCAAAAAGGGGTGAATGTCCAACTAAAGTTCAAATATATTAACAAAAGCGGGAGGAGAGGTCTTCGGATTAGAGTGGTTGAAATTTCCAACCATAATCTATAAAATGCGGTGAAAAAAAAAGTGTGAAGAAATGAATTTTATAGCAAAATCCGAAATCATGCAAAAGGAACGTATTGCTCAACCAAAGGGATGCTTCTTTTCTCATTCAGGGTAATATGAGGAACTTTATGCTTGATACATTTTAGACATGGATAACTATGAAGGACAAAGCAATTTTAACTTGGTTTGAGCAAAGCAATTCATTTTATAGGAAAATCCGAAATCGTGCAGGACTCATGAAAGTAAGCTTATTCTCGGATTCCTGATCCTCCAGTGTTGCTCTTTCCTATACTGCAAAATAAAGCCTTGTTCTTTGTTGAAATCGATATAGACATTGATAAATATGAAGGACAAAGCAGTTTCCACTTTGTTTGAGTGAAGGAATTAATTTTATAGCAAAATCCCAAATCAAGCAGAACGTATGAAAATAAGCTTATTCTCGGATTCCGGTTCCTTCAAGTGTTGCTCTTTCTTCTACTGCAAAATACAATGTTGTTCTTTGTTGAAGTCGATCTAGACATTGATAAATATGAAGGACAAAGCAGTTTTCACTTGGTTTGAGTGAAAGATTTGCAGCTGAAAACCTCCCGCTCCCGCTTTTGATTGTGTATAGTCGGGCTTTCGAGCCTTTTCTTACCCGGTTTTTAGAAATTATGGTTGGACATTCAGACCTTGCAGCCGAAGACCTCCACTCCCTCTTTTGATCATACATTGTCGGGCATTCGCACCTTGTCTTACCCGCTTTTTACAAACTATAGTCAGACATTCACACCTTGCAGCTGAACCACCTCAGCTCCCTGTTTTGATCATGTATGGTCTGGCAATACTACCTTTTCTTACCCGTTTGTGAGTAATTATGGCTGGACATTCACACCTACTTACAGTCGAACAGCTCTGCTCCCGCTTTTGATGGTATATATTCGGGCATTCGAACCTTTTCTTAGCAGCTTTTTACAAACCATGGTTGAACTTTCACACCTTCTTGTAGCCGAACACCTCCGCTCCCGCTTTTGATGGTGTATAGTCAGGCATTTGAACCTTTTCTTACCCGCTTTTTACAAACTATGGTCGGACATTTACACCTTCTTACAGCGGAACACCTCCGCTCCCTCTTTTGATGGTCTATGTTCGGGCAATCGAACCTTTTCTTAGCAGCTTTTTACAAACCATGGTTGAACTTTCACACCTTCTTGTAGCCGAACACCTCCGCTCCCGCTTTTGATGGTGTATAGTCAGGCATTTGAACCTTTTCTTACCCGCTTTTTACAAACTATGGTCGGACATTCAAACCTTCTTGTAGCCGAAAACCTCCGCTCCCTCTTTTGATCATACATTGTCGGGCATTCGCACCTTTTCTTACCCGTTTTTTTACAAACCATGGTCGGACTGTCACACATTCTTGTAGCCAAACACATCCGCTCCCGCTATTGATTGTGTACAGTCGGGTATTTTAACCTTTTCTTACCCGTTTTTTACCAACTATGGTCGGACATTCACACCTTCTTACAGCGGAACACCTCCGCTCCCTCTTTTGATGGTGTATGTTTGGGCATTCGAACCTTTTCTTACCCGCTTTTTACAAACTATGCTCGGACATTCAAACCTTCTTGTAGCCGAACACATCCACTCTTGCTTTTGATGATGTATGGTTGGGCATTCAAACCTACTTGTTGCCCGCTTTTCATTAATTTTGGGTGGACATTCACACCTTGTCACAGCCAAACACCTCCGCTCCCTGTTTTGATCATGTATGGTTGGACATTCGCACCTTTTCTCACCCGCTTTTTGTCAACTATGGTCGGCTGTTCACAGCTTCCTCTCCACCATACTTGTATGGTGGGATATTCACACCCACTTGCATCCGACGACCTTTTGTTGATATTTAGTCGGTCATTCGCAGCTTACCCGCTTTTGGCAAACTATGGCCTTCATGCAGCCAAACACCTCTGATCTCGCTTTTGATGATGTAAGGTTGGGCATTCAGACCTTGCTTCACCTGCTTTTCACCAAATATAGTCGGACATTCACACCTTCTTGCATTCGAACACTTCCGCTCCACCTTTTAGTGTTCTATCACACCTTTTTTTTCACCGCATTTTATAGATTATGGTTGGAAATTCTCAACCACTCTCATCCGAAGACCTCTCCTCCCGCTTTTGTTAATATATTTGAACTTTAGTCGGACATTCACACCTTCTTGCAGCTGAACCACCTCCGCTCCCTGTTTTGATCATGTATGGTCTGGCAATACTACCTTTTCTTACCCGTTTGTTAGTAATTATGGATGGACATTCACACCTACTTGCAGCCGAACACCACCTCTCCCGCTTTTGATGATGTATGGACCGGCATTCTTACCTTTTCTAACACATTTTTCAGCAATTATGGTCGGAGATTCACACTTACTCACAGCCGAACAACTCCGCTCCCGCATTTGATGGTGTATAGTCGGGCATTCTCACCCTTTCTCATCAGCTTTTTGCAAATTATGATCTGACATTCACACCTGCTTTTGATAATGTATGGTTGGGCATTCGCACCTTTTCTTACCCATTTTTCAGTAATTATGGGTGGACATTCACACCTTCTTGCAGCTGAACACCTCCTCTCCCGCTATTGATTGTGTACAGTCGGGTATTTTAACCTTTTCTTACCCGCTTTTTACCAAATATGGTTGGACATTCACACCGTCTTACAGCGGAACACCTCTGCTCCCGCTTTTGATGGTGTATAGTCAGGCATTTGAACCTTTTCTTACCCGCTTTTTACAAACTATGGTCGGACATTCAAACCTTCTTGTAGCCGAAAACCTCCGCTCCCTCTTTTGATTATACATTGTTGGGCATTCGCACCTTATTTACAAACTATAGTCAGACATTCACACCTTGCAGCTGAGCCACCTCAGCTCCCTATTTTGATAGTGTATGTTCGGGCATTCGAACCTATTCTTACCCCCTTTTTATAAACTATGCTCGGAGATTCACACCTACTCACAGCCGAACAACTCCGCTCCCGCATTTGATGATGTCTTGTCCGGCATTCTAGTCTCTTCTAACACATTTTTCAGCAATTATGGTCGGACATTCACACCTACTCACAGCCGAACACTTCCGCTCCCGCATTTGATGGTGTATAGCCGGGCATTCTCACCCTTTCTCATCAGCTTTTTGCAAATTATGATCTGACATTCACACCTACTTGCAGTCGAACAGCTCTGCTCCCGCTTTTGATTATGTTTGGTTGGATATTCGAACCTTTTCTTAACTGCTTTTTACAAACTTTGGTCGGACGTTCACACCTTCTTGCAGCCGAACACATCCACTTCCACTTTTGATGGTATATATTCGGGCATTCGAACCTTTTCTTACCCGCTTTTTACAAACCGTGGTCGGACTTTCACACCTTCTTGTAGCCAAACAACTCCGCTCCCGCTATTGATTGTGTACAGTCGGGTATTTTAACCTTTTCTTACCCGCTTTTTACCAACTATGGTCGGACATTTACACCTTCTTACAGCGGAACACCTCCGCTCCCTCTTTTGATGGTCTATGTTCGGGCATTCAAACCTTTTCTTACCCGCTTTTTACAAACTATGGTCGGATATTCAAACCTTCTTGTAGCGGAACACATCCACTCCTGCTTTTGATGATGTATGGTTGGGCATTTTCATCTTTTCTTACCTATTTTTCAGTAATTATGGGTGGACATTCACACCTTCTTGCAGCTGAACAACTCCTCTCCCGCTTATGATCATGTGCGGTTTGATATTCGAAAATTTTCTTTCATGTTTTAAAGCAATTATTGATGGACATTCAAATCTTCTTGTAGCCGAACACATCCACTCCTGCTTTTGATGATGTATGGTTTGGCATTCGCACCCTTTTTTTACCCATTTTTCAGGAATTTTGGGTGGACATTCAGACCTTCTTGCAGCCGAAAACCTCCGCTCCCTCTTTTGATCATACATTGTCGGGCATTCGCACCTTATCTTACCCGCTTTTTACAAACTATAGTCAGACATTCACACCTTGCAGCTCCCTGTTTTGATCATATATGGTCAGGCAATACTAACTTTTCTTACCCGTTTGTGAGTAATTAATCCCAAAATATTGAGCATAAAATAAGTCTTTATGCTGATGATGTATTACTTTTCCTCTCAGTCACACGATCACACTCATAAATAAATTCTCAGCACTTTCTGACTACTCTATCAACTGGTCTAAGACCACAGTTCTGCCCATTAACTGTAGGGTCCATAATATACCTGCGATCACTTTACAGTCAGGAAATATTAGATATTTAGGCATAAACATTTCCTCCAGGCTCTCAGAGCTAACAAAGCTAAATTATGTGCAATTATTAAAGACAGTAGAGGACGATCTCTCGTTGGAAGTCCTTACCTATATCACTTATGGGGAGAGTTACATCCATTAAAATGATGATTCTACCAAAAGTTAACTATTTGTTCTCAATGATCCCCATAAAACCATCTGCTACTTGGTTTAAGTCACTAGATTCATGCATCTCCAAATTTCTGTGGAAAAACAAACCACCACGTATTAGTTTAAAAACCCTACAGAAGACCAAGGACAGTGGTGGATTAGATTTACCTCATTTTCAGCACTATTCCTTAGACAATAGGTTACAATATATATCAAAATGGTTTAAACCTTGTTGTTGTCACAGTTCCCAGAGACGTTGTAATCGTTGAGGATTCTATATTCACCCCCTCATTAGAGGCACGTAATGCAGATTGATGACACTGAATCTTCTTCTCTGTTCATTGCTGGCATCATTCCCAGCATCGTAAGTGTTCGTGGCATTGTTAGCCTCTTCTTCTGGATCTTGATATCGAGAATCCTTTTATATTTCTGGTTTGTCAGTCCTCTGTCTTCGTTCACCGGAGTCTTTGTCTTTTTGTCCTTGAGTTTGGTGATTTTTTCTTCTTTTGATGCCTTGACACAATGTGACAGGTGATACCACGTGGGAGATCCTGTAACTTGGATTGCTGTCCCTGTGCTGCGAAATGGCTGTGCTGCTCAAATGGTCTCTCCTTCATCATGGTTACATGCTGCCATTCCGACATCTCGCCATTCCGACATGGGTCTCCAATTGTCGGAATGGCGACACTTAATTTTTTATCAAACGTCCCACCATTCCGACACTTTTTTCCTCCTATGGTCGGAATGGCGGTATGTTTTTTGTTTTTTTTAACATACCGCCATTCCGACAGTTCCTTTTAATAGCCTATTTTTTACCCAAAACATTTTGCACTAATGATATGCCGGCGCAAATACGCCCTAAAGTTTGGCGCACAAGCTTTGCACATGCAGAGGCCACAGCCTCGCAAACAAACTTTAATAATCTATTATCAAAATCCCCTGAATTTCAAATATAAAAATACAGATATTAATGTAACTCTGGCGAGACTGAAACTGATTAAGCAGAAATACAGTGTCAGTGAGCTGTCACAGCAGCCAGCTGGAGCGGAGCTCTCCACAGAGCCCATGCGTCTTTTGAAAACCACCGCGGACTGCTTCTCCTCCTCCAGTTGCCGAGACTTTGTGTTTTTAATAACGCTTGTCTATAAACATGTGTTAAACATATAAATTGCATGAACAGAAAGAAGGGACTCACCTGTTGAGTAACACACATTTCCTTATACGGAAAGCCTTGTCGGAATGGTGGGACATTTGAACGTCAGAATAGCGGGATGTCGCAATGGTGGGATGTCGGAATGGTGGGACGTTTGCATGTCGGAATGGTGGTATGTCGGAATGGTGGTATGTCGGAATGGTGGGATGTCGGAATAGCGGGATGTCGGAATGGCGGGATTTCGGAATGGGTGTTGCCACCCCCTTCATCATATACACAGTTATTTATACATCACCTTCCACCATGAAGTGTTGTCCCTTTTTGTTTCTCTCTTTGTTCTTAAAATGCTGTTATGCATGTCTAAACCAATCCATTAAATTAGATCATTTTGGCAGTAAAGCGATCTACTATGTGCTTGGTCGCAAAGCTGCTCATCTGTGGTAAACAGCTCTTCAGAAAGGCATTCTTCAATTGATTTCACTAATTCTATGTAATAATTTTGTGATTTCCTACAAAACTACACTTCTTCTCCCATCTGTCTGAGTATTTAATATTGTCTGGGTCCCGTTAAAACATGTATTTTTCCCATCTAATTCCTTGTTTGCTTTAAAACAAGTATTCCCCATTTTCTATCCCTTCAGTAGCCAACCGGTTTGTATGGAGTACACTGGAGCAACTTGACTGATCAGTAAAACACTGCTTTTGTTGTCACCGCAAGGCTTCCCCCGTCGGTTGTTTCACTGAGACACTACTGAGTAACTATAACTCAACACAGTTTATACACATAACATTCATATACATACTAACAAACAAACAAACAATTATTTATCGCAATTTTCTCATCTCTGTTTGAACGTACACCCAGGTAAATATTCCTGTAGTCTTCTCATACCGACTATGGACCCATTCATTGTTTAACTTCACTGTTTTGCAAATCCTAATTGAATATTACACATTGACATTGAACTTTACTTGATAAGCAGGTCTTCATTGCATTCAGCAGCCTATATGTGAGCATCTATGTGTAAGCTGTTCTTCTTTGCATTTATCAGCAGCAAGCAATTCTTCATTGCACATGCATATGAAAATAGTAAAACAATTCCAATGCGTTAGCGAAACCTTCTATATCAGGAGTGTCCATCATGATGCTGGGAATAGAACCTCTTTCCCAGAATAGTTCAACCTTCATTACTCAACTGATCATAACTCCGCAATGAGCACATTTCAAAGTATCATTCCTCTACATATATTCAAAAATCTATGTGTAAATGTTTAATATTTTTTATATTTGTTGATGTCATTCTGTGTGCATGTGGCCTAAACCCAATCTCTGTGTGGCAATTTTAATTTAAACAAGTTGAACTCTGCCTCTGATCATTTAAAAAAGGTGTGTACCAATATCAACCTTTCTCAGGTAATTACTGATCCTACAAAACCAAAGAGATCCTTCAAGGTTGTCCCTGATTGGCTCAATCTTAACAAATCAAAGGTAGAAAATCCGCAGTATCTGAACTTGGTGTTAGTTATCACTGCTCAATAGCCTGTATCAGAATTGCAAAAATGAAAACATTAGGTCCACGCTTGGTATCCAGATCCTGAAACATCTCCATGAGCAGGCTTTTGTTTAACTGATCTGTTGAATAGTTATATGACACTGTTAAAATCCCAGATGAAGATCTAGCACTTGACCATTTTTGTAAATCTTCTAATTCCATAGTTGATAAACACGCCCCTTTTAAAAAGTATAGAACTTAGAACAGGTCTATCCCTGGCTTTCGGCAGAACTGTCTTCTTTACTTTTTTTTCCCCTTTTCCTGTTCAGCATTATGTCAGAAGAATTGTAGTCTGAATACCTTTGATGCCAAACAGATTTGTTTTGCCAAGGGAAGTTTTATAAATGTAAAGCTCCCCTTGATGCCAATTTATTTATTTCTGTTTACAATATATGACATGAACTGAACTGAACCGGACCGGGGGACAAGGAAAGAAGAAGAGGAAAGAAGAGGAAACAGAACAAAAATAGAAACAAAAACCAGACAACCAGCTGCTACACCTGTAAAAAACAAAACAGACAACAATCCATGGCCTATGAGGGGAATCCAGCCTTAGCGCCACCAGGAGCACCTGAAAGCAGACAAGCAGAGAAAAAACAAACACACAAACAAACAAAAACAAGCACAAGAAGCGGCAATCGCATACAACACAGCTGTGGATATAGATGACCTGAGACGACATGATAATACATCAACTGCTTAGTGACCATGCTACTGGACTAATGAATGTGTGTGTGTGTGTGTGAGAACATGCAACACCCATGGCACAGGACCTACATGATAACCGTGCTTAGTTAACAGCCCCCCCCCAAGCAATCAGAAGCAGGCAGAGAGGGCCACAAGACCCAGGCCACCAGCAGCCCCCACAGAGCACAGAACCCAGGCAGCCCACCGCAGGGGCAACCACGCATCCACCCAGAAGACTGCAGAGGAAGCCCCCGGAAAGAGCCCCCATAAGCATAGGGCAGAGGCACTCTGGGACCTGGGCCCCAGGAGCCCGAGCGCCCCCAAACCCCCCGGCAGAGGCCCCACCCAATACCCAGGAGGGCCAAGCGCCCCAGACAGCCACAAAGTGGGTCAGCGCCTGCCCCAGCGCCCCTGGCCAAGTGTCAAGTCAAGACGTGCCCACAGGTGGGTGAAGTCGCAAGCAGTGGGGAGAGGCAACGCTGATGCCCCATCGGGAGAAACACAGGCAGGCCAGGCGACAGCAAGTCCCAGATCCAGGCCCAATCATTACCACACACACTTTCACGTCCCATACATCCACACATCCACACATCCTACCTCCCTCGACTCTGCTGGGGTGTAGTGCAGCGGGCACACCAGGAGGCCAGCAACCCCCCAGCCACCACAGACCCCGAACCAGCAGAAAAATTAATTAATCCTCCTGGCCCCTCCTGCCCCGAGCAGACACCAGGAAGCAGGGGTGTGCGAAGAAGACCCCTCCCCTCACCCTTCTGGCTCTTCAATATTTTCTAATAGTGAGCAATTAAAATTGAGGGGCAGCCAAACTTGTAGAACTGGGAGCGCGGCACTCTGGGCAGCCTACATACCCAAAGAGCCCCGCCCACCAGATGCCACTCAGTGTAACCACCCCCCAAGACCTAATGTGTGTGTGTGAGTGTGTTTGATAAGTAGTAATGTCTAAGGTGTAATTAAAACAGGGGCAGGGAACTGCAGAGTGCAACCAAAGGGGACCACCTACGTGGCCCCATCCACTACATCACGTCATCTATCTTAGACAATAATGTATATATTTTTGATAGTAGTTTTGGGGTACAGATGCTTAGAAATTCTGCTACCCTAGTCGGGGGTTGTAAGTCTGGTTGGTGGAGGATATATCCATCCATCCATCCATCATCTGCCGCTTATCCGGGGGTCGGGTCGCGGGGGCAGCAGCTTGAGCAGAGAAACCCAGACGTCTCTGTCCCCGGCCACTTCCTCCAGCTCTTCCGGGGGGACCCCGAGGCGTTCCCAGGCCAGCCGAGAGACATAGTCTCTCCAACGTGTCCTGGGTCTCCCCCGGGGTCTCCTCCCAGTGGGACGTGCCCGGAACACCTCCCCAGGGAGGCGCCCAGGGGGCATCCTAACCAGATGCCCGAGCCACCTCATCTGACTCCTCTCAATGCGGAGGAGCAGCGGTTCTACTCCGAGCCCCTCCCGGATGACTGAGCTTCTCACCCTATCTCTAAGGGAGAGCCCAGACACCCTGCGGAGGAAACCCATTTCGGCCGCTTGTATTCGCGATCTTTTTCTTTCGGTCACTACCCACAACTCGTGACCATAGGTGAGGATGGGAACGTAGATTGACCAGTAAGTAGAGAGCTTCGCCTTCTGGCTCAGCTCCCTCTTCACAGCGACGGGTCGGTGCAGAGCCTGCAACACTGCAGGCGCCGCACCGATCCGCCCGTCAATCTCCCGCTCCATTCGTTCGTCACTCGTGAACAAGACCACGAGATACTTGAACTCCTCCTCTTGGGGAAGGATCTCATTCCCGACCCGGAGAGAGCATTCCACCCTTTTCCGGCTGAGAACCATAGTCTCGGATTTGGAGGTGCTGATTCTCATCCCAGCCGCTTCACACTCGGCTGCGAATCACTCCAGTGAGAGCTGAAGGTCACGGCCTGACGACGCTAACAGAACGGGGTCCGGCACTCCATATTCCCGGAGCACCCCCCACAGGACTCCACGAGGGACACGGTCGAACGCTTTCTCCAAGTCCACAAAACACATGTAGACTGGTTGGGCGAACTCCCATGCACCCTCCAGGATCCTGCCGAGGGTATAGAGCTGGTCCACTGTTCCACGGCCAGGACGAAAGCCACACTGCATCTCCTGAATCCGAGGCTCGATTATCCGACGGATCCTCCTCTCCAATACCCCCGAATAGACCTTACCAGGAAGGCTGAGGAGTGTGATACCCCTATAGTTGGAACACACCCTCCGGTCACCCTTTTTAAAGAGGGGGACCACCACCCCAATCTGCCAGTCCAGAGGCACTGTCCCCGATGTCCACGCGATACTGCAGAGGCGTGTCAGCCAAGACAGCCCTACAACATCCAGAGCCTTGAGAAACTCAGGACGGACCTCATCCACCCTTGCCTTGCCACCGAGGAGCTTTTTAACCACCTCGGCAACCTCAGCCCCAGAAATGGGAGGCCCCGTCTCCGAGCTCTCCGACTCTGCCTCTTCCGAGCACGTGTTGGTAGGATTGAGGAGTTCCTCGAAGTACTCCCCCCACCGACTCACAACATCCCGAGTTGAGGTCAGCAAAGCCCCGTCCCCACTGTAAACAGTGTTGACTGTGAGCCGCTTCCCCCCCCTGAGACGCCGGATGGTGGACCAGAATCTTTTCGAGGCCGTCCGGAAATCGTTCTCCATGGTCTCACCGAACTCCTCCCAGGCCCGAGTTTTTGCCTCAGCAACCGCCGAAGCCGCGGCCCGTCTGGCCCGTCGGTACCTATCAGCTTCTTCCAGGGTCCCACTGGCCAAAAAGGCCCGATAGGACTCCTTCTTCAGCTTGACGGCTTCCCTCACCACTGGTGTCCACCAGCAGGTTCGAGGGTTGCCGCCACGACAGGCACCGACCACCTTACGGCCACAACTCCGACCAGCTGCCTCGGCAATGGAGTCACGGAACATGGCCCATTCAATGTCCCCCACCTCAAATATGGTTGAAGCTCTGCCGGAGGTGGGAGTTAAAGCTCCTTCTGACGGGGGATTCTGACAAACGCTCCCAGCAGACCCTCACAATACGTTTGGGCCTGCCAGGTCTGATCGGCATCCTCCCCCACCAGCGGAGCCACCTCACCACCAGGTGGTGATCAGTTGACAGCTCCGCCCCTCTCTTCACCCGAGTGTCCAGGACATACGGCCGCAAGTCCGATGATACAACCACAAAGTCGATCATCGAACTGCGGCCAAGGGTGTCCTGGTGCCAAGTGCACATATGGACACCCTTATGCCTGAACATGGTGTTCGTTATGGACAGTCTATGACTGGCACAGAAGTCCAACAACATAACACCACTCTGATTCAGATCGGGGGGGCCGTTCCTCCCAATCACACCCCTCCAGGTCTCACTGTCATTGCCCACATGAGCATTGAAGTCCCCCAGCAGAATGAGGGAGTCTCCGGTAGGAGCATTCTCCAGTGCCTCCCCCAGAGACTCCAAAAAGGGTAGGTACTCTGAACTGCTGTTTGGCGCATAGGCACAAACAACAGTCAGGACTCGTCCCCCCACCCAAGGCGGAGGGAGGCTACCCTCTCTTTCACTGGGGTAAACCCCAATGTACTGGCACACAGCCGGGGGGCAATAAGTATGCCCACACCTGCTCTGCGCCTCTCACCACGGGCAACTCCAGAGTGGAAGAGAGTCCAACCCCTCTCAAGAGTACTGGTTCCAGATCCCAAGCCGTGCGTCGAGGTGAGTCCGACTATATCTAACGGTCTGATGAAGTTTCAACAATAAACAACAAACTTTGTATTATGAGAAAGAACCAGACTCATTCTTTAGGAATCCGAAAATAAGCTCTATTTTACGAGTTATGCACGAATTCGGATTCTCCTATAAAACGAATTCCTTAACTCAAACCAAGTTAAGACTGCTTTGTCCTTCATATTTATTCATGTCTAATCAAGTTTCAATGATAAACAACGTTGTACTTTGTAGAATGAGAAAGAACTTCTTCAGCAATAAGCATCTCTCGACAAATGACGAAATACAGATTTTGCTATAAAATTAATTGCTATCAGCCTGACTTAAAACTGTTTGTCTTCCTTATTTATCCACTTCAAATCAAGTTTCAACAATTAAAAAAATTTTGTAGTTTGAGAAAGAACAACTTAATCTTGAGCAATCAGTATAAAAAGAGGGTAAGCAAAGGTGCGAATGTCAAACCATACATGATCAAAACAGGGAGCGGAGGTGTTTGGCTGAGACAAGGTGTGAATGTCCACCCATAATTAATGAAAAGCGGGCAACAAGTAGGTTCGAATGCCCAACCATACATCATCAAAAGCAGGAGTGGATATGTTCGGCTACAAGAAGGTTTGAACGTCTGACCATAGTTTGTAAAAAGCGGGTAAGAAAAGGTTCGAATGCCCGAACATACACCATCAAAGGAGGGAGCGGAGGTGTTCCGCTGTAAGAAGGTGTGAATGTCCGCCCGTAGTTGGTAAAAAACGGGAAAGAAAAGGTTAAAATACCTGACTGTACACAATCAGTAGCGGGTGCGGAGTTGTTCGGCTACTAAAAGGTGTGAAAGTCCGACCATGGTTTGTAAAAAGCGGGTAAGAAAAGGTGCGAATGCCCGAAAATGTATGATCAAAAGAGGGAGCGGAGGTGTTCGGCTGCAAGAAGGTGTGAATGTACACCCATAATTACTGAAAAATGGGTAAGAAAAGGTGCGAATGCCCAACTATACATAATCAAAAGCAGGAGTGGATGTGTTCGGCTCCAAGAAGGGTTGAATGTCTGACCATAGTTTGTAAAAAGCAGGTAAGAAAAGGTTTGACTGCCCGAACATACACCATCAAAAGAGGGAGCGGAGGTGTTCCGCTGTGAGAAGGTGTGAATGTCCGACCATAGTTGGTAAAAAGCGGGTAAGAAAAGGTTAAAATACCCGACTGTACACAATCAATAGCGGGAGCGGAGTTGTTCGGCTACTAAAAGATGTGAAAGTCCGACTATGGTTTGTAAAAAGCGGGTAAGAAAAGGTGCTAATGCCCGACAATGTATGATCAAAAGAGGGAGTGGAGGTTTTCGGCTGTAAGAAGGTCTGAATGTCCAACTATAATTTGTAAAAACCGGGTAAGAAAATGCTTGAAAGCCCGACTATACACCATCATAAGCGGGAGAGGAGGTGTTCAGCTGCAAGAAGGTGTGAATGTCCACCCATAATTACTGAAAAATGGGTAAGAAAAGGTGCGAATGCCCAAACATACATCATCAAAAGAAGGAGTGGATGTGTTGGGCTACAAGAAGGTTTGAAAGTCCGACCATGGTTTGTAAAAAACGGGTAAGAAAAGGTGCGAATGCCCGACAATGTATGATCAATAGAGGGAGCGGAGATTTTTGGCTACAAGAAGGTTTGAATGTCCGACCATAGTTTGTAAAAAGCGGGTAAGAAAAGGTTCAAATGCCTGACAATACACCATCAAAAGCGGGAGCGGAGGTGTTCCGCTGTAAGACGGTGTGAATGTCCGACCATAGTTGGTAAAAAGCGGGTAAGAAAAGGTTAAAATACCTGACTGTACACAATCAATAGCGGGAGCGGAGTTGTTCGGCTACAAGAAGGTGTGAAAGTCCAACCATGGTTTGTAAAAAGCTGCTAAGAAAAGGTTCGAATGCCCGAATATATACCATCAAAAGCGGAAGCGGAGGTGTTCGGCTGCAAGAAGGTGTGAACGTCCGACCAAAGTTTGTAAAAAGCAGTTAAGAAAAGGTTCGAATATCCAACCAAACATCATCAAAAGCGGGAGCAGAGCTGTTCGACTGCAAGTAGGTGTGAATGTCCAGCCATAATTACTCACAAACGGGTAAGAAAAGGTAGTATTGCCAGACCATACATGATCAAAACAGGGAGCTGAGGTGGTTCAGCACCAAGGTGTGAATGTCTGACTATAGTTTGTAAAAAGCGGGTAAGATAAGGTGCGAATGCCCGACAATGTATGATCAAAAGAGGGAGCGGAGGTTTTTGGCTACAAGAAGGTTTGAATGTCCGACCATAGTTTGTAAAAAGTGGGTAAGAAAAGGTTCAAATGCCTAACTATACACCATCAAAAGCGGGAGCGGAGGTGTTCCGCTGTAAGACGGTGTGAATGTCCGACCATAGTTGGTAAAAAGCGGGTAAGAAAAGGTTAAAATACCCGACTGTACACAATCAATAGGGGGAGCGGAGTTGTTCGGCTACAAGAAGGTGTGAAAGTCCAACCATGGTTTGTAAAAAGCTGGTAAGAAAAGGTTCGAATGCCCGAATATATACCATCAAAAGCGGAAGCGGAGGTGTTCGGCTGCAAGAAGGTGTGAACGTCCGACCAAAGTTTGTAAAAAGCAGTTAAGAAAAGGTTCGAATATCCAACCAAACATAATCAAAAGCGGGAGCAGAGCTGTTCGACTGCAAGTAGGTGTGAATGTCCAGCCATAATTACTCACAAACGGGTAAGAAAAGGTAGTATTGCCAGACCATACATGATCAAAACAGGGAGCTGAGGTGGTTCAGCACCAAGGTGTGAATGTCTGACTATAGTTTGTAAAAAGCGGGTAAGATAAGGTGCGAATGCCCGACAATGTATGATCAAAAGAGGGAGCGGAGGGTTTTGGCTACAAGAAGGTTTGAATGTCCGACCATAGTTTGTAAAAAGCGGGTAAGAAAAGGTTACCATACATCATCAAAAGCAGGAGTGGATGTGTTCGGCTACAAGAAGATTTGAATGTCCATCAATAATTGCTTTAAAACATGAAAGAAAATTTTCGAATATCAAACCGCACATGATCATAAGCGGGAGAGGAGTTGTTCAGCTGCAAGAAGGTGTGAATGTCCACCCATAATTACTGAAAAATGGGTAAGAAAAGGTGCGAATGCCCAACTATACATAATCAAAAGCAGGAGTGGATGTGTTCGGCTCCAAGAAGGGTTGAATGTCTGACCATAGTTTGTAAAAAGCAGGTAAGAAAAGGTTTGACTGCCCGAACATACACCATCAAAAGAGGGAGCGGAGGTGTTCCGCTGTAAGAAGGTGTAAATGTCCGACCATAGTTGGTAAAAAGCGGGTAAGAAAAGGTTAAAATACCCGACTGTACACAATCAATAGCGGGAGCGGAGTTGTTTGGCTACAAGAAGGTGTGAAAGTCCGACCACGGTTTGTAAAAAGCGGGTAAGAAAAGGTTCGAATGCCCGAATATATACCATCAAAAGTGGAAGTGGATGTGTTCGGCTGCAAGAAGGTGTGAACGTCCGACCAAAGTTTGTAAAAAGCAGTTAAGAAAAGGTTCGAATATCCAACCAAACATAATCAAAAGCGGGAGCAGAGCTGTTCGACTGCAAGTAGGTGTGAATGTCAGATCATAATTTGCAAAAAGCTGATGAGAAAGGGTGAGAATGCCCGGCTATACACCATCAAATGCGGGAGCGGAAGTGTTCGGCTGTGAGTAGGTGTGAATGTCCGACCATAATTGCTGAAAAATGTGTTAGAAGAGACTAGAATGCCGGACAAGACATCATCAAATGCGGGAGCGGAGTTGTTCGGCTGTGAGTAGGTGTGAATCTCCGAGCATAGTTTGTAAAAAGGGGGTAAGAATAGGTTCGAATGCCCGAACATACACTATCAAAACAGGGAGCTGAGGTGGCTCAGCTGCAAGGTGTGAATGTCTGACTATAGTTTGTAAATAAGGTGCGAATGCCCAACAATGTATAATCAAAAGAGGAAGCGGAGGTGTTCCGCTGTAAGAAGGTGTGAATGTCCGACCAAAGTTTGTAAAAAGCAGTTAAGAAAAGGTTCGAATATCCAACCAAACATAATCAAAAGCGGGAGCAGAGCTGTTCGACTGCAAGTAGGTGTGAATGTCAGATCATAATTTGCAAAAAGCTGATGAGAAAGGGTGAGAATGCCCGGCTATACACCATCAAATGCGGGAGCGGAAGTGTTCGGCTGTGAGTAGGTGTGAATGTCCGACCATAATTGCTGAAAAATGTGTTAGAAGAGACTAGAATGCCGGACAAGACATCATCAAATGCGGGAGCGGAGTTGTTCGGCTGTGAGTAGGTGTGAATCTCCGAGCATAGTTTGTAAAAAGGGGGTAAGAATAGGTTCGAATGCCCGAACATACACTATCAAAACAGGGAGCTGAGGTGGCTCAGCTGCAAGGTGTGAATGTCTGACTATAGTTTGTAAATAAGGTGCGAATGCCCAACAATGTATAATCAAAAGAGGAAGCGGAGGTGTTCCGCTGTAAGAAGGTGTGAATGTCCGACCATAGTTGGTAAAACACGGGTAAGAAAAGGTTAAAATACCCGACTGTACACAATCAATAGCGGGAGAGGAGGTGTTTGGCTACAAGAATGTGTGACAGTCCGACCATGGTTTGTAAAAAACGGGTAAGAAAAGGTGCGAATGCCCGACAATGTATTATCAAAAGAGGGAGCGGAGGTTTTCGGCTACAAGAAGGTTTGAATGTCCGACCATAGTTTGTAAAAAGCGGGTAAGAAAAGGTTCAAATGCCTGACTATACACCATCAAAAGCGGAAGCGGAGGTGTTCGGCTACAAGAAGGTGTGAACGTCCGACCAAAGTTTGTAAAAAGCAGTTAAGAAAAGGTTCGAATGCCCGAATATATACCATCAAAAGCGGGTGCAGAGCTGTTCGACTGCAAGTAGGTGTGAATGTCCAGCCATATTTACTCACAAACGGGTAAGAAAAGGTAGTATTGCCAGACCATACATGATCAAAACAGGGAGCTGAGGTGGTTCAGCTGCAAGGTGTGAATGTCTGACTATAGTTTGTAAAAAGCGGGTAAGACAAGGTGCGAATGCCCGACAATGTATGATCAAAAGAGGGAGTGGAGGTCTTCGGCTGCAAGGTCTGAATGTCCAACCATAATTTCTAAAAACCGGGTAAGAAAAGGCTCGAAAGCCCGACTATACACAATCAAAATCGGGAGCGGGAGGTTTTCAGCTGCAAATCCTTCACTCAAACCAAGTGAAAACTGCTTTGTCCTTCATATTTATCAATGTCTAGATCGACTTCAACAAAGAACAACATTGTACTTTGCAGTAAAGAAAGAGCAAATCAAAAGTTTTAGGAATCCGAGAATAAGCTTATTTTCATGAGTTCTGCACGATTATTGATTTTACTATAAATGAATGCCTTCACTCAAACTATGTTAAAACTGCTTTGTCCTTCATATTTATCAATGTCTAGATTGACTTCAACAAAGAACAACACTGGATTTTGCAGTAGAAGAAAGAGCAACACTGAAGGATCACTAATCCGAGAATAAGCTTATTTTCATTCGTTCTGCATGATTTGGGATTTTATGTATAAAATGAATTCCTTCACTCAAACCAAGTTAAAACTGCTTTGTCCTTCATATTTATCAATGTCTAGATCGACTTCAACAAAGAACAACATTGTATTTTGCAGTAGAAGAAAAAACAACACTGAAGGATCAGGAATCCGAGAATAAGCTTCTTTTCATACGTTCTGCATGATTTGGGATTTTATGTATAAAATTAATTCCTTCACTCAAACCAAGTGAAAACTGCTTTGTCCTTCATATTTATCAATGTCTAGATTTACTTCAACAAAGAACAACATTGTATTTTGCAGTAGTAGAAAGAGCAACACTTGAAGGATCAGGAATTCGAGAATAAGCTTATTTTCATACGTTCTGCATGATTTGGGATTTTATGTATAAAATGAATTCCTTTACTCAAACTATGTTAAAACTGCTTTGTCCTTCATATTTATCAATGTCTAGATTGACTTCAACAAAGAACAACATTGTATTTTGTAGTAGAAGAAATAGCAACACTGAAGGATCAGGAATCCGAAAACAAGCTTATTTTCATACGTTCTGCATGATTTGGGATTTTGCTATAAAATTAATTCCTTCACTCAAACAAAGTGGAAACTGCTTTGTCCTTCATATTTATCAATGTCTATATCGATTTCAACAAAGAACAAGGCTGTATTTTGCAGTATAGGAAAGAGCAACACTGGAGGATCAGGAATCCGAGAATAAGCTTACTTTCATGAGTCCTGCACGATTTCGGATTTTCCTATAAAATGAATTGCTTTGCTCAAACCAAGTTAAAATTGCTTTGTCCTTCATAGTTATCCATGTCTAAAATGTATCAAGCATAAAGTTCCTCATATTACCCTGAATGAGAAAGAAGCATCCCTTTGGTTGAGCAATACGTTCCTTTTGCGGAGTTATGCATGATTTCGGATTTTGCTATAAAATTCATTCCTTCACACCTTTTTTTTTTCACCGCATTTTATAGATTATGGTTGGAAATTTCAACCACTCTAATCCGAAGACCTCTCCTCCCGCTTTTGTTAATATATTTGAACTTTAGTTGGACATTCACCCCTTTTTGCAGCTAAACCACCTCCGCTCCCTGTTTTGATCATGTATGGTCTGGCAATACTACATTTTCTTACCCGTTTGTGAGTAATTATGGCTGGATATTCACACCTACTTGCAGCTGAACACAATCTCTCTCGCTTTTAATTATGTTTGGATATTCGAACCTTTTCTTTACTGCTTTTTGCCAACTTTGGTCGGACGTTCACACCTTCTTGCAGCCGAACACCTCCGCTTCCGCTTTTGATGGTATATATTCGGGCATTCGAACCTTTTCTTACCAGCTTTTTACAAACGATGGTTGGACTTTCACACCTTCTTGTAGCCGAACAACTCCGCTCCCGCTATTGATTGTGTACAGTCGGGTATTTTAACCTTTTCTTACCCGCTTTTTACCAACTATGGTCGGACATTCACACCGTCTTACAGCGGAACATCTCCGCTCCCGCTTTTGATGGTGTATAGTCAGGCATTTGAACCTTTTCTTACCCGCTTTTTACAAACTATGGTCGGACATTCAAACCTTCTTGTAGCCGAAAACCTCTGCTCCCTCTTTTGATTATACATTGTCGGGCATTCGCACCTTATCTTACCCGCTTTTTACAAACTATAGTCAGACATTCACACCTTGGTGCTGAACCACCTCAGCTCCCTGTTTTGATCATGTATGGTCTGGCAATACTACCTTTTCTTACCCGTTTGTGAGTAATTATGGCTGGACATTCACATCTACTTGCAGTCGAACAGCTCTGCTCCCGCTTTTGATTATGTTTGGTTGGATATTCGAACCTTTTCTTAACTGCTTTTTACAAACTTTGGTCGGACGTTCACACCTTCTTGCAGCCGAACACCTCCACTTCCGCTTTTGATGGTATATATTCGGGCATTCGAACCTTTTCTTACCAGCTTTTTACAAACCATGGTTGGACTTTCACACCTTCTTGTAGCCGAACAACTCCGCTCCCCCTATTGATTGTGTACAGTCGGGTATTTTAACCTTTTCTTACCCACTTTTTACCAACTATGGTCGGACATTCACACCTTCTTACAGCGGAACACCTCCGCTCCCTCTTTTGATGGTGTATGTTTGGGCATTCGAACCTTTTCTTACCCGCTTTTTACAAACTATGCTCGGACATTCAAACCTTCTTGTAGCCGAACACATCCACTCCCGCTATTGATTGTGTACAGTCGGGTATTTTAACATTTTCTTACCCGCTTTTTACCAACTATGGTCGGACATTCACACCGTCTTACAGCGGAACATCTCCGCTCCCGCTTTTGATGGTGTATAGTCAGGCATTTGAACCTTTTCTTACCCGCTTTTTACAAACTATGGTCGGACATTCAAACCTTCTTGTAGCCGAAAACCTCTGCTCCCTCTTTTGATTATACATTGTCGGGCATTCGCACCTTATCTTACCCGCTTTTTACAAACTATAGTCAGACATTCACACCTTGGTGCTGAACCACCTCAGCTCCCTGCTTTGATCATGTATGGTCTGGCAATACTACCTTTTCTTACCCGTTTGTGAGTAATTATGGCTGGACATTCACACCTACTTGCAGTCGAACAGCTCCGCTCCTGCTTTTGATTATGTTTGGTTGGATATTCGAACCTTTTCTTAACTGCTTTTTACAAACTTTGGTCGGACGTTCACACCTTCTTGCAGCCGAACACCTCCACTTCCGCTTTTGATGGTATATATTCGGGCATTCGAACCTTTTCTTACCAGCTTTTTACAAACCATGGTTGGACTTTCACACCTTCTTGTAGCCGAACAACTCCGCTCCCCCTATTGATTGTGTACAGTCGGGTATTTTAACCTTTTCTTACCCACTTTTTACCAACTATGGTCGGACATTCACACCTTCTTACAGCGGAACACCTCCGCTCCCTCTTTTGATGGTGTATGTTTGGGAATTCGAACCTTTTCTTACCCGCTTTTTACAAACTATGGTCGGACATTCAAACCTTCTTGTAGCCGAACACATCCACTCCTTCTTTTGATGATGTATGCTTGGGCATTCAAACCTACTTTTTGCCCGATTTTCATTAATTTTGGGTGGACATTCACACCTTGTCACAGCCAAACACCTCCGCTCCCTGTTTTGATCATGTATGGTTGGACATTCGCACCTTGTCTCACCCGCTTTTTGCAAACTATGGTCGGCTGTTCACAGCTTCCTCTCCACCATACTTGTATGGTGGGATATTCACACCCACTTGCATCCGAAGACCTTTTGTTGATATTTAGTCGGTCATTCGCAGCTTACCCGCTTTTGGCAAACTATGGCCTTCATGCAGCCAAACACCTCTGATCTCGCTTTTGATGATGTAAGGTTGGGCATTCAGACCTTGCTTCACCTGCTTTTCACCAAATATAGTCGGACATTCACACCTTCTTGCAGCCGAACACTTCGGCTCCACCTTTTAGTGTTCTATCACACCTTTTTTTTCACCGCATTTTATAGATTATGGTTGGAAATTCTCAACCACTCTCATCCGAAGACCTCTCCTCCCGCTTTTGTTAATATATTTGAACTTTAGTCGGACATTCACACCTTCTTGCAGCTGAACCACCCCCGCTCCCTGTTTTGATCATGTATGGTCTGGCAATCCTACCTTTTCTTACCCGTTTGTTAGTAATTATGGCTGGACATTCACACCTACTTGCAGCCGAACACCACCTCTCCCGCTTTTGATGATGTATGGACCGGCATTCTTACCTTTTCTAACACATTTTTCAGCAATTATGGTCGGACATTCACACTTACTCACAGCCGAACAACTCCGCTCCCGCATTTGATGGTGTATAGTCGGGCATTCTCACCCTTTCTCATCAGCTTTTTGCAAATTATGATCTGACATTCACACCTGCTTTTGATAATGTATGGTTGGGCATTCGCACCTTTTCTTACCCATTTTTCAGTAATTATGGGTGGACATTCACACCTTCTTGCAGCTGAACACCTCCTCTCCCGCTATTGATTGTGTACAGTCGGGTATTTTAACCTTTTCTTACCCGATTTTTACCAAATATGGTCGGACATTCACACCGTATTACAGCGGAACACCTCTGCTCCCACTTTTGATGGTGTATAGTCAGGCATTTGAACCTTTTCTTACCCGCTTTTTACAAACTATGGTCGGACATTCAAACCTTCTTGTAGCCGAAAACCTCCGCTCCCTCTTTTGATTATACATTGTTGGGCATTCGCACCTTATTTACAAACTATAGTCAGACATTCACACCTTGCAGCTGAGCCACCTCAGCTCCCTGTTTTGATAGTGTATGTTCGGGCATTCGAACCTATTCTTACCCCCTTTTTACAAACTATGCTCGGAGATTCACACCTACTCACAGCCGAACAACTCTGCTCCCGCATTTGATTATGTATTGTCCGGCATTCTAGTGTCTTCTAACACATTTTTCAGCAATTATGGTCGGACATTCACACCTACTCACAGCCGAACACTTCCGCTCCCGCATTTGATGGTGTATAGCCGGGCATTCTCACCCTTTCTCATCAGCTTTTTGCAAATTATGATCTGACATTCACACCTACTTGCAGTCGAACAGCTCTGCTCCCGCTTTTGATTATGTTTGGTTGGATATTCGAACCTTTTCTTAACTGCTTTTTACAAACGTTGGTCGGACGTTCACACCTTCTTGCAGCCGAACACATCCACTTCCACTTTTGATGGTATATATTCGGGCATTCGAACCTTTTCTTACCCGCTTTTTACAAACCGTGGTCGGACTTTCACACCTTCTTGTAGCCAAACAACTCCGCTCCCGCTATTGATTGTGTACAGTCGGGTATTTTAACCTTTTCTTACCCGCTTTTTACCAACTATGGTCGGACATTTACACCTTCTTACAGCGGAACACCTCCGCTCCCTCTTTTGATGGTCTATGTTCGGGCATTCGAACCTTTTCTTACCCGCTTTTTACAAACTATGGTCGGACATTCAAATCTTCTTGTAGCCGAACACATCCACTCCTGCTTTTGATGATGTATGGTTGGGCATTTTCACCTTTTCTTACCCATTTTTCAGTAATTATGGGTGGACATTCACACCTTCTTGCAGCTGAACAACTCCGCTCCCTCTTTTGATCATACATTGTCGGGCATTCGCACCTTATCTTACCCGCTTTTTACAAACTATAGTCAGACATTCACACCTTGCAGCTGAACCACCTCCGCTCCCTGTTTTGATCATGTATGGTCTGGCAATACTACCTTTTCTTACCCGTTTGTGAGTAATTAATCCCAAAATATTGAGCATAAAATAAGTCTTTATGCTGATGATGTATTACTTTTCCTTCAGAACTCACAGACGTCTCTCAGTCACACGATCACACTCATAAATAAATTCTCAGCACTTTCTGACTACTCTATCAACTGGTCTAAGACCACAGTTCTGCCCATTAACTGTAGGGTCCATAATATACCTGCGATCACTTTACAGTCAGGAAATATTAGATATTTAGGCATAAACATTTCCTCCAGGCTCTCAGAGCTAACAAAGCTAAATTATGTGCAATTATTAAAGACAGTAGAGAACGATCTCTCGTTGGAAGTCCTTACCTATATCACTTATGGGGAGAGTTACATCCATTAAAATGATGATACTACCAAAAGTTAACTATTTGTTCTCAATGATCCCCATAAAACCATCTGCTACTTGGTTTAAGTCACTAGATTCATGCATCTCCAAATTTCTGTGGAAAAACAAACCACCACGTATTAGTTTAAAAACCCTACAGAAGACCAAGGACAGTGGTGGATTAGATTTACCTCATTTTCAGCACTATTCCTTAGACAATAGGTTACAATATATACCAAAATGGTTTAAACCTTGTTGTTGTCACAGTTCCCAGAGACGTTGTAATCGTTGAGGATTCTATATTCACCCCCTCATTAGAGGCACGTAATGCAGATTGATGACACTGAATCTTCTTCTCTGTTCATTGCTGGCATCATTCCCAGCATCGTAAGTGTTCGTGGCATTGTTAGCCTCTTCTTCTGGATCTTGATATCGAGAATCCTTTTGTATTTCTGGTTTGTCAGTCCTCTGTCTTCGTTCACCGGAGTCTTTGTCTTTTTGTCCTTGAGTTTGGTGATTTTTTCTTCTTTTGATGCCTTGACACAATGTGACAGGTGATACCACGTGGGAGATCCTGTAACTTGGATTGCTGTCCCTGTGCTGCGAAATGGCTGTGCTGCTCAAATGGTCTCTCCTTCATCATGGTTACATGCTGCCATTCCGACATCTCGCCATTCCGACATGGGTCTCCAATTGTCGGAATGGCGACACTTAATTTTTTATCAAACGTCCCACCATTCCGACACTTTTTTCCTCCTATGGTCGGAATGGCGGTATGTTTTTTTTTTTTTTTTAACATTCCGACAGTTCCTTTTAATAGCCTATTTTTTACCCAAAACATTTTGCACTAATGATATGCCGGCGCAAATACGCCCTAAAGTTTGGCGCACAAGCTTTGCACATGCAGAGGCCACAGCCTCGCAAACAAACTTTAATAATCTATTATCAAAATCCCCTGAATTTCAAATATAAAAATACAGATATTAATGTAACTCTGGCGAGACTGAAACTGATTAAGCAGAAATACAGTGTCAGTGAGCTGTCACAGCAGCCAGCTGGAGCGGAGCTCTCCACAGAGCCCATGCGTCTTTTGCACGCTGTCATCATATGCAAAAGTAATAATTGCAATTACAGATATCACGGCTACTGCACAGGACACAGTTGCGAGCACTCTGCCTTGCCTTGCCAATAGGAGAAGAGAGAAATGACAGCATAGAACGTATAAAACACAACAAAATTCAGTAAAAACGTTTATTCATGTTATTCACGTGATTTATGAGTACTCACTCCAATTTTGGGAAGCGCGGATGGGCTTTGCGCATTTGGCACAAACACACAGCCGCAACGGTTGTAGCTTTATACAGCCTGTTGATATCTTAAGGACCTAACTGGTCACACCTGGGAGTAAATGTCATGTAGAGATTGTTTTTACATGACATTACAGCTGAACATATAGCTTTCATCCACAAACCAACGTGGGAGAGCCCGAAGACGCATGTGCCAGACGCAAATAGGCATGCGTAAAACCAATTTTGACCACTTCATACTGTTTATTTGCTTTCTTTTAGTTAACTTTCGTTTCTTTTGGATTCTTGTGCGTGTTATGGAGCCGTTTTGGTCCATGTTTGTAAGCCTTTTTTTCCTGGATTAAATTTTCGGAAGTTGAAACAAGTGGCATTGGAGTGTGTGATTGAAAACCACCGCGGACTGCTTCTCCTCCTCCAGTTGCCGAGACTTTGTGTTTTTAATAACGCTTGTCTCTAAACATGTGTTAAACATATAAATTGCATGAACAGAAAGAAGGGACTCACCTGTTGAGTAACACACATTTCCTTATACGGAAAGCCTTGTCGGAATGGTGGGACATTTGAACGTCAGAATAGCGGGATGTCGCAATGGTGGGATGTCGGAATGGTGGGACGTTTGCATGTCGGAATGGTGGTATGTCGGAATGGTGGTATGTCGGAATGGTGGGATGTCGGAATAGCGGGATGTCGGAATGGCGGGATTTCGGAATGGGTGTTGCCACCCCCTTCATCATATACACAGTTATTTATACATCCCCTTCCACCATGAAGCGTTGTCCCTTTTTGTTTCTCTCTTTGTTCTTAAAATGCTGTTATGCATGTCTAAACCAATCCATTAAATTAGATCATTTTGGCAGTAAAGCGATCTACAATGTGCTTGGTCGCAAAGCTGCTCATCTGTGGTAAACAGCTCTTCAGAAAGGCATTCTTCAATTGATTTCACTAATTCTATGTAATAATTTTGTGATTTCCTACAAAACTACACTTCTTCTCCCATCTGTCTGAGTATTTAATATTGTCTGGGTCCCGTTAAAACATGTATTTTTCCCATCTAATTCCTTGTTTGCTTTAAAACAAGTATTCCCCATTTTCTATCCCTTCAGTAGCCAACCAGTTTGTATGGAGTACACTGGAGCAACTTGACTGATCAGTAAAACACTGCTTTTGTTGTCACCGCAAGGCTTCCGCCGTCTGTTGTTTCACTGAGACACTACTGAGTAACTATAACTCAACACAGTTTATACACATAACATTCCTATACATACTAACAAACAAACAAACAATTATTTATCGCAATTTTCTCATCTCTGTTTGAACGTACACCCAGGTAAATATTCCTGTAGTCTTCTCATACCGACTATGGACCCATTCATTGTTTAACTTCACTGTTTTGCAAATCCTAATTGAATATTACACATTGACATTGAACTTTACTTGATAAGCAGGTCTTCATTGCATTCAGCAGCCTATATGTGAGCATCTATGTGTAAGCTGTTCTTCTTTGCATTTATCAGCAGCAAGCAATTCTTCATTGCACATGCATATGAAAATAGTAAAACAATTCCAATGCGTTAGCTAAACCTTCTATATCAGGAGTGTCCATCATGATGCTGGGAATAGAACCTCTTTCCCAGAATAGTTCAACCTTCATTACTCAACTGATCATAACTCCGCAATGAGCACATTTCAAAGTATCATTCCTCTACATATATTCAAAAATCTATGTGTAAATGTTTAATATTTCTTATATTTGTTGATGTCATTCTGTGTGCATGTGGCCTAAACCCTATCTCTGTGTGGCAATTTTAATTTAAACAAGTTGAACTCTGCCTCTGATCATTTAAAAAAGGTGTGTACCAATATCAACCTTTCTCAGGTAATTACAGATCCTACAAAACCAAAGAGATCCTTCAAGGTTGTCCCTGATTGGCTCAATCTTAACAAATCAAAGGTAGAAAATCCGCAGTATCTGAACTTGGTGTTAGTTATCACTGCTCAATAGCCTGTATCAGAATTGCAAAAATGAAAACATTAGGTCCACGCTTGGTATCCAGATCCTGAAACATCTCCATGAGCAGGCTTTTTTTTAACTGATCTGTTGAATAGTTATATGACACTGTTAAAATCCCAGATGAAGATCTAGCACTTGACCATTTTTGTAAATCTTCTAATTCCATAGTTGATAAACACGCCCCTTTTAAAAAGTATAGAACTTAGAACAGGTCTATCCCTGGCTTTCGGCAGAACTGTCTTCTTTACTTTTTTTTCCCCTTGTCCTGTTCAGCATTATGTCAGAAGAATTGTAGTCTGAATACCTTTGATGCCAAACAGATTTGTTTTGCCAAGGGAAGTTTTATAAATGTAAAGCTCCCCTTGATGCCAATTTATTTATTTCTGTTTACAATATATGACATGAACTGAACTGAACCGGACCGGGGGACAAGGAAAGAAGAAGAGGAAAGAAGAGGAAACAGAACAAAAATAGAAACAAAAACCAGACAACCAGCTGCTACACCTGTAAAAAACAAAACAGACAACAATCCATGGCCTATGAGGGGAATCCAGCCTTAGCGCCACCAGGAGCACCTGAAAGCAGACAAGCAGAGAAAAAACAAACACACAAACAAACAAAAACAAGCACAAGAAGCGGCAATCGCATACAACACAGCTGTGGATATAGATGACCTGAGACGACATGATAATACATCAACTGCTTAGTGACCATGCTACTGGACTAATGAATGTGTGTGTGTGTGTGTGAGAACATGCAACACCCATGGCACAGGACCTACATGATAACCGTGCTTAGTTATGAGTGTATAAGCGTACAGGGCCACAATCCACAGCCCCCCCCCCCAAGCGATCAGAAGCAGGCAGAGAGGGCCACAAGACCCAGGCCACCAGCAGCCCCCACAGAGCACAGAACCCAGGCAGCCCACCGCAGGGGCAACCACGCATCCACCCAGAAGACTGCAGAGGAAGCCCCCGGAAAGAGCCCCCATAAGCATAGGGCAGAGGCACTCCGGGAACCAGGGGCAAAAGCCCACCGACCCCGCCAGGCCCCAGCCGCCCAGACATGGGCCGTGCACTGGACCTGGGCCCCAGGAGCCCGAGCGCCCCCAAACCCCCCGGCAGAGGCCCCACCCAATACCCAGGAGGGCCAAGCGCCCCAGACAGCCACAAAGTGGTTCAGCGCCTGCCCCAGCGCCCCTGGCCAAGTGCCCTCGGAGTCAAGACGTGCCCACAAGTGGGTGAAGTCGCGAGCAGTGGGGAGAGGCAACGCTGATGCCCCATCGGGAGAAACACAGGCAGGCCAGGCGACAGCAAGTCCCAGATCCAGGCCCAATCATTACCACACACACTTTCACGTCCCATACATCCACACATCCACACATCCTACCTCCCTCGACTCTGCTGGGGTGTAGTGCAGCGGGCACACCAAGAGGCCAGCAACCCCCCAGCCACCACAGACCCCGAACCAGCAGAACAATTAATTAATCCTCCTGGCCCCTCCTGCCCCGAGCAGACAACAGGAAGCAGGGGTGTGCGAAGAAGACCCCTCCCCTCACCCTTCTGGCTCTTCAATATTTTCTAATAGTGAGCAATTAAAATTGAGGGGCAGCCAAACTTGTAGAACTGGGAGCGCGGCACTCTGGGCAGCCTACATACCCAAAGAGCCCCGCCCACCAGATGCCACTCAGTGTAACCACCCCCCAAGACCTAATGTGTGTGTGTGAGTGTGTTTGATAAGTAGTAATGTCTAAGGTGTAATTAAAACAGGGGCAGGGAACTGCAGAGTGCAACCAAAGGGGACCACCTACGTGGCCCCATCCACTACACCCCACCGAACACACACGCCCCCAAAAGTGAGTGTGTGCTGTGTACAGGAGCCAGAAGGGAGAGGGGTATGGGGATATATACCGGGGGAGCTACTCTCCCCCAGAGAGGGCAGCCAGGGACTGGCTGCAATAGGCATCCCCGCTACCTGGGAGCCAACAATGGGCAGGAGGGCCTGATGTCCACCAGGCTCGGGGCCTGCAGCGACCATATTCCGGGAGCTACTGTACCCCCAGAAGGTACCCATCCCGCCCCACCCCACTCAACCCAACCCCACCCAGGAGGACCTCTACAAAAAACAAACAAACAACATCAAAAAACAAACAAACAAACCACCCGGTCACACCAGTCGCAGCAGCCCGGGCCTGAGACCCACCATCACCCAGCAACCCACCACCACCACTATGTGATAAAACTAATCAGAGGGGACCAGAGAGAATGAAATTCAGCCAATTGATGTTTTGAGGAGGCAGACATTGTTTCCATGCTAATATAATCTAAAAGAAAATTTCTAAACTGGTTAATACACAGATTGTTCTTCGCTTTCCAGTTCATGAGAATAGTTTTCTTTGCGATACATAACACTGTGACAACCATGTGTGCTGAGTTAATTTCCATGTTGATGTTGTCTAAGTCACCCAGTATGCACAGTGTGGGGCATGCAGGGATGCTACACTTTAGCCATGTTGATAGGTCCTCACAGACTTCAAGCCAGAACTTCTGGACAGGCGCAGAAAACCACAAAGCGTGTGCATAATCATCAGGTGTGTTATCTGTGCAATGTGAGCAGATGTTTGAGTGTGTTAGACCCATCCTGAACATCCTTTGTCCTGTATAGTGTGTTCTATGAAGGATTTTGTATTGTATGAGCTGTAAATTAGGATTTCGAGTCTTTATGAAGGTGTTCAAACATATTTGTGGTTAGAAGCTATGACCAGAACTGATGGATAAATCTGCCTCCCATTTTGAGGATGGAAGAGACATTGTGTCATCTATCTTAGACAATAATTTATATATTTTTGATAGTAGTTTTGGGGTACAGATGCTTAGAAATTCTGCTACCCTAGTCGGGGGTTGTAAGTCTGGTTGGTGGAGGATATATCCATCCATCCATCCATCATCTGCCGCTTATCCGGGGGTCGGGTCGCGGGGGCAGCAGCTTGAGCAGAGAAACCCAGACGTCTCTGTCCCCGGCCACTTCCTCCAGCTCTTCCGGGGGGACCCCGGGGCGTTCCCAGGCCAGCCGAGAGACATAGTCTCTCCAACGTGTCCTGGGTCTCCCCCGGGGTCTCCTCCCAGTGCGACGTGCCCGGAACACCTCCCCAGGGAGGCGCCCAGGGGGCATCCTAACCAGATGCCCGAGCCACCTCATCTGGCTCCTCTCAATGCGGAGGAGCAGCGGTTCTACTCCGAGCCCCTCCCGGATGACTGAGCTTCTCACCCTATCTCTAAGGGAGAGCCCAGACACCCTGCGGAGGAAACCCATTTCGGCCTCGAAGTACTCCCCCCACCGACTCACAACATCCCTAGTTGAGGTCAGCAAAGCCCCGTCCCCACTGTAAACAGTGTTGACTGTGAGCCGCTCCCCCCCCCCCTGAGACGCCGGATGGTGGACCAGAATCTTTTCGAGGCCGTCCGGAAATCGTTCTCCATGGTCTCACCGAACTCCTCCCAGGCCCGAGTTTTTGCCTCAGCAACCGCCGAAGCCGTGGCCCGTCTGGCCCGTCGGTACCTATCAGCTTCTTCCAGGGTCCCACTGGCCAAAAAGGCCCGATAGGACTCCTTCTTCAGCTTGACGGCTTCCCTCACCACTGGTGTCCACCAGCAGGTTCGAGGGTTGCCGCCACGACAGGCACCGACCACCTTACGGCCACAACTCCGACCAGCTGCCTCGGCAATGGAGTCACGGAACATGGCCCATTCGGACTCAATGTCCCCCACCTCAAATATGGTTGAAGCTCTGCCGGAGGTGGGAGTTAAAGCTCCTTCTGACGGGGGATTCTGACAAACGCTCCCAGCAGACCCTCACAATACGTTTGGGCCTGCCAGGTCTGATCGGCATCCTCCCCCACCAGCGGAGCCAAATCACCACCAGGTGGTGATCAGTTGACAGCTCCGCCCCTCTCTTCACCCGAGTGTCCAGGACATACGGCCGCAAGTCCGATGATACAACCACAAAGTCGATCATCGAACTGCGGCCAAGGGTGTCCTGGTGCCAAGTGCACATATGGACACCCTTATGCCTGAACATGGTGTTCGTTATGGACAGTCTATGACTGGCACAGAAGTCCAACAACATAACACCACTCTGATTCAGATCGGGGGGGCCGTTCCTCCCAATCACACCCCTCCAGGTCTCACTGTCATTGCCCACGTGAGCATTGAAGTCCCCCAGCAGAATGAGGGAGTCTCCGGTAGGAGCATTCTCCAGTGCCTCCCCCAGAGACTCCAAAAAGGGTACTGGGGTAAACCCCAATGTACTGGCACACAGCCGGGGGGCAATAAGTATGCCCACACCTGCTCTGCGCCTCTCACCACGGGCAACTCCAGAGTGGAAGAGAGTCCAACCCCTCTCAAGAGTACTGGTTCCAGATCCCAAGCCGTGCGTCGAGGTGAGTCCGACTATATCTAATGGTCTGATGAAGTTTCAACAATAAACAACAAACTTTGTATTATGAGAAAGAACCAGACTCATTCTTCAGGAATCCGAAAATAAGCTCTATTTTACGAGTTATGCACGAATACGGATTCTCCTATAAAACGAATTCCTTAACTCAAACCAAGTTAAGACTGCTTTGTCCTTCATATTTATTCATGTCTAATCAAGTTTCAATGATAAACAACGTTGTACTTTGTAGAATGAGAAAGAACTTCTTCAGCAATAAGCATCTCTCGACAAATGACGAAATACAGATTTTGCTATAAAATTAATTGCTATCAGCCTGACTTAAAACTGTTTGTCTTCCTTATTTATCCACTTCAAATCAAGTTTCAACAATTAAAAAAATTTTGTAGTTTGAGAAAGAACAGCTTAATCTTGAGCAATCAGTATAAAAAGAGGGTAAGCAAAGGTGCGAATGTCAAACCATACATGATCAAAACAGGGAGCGGAGGTGTTTGGCTGAGACAAGGTGTGAATGTCCACCCATAATTAATGAAAAGCGGGCAACAAGTAGGTTCGAATGCCCAACCATACATCATCAAAAGCAGGAGTGGATATGTTCGGCTACAAGAAGGTTTGAACGTCTGACCATAGTTTGTAAAAAGCGGGTAAGAAAAGGTTCGAATGCCCGAACATACACCATCAAAGGAGGGAGCGGAGGTGTTCCGCTGTAAGAAGGTGTGAATGTCCGACCATAGTTGGTAAAAAACGGGTAAGAAAAGGTTAAAATACCCGACTGTACACAATCAGTAGCGGGTGCGGAGTTGTTCGGCTACTAAAAGGTGTGAAAGTCCGACCATGGTTTGTAAAAAGCGGGTAAGAAAAGGTGCGAATGCCCGAAAATGTATGATCAAAAGAGGGAGCGGAGGTGTTCGGCTGCAAGAAGGTGTGAATGTACACCCATAATTACTGAAAAATGGGTAAGAAAAGGTGCGAATGCACAACTATACATAATCAAAAGCAGGAGTGGATGTGTTCGGCTACAAGAAGGTTTGAATGTCCGACCATAGTTTGTAAAAAGCGGGTAAGAAAAGGTTTGAATGCCCGAACATACACCATCAAAAGAGGGAGCGGAGGTGTTCCGCTGTAAGAAGGTGTGAATGTCCGACCATAGTTGGTAAAAAGCGGGTAAGAAAAGGTTAAAATACCCGACTGTACACAATCAATAGCGGGAGCGGAGTTGTTCGGCTACTAAAAGATGTGAAAGTCCGACTATGGTTTGTAAAAAGCGGGTAAGAAAAGGTGCTAATGCCCAACAATGTATGATCAAAAGAGGGAGCGGAGGTGTTCGGCTGCAAGAAGGTCTGAATGTCCAACCATAATTTGTAAAAACCGGGAAGGAAAGGCTCGAAAGCCCGACTATACACCATCAAAAGCGGGAGCAGAGTGGTTCAGCTGCAAGAAGGTCTGAATGTCCATCAATAATTGCTTTAAAACATAAAAGAAAATTTTCGAATATCATCCGCACATGATCATAAGAAGGAGAGGAGGTGTTCAGCTGCAAGAAGGTGTGAATGTCCACCCATAATTCCTGAAAAATGGGTAAAAAAAGGTGCGAATGCCCAACCATACATTATCAAAAGCAGGTGTGAATGTCAGATCATAATTTGCAAAAAGCTGATGAGAAAGGGTGAGAATGCCCGACTATACACCATCAAATGCGGGAGCGGAGGTGTTCGGCTCTGAGTAGGTGTGAATGTCCGACCATAATTGCTGAAAAATGTGTTAGAAAAGGAAAGAATGCCGGACCATACATCATCAAAAGCGAGAGAGGTGGTGTTCGGCTGCAAAAAGGTGTAAATGTTCGACTAAAGTTTGTAAAAAGCGGGTAAGACATGGTGCGAATGCCTGACAAGGTATGATCAAAAGCAGGAGCCGAGGTGTTCAGCTGCAAGAAGGTCTAAATGTCCATCAATAATTGCTAGAAAACATGAAAGAAAATTTTCGAAAATAAAACCGCACATGATCATAAGTGGGAGAGGAGGTGTTCAGCTGCAAGAAGGTGTGAATGTCCACCCATTATTCCTGACAAATGGGTAAAAAAAAGGTGCGAATGCCCAACCATACATCATCAAAAGCAGGAGTGGATGTGTTCGGCTACAAGAAGGTGTGAACGTCCAACCAAACATAATCAAAAGCGGGAGCATAGCTTTTCGACTGCAAGTAGGTGTGAATGTCAGATCATAATTTGCAAAAAGCTGATGAGAAAGGGTGAGAATGTCCGACTGCACACCATCAAATGCGGGAGCGGAGTTGTTCGGCTGTGAGTAAGTGTGAATCTCCGACCGTAATTTCTGAAAAATGTGTTAGAAAAGGTAAGAATGCCGGTCCATACATCATCAAAAGCGAGAGAGGTGGTGTTCGGCTGCAAAAAGGTGTAAATGTTCGACCATAGTTTGCAAAAAGCGGGTGAGACAAGGTGCGAATGTCCAACCATACATGATCAAAACAGGGAGCGGAGGTGTTTGGCTGTGACAAGGTGTGAATGTCCACCCAAAATTAATGAAAAGCGGGCAAAAAGTAGGTTTGAATTCCCAAGCATACATCATCAAAAGAAGGAGTGGATGTGTTCGGCTACAAGAAGGTTTGAATGTCCGAGCATAGTTTGTAAAAAGCGGGTAAGAAAAGGTTCGAATGCCCAAACATACACCATCAAAAGAGGGAGCGGAGGTGTTCCGCTGTAAGAAGGTGTGAATGTCCGACCATAGTTGGTAAAAAGTGGGTAAGAAAAGGTTAAAATACCCGACTGTACACAATCAATAGGGGGAGCGGAGTTGTTCGGCTACAAGAAGGTGTGAAAGTCCAACCATGGTTTGTAAAAAGCTGGTAAGAAAAGGTTCGAATGCCCAAATATATACCATCAAAAGCGGAAGTGGAGGTGTTCGGCTGCAAGAAGGTGTGAACGTCCGACCAAAGTTTGTAAAAAGCAGTTAAGAAAAGGTTCGAATATCCAACCAAACATAATCAAAAGCGGGAGCAGAGCTGTTCGACTGCAAGTAGGTGTGAATGTCCAGACATAATTACTCACAAACGGGTAAGAAAAGGTAGTATTGCCAGACCATACATGATCAAAAAAGGGAGCTGAGGTGGTTCAGCACCAAGGTGTGAATGTCTGACTATTGTTTGTAAAAAGCGGGTAAGATAAGGTGCGAATGCCCAACAATGTATAATCAAAAGAGGGAGCAGAGGTTTTCGGCTACAAGAAGGTTTGAATGTCCGAGCATAGTTTGTAAAAAGCGGGTAAGAAAAGGTTCAAATGCCTGACTATACACCATCAAAAGCGGGAGCGGAGATGTTCCGCTGTAAGACGGTGTGAATGTCCAACCATTGTTGGTAAAAAGCGGGTAAGAAAAGGTTAAAATACCCGACTGTACACAATCAATAGCGGGAGTGGAGTTGTTCGGCTACAAGAAGGTGTGAAATTCCAACCATCGTTTGTAAAAAGCTGGTAAGAAAAGGTTCGAATGCCCGAATATATACCATCAAAAGCGGATGCGGAGGTGTTCGGCTGCAAGAAGGTGTGAACGTCCGACCAAAGTTGGTAAAAAGCAGTAAAGAAAAGGTTCGAATATCCAAACATAATTAAAAGCGAGAGAGATTGTGTTCAGCTGCAAGTAGGTGTGAATATCCAGCCATAATTACTCACAAACGGGTAAGAAAATGTAGTATTGCCAGACCATACATGATCAAAACAGGGAGCGGAGGTGGTTCAGCTGCAAAAAGGGGTGAATGTCCAACTAAAGTTCAAATATATTAACAAAAGCGGGAGGAGAGGTCTTTGGATTAGAGTGGTTGAAATTTCCAACCATAATCTATAAAATGCGGTGAAAAAAAAAAGTGTGAAGGAATGAATTTTATAGCAAAATCCGAAATCATTTATAACTCCGCAAAAGGAACGTATTGCTCAACCAAAGGGATGCTTCTTTTCTCATTCAGGGTAATATGAGGAACTTTATGCTTGATACATTTTAGACATGGATAACTATGAAGGACAAAGCAATTTTAACTTGGTTTGAGCAAAGCAATTCATTTTATAGGAAAATCCGAAATCGTGCAGGACTCATGAAAGTAAGCTTATTCTCGGATTCCTGATCCTCCAGTGTTGCTCTTTCCTATACTGCAAAATAAAGCCTTGTTCTTTGTTGAAATCGATATAGACATTGATAAATATGAAGGACAAAGCAGTTTCCACTTTGTTTGAGTGAAGGAATTAATTTTATAGCAAAATCCCAAATCAAGCAGAACGTATGAAAATAAGCTTGTTTTCGGATTCCTGATCCTTCAGTGTTGCTATTTCTTCTACTACAAAATACAATGTTGTTCTTTGTTGAAGTCAATCTAGACATTGATAAATATGAAGGACAAAGCAGTTTTAACATAGTTTGAGTAAAGGAATTCATTTTATACATAAAATCCCAAATCATGCAGAACGTATGAAAATAAGCTTATTCTCGGATTCCTGTTCCTTCAAGTGTTGCTCTTTCTACTACTGCAAAATACAATGTTGTTCTTTGTTGAAGTAAATCTAGACATTGATAAATATGAAGGACAAAGCAGTTTTCACTTGGTTTGAGTGAAGGATTTGCAGCTGAAAACCTCCCGCTCCCGCTTTTGATTGTGTATAGTCGGGCTTTCGAGCCTTTTCTTACCAGGTTTTTAGAAATTATGGTTGGACATTCAGACCTTGCAGCCGAAGACCTCCACTCCCTCTTTTGATCATACATTGTCGGGCATTCGCACCTTGTCTTACCCGCTTTTTACAAACTATAGTCAGACATTCACACCTTGCAGCTGAACCACCTCAGCTCCCTGTTTTGATCATGTATGGTCTGGCAATACTACCTTTTCTTACCCGTTTGTGAGTAATTATGTCTGGACATTCACACCTACTTGCAGTCGAACAGCTCTGCTCCCGCTTTTGATGGTATATATTCGGGCATACGAACCTTTTCTTAGCAGCTTTTTACAAACCATGGTTGAACTTTCACACCTTCTTGTAGCCGAACACCTCCGCTCCCGCTTTTGATGGTGTATAGTCAGGCATTTGAACCTTTTCTTACCCGCTTTTTACAAACTATGGTCGGACATTCAAACTTTCTTGTAGCCGAAAACCTCCGCTCCCTCTTTTGATCATACATTGTCGGGCATTCGCACCTTTTCTTACCCGTTTTTTACAAACCATGGTCGGACTGTCACACCTTCTTACAGCGGAACACCTCCGCCCCCTCTTTTGATGGTGTATGTTTGGGCATTCGAACCTTTTCTTACCCGCTTTTTACAAACTATGGTCGGACATTCAAACCTTCTTGTAGCCGAAAACCTCCGCTCCCTCTTTTGATTATAAATTGTTGGGCATTCGCACCTTATTTACAAACTATAGTCAGACATTCACACCTTGCAGCTGAGCCACCTCAGCTCCCTGTTTTGATAGTGTATGTTCGGGCATTCGAACCTATTCTTACCCCCTTTTTACAAACTATGCTTGGAGATTCACACCTACTCACAGCCGAACAACTCCGCTCCCGCATTTGATGATGTCTTGTCCGGCATTCTAGTCTCTTCTAACACATTTTTCAGCAATTATGGTTGGACATTCACACCTACTCACAGCCGAACACTTCCGCTCCCGCATTTGATGGTGTATAGCCGGGCATTCTCACCCTTTCTCATCAGCTTTTTGCAAATTATGATCTGACATTCACACCTACTTGCAGTCGAACAGCTCTGCTCCCGCTTTTGATTATGTTTGGTTGGATATTCGAACCTTTTCTTAACTGCTTTTTACAAACTTTGGTCGGACGTTCACACCTTCTTGCAGCCGAACACATCCACTTCCACTTTTGATGGTATATATTCGGGCATTCGAACCTTTTCTTACCCGCTTTTTACAAACCGTGGTCGGACTTTCACACCTTCTTGTAGCCAAACAACTCCGCTCCCGCTATTGATTGTGTACAGTCGGGTATTTTAACCTTTTCTTACCCGCTTTTTACCAACTATGGTCGGACATTTACACCTTCTTACAGCGGAACACCTCCGCTCCCTCTTTTGATGGTCTATGTTCGGGCATTCAAACCTTTTCTTACCCGCTTTTTACAAACTATGGTCGGATATTCAAACCTTCTTGTAGCCGAACACATCCACTCCTGCTTTTGATGATGTATGGTTGGGCATTTTCATCTTTTCTTACCTATTTTTCAGTAATTATGGGTGGACATTCACACCTTCTTGCAGCTGAACAACTCCTCTCCCGCTTATGATCATGTGCGGTTTGATATTCGAAAATTTTCTTTCATGTTTTAAAGCAATTATTGATGGACATTCAAATCTTCTTGTAGCCGAACACATCCACTCCTGCTTTTGATGATGTATGGTTTGGCATTCGCACCCTTTTTTTACCCATTTTTCAGGAATTTTGGGTGGACATTCACACCTTGTCACAGCCAAACAGAAAAGGTGCTAATGCCCGACAATGTATGATCAAAAGAGGGAGCGGAGGTGTTCGGCTGCAAGAAGGTCTGAATGTCCAACCATAATTTGTAAAAACCGGGAAGGAAAGGCTCGAAAGCCCGACTATACACCATCAAAAGCGGGAGCAGAGTGGTTCAGCTGCAAGAAGGTCTGAATGTCCATCAATAATTGCTTTAAAACATGAAAGAAAATTTTCGAATATCATCCGCACGTGATCATAAGAAGGAGAGGAGGTGTTCAGCTGCAAGTAGGTGTGAATGTCCATCCATAATTCCTGAAAAATGGGTAAAAAAAGGTGCGAATGCCCAACCATACATTATCAAAAGCAGGTGTGAATGTCAGATCATAATTTGCAAAAAGCTGATGAGAAAGGGTGAGAATGCCCGACTATACACCATCAAATGCGGGAGCGGAGGTGTTCAGCTCTGAGTAGGTGTGAATGTCCGACCATAATTGCTGAAAAATGTGTTAGAAAAGGAAAGAATGCCGGACCATACATCATCAAAAGCGAGAGAGGTGGTGTTCGGCTGCAAAAAGGTGTAAATGTTCGACTAAAGTTTGTAAAAAGCGGGTAAGACATGGTGCGAATACCTGACGAGGTATGATCAAAAGCAGGAGCCGAGGTGTTCAGCTGCAAGAAGGTCTAAATGTCCATCAATAATTGCTAGAAAACATGAAAGAAAATTTTCGAAAATAAAACCGCACATGATCATAAGTGGGAGAGGAGGTGTTCAGCTGCAAGAAGGTGTGAATGTCCACCCATTATTCCTGACAAATGGGTAAAAAAAAGGTGCGAATGCCCAACCATACATCATCAAAAGCAGGAGTGGATGTGTTCGGCTACAAGAAGGTGTGAACGTCCAACCAAAGTTTGTAAAAAGCAGTTAAGAAAAGGTTTGAATATCCACCCAAACATAATCAAAAGCGGGAGCATAGCTTTTCGACTGCAAGTAGGTGTGAATGTCAGATCATAATTTGCAAAAAGCTGATGAGAAAGGGTGAGAATGTCCGACTGCACACCATCAAATGCGGGAGCGGAGTTGTTCGGCTGTGAGTAAGTGTGAATCTCCGACCGTAATTTCTGAAAAATGTGTTAGAAAAGGTAAGAATGCCGGTCCATACATCATCAAAAGCGAGAGAGGTGGTGTTCGGCTGCAAGTAGGTGTGAATGACCAGCCATAATTACTCACAAACGGGTAAGAAAAGGTAGTATTGCCAGGCCATACATGATCAAAACAGGGAGCGGAGGTGGTTCAGCTGCAAGAAGGTGTGAATGTCCGACTAAAGTTCAAATATATTAACAAAAGCGGGAGGAGAGGTCTTCGGATGAGAGTGGTTGAGAATTTCCAACCATAATCTATAAAATTCGGTGAAAAAAAGGTGTGATAGAACACTAAAAGGTGAAGCGGAAGTGTTCGGCTGCAAGAAGGTGTGAATGTCCGACTATATTTGGTGAAAAGCAGGTGAAGCAAGGTCTGAATGCCCAACCTTACATTATCAAAAGCGAGATCAGAGGTGTTTGGCTGCAAGAAGGCCATAGTTTGCCAAAAGCGGGTAAGCTGCGAATGACCAACTAAATATCAACAAAAGTGGGGGCGGAGGTCTTCGGATGCAACTGGGTGTGAACATCCCACCATACAAGTATGGTGGAGAGGAAGCTGTGAACAGCCGACCATAGTTTGCAAAAAGCGGGTGAGACAAGGTGCGAATGTCCAACCATACATGATCAAAACAGGGAGCGGAGATGTTTGGCTGTGACAAGGTGTGAATGTCCACCCAAAATTAATGAAAAGCGGGCAAAAAGTAGGTTTGAATTCCCAAGCATACATCATCAAAAGAAGGAGTGGATGTGTTCGGCTACAAGAAGGTTTGAATGTCCGAGCATAGTTTGTAAAAAGCGGGTAAGAAAAGGTTCGAATGCCCAAACATACACCATCAAAAGAGGGAGCGGAGGTGTTCCGCTGTAAGGTGTGAATGTCCGACCATAGTTGGTAAAAAGTGGGTAAGAAAAGGTTAAAATACCCGACTGTACACAATCAATAGGGGGAGCGGAGTTGTTCGGCTACAAGAAGGTGTGAAAGTCCAACCATGGTTTGTAAAAAGCTGGTAAGAAAAGGTTCGAATGCCCGAATATATACCATCAAAAGCGGAAGCGGAGGTGTTCGGCTGCAAGAAGGTGTGAACGTCCGACCAAAGTTTGTAAAAAGCAGTTAAGAAAAGGTTCGAATATCCAACCAAACATAATCAAAAGCGGGAGCAGAGCTGTTCGACTGCAAGTAGGTGTGAATGTCAAGCCATAATTACTCACAAACGGGTAAGAAAAGTTAGTATTGCCAGACCATACATGATCAAAAAAGGGAGCTGAGGTGGTTCAGCACCAAGGTGTGAATGTCTGACTATAGTTTGTAAAAAGCGGGTAAGATAAGGTGCGAATGCCCAACAATGTATAATCAAAAGAGGGAGCAGAGGTTTTCGGCTACAAGAAGGTTTGAATGTCCGACCATAGTTTGTAAAAAGCGGGTAATAAAAGGTTCAAATGCCTGACAATACACCATCAAAAGCGGGAGCGGAGATGTTCCGCTGTAAGACGGTGTGAATGTCCAACCATAGTTGGTAAAAAGCGGGTAAGAAAAGGTTAAAATACCCGACTGTACACAATCAATAGCGGGAGTGAAGTTGTTCGGCTACAAGAAGGTGTGAAATTCCAACCATCGTTTGTAAAAAGCTGGTAAGAAAAGGTTTGAATGCCCGAATATATACCATCAAAAGCGGAAGCGGAGGTGTTCGGCTGCAAGAAGGTGTGAACGTCCGACCAAAGTTGGCAAAAAGCAGTAAAGAAAAGGTTCGAATATCCAAACATAATTAAAAGCGAGAGAGATTGTGTTCAGCTGCAAGTAGGTGTGAATATCCAGCCATAATTACTCACAAACGGGTAAGAAAATGTAGTATTGCCAGACCATACATGATCAAAACAGGGAGCGGAGGTGGTTCAGCTGCAAGAAGGTGTGAATGTCCGACTAAAGTTCAAATATATTAACAAAAGCGGGAGGAGAGGTCTTCGGATGAGAGTGGTTGAGAATTTCCAACCATAATCTATAAAATGTGGTGAAAAAAAAAGGTGTGAAGGAATGAATTTTATAGCAAAATCCGAAATCATGCATAACTCCGCAAAAGGAACGTATTGCTCAACCAAAGGGATGCTTCTTTCTCATTCAGGGTAATATGAGGAACTTTATGCTTGATACATTTTAGACATGGATAACTATGAAGGACAAAGCAATTTTAACTTGGTTTGAGCAAAGCAATTCATTTTATAGGAAAATCCGAAATCGTGCAGGACTCATGAAAGTAAGCTTATTCTCGGATTCCTGATCCTCCAGTGTTGCTCTTTCCTATACTGCAAAATAAAGCCTTGTTCTTTGTTGAAATCGATATAGACATTGATAAATATGAAGGACAAAGCAGTTTCCACTTTGTTTGAGTGAAGGAATTAATTTTATAGCAAAATCCCAAATCAAGGAGAACGTATGAAAATAAGCTTGTTTTCGGATTCCTGATCCTTCAGTGTTGCTATTTCTTCTACTGCAAAATACAATGTTGTTCTTTGTTGAAGTCAATCTAGACATTGATAAATATGAAGGACAAAGCAGTTTTAACATAGTTTGAGTAAAGGAATTCATTTTATACATAAAATCCCAAATCATGCAGAACGTATGAAAATAAGCTTATTCTCGGATTCCTGTTCCTTCAAGTGTTGCTCTTTCTACTACTGCAAAATACAATGTTGTTCTTTGTTGAAGTAAATCTAGACATTGATAAATATGAAGGACAAAGCAGTTTCCACTTTGTTTGAGTGAAGGAATTAATTTTATAGCAAAATCCCAAATCAAGCAGAACGTATGAAATAAGCTTGTTTTCGGATTCCTGATCCTTCAGTGTTGCTATTTCTTCTACTACAAAATACAATGTTGTTCTTTGTTGAAGTCAATCTAGACATTGATAAATATGAAGGACAAAGCAGTTTTAACATAGTTTGAGTAAAGGAATTCATTTTATACATAAAATCCCAAATCATGCAGAACGTATGAAAATAAGCTTATTCTCGGATTCCTGTTCCTTCAAGTGTTGCTCTTTCTACTACTGCAAAATACAATGTTGTTCTTTGTTGAAGTAAATCTAGACATTGATAAATATGAAGGACAAAGCAGTTTCCACTTTGTTTGAGTGAAGGAATTAATTTTATAGCAAAATCCCAAATCAAGCAGAACGTATGAAAATAAGCTTGTTTTCGGATTCCTGATCCTTCAGTGTTGCTATTTCTTCTACTGCAAAATACAATGTTGTTCTTTGTTGAAGTCAATCTAGACATTGATAAATATGAAGGACAAAGCAGTTTTAACATAGTTTGAGTAAAGGAATTCATTTTATACATAAAATCCCAAATCATGCAGAACGTATGAAAATAAGCTTATTCTCGGATTCCTGTTCCTTCAAGTGTTGCTCTTTCTACTACTGCAAAATACAATGTTGTTCTTTGTTGAAGTCGATCTAGACATTGATAAATATGAAGGACAAAGCAGTTTTCACTTGGTTTGAGTGAAGGATTTGCAGCTGAAAACCTCCCGCTCCCGCTTTTGATCATACATTGTCGGGCATTCGCACCTTTTCTTACCCGTTTTTTACAAACCATGGTCGGACTGTCACACATTCTTGTAGCCAAACACATCCGCTCCCGCTATTGATTGTGTACAGTCGGGTATTTTAACCTTTTCTTACCCGTTTTTTACCAACTATGGTCGGACATTCACACCTTCTTACAGCGGAACACCTCCGCTCCCTCTTTTGATGGTCTATGTTTGGGCATTCGAACCTTTTCTTACCCGCTTTTTACAAACTATGGTCGGACATTCAAACCTTCTTGTAGCCGAAAACCTCCGCTCCCTCTTTTGATTATACATTGTTGGGCATTCGCACCTTATTTACAAACTATAGTCAGACATTCACACCTTGCAGCTGAGCCACCTCAGCTCCCTGTTTTGATAGTGTATGTTCGGGCATTCGAACCTATTCTTACCCCCTTTTTACAAACTATGCTCGGAGATTCACACCTACTCACAGCCGAACAACTCCGCTCCCGCATTTGATGATGTCTTGTCCGGCATTCTAGTCTCTTCTAACACATTTTTTAGCATATATGGTCGGACATTCACACCTACTCACAGCCGAACACTTCCGCTCCCGCATTTGATGGTGTATAGCCGGGCATTCTCACCCTTTCTCATCAGCTTTTTGCAAATTATGATCTGACATTCACACCTACTTGCAGTCGAACAGCTCTGCTCCCGCTTTTGATTATGTTTGGTTGGATATTCGAACCTTTTCTTAACTGCTTTTTACAAACTTTGGTCGGACGTTCACACCTTCTTGCAGCCGAACACATCCACTTCCACTTTTGATGGTATATATTCGGGCATTCGAACCTTTTCTTACCCGCTTTTTACAAACCGTGGTCGGACTTTCACACCTTCTTGTAGCCAAACAACTCCGCTCCCGCTATTGATTGTGTACAGTCGGGTATTTTAACCTTTTCTTACCCGCTTTTTACCAACTATGGTCGGACATTCAAACCTTCTTGTAGCCGAAAACCTCTGCTCCCTCTTTTGATTATACATTGTCGGGCATTCGCACCTTATCTTACCCGCTTTTTACAAACTATAGTCAGACATTCACACCTTGGTGCTGAACAACCTCAGCTCCCTGTTTTGATCATGTATGGTCTGGCAATACTACCTTTTCTTACCCGTTTGTGAGTAATTATGGCTGGACATTCACACCTACTTGCAGTCGAACAGCTCTGCTCTCGCTTTTGATGGTATATATTCGGGCATTCGAACCTTTTCTTAACTGCTTTTTACAGTTGTGAGTCGGTGGGGGGAGTACTTCGAGGCCGAAATGGGTTTCCTCCGCAGGGTGTCTGGGCTCTCCCTTAGAGATAGGGTGAGAAGCTCAGTCATCCGGGAGGGGCTCGGAGTAGAACCGCTGCTCCTCCGCATTGAGAGTAGCCAGATGAGGTGGCTCGGGCATCTGGTTAGGATGCCCCCTGGGCGCCTCCCTGGGGAGGTGTTCCGGGCACGTCGCACTGGGAGGAGACCCCGGGGGAGACCCAGGACACGTTGGAGAGACTATGTGTCTTGGCTGGCCTGGGAACGCCTCGGGGTCCCCCCGGAAGAGCTGGAGGAAGTGGCCGGGGACAGAGACGTCTGGGTTTCTCTGCTCAAGCTGCTGCCCCCGCGACCCGACCCCCGGATAAGCGGCAGATGATGGATGGATGGATGGATATATCCTCCACCAACCAGACTTACAACCCCCGACTAGGGTAGCAGAATTTCTAAGCATCTGTACCCCAAAACTACTATCAAAAATATATAAATTATTGTCTAAGATAGATGACACAATGTCTCTTCCATCCTCAAAATGGGAGGCAGATTTATCCATCAGTTCTGGTCATAGCTTCTAACCACAAATATGTTTGAACACCTTCATAAAGACTCGAAATCCTAATTTACAGCTCATACAATACAAAATCCTTCATAGAACACACTATACAGGACAAAGGATGTTCAGGATGGGTCTAACACACTCAAACATCTGCTCACATTGCACAGATAACACACCTGATGATTATGCACACGCTTTGTGGTTTTCTGCGCCTGTCCAGAAGTTCTGGCTTGAAGTCTGTGAGGACCTATCAACATGGCTAAAGTGTAGCATCCCTGCATGCCGCACACTGTGCATACTGGGTGACTTAGACAACATCAACATGGAAATTAACTCAGCACACATGGTTGTCACAGTGTTATGTATCGCAAAGAAAACTATTCTCACTATTGTTTGTTTGTTTTTTGTAGAGGTCCTCCTGGGTGGGGTTGGGTTGAGTGGGGTGGGAAAATATTGAAGAGCCAGAAGGGTGAGGGGAGGGGTCTTCTTCGCACACCCCTGCTTCCTGATGTCTGCTCGGGGCAGGATGGGCCAGGAGGATTAATTAATTGTTCTGCTGGTTCGGGGTCTGTGGTGGCTGGGGGGTTGCTGGCCTCCTGGTGTGCCCGCTGCACTACACCCCAGCAGAGTCGAGGGAGGTAGGATGTGTGGATGTGTGGATGTATGGGACGTGAAAGTGTGTGTGGTAATGATTGGGCCTGGATCTGGGACTTGCTGTCGCCTGGCCTGCCTGTGTTTCTCCCGATGGGGCATCAGCGTTGCCTCTCCCCACTGCTCGCGACTTCACCTACCTGTGGGCACGTCTTGACTCCCAGGGCACTTGGCCAGGGGCGCTGGGGCAGGCGCTGACCCACTTTGTGGCTGTCTGGGGCGCTTGGCCCTCCTGGGTATAGGGTGGGGCCTCTGCCGGGGGGTTTGGGGGCGCTCGGGCTCCTGGGGCCCAGGTCCAGTGCACGGCCCATGTCTGGGCGGCTGGGGCCTGGCGGGGTAGGTGGGCTGTTGCCCCTGGTTCCCGGAGTGCCTCTGCCCTATGCTTATGGGGGCTCTTTCCGGGGGCTTCCTCTGCAGTCTTCTGGGTGGATGCGTGGTTGCCCCTGCGGTGGGCTGCCTGGGTTCTGTGCTCTGTGGGGGCTGCTGGTGGCCTGGGTCTTTTGGCCCTCTCTGCCTGCTTCTGATTGCTTGGGGGGGGGGGCTGTGGATTGTGGCCCTGTACGCTTATACACTCATAACTAAGCACGGTTATCATGTAGGTCCTGTGCCATGGGTGTTGCATGTTCTCACACACACACACACACATTCATTAGTCCAGTAGCATGGTCACTAAGCAGTTGATGTATTATCATGTCGTCTCAGGTCATCTATATCCACAGCTGTGTTGTATGCGATTGCCGCTTCTTGTGCTTGTTTTTGTTTGTTTGTGTGTTTGTTTTTTCTCTGCTTGTCTGCTTTCAGGTGCTCCTGGTGGCGCTAAGGCTGGATTCCCCTCATAGGCCATGGATTGTTGTCTGTTTTGTTTTTTAGAGGTGTAGCAGCTGGTTGTCTGGTTTTTGTTTCTATTTTTGTTCTGTTTCCTCTTCTTTCCTCTTCTTCTTTCCTTGTCCCCCGGTCCGGTTCAGTTCAGTTCATGTCATATATTGTAAAAAGAAATAAATAAATTGGCATCAAGGGGAGCTTTACATTTACAAAACTTCCCTTGGCAAAACAAATCTGTTTGGCATCAAAGGTATTCAGACTACAATTCTTCTGACATAATGCTGAACAGGACAAGGGGAAAAAAAAGTAAAGAAGACAGTTCTGCCGAAAGCCAGGGATAGACCTGTTCTAAGTTCTATACTTTTTAAAAGGGGCGTGTTTATCAACTATGGAATTAGAAGATTTACAAAAATGGTCAAGTGCTAGATCTTCATCTGGGATTTTAACAGTGTCATATAACTATTCAACAGATCAGTTAAAAAAAAGCCTGCTCATGGAGATGTTTCAGGATCTGGATACCAAGCGTGGACCTAATGTTTTCATTTTTGCAATTCTGATACAGGCTATTGAGCAGTGATAACTAACACCAAGTTCAGATACTGCGGATTTTCTACCTTTGATTTGTTAAGATTGAGCCAATCAGGGACAACCTTGAAGGATCTCTTTGGTTTTGTAGGATCAGTAATTACCTGAGAAAGGTTGATATTGGTACACACCTTTTTTAAATGATCAGAGGCAGAGTTCAACTTGTTTAAATTAAAATTGCCACACAGAGATTGGGTTTAGGCCACATGCACACAGAATGACATCAACAAATATAAAAAATATTAAACATTTACACATAGATTTTTGAATATATGTAGAGGAATGATACTTTGAAATGTGCTCATTGCGGAGTTATGATCAGTTGAGTAATGAAGGTTGAACTATTCTGGGAAAGAGGTTCTATTCCCAGCATCATGATGGACACTCCTGATATAGAAGGTTTCGCTAACGCATTGGAATTGTTTTACTATTTTCATATGCATGTGCAATGAAGAATTGCTTGCTGCTGATAAATGCAAAGAAGAACAGCTTACACATAGATGCTCACATATAGGCTGCTGAATGCAATGAAGACCTGCTTATCAAGTAAAGTTCAATGTCAATGTGTAATATTCAATTAGGATTTGCAAAACAGTGAAGTTAAACAATGAATGGGTCCATAGTCGGTATGAGAAGACTACAGGAATATTTACCTGGGTGTACGTTCAAACAGAGATGAGAAAATTGCGATAAATAATTGTTTGTTTGTTTGTTAGTATGTATATGAATGTTATGTGTATAAACTGTGTTGAGTTATAGTTACTCAGTAGTGTCTCAGTGAAACAACCGACAGGGGAAGCCTTGCGGTGACAACAAAAGCAGTGTTTTACTGATCAGTCAAGTTGCTCCAGTGTACTCCATACAAACCGGTTGGCTACTGAAGGGATAGAAAATGGGGAATACTTGTTTTAAAGCAAACAAGGAATTAGATGGGAAAAATACATGTTTTAACGGGACCCAGACAATATTAAATACTCAGACAGATGGGAGAAGAAGTGTAGTTTTGTAGGAAATCACAAAATTATTACATAGAATTAGTGAAATCAATTGAAGAATGCCTTTCTGAAGAGCTGTTTACCACAGATGAGCAGCTTTGCGACCAAGCACATTGTAGATCGCTTTACTGCCAAAATGATCTAATTTAATGGATTGGTTTAGACATGCATAACAGCATTTTAAGAACAAAGAGAGAAACAAAAAGGGACAACGCTTCATGGTGGAAGGTGATGTATAAATAACTGTGTATATGATGAAGGGGGTGGCAACACCCATTCCGAAATCCCGCCATTCCGACATCCCGCTATTCCGACATCCCACCATTCCGACATCCCACCATTCCGACATACCACCATTCAGACATGCAAACGTCCCACCATTCCGACATCCCACCATTGCGACATCCCGCTATTCTGACGTTCAAATGTCCCACCATTCCGACAAGGCTTTCCGTATAAGGAAATGTGTGTTACTCAACAGGTGAGTCCCTTCTTTCTGTTCATGCAATTTATATGTTTAACACATGTTTATAGACAAGCGTTATTAAAAACACAAAGTCTCGGCAACTGGAGGAGGAGAAGCAGTCCGCGGTGGTTTTCAAAAGACGCATGGGCTCTGTGGAGAGCTCCGCTCCAGCTGGCTGCTGTGACAGCTCACTGACACTGTATTTCTGCTTAATCAGTTTCAGTCTCACCAGAGTTACATTAATATCTGTATTTTTATATTTGAAATTCAGGGGATTTTGATAATAGATTATTAAAGTTTGTTTGCGAGGCTGTGGCCTCTGCATGTGCAAAGCTTGTGCGCCAAACTTTAGGGCGTATTTGCGCCGGCATATCATTAGTGCAAAATGTTTTGGGTAAAAAATAGGCTATTAAAAGGAACTGTCGGAATGGCGGTATGTTAAAAAAAACAAAAAACATACCGCCATTCCGACCATAGGAGGAAAAAAGTGTCGGAATGGTGGGACGTTTGATAAAAAATTAAGTGTCGCCATTCCGACAATTGGAGACCCATGTCGGAATGGCGAGATGTCGGAATGGCAGCATGTAACCATGATGAAGGAGAGACCATTTGAGCAGCACAGCCATTTCGCAGCACAGGGACAGCAATCCAAGTTACAGGATCTCCCACGTGGTATCACCTGTCACATTGTGTCAAGGCATCAAAAGAAGAAAAAATCACCAAACTCAAGGACAAAAAGACAAAGACTCCGGTGAACGAAGACAGAGGACTGACAAACCAGAAATATAAAAGGATTCTCGATATCAAGATCCAGAAGAAGAGGCTAACAATGCCACGAACACTTACGATGCTGGGAATGATGCCAGCAATGAACAGAGAAGAAGATTCAGTGTCATCAATCTGCATTACGTGCCTCTAATGAGGGGGTGAATATAGAATCCTCAACGATTACAACGTCTCTGGGAACTGTGACAACAACAAGGTTTAAACCATTTTGATATATATTGTAACCTATTGTCTAAGGAATAGTGCTGAAAATGAGGTAAATCTAATCCACCACTGTCCTTGGTCTTCTGTAGGGTTTTTAAACTAATACGTGGTGGTTTGTTTTTACACAGAAATTTGGAGATGCATGAATCTAGTGACTTAAACCAAGTAGCAGATGGTTTTATGGGGATCATTGAGAACAAATAGTTAACTTTTGGTAGAATCATCATTTTAATGGATGTAACTCTCCCCATAAGTGATATAGGTAAGGACTTCCAACGAGAGATCGTCCTCTACTGTCTTTAATAATTGCACATAATTTAGCTTTGTTAGCTCTGAGAGCCTGGAGGAAATGTTTATGCCTAAATATCTAATATTTCCTGACTGTAAAGTGATCGCAGGTATATTATGGACCCTACAGTTAATGGGCAGAACTGTGGTCTTAGACCAGTTGATAGAGTAGTCAGAAAGTGCTGAGAATTTATTTATGAGTGTGATCGTGTGACTGAGAGACGTCTGTGAGTTCTGAAGGAAAAGTAATACATCAGCATAAAGACTTATTTTATGCTCAATATTTTGGGATTAATTACTCACAAACGGGTAAGAAAAGTTAGTATTGCCAGACCATATATGATCAAAACAGGGAGCTGCAAGGTGTGAATGTCTGACTATAGTTTGTAAAAAGCGGGTAAGATAAGGTGCGAATGCCCGACAATGTATGATCAAAAGAGGGAGCGGAGGTTTTCGGCTGCAAGAAGGTCTGAATGTCCACCCAAAATTCCTGAAAAATGGGTAAAAAAAGGGTGCGAATGCCAAACCATACATCATCAAAAGCAGGAGTGGATGTGTTCGGCTACAAGAAGATTTGAATGTCCATCAATAATTGCTTTAAAACATGAAAGAAAATTTTCGAATATCAAACCGCACATGATCATAAGCGGGAGAGGAGTTGTTCAGCTGCAAGAAGGTGTGAATGTCCACCCATAATTACTGAAAAATAGGTAAGAAAAGATGAAAATGCCCAACCATACATCATCAAAAGCAGGAGTGGATGTGTTCGGCTACAAGAAGGTTTGAATATCCGACCATAGTTTGTAAAAAGCGGGTAAGAAAAGGTTTGAATGCCCGAACATAGACCATCAAAAGAGGGAGCGGAGGTGTTCCGCTGTAAGAAGGTGTAAATGTCCGACCATAGTTGGTAAAAAGCGGGTAAGAAAAGGTTAAAATACCCGACTGTACACAATCAATAGCGGGAGCGGAGTTGTTTGGCTACAAGAAGGTGTGAAAGTCCGACCACGGTTTGTAAAAAGCGGGTAAGAAAAGGTTCGAATGCCCGAATATATACCATCAAAAGTGGAAGTGGATGTGTTCGGCTGCAAGAAGGTGTGAACGTCCGACCAAAGTTTGTAAAAAGCAGTTAAGAAAAGGTTCGAATATCCAACCAAACATAATCAAAAGCGGGAGCAGAGCTGTTCGACTGCAAGTAGGTGTGAATGTCAGATCATAATTTGCAAAAAGCTGATGAGAAAGGGTGAGAATGCCCGGCTATACACCATCAAATGCGGGAGCGGAAGTGTTCGGCTGTGAGTAGGTGTGAATGTCCGACCATAATTGCTGAAAAATGTGTTAGAAGAGACTAGAATGCCGGACAAGACATCATCAAATGCGGGAGCGGAGTTGTTCGGCTGTGAGTAGGTGTGAATCTCCGAGCATAGTTTGTAAAAAGGGGGTAAGAATAGGTTCGAATGCCCGAACATACACTATCAAAACAGGGAGCTGAGGTGGCTCAGCTGCAAGGTGTGAATGTCTGACTATAGTTTGTAAATAAGGTGCGAATGCCCAACAATGTATAATCAAAAGAGGGAGCGGAGGTTTTCGGCTACAAGAAGGTTTGAATGTCCGACCATAGTTTGTAAAAAGCGGGTAAGAAAAGGTTCAAATGCCTGACTATACACCATCAAAAGCGGGAGCAGAGGTGTTCCGCTGTAAAACGGTGTGAATGTCCAACCATATTTGGTAAAAAGCAGGTAAGAAAAGGTTAAAATACCCGACTGTACACAATCAATAGCGGGAGAGGAGGTGTTCAGCTGCAAGAAGGTGTGAATGTCCACCCATAATTACTGAAAAATGGGTAAGAAAAGGTGCGAATGCCCAACCATACATTATCAAAAGCAGGTGTGAATGTCAGATCATAATTTGCAAAAAGCTGATGAGAAAGGGTGAGAATGCCCGACTATACACCATCAAATGCGGGAGCGGAGTTGTTCGGCTGTGAGTAAGTGTGAATCTCCGACCATAATTGCTGAAAAATGTGTTAGAAAAGGTAAGAATGCCGGTCCATACATCATCAAAAGCGGGAGAGGTGGTGTTCGGCTGCAAGTAGGTGTGAATGTCCATCCATAATTACTAACAAACGGGTAAGAAAAGGTAGTATTGCCAGACCATACATGATCAAAACAGGGAGCGGAGGTGGTTCAGCTGCAAGAAGGTGTGAATGTCCGACTAAAGTTCAAATATATTAACAAAAGCGGGAGGAGAGGTCTTCGGATGAGAGTGGTTGAGAATTTCCAACCATAATCTATAAAATGCGGTGAAAAAAAAGGTGTGATAGAACACTAAAAGGTGGAGCGGAAGTGTTCGGCTGCAAGAAGGTGTGAATGTCCGACTATATTTGGTGAAAAGCAGGTGAAGCAAGGTCTGAATGCCCAACCTTACATCATCAAAAGCGAGATCAGAGGTGTTTGGCTGCATGAAGGCCATAGTTTGCCAAAAGCGGGTAAGCTGCGAATGACCGACTAAATATCAACAAAAGGTCGTCGGATGCAAGTGGGTGTGAATATCCCACCATACAAGTATGGTGGAGAGGAAGCTGTGAACAGCCGACCATAGTTGGCAAAAAGCGGGTGAGAAAAGGTGCGAATGTCCAACCATACATGATCAAAACAGGGAGCGGAGGTGTTTGGCTGTGACAAGGTGTGAATGTCCACCCAAAATTAATGAAAAGCGGGCAACAAGTAGGTTTGAATGCCCAACCATACATCATCAAAAGCAAGAGTGGATGTGTTCGGCTACAAGAAGGTTTGAATGTCCGAGCATAGTTTGTAAAAAGCGGGTAAGAAAAGGTTCGAATGCCCAAACATACACCATCAAAAGAGGGAGCGGAGGTGTTCCGCTGTAAGAAGGTGTGAATGTCCGACCATAGTTGGTAAAAAACGGGTAAGAAAAGGTTAAAATACCCGACTGTACACAATCAATAGCGGGAGCGGATGTGTTTGGCTACAAGAATGTGTGACAGTCCGACCATGGTTTGTAAAAAACGGGTAAGAAAAGGTGCGAATGCCCGACAATGTATGATCAAAAGAGGGAGCGGAGGTTTTCGGCTACAAGAAGGTTTGAATGTCCGACCATAGTTTGTAAAAAGCGGGTAAGAAAAGGTTCAAATGCCTGACTATACACCATCAAAAGTGGGAGCGGAGGTGTTCGGCTACAAGAAGGTGTGAAAGTTCAACCATGGTTTGTAAAAAGCTGCTAAGAAAAGGTTCGAATGCCCGAATATATACCATCAAAAGCGGGAGCAGAGCTGTTCGACTGCAAGTAGGTGTGAATGTCCAGCCATAATTACTCACAAACGGGTAAGAAAAGGTAGTATTGCCAGACCATACATGATCAAAACAGGGAGCTGAGGTGGTTCAGCTGCAAGGTGTGAATGTCTGACTATAGTTTGTAAAAAGCGGGTAAGACAAGGTGCGAATGCCCGACAATGTATGATCAAAAGAGGGAGTGGAGGTCTTCGGCTGCAAGGTCTGAATGTCCAACCATAATTTCTAAAAACCGGGTAAGAAAAGGCTCGAAAGCCCGACTATACACAATCAAAAGCGGGAGCGAGGTTTTCAGCTGCAAATCCTTCACTCAAACCAAGTGAAAACTGCTTTGTCCTTCATATTTATCAATGTCTAGATCGACTTCAACAAAGAACAACATTGTATTTTGCAGTAGTAGAAAGAGCAACACTTGAAGGAACAGGAATCCGAGAATAAGCTTATTTTCATACGTTCTGCATGATTTGGGATTTTATGTATAAAATGAATTCCTTTACTCAAACAAAGTGGAAACTGCTTTGTCCTTCATATTTATCAATGTCTAGATTTACTTCAACAAAGAACAACATTGTATTTTGCAGTAGTAGAAAGAGCAACACTTGAAGGAACAGGAATCCGAGAATAAGCTTATTTTCATACGTTCTGCATGATTTGGGATTTTATGTATAAAATGAATTCCTTTACTCAAACTATGTTAAAACTGCTTTGTCCTTCATATTTATCAATGTCTAGATTGACTTCAACAAAGAACAACATTGTATTTTGTAGTAGAAGAAATAGCAACACTGAAGGATCAGGAATCCGAAAACAAGCTTATTTTCATACGTTCTGCTTGATTTGGGATTTTGCTATAAAATTAATTCCTTCACTCAAACAAAGTGGAAACTGCTTTGTCCTTCATATTTATCAATGTCTATATCGATTTCAACAAAGAACAAGGCTTTATTTTGCAGTATAGGAAAGAGCAACACTGGAGGATCAGGAATCCGAGAATAAGCTTACTTTCATGAGTCCTGCACGATTTCGGATTTTCCTATAAAATGAATTGCTTTGCTCAAACCAAGTTAAAATTGCTTTGTCCTTCATAGTTATCCATGTCTAAAATGTATCAAGCATAAAGTTCCTCATATTACCCTGAATGAGAAAAGAAGCATCCCTTTGGTTGAACAATACGTTCCTTTTGCGGAGTTATGCATGATTTTCGGATTTTGCTATAAAATTCATTCCTTCACACTTTTTTTTTCACCGCATTTTATAGATTATGGTTGGAAATTTCAACCACTCTAATCCGAAGACCTCTCCTCCCGCTTTTGTTAATATATTTGAACTTTAGTTGGACATTCACCCCTTTTTGCAGCTAAACCACCTCCGCTCCCTGTTTTGATCATGTATGGTCTGGCAATACTACATTTTCTTACCCGTTTGTGAGTAATTATGGCTGGATATTCACACCTACTTGCAGCTGAACACAATCTCTCTCGCTTTTAATTATGTTTGGATATTCGAACCTTTTCTTTACTGCTTTTTGCCAACTTTGGTCGGACGTTCACACCTTCTTGCAGCCGAACACCTCCGCATCCGCTTTTGATGGTATATATTCGGGCATTCGAACCTTTTCTTACCAGCTTTTTACAAACGATGGTTGGAATTTCACACCTTCTTGTAGCCGAACAACTCCACTCCCGCTATTGATTGTGTACAGTCGGGTATTTTAACCTTTTCTTACCCACTTTTTACCAACAATGGTTGGACATTCACACCGTCTTACAGCGGAACATCTCCGCTCCCGCTTTTGATGGTGTATAGTCAGGCATTTGAACCTTTTCTTACCCGCTTTTTACAAACTATGGTCGGACATTCAAACCTTCTTGTAGCCGAAAACCTCTGCTCCCTCTTTTGATTATACATTGTCGGGAATTCGCACCTTATCTTACCCGCTTTTTACAAACTATAGTCAGACATTCACACCTTGGTGCTGAACCACCTCAGCTCCCTTTTTTGATCATGTATGGTCTGGCAATACTACCTTTTCTTACCCGTTTGTGAGTAATTATGGCTGGACATTCACACCTACTTGCAGTCGAACAGCTCTGCTCCCGCTTTTGATTATGTTTGGTTGGATATTCGAACCTTTTCTTAACTGCTTTTTACAAACTTTGGTCGGACGTTCACACCTTCTTGCAGCCGAACACCTCCACTTCCGCTTTTGATGGTATATATTCGGGCATTCGAACCTTTTCTTACCAGCTTTTTACAAACCATGGTTGGACTTTCACACTTTCTTGTAGCCGAACAACTCCGCTCCCCCTATTGATTGTGTACAGTCGGGTATTTTAACCTTTTCTTACCCACTTTTTACCAACTATGGTCGGACATTCACACCTTCTTACAGCGGAACACCTCCGCTCCCTCTTTTGATGGTGTATGTTTGGGCATTCGAACCTTTTCTTACCCGCTTTTTACAAACTATGCTCGGACATTCAAACCTTCTTGTAGCCGAACACATCCACTCCTTCTTTTGATGATGTATGCTTGGGAATTCAAACCTACTTTTTGCCCGCTTTTCATTAATTTTGGGTGAACATTCACACCTTGTCACAGCCAAACACCTCCGCTCCCTGTTTTGATCATGTATGGTTGGACATTCGCACCTTGTCTCACCCGCTTTTTGCAAACTATGGTCGAACATTTACACCTTTTTGCAGCCGAACACCACCTCTCTCGCTTTTGATGATGTATGGACCGGCATTCTTACCTTTTCTAACACATTTTTCAGAAATTACGGTCGGAGATTCACACTTACTCACAGCCGAACAACTCCGCTCCCGCATTTGATGGTGTGCAGTCGGACATTCTCACCCTTTCTCATCAGCTTTTTGCAAATTATGATCTGACATTCACACCTACTTGCAGTCGAAAAGCTATGCTCCCGCTTTTGATTATGTTTGGTTGGATATTCAAACCTTTTCTTAACTGCTTTTTACAAACTTTGGTTGGACGTTCACACCTTCTTGTAGCCGAACACATCCACTCCTGCTTTTGATGATGTATGGTTGGGCATTCGCACCTTTTTTTTACCCATTTGTCAGGAATAATGGGTGGACATTCACACCTTCTTGCAGCTGAACACCTCCTCTCCCACTTATGATCATGTGCGGTTTTATTTTCGAAAATTTTTTTTCATGTTTTCTAGCAATTATTGATGGACATTTAGACCTTCTTGCAGCTGAACACCTCGGCTCCTGCTTTTGATCATACCTTGTCAGGCATTCGCACCATGTCTTACCCGCTTTTTACAAACTTTAGTCGAACATTTACACCTTTTTGCAGCCGAACACCACCTCTCTCGCTTTTGATGATGTATGGTCCGGCATTCTTTCCTTTTCTAACACATTTTTCAGCAATTATGGTCGGACATTCACACCTACTCAGAGCCGAACACCTCCGCTCCCGCATTTGATGGTGTATAGTCGGGCATTCTCACCCTTTCTCATCAGCTTTTTGCAAATTATGATCTGACATTCACACCTGCTTTTGATAATGTATGGTTGGGCATTCGCACCTTTTTTTTACCCATTTTTCAGGAATTATGGGTGGACATTCACACCTTCTTGCAGCTGAACACCTCCTCTCCTTCTTATGATCATGTGCGGATGATATTCGAAAATTTTCTTTCATGTTTTAAAGCAATTATTGGTGGACATTCAGACCTTCTTGCAGCTGAACCACTCTGCTCCCGCTTTTGATGGTGTATAGTCGGGCTTTCGAGCCTTTCCTTCCCGGTTTTTACAAATTATGGTTGGACATTCAGACCTACTTGCAGCCGAACACCTCCGCTCCCTCTTTTGATCATACATTGTCGGGCATTAGCACCTTTTCTTACCCGCTTTTTACAAACCATAGTCGGACTTTCACATCTTTTAGTAGCCGAACAACTCCGCTCCCGCTATTGATTGTGTACAGTCGGGTATTTTAACCTTTTCTTACCCGCTTTTTACCAACTATGGTCGGACATTCACACCTTCTTACAGCGGAACACCTCCGCTCCCTCTTTTGATGGTGTATGTTCGGGCATTCAAACCTTTTCTTACCCGCTTTTTACAAACTATGGTCGGACATTCAAACCTTCTTGTAGCCGAACACATCCACTCCTGCTTTTGATTATGTATAGTTGTGCATTCGCACCTTTTCTTACCCATTTTTCAGTAATTATGGGTGTACATTCACACCTTCTTGCAGCCGAACACCTCCGCTCCCTCTTTTGATCATACATTTTCGGGCATTCGCACCTTTTCTTACCCGCTTTTTACAAACCATGGTCGGACTTTCACACCTTTTAGTAGCCGAACAACTCCGCACCCGCTACTGATTGTGTACAGTCGGGTATTTTAACCTTTTCTTACCCGTTTTTTTACCAACTATGGTCGGACATTCACACCTTCTTACAGCGGAACACCTCCGCTCCCTCCTTTGATGGTGTATGTTCGGGCATTCGAACCTTTTCTTACCCGCTTTTTACAAACTATGGTCGGACGTTCAAACCTTCTTGTAGCCGAACATATCCACTCCTGCTTTTGATGATGTATGGTTGGGCATTCGAACCTACTTGTTGCCCGCTTTTCATTAATTATGGGTGGACATTCACACCTTGTCTCAGCCAAACACCTCCGCTCCCTGTTTTGATCATGTATGGTTTGACATTCGCACCTTTGCTTACCCTCTTTTTATACTGATTGCTCAAGATTAAGCTGTTCTTTCTCAAACTACAAAATTTTTTTAATTGTTGAAACTTGATTTGAAGTGGATAAATAAGGAAGACAAACAGTTTTAAGTCAGGCTGATAGCAATTAATTTTATAGCAAAATCTGTATTTCGTCATTTGTCGAGAGATGCTTATTGCTGAAGAAGTTCTTTCTCATTCTACAAAGTACAACGTTGTTTATCATTGAAACTTGATTAGACATGAATAAATATGAAGGACAAAGCAGTCTTAACTTGGTTTGAGTTAAGGAATTCGTTTTATAGGAGAATCCGAATTCGTGCATAACTCGTAAAATAGAGCTTATTTTCGGATTCCTGAAGAATGAGTCTGGTTCTTTCTCATAATACAAAGTTTGTTGTTTATTGTTGAAACTTCATCAGACCATTAGATATAGTCGGACTCACCTCGACGCACGGCTTGGGATCTGGAACCAGTACTCTTGAGAGGGGTTGGACTCTCTTCCACTCTGGAGTTGCCCGTGGTGAGAGGCGCAGAGCAGGTGTGGGCATACTTATTGCCCCCCGGCTGTGTGCCAGTACATTGGGGTTTACCCCAGTACCCTTTTTGGAGTCTCTGGGGGAGGCACTGGAGAATGCTCCTACCGGAGACTCCCTCATTCTGCTGGGGGACTTCAATGCACACGTGGGCAATGACAGTGAGACCTGGAGGGGTGTGATTGGGAGGAACGGCCCCCCCGATCTGAATCAGAGTGGTGTTATGTTGTTGGACTTCTGTGCCAGTCATAGACTGTCCATAACGAACACCATGTTCAGGCATAAGGGTGTCCATATGTGCACTTGGCACCAGGACACCCTTGGCCGCAGTTCGATGATCGACTTTGTGGTTGTATCATCGGACTTGCGGCCGTATGTCCTGGACACTCGGGTGAAGAGAGGGGCGGAGCTGTCAACTGATCACCACCTGGTGGTGATTTGGCTCCGCTGGTGGGGGAGGATGCCGATCAGACCTGGCAGGCCCAAACGTATTGTGAGGGTCTGCTGGGAGCGTTTGTCAGAATCCCCCGTCAGAAGGAGCTTTAACTCCCACCTCCGGCAGAGCTTCAACCATATTTGAGGTGGGGGACATTGAGTCCGAATGGGCCATGTTCCGTGACTCCATTGCCGAGGCAGCTGGTCGGAGTTGTGGCCGTAAGGTGGTCGGTGCCTGTCGTGGCGGCAACCCTCGAACCTGCTGGTGGACACCAGTGGTGAGGGAAGCCGTCAAGCTGAAGAAGGAGTCCTATCGGGCGTTTTTGGCCAGTGGGACCCTGGAAGAAGCTGATAGGTACCGACGGGCCAGACGGGCCACGGCTTCGGTGGTTGCTGAGGCAAAAACTCAGGAGTTCGGTGAGACCATGGAGAACGATTTCCGGACGGCCTCGAAAAGATTCTGGTCCACCATCCGGCGTCTCAGGGGGGGGGGAGCGGCTCACAGTCAACACTGTTTACAGTGGGGACGGGGCTTTGCTGACCTCAACTAGGGATGTTGTGAGTCGGTGGGGGGAGTACTTCGAGGAACTCCTCAATCCTACCAACACGTGCTCGGAAGAGGCAGAGTCGGAGAGCTCGGAGACGGGGCCTCCCATTTCTGGGGCTGAGGTTGCCGAGGTGGTTAAAAAGCTCCTCGGTGGCAAGGCCCTGGGGGTGGATGAGGTCCGTCCTGAGTTTCTCAAGGCTCTGGATGTTGTAGGGCTGTCTTGGCTGTTACGCCTCTGCAGTATCGCGTGGACATCGGGGACAGTGCCTCTGGACTGGCAGATTGGGGTGGTGGTCCCCCTCTTTAAAAAGGGGGACCGGAGGGTGTGTTCCAACTATAGGGGTATCACACTCCTCAGCCTCCCTGGTAAGGTCTATTCGGGGGTATTGGAGAGGAGGATCCGTCGGATAATCGAGCCTCGGATTCAGGAGATGCAGTGTGGCTTTCGTCCTGGCCGTGGAACAGTGGACCAGCTCTATACCCTCGGCAGGATCCTGGAGGGTGCATGGGAGTTCGCCCAACCAGTCTACATGTGTTTTGTGGACTTGGAAAAAGCGTTCGACCGTGTCCCTCGTGGAGTCCTGTGGGGGGTGCTCCGGGAATATGGAGTGCCGGACCCCTTGATAGGGGCCGTTCGGTCTCTGTATGACCGGTGCCAGAGTTTGGTCCGCATTGCCGGCAGTAAGTCGGATACGTTTCCGGTGAGAGTTGGACTCCGTCAGGGCTGCCCTTTGTCACCGATTCTGTTCCTAACTTTTATGGACAGAATTTCTAGGCGGAGCCAGGGCGTTGAGGGTGTCCCATTTGGCGACCTCAGAATCGGGTCTCTGCTTTTTGCAGATGATGTGGTTCTGTTAGCGTCGTCAGGCCGTGACCTTCAGCTCTCACTGGAGTGATTCACAGCCGAGTGTGAAGCGGCTGGGATGAGAATCAGCACCTCCAAATCCGAGACTATGGTTCTCAGCCGGAAAAGGGTGGAATGCTCTCTCCGGGTCGGGAATGAGATCCTTCCCCAAGAGGAGGAGTTCAAGTATCTCGGGGTCTTGTTCACGAGTGACGGACGAATGGAGCGGGAGATTGACGGGCGGATCGGTGCGGCGCCTGCAGTGTTGCAGGCTATGCACCGACCCGTCGTTGTGAAGAGGGAGCTGAGCCAGAATGCGAAGCTCTCTACTTACTGGTCAATCTACGTTCCCATCCTCACCTATGGTCACGAGTTGTGGGTAGTGACCGAAAGAACAAGATCGCGAATACAAGCGGCCGAAATGGGTTTCCTCCGCAGGGTGTCTGGGCTCTCCCTTAGAGATAGGGTGAGAAGCTCAGTCATCCGGGAGGGGCTCGGAGTAGAACCGCTGCTCCTCCGCATTGAGAGGAGCCAGATGAGGTGGCTCGGGCATCTGGTTAGGATGCCCCCTGGGCGCCTCCCTGGGGAGGTGTTCCGGGCACGTCGCACTGGGAGGAGACCCCGGGGGAGACCCAGGACACGTTGGAGAGACTATGTCTCTCGGCTGGCCTGGGAACGCCCCGGGGTCCCCCCGGAAGAGCTGGAGGAAGTGGCCGGGGACAGAGACGTCTGGGTTTCTCTGCTCAAGCTGCTGCCCCCGCGACCCGACCCCCGGATAAGCGGCAGATGATGGATGGATGGATGGATATATCCTCCACCAACCAGACTTACAACCCCCGACTAGGGTAGCAGAATTTCTAAGCATCTGTACCCCAAAACTACTATCAAAAATATATAAATTATTGTCTAAGATAGATGACACAATGTCTCTTCCATCCTCAAAATGGGAGGCAGATTTATCCATCAGTTCTGGTCATAGCTTCTAACCACAAATATGTTTGAACACCTTCATAAAGACTCGAAATCCTAATTTACAGCTCATACAATACAAAATCCTTCATAGAACACACTATACAGGACAAAGGATGTTCAGGATGGGTCTAACACACTCAAACATCTGCTCACATTGCACAGATAACACACCTGATGATTATGCACACGCTTTGTGGTTTTCTGCGCCTGTCCAGAAGTTCTGGCTTGAAGTCTGTGAGGACCTATCAACATGGCTAAAGTGTAGCATCCCTGCATGCCGCACACTGTGCATACTGGGTGACTTAGACAACATCAACATGGAAATTAACTCAGCACACATGGTTGTCACAGTGTTATGTATCGCAAAGAAAACTATTCTCACTATTGTTTGTTTGTTTTTTGTAGAGGTCCTCCTGGGTGGGGTTGGGTTGAGTGGGGTGGGAAAATATTGAAGAGCCAGAAGGGTGAGGGGAGGGGTCTTCTTCGCACACCCCTGCTTCCTGATGTCTGCTCGGGGCAGGAGGGGCCAGGAGGATTAATTAATTGTTCTGCTGGTTCGGGGTCTGTGGTGGCTGGGGGGTTGCTGGCCTCCTGGTGTGCCCGCTGCACTACACCCCAGCAGAGTCGAGGGAGGTAGGATGTGTGGATGTGTGGATGTATGGGACGTGAAAGTGTGTGTGGTAATGATTGGGCCTGGATCTGGGACTTGCTGTCGCCTGGCCTGCCTGTGTTTCTCCCGATGGGGCATCAGCGTTGCCTCTCCCCACTGCTCGCGACTTCACCTACCTGTGGGCACGTCTTGACTCCCAGGGCACTTGGCCAGGGGCGCTGGGGCAGGCGCTGACCCACTTTGTGGCTGTCTGGGGCGCTTGGCCCTCCTAGGTATAGGGTGGGGCCTCTGCCGGGGGGTTTGGGGGCGCTCGGGCTCCTGGGGCCCAGGTCCAGTGCACGGCCCATGTCTGGGCGGCTGGGGCCTGGCGGGGTAGGTGGGCTGTTGCCCCTGGTTCCCGGAGTGCCTCTGCCCTATGCTTATGGGGGCTCTTTCCGGGGGCTTCCTCTGCAGTCTTCTGGGTGGATGCGTGGTTGCCCCTGCGGTGGGCTGCCTGGGTTCTGTGCTCTGTGGGGGCTGCTGGTGGCCTGGGTCTTTTGGCCCTCTCTGCCTGCTTCTGATTGCTTGGGGGGGGGGGGGGGGGGGGGCTGTGGATTGTGGCCCTGTACGCTTATACACTCATAACTAAGCACGGTTATCATGTAGGTCCTGTGCCATGGGTGTTGCATGTTCTCACACACACACACACACATTCATTAGTCCAGTAGCATGGTCACTAAGCAGTTGATGTATTATCATGTCGTCTCAGGTCATCTATATCCACAGCTGTGTTGTATGCGATTGCCGCTTCTTGTGCTTGTTTTTGTTTGTTTGTGTGTTTGTTTTTTCTCTGCTTGTCTGCTTTCAGGTGCTCCTGGTGGCGCTAAGGCTGGATTCCCCTCATAGGCCATGGATTGTTGTCTGTTTTGTTTTTTACAGGTGTAGCAGCTGGTTGTCTGGTTTTTGTTTCTATTTTTGTTCTGTTTCCTCTTCTTTCCTCTTCTTCTTTCCTTGTCCCCCGGTCCGGTTCAGTTCAGTTCATGTCATATATTGTAAACAGAAATAAATAAATTGGCATCAAGGGGAGCTTTACATTTATAAAACTTCCCTTGGCAAAACAAATCTGTTTGGCATCAAAGGTATTCAGACTACAATTCTTCTGACATAATGCTGAACAGGACAAGGGGAAAAAAAAGTAAAGAAGACAGTTCTGCCGAAAGCCAGGGATAGACCTGTTCTAAGTTCTATACTTTTTAAAAGGGGCGTGTTTATCAACTATGGAATTAGAAGATTTACAAAAATGGTCAAGTGCTAGATCTTCATCTGGGATTTTAACAGTGTCATATAACTATTCAACAGATCAGTTAAAAAAAAGCCTGCTCATGGAGATGTTTCAGGATCTGGATACCAAGCATGGACCTAATGTTTTCATTTTTGCAATTCTGATACAGGCTATTGAGCAGTGATAACTAACACCAAGTTCAGATACTGCGGATTTTCTACCTTTGATTTGTTAAGATTGAGCCAATCAGGGACAACCTTGAAGGATCTCTTTGGTTTTGTAGGATCAGTAATTACCTGAGAAAGGTTGATATTGGTACACACCTTTTTTAAATGATCAGAGGCAGAGTTCAACTTGTTTAAATTAAAATTGCCACACAGAGATTGGGTTTAGGCCACATGCACACAGAATGACATCAACAAATATAAGAAATATTAAACATTTACACATAGATTTTTGAATATATGTAGAGGAATGATACTTTGAAATGTGCTCATTGCGGAGTTATGATCAGTTGAGTAATGAAGGTTGAACTATTCTGGGAATAGAACCTATAGAAGGGAGGTAGGATGTGTGGATGTGTGGATCACTGCTCATTAGCGCAAAATGTTTTGGGTAAAAAATAGGCTATTAAAAGGAACTGTCGGAATGTTAAAAAAAAACAAAAAACATACCGCCATTCCGACCATAGGAGGAAAAAAGTGTCGGAATGGTGGGACGTTTGATAAAAAATTAAGTGTCGCCATTCCGACAATTGGAGACCCATGTCGGAATGGCGAGATGTCGGAATGGCAGCATGTAACCATGATGAAGGAGAGACCATTTGAGCAGCACAGCCATTTCGCAGCACAGGGACAGCAATCCAAGTTACAGGATCTCCCACGTGGTATCACCTGTCACATTGTGTCAAGGCATCAAAAGAAGAAAAAATCACCAAACTCAAGGACAAAAAGACAAAGACTCCGGTGAACGAAGACAGAGGACTGACAAACCAGAAATATAAAAGGATTCTCGATATCAAGATCCAGAAGAAGAGGCTAACAATGCCACGAACACTTACGATGCTGGGAATGATGCCAGCAATGAACAGAGAAGAAGATTCAGTGTCATCAATCTGCATTACGTGCCTCTAATGAGGGGGTGAATATAGAATCCTCAACGATTACAACGTCTCTGGGAACTGTGACAACAACAAGGTTTAAACCATTTTGATATATATTGTAACCTATTGTCTAAGGAATAGTGCTGAAAATGAGGTAAATCTAATCCACCACTGTCCTTGGTCTTCTGTAGGGTTTTTAAACTAATACGTGGTGGTTTGTTTTTCCACAGAAATTTGGAGATGCATGAATCTAGTGACTTAAACCAAGTAGCAGATGGTTTTATGGGGATCATTGAGAACAAATAGTTAACTTTTGGTAGAATCATCATTTTAATGGATTTAACTCTCCCCATAAGTGATATAGGTAAGGACTTCCAACGAGAGATCGTCCTCTACTGTCTTTAATAATTGCACATAATTTAGCTTTGTTAGCTCTGAGAGCCTGGAGGAAATGTTTATGCCTAAATATCTAATATTTCCTGACTGTAAAGTGATCGCAGGTATATTATGGACCCTACAGTTAATGGGCAGAACTGTGGTCTTAGACCAGTTGATAGAGTAGTCAGAAAGTGCTGAGAATTTATTTATGAGTGTGATCGTGTGACTGAGAGACGTCTGTGAGTTCTGAAGGAAAAGTAATACATCATCAGCATAAAGACTTATTTTATGCTCAATATTTTGGGATTAATTACTCACAAACGGGTAAGAAAAGTTAGTATTGCCAGACCATATATGATCAAAACAGGGAGCTGCAAGGTGTGAATGTCTGACTATAGTTTGTAAAAAGCGGGTAAGATAAGGTGCGAATGCCCGACAATGTATGATCAAAAGAGGGAGCGGAGGTTTTCGGCTGCAAGAAGGTCTGAATGTCCACCCAAAATTCCTGAAAAATGGGTAAAAAAAGGGTGCGAATGCCAAACCATACATCATCAAAAGCAGGAGTGGATGTGTTCGGCTACAAGAAGATTTGAATGTCCATCAATAATTGCTTTAAAACATGAAAGAAAATTTTCGAATATCAAACCGCACATGATCATAAGCGGGAGAGGAGTTGTTCAGCTGCAAGAAGGTGTGAATGTCCACCCATAATTACTGAAAAATAGGTAAGAAAAGATGAAAATGCCCAACCATACATCATCAAAAGCAGGAGTGGATGTGTTCGGCTACAAGAAGGTTTGAATATCCGACCATAGTTTGTAAAAAGCGGGTAAGAAAAGGTTTGAATGCCCGAACATAGACCATCAAAAGAGGGAGCGGAGGTGTTCCGCTGTAAGAAGGTGTAAATGTCCGACCATAGTTGGTAAAAAGCGGGTAAGAAAAGGTTAAAATACCCGACTGTACACAATCAATAGCGGGAGCGGAGTTGTTTGGCTACAAGAAGGTGTGAAAGTCCGACCACGGTTTGTAAAAAGCGGGTAAGAAAAGGTTCGAATGCCCGAATATATACCATCAAAAGTGGAAGTGGATGTGTTCGGCTGCAAGAAGGTGTGAACGTCCGACCAAAGTTTGTAAAAAGCAGTTAAGAAAAGGTTCGAATATCCAACCAAACATAATCAAAAGCGGGAGCAGAGCTGTTCGACTGCAAGTAGGTGTGAATGTCAGATCATAATTTGCAAAAAGCTGATGAGAAAGGGTGAGAATGCCCGGCTATACACCATCAAATGCGGGAGCGGAAGTGTTCGGCTGTGAGTAGGTGTGAATGTCCGACCATAATTGCTGAAAAATGTGTTAGAAGAGACTAGAATGCCGGACAAGACATCATCAAATGCGGGAGCGGAGTTGTTCGGCTGTGAGTAGGTGTGAATCTCCGAGCATAGTTTATAAAAAGGGGGTAAGAATAGGTTCGAATGCCCGAACATACACTATCAAAACAGGGAGCTGAGGTGGCTCAGCTGCAAGGTGTGAATGTCTGACTATAGTTTGTAAATAAGGTGCGAATGCCCAACAATGTATAATCAAAAGAGGGAGCGGAGGTTTTCGGCTACAAGAAGGTTTGAATGTCCGACCATAGTTTGTAAAAAGCGGGTAAGAAAAGGTTCAAATGCCTGACTATACACCATCAAAAGCGGGAGCAGAGGTGTTCCGCTGTAAGACGGTGTGAATGTCCAACCATATTTGGTAAAAAGCGGGTAAGAAAAGGTTAAAATACCCGACTGTACACAATCAATAGCGGGAGAGGAGGTGTTCAGCTGCAAGAAGGTGTGAATGTCCACCCATAATTACTGAAAAATGGGTAAGAAAAGGTGCGAATGCCCAACCATACATTATCAAAAGCAGGTGTGAATGTCAGATCATAATTTGCAAAAAGCTGATGAGAAAGGGTGAGAATGCCCGACTATACACCATCAAATGCGGGAGCGGAGTTGTTCGGCTGTGAGTAAGTGTGAATCTCCGACCATAATTGCTGAAAAATGTGTTAGAAAAGGTAAGAATGCCGGTCCATACATCATCAAAAGCGGGAGAGGTGGTGTTCGGCTGCAAGTAGGTGTGAATGTCCATCCATAATTACTAACAAACGGGTAAGAAAAGGTAGTATTGCCAGACCATACATGATCAAAACAGGGAGCGGAGGTGGTTCAGCTGCAAGAAGGTGTGAATGTCCGACTAAAGTTCAAATATATTAACAAAAGCGGGAGGAGAGGTCTTCGGATGAGAGTGGTTGAGAATTTCCAACCATAATCTATAAAATGCGGTGAAAAAAAAGGTGTGATAGAACACTAAAAGGTGGAGCGGAAGTGTTCGAATGCAAGAAGGTGTGAATGTCCGACTATATTTGGTGAAAAGCAGGTGAAGCAAGGTCTGAATGCCCAACCTTACATCATCAAAAGCGAGATCAGAGGTGTTTGGCTGCATGAAGGCCATAGTTTGCCAAAAGCGGGTAAGCTGCGAATGACCGACTAAATATCAACAAAAGGTCGTCGGATGCAAGTGGGTGTGAATATCCCACCATACAAGTATGGTGGAGAGGAAGCTGTGAACAGCCGACCATAGTAGGCAAAAAGCGGGTGAGAAAAGGTGCGAATGTCCAACCATACATGATCAAAACAGGGAGCGGAGGTGTTTGGCTGTGACAAGGTGTGAATGTCCACCCAAAATTAATGAAAAGCGGGCAACAAGTAGGTTTGAATGCCCAACCATACATCATCAAAAGCAAGAGTGGATGTGTTCGGCTACAAGAAGGTTTGAATGTCCGAGCATAGTTTGTAAAAAGCGGGTAAGAAAAGGTTCGAATGCCCAAACATACACCATCAAAAGAGGGAGCGGAGGTGTTCCGCTGTAAGAAGGTGTGAATGTCCGACCATAGTTGGTAAAAAAAACGGGTAAGAAAAGGTTAAAATACCCGACTGTACACAATCAATAGCGGGAGCGGATGTGTTTGGCTACAAGAATGTGTGACAGTCCGACCATGGTTTGTAAAAAAACGGGTAAGAAAAGGTGCGAATGCCCGACAATGTATGATCAAAAGAGGGAGCGGAGGTTTTCGGCTACAAGAAGGTTTGAATGTCCGACCATAGTTTGTAAAAAGCGGGTAAGAAAAGGTTCAAATGCCTGACTATACACCATCAAAAGCGGGAGCGGAGGTGTTCGGCTACAAGAAGGTGTGAAAGTTCAACCATGGTTTGTAAAAAGCTGCTAAGAAAAGGTTCGAATGCCCGAATATATACCATCAAAAGCGGGAGCAGAGCTGTTCGACTGCAAGTAGGTGTGAATGTCCAGCCATAATTACTCACAAACGGGTAAGAAAAGGTAGTATTGCCAGACCATACATGATCAAAACAGGGAGCTGAGGTGGTTCAGCTGCAAGGTGTGAATGTCTGACTATAGTTTGTAAAAAGCGGGTAAGACAAGGTGCGAATGCCCGACAATGTATGATCAAAAGAGGGAGTGGAGGTCTTCGGCTGCAAGGTCTGAATGTCCAACCATAATTTCTAAAAACCGGGTAAGAAAAGGCTCGAAAGCCCGACTATACACAATCAAAAGCGGGAGCGGGAGGTTTTCAGCTGCAAATCCTTCACTCAAACCAAGTGAAAACTGCTTTGTCCTTCATATTTATCAATGTCTAGATCGACTTCAACAAAGAACAACATTGTATTTTGCAGTAGAAGAAATAGCAACACTGAAGGAACAGGAATCCGAGAATAAGCTTATTTTCATACGTTCTGCATGATTTGGGATTTTATGTATAAAATGAATTCCTTTACTCAAACTATGTTAAAACTGCTTTGTCCTTCATATTTATCAATGTCTAGATTGACTTCAACAAAGAACAACATTGTATTTTGCAGTAGAAGAAATAGCAACACTGAAGGATCAGGAATCCGAAAACAAGCTTATTTTCATACGTTCTGCTTGATTTGGGATTTTGCTATAAAATTAATTCCTTCACTCAAACAAAGTGGAAACTGCTTTGTCCTTCATATTTATCAATGTCTAGATCGACTTCAACAAAGAACAACATTGTATTTAGCAGTAGTAGAAAGAGCAACACTTGAAGGAACAGGAATCCGAGAATAAGCTTATTTTCATACGTTCTGCATGATTTGGGATTTTATGTATAAAATGAATTCCTTTACTCAAACTATGTTAAAACTGCTTTGTCCTTCATATTTATCAATGTCTAGATTGACTTCAACAAAGAACAACATTGTATTTTGTAGTAGAAGAAATAGCAACACTGAAGGATCAGGAATCCGAAAACAAGCTTATTTTCATACGTTCTGCTTGATTTGGGATTTTGCTATAAAATTAATTCCTTCACTCAAACAAAGTGGAAACTGCTTTGTCCTTCATATTTATCAATGTCTATATCGATTTCAACAAAGAACAAGGCTTTATTTTGCAGTATAGGAAAGAGCAACACTGGAGGATCAGGAATCCGAGAATAAGCTTACTTTCATGAGTCCTGCACGATTTCGGATTTTCCTATAAAATGAATTGCTTTGCTCAAACCAAGTTAAAATTGCTTTGTCCTTCATAGTTATCCATGTCTAAAATGTATCAAGCATAAAGTTCCTCATATTACCCTGAATGAGAAAAGAAGCATCCCTTTGGTTGAGCAATACGTTCCTTTTGCGGAGTTATGCATGATTTCGGATTTTGCTATAAAATTCATTCCTTCACACTTTTTTTTTTCACCGCATTTTATAGATTATGGTTGGAAATTTCAACCACTCTAATCCGAAGACCTCTCCTCCCGCTTTTGTTAATATATTTGAACTTTAGTTGGACATTCACCCATTTTTGCAGCTAAACCACCTCCGCTCCCTGTTTTGATCATGTATGGTCTGGCAATACATTTTCTTACCCGTTTGTGAGTAATTATGGCTGGATATTCACACCTACTTGCAGCTGAACACAATCTCTCTCACTTTTAATTATGTTTGGATATTCGAACCTTTTCTTTACTGCTTTTTGCCAACTTTGGTCGGACGTTCACACCTTCTTGCAGCCGAACACCTCCGCATCCGCTTTTGATGGTATATATTCGGGCATTCGAACCTTTTCTTACCAGCTTTTTACAAACGATGGTTGGAATTTCACACCTTCTTGTAGCCGAACAACTCCACTCCCGCTATTGATTGTGTACAGTCGGGTATTTTAACCTTTTCTTACCCGCTTTTTACCAACAATGGTTGGACATTCACACCGTCTTACAGCGGAACATCTCCGCTCCCGCTTTTGATGGTGTATAGTCAGGCATTTGAACCTTTTCTTACCCGCTTTTTACAAACTATGGTCGGACATTCAAACCTTCTTGTAGCCGAAAACCTCTGCTCCCTCTTTTGATTATACATTGTCGGGCATTCGCACCTTATCTTACCCGCTTTTTACAAACTATAGTCAGACATTCACACCTTGGTGCTGAACCACCTCAGCTCCCTGCTTTGATCATGTATAGTCTGGCAATATTACCTTTTCTTACCCGTTTGTGAGTAATTATGTCTGGACATTCACACCTACTTGCAGTCGAACAGCTCTGCTCCCGCTTTTGATTATGTTTGGTTGGATATTCGAACCTTTTCTTAACTGCTTTTTACAAACTTTGGTCGGACGTTCACACCTTCTTGCAGCCGAACACCTCCACTTCCGCTTTTGATGGTATATATTCGGGCATTCGAACCTTTTCTTACCAGCTTTTTACAAACCATGGTTGGACTTTCACACCTTCTTGTAGCCGAACAACTCCGCTCCCCCTATTGATTGTGTACAGTCGGGTATTTTAACCTTTTCTTACCCACTTTTTACCAACTATGGTCGGACATTCACACCTTCTTACAGCGGAACACCTCCGCTCCCTCTTTTGATGGTGTATGTTTGGGCATTCGAACCTTTTCTTACCCGCTTTTTACAAACTATGCTCGGACATTCAAACCTTCTTGTAGCCGAACACATCCACTCCTTCTTTTGATGATGTATGCTTGGGAATTCAAACCTACTTTTTGCCCGCTTTTCATTAATTTTGGGTGAACATTCACACCTTGTCACAGCCAAACACCTCCGCTCCCTGTTTTGATCATGTATGGTTGGACATTCGCACCTTGTCTCACCCGCTTTTAGTCAGGCATTTGAACCTTTTCTTACCCGCTTTTTACAAACTATGGTCGGACATTCAAACCTTCTTGCAGCTGAAAACCTCTGCTCCCTCTTTTGATCATACATTGTCGGGCATTCGCACCTTATCTTACCCGCTTTTTACAAACTATAGTCAGACATTCACACCTTGGTGCTGAACCACCTCAGCTCCCTGTTTTGATCATGTATGGTCAGGCAATACTACCTTTTCTTACCCGTAATTATGGCTGGACATTCACACCTACTTGCAGTCGAACAGCTCTGCTCCCGCTTTTGATTATGTTTGGTTGGATATTCGAACCTTTTCTTAACTGCTTTTTACAATCTTTGGTCGGACGTTCACACCTTCTTGCAGCCGAACACCTCCGCCTCCGCTTTTGATGGTATATATTAGGGCATTCGAACCTTTTCTTAGCAGCTTTTTACAAACCATGGTTGGACTTTCACACCTTCTTGTAGCCGAACAACTCCGCTCCCGCTATTGATTGTGTACAGTCGGGTATTTTAACCTTTTCTTACCCGCTTTTTACCAACTATGGTCGGACATTCACACCGTCTTACAGCGGAACACCTCCGCTCCCGCTTTTGATGGTGTATTGTCAGGCATTTGAACCTTTTCTTACCTGCTTTTTACAAACTATGGTCGGACATTCAAACCTTCTTGTAGCCAAAAACCTCCGCTCCATCTTTTGATCATACATTGTCGGGCATTCGCACCTTTTCTTACCCGTTTTTTACAAACCATGGTCGGACTTTCAAACCTTCTTGTAGCCCAACACATCCACTCCTGCTTTTGATGATGTATGTTTGGGCATTCGCACCTTTTCTTACCCATTTTTCAGTAATTATGGGTGGACATTCACACCTTCTTGCAGCTGAACACCTCCTCTCCCGCTTATGATGGTGTATAGTTGGGCTTTCAAGCCTTTTCTTACCCGGTTTTTACAAATTATAGTTGGACATTCAGACCTTCTTGTAGCCGAAAACCACTCCCTCTTTTGATCATACATTGTCGGGCATTAGCACCTTTTCGTACCCGCTTTTTACAAACCATAGTCGGACTTTCACATCTTTTAGTAGCCGAACAACTCCGCTCCCGCTATTGATTGTGTACAGTCGGGTATTTTAACCTTTTCTTACCCGCTTTTTACCAACTATGGTCGGACATTCACACCGTCTTACAGCGGAACATCTCCGCTCCCGCTTTTGATGGTGTATAGTCAGGCATTTGAACCTTTTCTTACCCGCTTTTTACAAACTATGGTCGGACATTCAAACCTTCTTGTAGCCGAAAACCTCTGCTCCCTCTTTTGATTATACATGGTCGGGCATTCGCACCTTATCTTACCCGCTTTTTACAAACTATAGTCAGACATTCACACCTTGGTGCTGAACCACCTCAGCTCCCTGTTTTGATCATGTATGGTCTGGCAATACTACCTTTTCTTACCCGTTTGTGAGTAATTATGGCTGGACATTCACACCTACTTGCAGCCGAACACCTCCGCTTCCGCTTTTGATGGTATATATTCGGGCATTCGAACCTTTTCTTAGCAGCTTTTTACAAACCATGGTTGAACTTTCACACCTTCTTGTAGCCGAACACCTCCGCTCCCGCTTTTGATGGTGTATAGTCAGGCATTTGAACCTTTTCTTACCCGCTTTTTACAAACTATGGTCGGACATTCAAACCTTCTTGTAGCCGAAAACCTCCGCTCCCTCTTTTGATCATACATTGTCGGGCATTCGCACCTTTTCTTACCCGTTTTTTACAAACCATGGTCGGACTGTCACACATTCTTGTAGCCAAACACCTCCTCTCCCGCTATTGATTGTGTACAGTCGGGTATTTTAACCTTTTCTTACCCGTGTTTTACCAACTATGGTCGGACATTCACACCTTCTTACAGCGGAACACCTCCGCTCCCTCTTTTGATGGTGTATGTTTGGGCATTCGAACCTTTTCTTACCCGCTTTTTACAAACTATGCTCGGACATTCAAACCTTCTTGTAGCCGAACACATCCACTCCTGCTTTTGATGATGTATGGTTGGGCATTCAAACCTACTTGTTGCCTGCTTTTCATTAATTTTGGGTGGACATTCACACCTTGTCACAGCCAAACACCTCCGCTCCCTGTTTTGATCATGTATGGTTGGACATTCGCAGCTTTTCTCACCCGCTTTTTGCCAACTATGGTCGGCTGTTCACAGCTTCCTCTCCACCATACTTGTATGGTGGGATATTCACACCCACTTGCATCCGAAGACCTTTTGTTGATATTTAGTCGGTCATTCGCAGCTTACCCGCTTTTGGCAAACTATGGCCTTCATGCAGCCAAACACCTCTGATCTCACTTTTGATGATGTAAGGTTGGGCATTCAGACCTTGCTTCACCTGCTTTTCACCAAATATAGTCGGACATTCACACCTTCTTGCAGCCGAACACTTCCGCTCCACCTTTTAGTGTTCTATCACACCTTTTTTTTCACCGCATTTTATAGATTATGGTTGGAAATTATCAACCACTCTCATCCGAAGACCTCTCCTCCCGCTTTTGTTAATATATTTGAACTTTAGTCGGACATTCACACCTTCTTGCAGCTGAACCACCTCCGCTCCCTGTTTTGATCATGTATGGTCTGGCAATCCTACCTTTTCTTACCCGTTTGTTAGTAATTATGGCTGGACATTCACACCTACTTGCAGCCGAACACCACCTCTCCCGCTTTTGATGATGTATGGACCGGCATTCTTACCTTTTCTAACACATTTTTCAGCAATTATGGTCGGACATTCACACTTACTCACAGCCGAACAACTCCGCTCCCGCATTTGATGGTGTATAGTCGGGCATTCTCACCCTTTCTCATCAGCTTTTTGCAAATTATGATCTGACATTCACACCTGCTTTTGATAATGTATGGTTGGGCATTCGCACCTTTTCTTACCCATTTTTCAGTAATTATGGGTGGACATTCACACCTTCTTGCAGCTGAACACCTCCTCTCCCGCTATTGATTGTGTACAGTTGGGTATTTTAACCTTTTCTTACCCGCTTTTTACCAAATATGGTCGGACATTCACACCGTCTTACAGCGGAACACCTCTGCTCCCGCTTTTGATGGTGTATAGTCAGGCATTTGAACCTTTTCTTACCCGCTTTTTACAAACTATGGTCGGACATTCAAACCTTCTTGTAGCCGAAAACCTCCGCTCCCTCTTTTGATTATACATTGTTGGGCATTCGCACCTTATTTACAAACTATAGTCAGACATTCACACCTTGCAGCTGAGCCACCTCAGCTCCCTGTTTTGATAGTGTATGTTCGGGCATTCAAACCTATTCTTACCCCCTTTTTACAAACTATGCTCGGAGATTCACACCTACTCACAGCCGAACAACTCCGCTCCCGCATTTGATGGTGTATAGCCGGGCATTCTCACCCTTTCTCATCAGCTTTTTGCAAATTATGATCTGACATTCACACCTACTTGCAGTCGAACAGCTCTGCTCCCGCTTTTGATTATGTTTGGTTGGATATTCGAACCTTTTCTTAACTGCTTTTTACAAACTTTGGTCGGACATTCAAACCTTCTTGTAGCCGAACACATCCACTCCTGCTTTTGATGATGTATGGTTGGGCATTTTCACCTTTTCTTACCCATTTTTCAGTAATTATGGGTGGACATTCACACCTTCTTGCAGCTGAACAACTCCTCTCCCGCTTATGATCATGTGCGGTTTGATATTCGAAAATTTTCTTTCATGTTTTAAAGCAATTATTGATGGACATTCAAATCTTCTTGTAGCCGAACACATCCACTCCTGCTTTTGATGATGTATGGTTTGGCATTCGCACCCTTTTTTTACCCATTTTTCAGGAATTTTGGGTGGACATTCAGACCTTGCAGCCGAAAACCTCCGCTCCCTCTTTTGATCATACATTGTCGGGCATTCGCACCTTATCTTACCCGGTTTTTACAAACTATAGTCAGACATTCACACCTTGCAGCTGAACCACCTCCGCTCCCTGTTTTGATCATGTATGGTCTGGCAATACTACCTTTTCTTACCCGTTTGTGAGTAATTAATCCCAAAATATTGAGCATAAAATAAGTCTTTATGCTGATGATGTATTACTTTTCCTTCAGAACTCACAGACGTCTCTCAGTCACACGATCACACTCATAAATAAATTCTCAGCACTTTCTGACTACTCTATCAACTGGTCTAAGACCACAGTTCTGCCCATTAACTGTAGGGTCCATAATATACCTGCGATCACTTTACAGTCAGGAAATATTAGATATTTAGGCATAAACATTTCCTCCAGGCTCTCAGAGCTAACAAAGCTAAATTATGTGCAATTATTAAAGACAGTAGAGGACGATCTCTCGTTGGAAGTCCTTACCTATATCACTTATGGGGAGAGTTACATCCATTAAAATGATGATACTACCAAAAGTTAACTATTTGTTCTCAATGATCCCCATAAAACCATCTGCTACTTGGTTTATTCATGCATCTCCAAATTTCTGTGGAAAAACAAACCACCACGTATTAGTTTAAAAACCCTACTGAAGACCAAGGACAGTGGTGGATTAGATTTACCTCATTTTCAGCACTATTCCTTAGACAATAGGTTACAATATATATCAAAATGGTTTAAACCTTGTTGTTGTCACAGTTCCCAGAGACGTTGTAATCGTTGAGGATTCTATATTCACCCCCTCATTAGAGGCACGTAATGCAGATTGATGACACTGAATCTTCTTCTCTGTTCATTGCTGGCATCATTCCCAGCATCGTAAGTGTTCGTGGCATTGTTAGCCTCTTCTTCTGGATCTTGATATCGAGAATCCTTTTGTATTTCTGGTTTGTCAGTACTCTCTCTTCGTTCACCGGAGTCTTTGTCTTTTTGTCCTTGAGTTTGGTGATTTTTTCTTCTTTTGATGCCTTGACACAATGTGACAGGTGATACCACGTGGGAGATCCTGTAACTTGGACTGCTGTCCCTGTGCTGCGAAATGGCTGTGCTGCTCAAATGGTCTCTCCTTCATCATGGTTACATGCTGCCATTCCGACATCTCGCCATTCCGACATGGGTCTCCAATTGTCGGAATGGCGACACTTAATTTTTTATCAAACGTCCCACCATTCCGACACTTTTTTCCTCCTATGGTCGGAATGGCGGTATGTTTTTTGTTTTTTTTTAACATTCCGACAGTTCCTTTTAATAGCCTATTTTTTACCCAAAACATTTTGCACTAATGATATGCCGGCGCAAATACGCCCTAAAGTTTGGCGCACAAGCTTTGCACATGCAGAGGCCACAGCCTCGCAAACAAACTTTAATAATCTATTATCAAAATCCCCTGAATTTCAAATATAAAAATACAGATATTAATGTAACTCTGGCGAGACTGAAACTGATTAAGCAGAAATACAGTGTCAGTGAGCTGTCACAGCAGCCAGCTGGAGCGGAGCTCTCCACAGAGCCCATGCGTCTTTTGCACGCTGTCATCATATGCAAAAGTAATAATTGCAATTACAGATATCACGGCTACTGCACAGGACACAGTTGCGAGCACTCTGCCTTGCCTTGCCAATAGGAGAAGAGAGAAATGACAGCATAGAACGTATAAAACACAACAAAATTTTGTAAAAACGTTTATTCATGTTATTCACGTGATTTATGAGTACTCACTCCAATTTTGGGAAGCGCGGATGGGCTTTGCGCATTTGGCACAAACACACAGCCGCAACGGTTGTAGCTTTATACAGCCTGTTGATATCTTAAGGACCTAACTGGTCACACCTGGGAGTAAATGTCATGTAGAGATTGTTTTTACATGACATTACAGCTGAACATATAGCTTTCATCCACAAACCAACGTGGAAGAGCCCGAAGACGCATGTGCCAGACGCACATAGGCATGCGTAAAACCAATTTTGACCACTTCATACTGTTTATTTGCTTTCTTTTAGTTAACTTTCGTTTCTTTTGGATTCTTGTGCGTGTTATGGAGCCGTTTTGGTCCATATTTGTAAGCCTTTTTTTCCTGGATTAAATTTTCGGAAGTTGAAACAAGTGGCATTGGAGTGTGTGATTGAAAACCACCGCGGACTGCTTCTCCTCCTCCAGTTGCCGAGACTTTGTGTTTTTAATAACGCTTGTCTATAAACATGTGTTAAACATATAAATTGCATGAACAGAAAGAAGGGACTCACCTGTTGAGTAACACACATTTCATTATACGGAAAGCCTTGTCGGAATGGTGGGACATTTGAACGTCAGAATAGCGGGATGTCGCAATGGTGGGATGTCGGAATGGTGGGACATTTGCATGTCGGAATGGTGGTATGTCGGAATGGTGGTATGTCGGAATGGTGGGATGTCGGAATAGCGGGATGTCAGAATGGCGGGATTTCGGAATGGGTGTTGCCACCCCCTTCATCATATACAGAGTTATTTATACATCCCCTTCCACCATGAAGCGTTGTCCCTTTTTGTTTCTCTCTTTGTTCTTAAAATGCTGTTATGCATGTCTAAACCAATCCATTAAATTAGATCATTTTGGCAGTAAAGCGATCTACAATGTGCTTGGTCGCAAAGCTGCTCATCTGTGGTAAACAGCTCTTCAGAAAGGCATTCTTCAATTGATTTCACTAATTCTATGTAATAATTTTGTGATTTCCTACAAAACTACACTTCTTCTCCCATCTGTCTGAGTATTTAATATTGTCTGGGTCCCGTTAAAACATGTATTTTTCCCATCTAATTCCTTGTTTGCTTTAAAACAAGTATTCCCCATTTTCTATCCCTTCAGTAGCCAACCAGTTTGTATGGAGTACACTGGAGCAACTTGACTGATCAGTAAAACACTGCTTTTGTTGTCACCGTAAGGCTTCCCCCGTCGGTTGTTTCACTGAGACACTACTGAGTAACTATAACTCAACACAGTTTATACACATAACATTCCTATACATACTAACAAACAAACAAACAATTATTTATCGCAATTTTCTCATCTCTGTTTGAACATACACCCAGGTAAATATTCCTGTAGTCTTCTCATACCGACTATGGACCCATTCATTGTTTAACTTCACTGTTTTGCAAATCCTAATTGAATATTACACATTGACATTGAACTTTACTTGATAAGCAGGTCTTCATTGCATTCAGCAGCCTATATGTGAGCATCTATGTGTAAGCTGTTCTTCTTTGCATTTATCAGCAGCAAGCAATTCTTCATTGCACATGCATATGAAAATAGTAAAACAATTCCAATGCGTTAGCGAAACCTTCTATATCAGGAGTGTCCATCATGATGCTGGGAATAAAACCTCTTTCCTAGAATAGTTCAACCTTCATTACTCAACTGATCATAACTCCACAATGAGCACATTTCAAAGTATCATTCCTCTACATGTATTCAAAAATCTATGTGTAAATGTTTAATATTTCTTATATTTGTTGATGTCATTCTGTGTGCATGTGGCCTAAACCCAATCTCTGTGTGGCAATTTTAATTTAAACAAGTTGAACTCTGCCTCTGATCATTTAAAAAAGGTGTGTACCAATATCAACCTTTCTCAGGTAATTACTGATCCTACAAAACCAAAGAGATCCTTCAAGGTTGTCCCTGATTGGCTCAATCTTAACATATCAAAGGTAGAAAATCCGCAGTATCTGAACTTGGTGTTAGTTATCACTGCTCAATAGCCTGTATCAGAATTGCAAAAATGAAAACATTAGGTCCACGCTTGGTATCCAGATCCTGAAACATCTCCATGAGCAGGCTTTTTTTTAACTGATCTGTTGAATAGTTATATGACACTGTTAAAATCCCAGATGAAGATCTAGCACTTGACCATTTTTGTAAATATTCTAATTCCATAGTTGATAAACACGCCCCTTTTAAAAAGTATAGAACTTAGAACAGGTCTATCCCTGGCTTTCGGCAGAACTGTCTTCTTTACTTTTTTTTCCCCTTGTCCTGTTCAGCATTATGTCAGAAGAATTGTAGTCTGAATACCTTTGATGCCAAACAGATTTGTTTTGCCAAGGGAAGTTTTATAAATGTAAAGCTCCCCTTGATGCCCATTTATTTATTTCTGTTTACAATATATGACATGAACTGAACTGAACCGGACCGGGGGACAAGGAAAGAAGAAGAGGAAAGAAGAGGAAACAGAACAAAAATAGAAACAAAAACCAGACAACCAGCTGCTACACCTGTAAAAAACAAAACAGACAACAATCCATGGCCTATGAGGGGAATCCAGCCTTAGCGCCACGAGGAGCACCTGAAAGCAGACAAGCAGAGAAAAAACAAACACACAAACAAACAAAAACAAGCACAAGAAGCGGCAATCGCATACAACACAGCTGTGGATATAGATGACCTGAGACGACATGATAATACATCAACTGCGTAGTGACCATGCTACTGGACTAATGAATGTGTGTGTGTGTGTGTGAGAACATGCAACACCCATGGCACAGGACCTACATGATAACCGTGCTTAGTTATGAGTGTATAAGCGTACAGGGCCACAATCCACAGCCCCCCCCCCCAAGCAATCAGAAGCAGGCAGAGAGGGCCACAAGACCCAGGCCACCAGCAGCCCCCACAGAGCACAGAACCCAGGCAGCCCACTGCAGGGGCAACCACGCATCCACCCAGAAGACTGCAGAGGAAGCCCCCGGAAAGAGCCCCCATAAGCATAGGGCAGAGGCACTCCGGGAACCAGGGGTAACAGCCCACCGACCCCGCCAGGCCCCAGCCGCCCAGACATGGGCCGTGCACTGGACCTGGGCCCCAGGAGCCCGAGCGCCCCCAAACCCCCCGGCAGAGGCCCCACCCAATACCCAGGAGGGCCAAGCGCCCCAGACAGCCACAAAGTGGGTCAGCGCCTGCCCCAGCGCCCCTGGCCAAGTGCCCTGGGAGTCAAGACGTGCCCACAGGTGGGTGAAGTCGCGAGCAGTGGGGAGAGGCAACGCTGATGCCCCATCGGGAGAAACACAGGCAGGCCAGGCGACAGCAAGTCCCAGATCCAGGCCCAATCATTACCACACACACTTTCACGTCCCATACATCCACAAAACCACACATCCTACCTCCCTCGACTCTGCTGGGGTGTAGTGCAGCGGGCACACCAGGAGGCCAGCAACCCCCCAGCCACCACAGACCCCGAACCAGCAGAACAATTAATTAATCCTCCTGGCCCCTCCTGCCCCAAGCAGACACCAGGAAGCAGGGGTGTGCGAAGAAGACCCCTCCCCTCACCCTTCTGGCTCTTCAATATTTTCCAATAGTGAGCAATTAAAATTGAGGGGCAGCCAAACTTGTAGAACTGGGAGCGCGGCACTCTGGGCAGCCTACATACCCAAAGAGCCCCGCCCACCAGATGCCACTCAGTGTAACCACCCCCCAAGACCTAATGTGTGTGTGTGAGTGTGTTTGATAAGTAGTAATGTCTAAGGTGTAATTAAAACAGGGGCAGGGAACTGCAGAGTGCAACCAAAGGGGACCACCTACGTGGCCCCATCCACTACACCCCACCGAACACACACGCCCCAAAACCCTTCATGTGTGAGTGTGTGCTGTGTACAGGAGCAAGAAGGGAGAGGGGTATGGGGATATATACCGGGGGAGCTACTCTCCCCTAGAGAGGGCAGCCAGGGACTGGCTGCAATAGGCATCCCCGCTACCTGGGAGCCAACAATGGGCAGGAGGGCCTGATGTCCACCAGGCTCGGGGCCTGCAGCGACCATATTCCGGGAGCTACTGTACCCCCAGAAGGTACCCATCCCGCCCCACCCCACTCAACCCAACCCCACCCAGGAGGACCTCTACAAAAAACAAACAAACAACATCAAAAAACAAACAAACAAACCACCCGGTCACACCAGTCGCAGCAGCCCGGGCCTGAGACCCACCATCACCCAGCAACCCACCACCACCACTATGTGATAAAACTAATCAGAGGGGACCAGAGAGAATGAAATTCAGCCAATTGATGTTTTGAGGAGGCAGACATTGTTTCCATGCTAATATAATCTAAAAGAAAATTTCTAAACTGGTTAATACACAGATTGTTCTTCGCTTTCCAGTTCATGAGAATAGTTTTCTTTGCCATACATAACACTGTGACAACCATGTGTGCTGAGTTAATTTCCATGTTGATGTTGTCTAAGTCACCCAGTATGCACAGTGTGGGGCATGCAGGGATGCTACACTTTAGCCATGTTGATAGGTCCTCACAGACTTCAAGCCAGAACTTCTGGACAGGCGCAGAAAACCACAAAGCGTGTGCATAATCATCAGGTGTGTTATCTGTGCAATGTGAGCAGATGTTTGAGTGTGTTAGACCCATCCTGAACATCCTTTGTCCTGTATAGTGTGTTCTATGAAGGATTTTGTATTGTATGAGCTGTAAATTAGGATTTCGAGTCTTTATGAAGGTGTTCAAACATATTTGTGGTTAGAAGCTATGACCAGAACTGATGGATAAATCTGCCTCCAATTTTGAGGATGGAAGAGACATTGTGTCATCTATCTTAGACAATAATTTATATATTTTTGATAGTAGATTTGGGGTACAGATGCTTAGAAATTCTGCTACCCTAGTCGGGGGTTGTAAGTCTGGTTGGTGGAGGATATATCCATCCATCCATCCATCATCTGCCGCTTATCCGGGGGTCGGGTCGCGGGGGCAGCAGCTTGAGCAGAGAAACCCAGACGTCTCTGTCCCCGGCCACTTCCTCCAGCTCTTCCGGGGGGCCCCCGAGGCGTTCCCAGGCCAGCCGAGAGACATAGTCTCTCTAACGTGTCCTGGGTCTCCCCCGGGGTCTCCTCCCAGTGGGACGTGCCCGGAACACCTCCCCAGGGAGGCACCCAGGGGGCATCCTAACCAGATGCCCGAGCCACTTCATCTGACTCCTCTCAATGCGGAGGAGCAGCGGTTCTACTCCGAGCCCCTCCCGGATGACTGAGCTTCTCACCCTATCTCTAAGGGAGAGCCCAGACACCCTGCGGAGGAAACCCATTTCGGCCGCTTGTATTCGCGATCTTGTTCTTTCGGTCACTACCCACAACTCGTGACCATAGGTGAGGATGGGAACGTAGATTGACCAGTAAGTAGAGAGCTTCGCCTTCTGGCTCAGCTCCCTCTTCACAACGACGGGTCGGTGCAGAGCCTGCAACACTGCAGGCGCCGCACCGATCTGCCCGTCAATCTCTCGCTCCATTCGTCCGTCACTCGTGAACAAGACCCCGAGATACTTGAATTCCTCCTCTTGGGGAAGGATCTCATTCCCGACCCGGAGAGAGCATTCCACCCTTTTCCGGCTGAGAACCATAGTCTCGGATTTGGAGGTGCTGATTCTCATCCCAGCCGCTTCACACTCGGCTGCGAATCACTCCAGTGAGAGCTGAAGGTCACGGCCTGACGACGCTAACAGAACCACATCATCTGCAAAAAGCAGAGACCCGATTCTGAGGTCGCCAAATGGGACACCCTCAACGCCCTGGCTCCGCCTAGAAATTCTGTCCATAAAAGTTAGGAACAGAATCGGTGACAAAGGGCAGCCCTGACGGAGTCCAACTCTCACCGGAAACGTAGGGGGTCCGGCACTCCATATTCCCGGAGCACCCCCCACAGGACTCCACGAGGGACACGGTCGAACGCTTTCTCCAAGTCCAAAAAACACATGTAGACTGGTTGGGCGAACTCCCATGCACCCTCCAGGATCCTGCCGAGGGTATAGAGCTGGTCCACTGTTCCACGGCCAGGACGAAAGCCACACTGCATCTCCTGAATCAGAGGCTCGATTATCCGACGGATCCTCCTCTCCAATACCCCCGAATAGACCTTACCAGGGAGGCTGAGGAGTGTGATACCCCTATAGTTGGAACACACCCTCCGGTCCCCCTTTTTAAAGAGGGGGACCACCACCCCAATCTGCCAGTCCAGAGGCACTGTCCCCGATGTCCACGCGATACTGCAGAGGCGTGTCAGCCAAGACAGCCCTACAACATCCAGAGCCTTGAGAAACTCAGGACGGACCTCATCCACCCCCGGGGCCTTGCCACCGAGGAGCTTTTTAACCACCTCGGCAACCTCAGCCCCAGAAATGGGAGGCCCCGTCTCCGAGCTCTCCGACTCTGCCTCTTCCGAGCACGTGTTGGTAGGATTGAGGAGTTCCTCGAAGTACTCCCCCCACCGAAACTCACAACATCCCTAGTTGAGGTCAGCAAAGCCCCGTCCCCACTGTAAACAGTGTTGACTGTGAGCCGCTTCCCCCCCCCCTGAGACGCCGGATGGTGGACCAGAATCTTTTCGAGGCCGTCCGGAAATCGTTCTCCATGGTCTCACCGAACTCCTCCCAGGCCCGAGTTTTTGCCTCAGCAACCGCCGAAGCCGTGGCCCGTCTGGCCCGTCGGTACCTATCAGCTTCTTCCAGGGTCCCACTGGCCAAAAATGCCCGATAGGACTCCTTCTTCAGCTTGACGGCTTCCCTCACCACTGGTGTCCACCAGCAGGTTCGAGGGTTGCCGCCACGACAGGCACCGACCACCTTACGGCCACAACTCCGACCAGCTGCCTCGGCAATGGAGTCACGGAACATGGCCCATTCGGACTCAATGTCCCCCACCTCAAATATGGTTGAAGCTCTGCCGGAGGTGGGAGTTAAAGCTCCTTCTGACGGGGGATTCTGACAAACGCTCCCAGCAGACCCTCACAATACGTTTGGGCCTGCCAGGTCTGATCGGCATCCTCCCCCACCAGCGGAGCCAACTCACCACCAGGTGGTGATCAGTTGACAGCTCCGCCCCTCTCTTCACCCGAGTGTCCAGGACATACGGCCGCAAGTCCGATGATACAACCACAAAGTCGATCATCGAACTGTGCCAAGGGTGTCCTGGTGCCAAGTGCACATATGAACACCCTTATGCCTGAACATGGTGTTCGTTATGGACAGTCTATGACTGGCACAGAAGTCCAACAACATAACACCACTCTGATTCAGATCGGGGGGGCCGTTCCTCCCAATCACACCCCTCCAGGTCTCACTCTCATTGCCCACGTGAGCATTGAAGTCCCCCAGCAGAATGAGGGATTCTCCGGTAGGAGCATTCTCCAGTGCCTCCCCCAGAGACTCCAAAAAGGGTAGGTACTCTGAACTGCTGTTTGGCGCATAGGCACAAACAACAGTCAGGACTCGTCCCCCCACCCAAGGCGGAGGGAGGCTACCCTCTCGTTCACTGGGGTAAACCCCAATGTACTGGCACACAGCCGGGGGGCAATAAGTATGCCCACACCTGCTCTGCGCCTCTCACCACGGGCAACTCCAGAGTGGAAGAGAGTCCAACCCCTCTCAAGAGTACTGGTTCCAGATCCCAAGCCGTGCGTCGAGGTGAGTCCGACTATATCTAACGGTCTGATGAAGTTTCAACAATAAACAACAAACTTTGTATTATGAGAAAGAACCAGACTCATTCTTTAGGAATCCGAAAATAAGCTCTATTTTACGAGTTATGCACGAATTCGGATTCTCCTATAAAACGAATTCCTTAACTCAAACCAAGTTAAGACTGCTTTGTCCTTCATATTTATTCATGTCTAATCAAGTTTCAATGATAAACAACGTTGTACTTTGTAGAATGAGAAAGAACTTCTTCAGCAATAAGCATCTCTCGACAAATGACGAAATACAGATTTTGCTATAAAATTAATTGCTATCAGCCTGACTTAAAACTGTTTGTCTTCCTTATTTATCCACTTCAAATCAAGTTTCAACAATTAAAAAAATTTTGTAGTTTGAGAAAGAACAACTTAATCTTGAGCAATCAGTATAAAAAGAAGGTAAGCAAAGGTGCGAATGTCAAACCATACATGATCAAAACAGGGAGCGGAGGTGTTTGGCTGAGACAAGGTGTGAATGTCCACCCATAATTAATGAAAAGTGGGCAACAAGTAGGTTCGAATGTCCAACCATACATCATCAAAAGCAGGAGTGGATATGTTCGGCTACAAGAAGGTTTGAACGTCTGACCATAGTTTGTAAAAAGCGGGTAAGAAAAGGTGCGAATGCCCGAAAATGTATGATCAAAAGAGGGAGCGGAGGTGTTCGGCTAAAAGAAGGTGTGAATGTACACCCATAATTACTGAAAAATGGGTAAGAAAAGGTGCAAATGCCTAACTATACATAATCAAAAGCAGGAGTGGATGTGTTCGGCTCCAAGAAGGGTTGAATGTCTGACCATAGTTTGTAAAAAGCAGGTAAGAAAGGGTTTGACTGCCCGAACATACACCATCAAAGGAGGGAGCGGAGGTGTTCCGCTGTAAGAAGGTGTGAATGTCCGACCATAGTTGGTAAAAAGCGGGTAAGAAAAGGTTAAAATACCCGACTGTACACAATCAGTAGCGGGTGCGGAGTTGTTCGGCTACTAAAAGGTGTGAAAGTACGACCATGGTTTGTAAAAAGCGGGTAAGAAAAGGTGCGAATGCCCGAAAATGTATGATCAAAAGAGGGAGCGGAGGTGTTCGGCTGCAAGAAGGTGTGAATGTACACCCATAATTACACCCATAAATTAAAACCAGATCATTGAGAACAAATAGTTAACTTTTGGTAGTATCATCATTTTAATGGATGTAACTCTCCCCATAAGTGATATAGGTAAGGACTTCCAACGAGAGATCATCCTCTACTGTCTTTAATAATTGCACATAATTTAGCTTTGTTAGCTCTGAGAGCCTGGAGGAAATGTTTATGCCTAAATATCTAATATTTCCTGACTGTAAAGTGATCGCAGGTATATTATGGACCCTACAGTTAATGGGCAGAACTGTGGTCTTAGACCAGTTGATAGAGTAGTCAGAAAGTGCTGAGAATTTATTTATGAGTGTGATCGTGTGACTGAGAGACGTCTGTGAGTTCTGAAGGAAAAGTAATACATCATCAGCATAAAGACTTATTTTATGCTCAATATTTTGGGATTAATTACTCACAAACGGGTAAGAAAAGGTAGTATTACCAGACCATACATGATCAAAACAGGGAGCGGAGGTGGTTCAGCTGCAAGGTGTGAATGTCTGACTATAGTTTGTAAAAAGCGGGTAAGATAAGGTGCGAATGCCCGACAATGTATGATCAAAAGAGGGAGCGGAGGTTTTTGGCTACAAGAAGGTTTGAATGTCCGACCATAGTTTGTAAAAAGCGGGTAAGAAAAGGTTACCATACATCATCAAAAGCAGGAGTGGATGTGTTCGGCTACAAGAAGATTTGAATGTCCATCAATAATTGCTTTAAAACATGAAAGAAAATTTTCGAATATCAAACCGCACATGATCATAAGCGGGAGAGGAGTTGTTCAGCTGCAAGAAGGTGTGAATGTCCACCCATAATTACTGAAAAATGGGTAAGAAAAGGTGAAAATGCCCAACCATACATCATCAAAAGCAGGAGTGGATGTGTTCGGCTACAGGAAGGTTTGAATGTCCGACCATAGTTTGTAAAAAGCGGGTAAGAAAAGGTTCGAATGCCCGAACATAGACCATCAAAAGAGGGAGCGGAGGTGTTCCGCTGTAAGAAGGTGTAAATGTCCGACCATAGTTGGTAAAAAGCGGGTAAGAAAAGGTTAAAATACCCAACTGTACACAATCAATAGCGGGAGCGGAGTTGTTTGGCTACAAGAAGGTGTGAAAGTCCGACCATGTTTGTAAAAAGCGAGTAAGAAAAGGTTCGAATGCCCGAATATATACCATCAAAAGTGGAAGTGGATGTGTTCGGCTGCAAGAAGGTGTGAACGTCCGACCAAAGTTTGTAAAAAGCAGTTAAGAAAAGGTTCGAATATCCAACCAAACATAATCAAAAGCGGGAGCAGAGCTGTTCGACTGCAAGTAGGTGTGAATGTCAGATCATAATTTGCAAAAAGCTGATGAGAAAGGGTGAGAATGCCCGGCTATACACCATCAAATGCGGGAGCGGAAGTGTTCGGCTGTGAGTAGGTGTGAATGTCCGACCATAATTCCTGAAAAATGTGTTAGAAGAGACTAGAATGCCGGACAAGACATCATCAAATGCGGGAGCGGAGTTGTTCGACTGTGAGTAGGTGTGAATCTCCGAGCATAGTTTGTAAAAAGGGGGTAAGAATAGGTTCGAATGCCCGAACATACACTATCAAAACAGGGAGCTGAGGTGGCTCAGCTGCAAGGTGTGAATGTCTGACTATAGTTTGTAAATAAGGTGCGAATGCCCAACAATGTATAATCAAAAGAGGGAGCGGAGGTTTTCGGCTACAAGAAGGTTTGAATGTCCGACCATAGTTTGTAAAAAGCAGGTAAGAAAAGGTTCAAATGCCTGACTATACACCATCAAAAGCGGGAGCAGAAGTGTTCCGCTGTAAGACGGTGTGAATGTCCGACCATATTTGGTAAAAAGCGGGTAAGAAAAGGTTAAAATACCCGACTGTACACAATCAATAGCGGGAGAGGAGGTGTTCAGCTGCAAGAAGGTGTGAATGTCCACCCATAATTACTGAAAAATGGGTAAGAAAAGGTGCGAATGCCCAACCATACATTATCAAAAGCAGGTGTGAATGTCAGATCATAATTTGCAAAAAGCTGATGAGAAAGGGTGAGAATGCCCGACTATACACCATCAAATGCGGGAGCGGAGTTGTTCGGCTGTGAGTAAGTGTGAATCTCCGACCGTAATTTCTGAAAAATGTGTTAGGAAAGGTAAGAATGCCGGTCCATACATCATCAAAAGCGAGAGAGGTGGTGTTCGGCTGCAAGTAGGTGTGAATGTCCAGCCATAATTACTCACAAACGGGTAAGAAAAGGTAGTATTGCCAGACCATACATGATCAAAACAGGGAGCGGAGGTGGTTCAGCTGCAAGAAGGTGTGAATGTCCGACTAAAGTTCAAATATATTAACAAAAGCGGGAGGAGAGGTCTTCGGATTAGAGTGGTTGAAATTTCCAACCATAATCTATAAAATGCGGTGAAAAAAAAAGGTGTGAAGGAATGAATTTTATAGCAAAATCCGAAATCATGCATAACTCCGCAAAAGGAACGTATTGCTCAACCAAAGGGATGCTTCTTTCTCATTCAGGGTAATATGAGGAACTTTATGCTTGATACATGTTAGACATGGATAACTATGAAGGACAAAGCAATTTTAACTTGGTTTGAGCAAAGCAATTCATTTTATAGGAAAATCCGAAATCGTGCAGGACTCATGAAAGTAAGCTTATTCTCGGATTCCTGATCCTCCAGTGTTGCTCTTTCCTATACTGCAAAATAAAGCCTTGTTCTTTGTTGAAATCGATATAGACATTGATAAATATGAAGGACAAAGCAGTTTCCACTTTGTTTGAGTGAAGGAATTAATTTTATAGCAAAATCCCAAATCAAGCAGAACGTATGAAAATAAGCTTGTTTTCGGATTCCTGATCCTTCAGTGTTGCTATTTCTTCTACTGCAAAATACAATGTTGTTCTTTGTTGAAGTCAATCTAGACATTGATAAATATGAAGGACAAAGCAGTTTTAACATAGTTTGAGTAAAGGAATTCATTTTATACATAAAATCCCAAATCATGCAGAACGTATGAAAATAAGCTTATTCTCGGATTCCTGTTCCTTCAAGTGTTGCTCTTTCTACTACTGCAAAATACAATGTTGTTCTTTGTTGAAGTAAATCTAGACATTGATAAATATGAAGGACAAAGCAGTTTCCACTTTGTTTGAGTGAAGGAATTAATTTTATAGCAAAATCCCAAATCAAGCAGAACGTATGAAAATAAGCTTGTTTTCGGATTCCTGATCCTTCAGTGTTGCTATTTCTTCTACTGCAAAATACAATGTTGTTCTTTGTTGAAGTTAATCTAGACATTGATAAATATGAAGGACAAAGCAGTTTTAACATAGTTTGAGTAAAGGAATTCATTTTATACATAAAATCCCAAATCATGCAGAACGTATGAAAATAAGCTTGTTCTCGGATTCCTGTTCCTTCAAGTGTTGCTCTTTCTACTACTGCAAAATACAATGTTGTTCTTTGTTGAAGTCGATCTAGACATTGATAAATATGAAGGACAAAGCAGTTTTCACTTGGTTTGAGTGAAGGATTTGCAGCTGAAAACCTCCCGCTCCCGCTTTTGATTGTGTATAGTCGGGCTTTCGAGCCTTTTCTTACCCGGTTTTTAGAAATTATGGTTGGACATTCAGACCTTGCAGCCGAAGACCTCCACTCCCTCTTTTGATCATACATTGTCGGGCATTCGCACCTTGTCTTACCCGCTTTTTACAAACTATAGTCAGACATTCACACCTTGCAGCTGAACCACCTCAGCTCCCTGTTTTGATCATGAATGGTCTGGCAATACTACCTTTTCTTACCCGTTTGTGAGTAATTATGGCTGGACATTCACACCTACTTGCAGTCGAACAGCTCTGCTCCCGCTTTTGATGGTATATATTCGGGCATTCGAACCTTTTCTTAGCAGCTTTTTACAAACCATGGTTGAACTTTCACACCTTCTTGTAGCCGAAAACCTCCGCTCCCTCTTTTGATCATACATTGTCGGGCATTCGCACCTTTTCTTACCCGTTTTTTACAAACCATGGTCGGACTGTCACACATTCTTGTAGCCAAACACCTCCTCTCCCGCTATTGATTGTGTACAGTCGGGTATTTTAACCTTTTATTACCCGCTTTTTACAAACTATGCTCGGACATTCAAACCTTCTTGTAGCCGAACACATCCACTCTTGCTTTTGATGATGTATGGTTGGGCATTCAAACCTACTTGTTGCCCGCTTTTCATTAATTTTGGGTGGACATTCACACCTTGTCAGAGCCAAACACCTCCGCTCCCTGTTTTGATCATGTATGGTTGGACATTCGCACCTTTTCTCACCCGCTTTTTGCCAACTATGGTCGGCTGTTCACAGCTTCCTCTCCACCATACTTGTATGGTGGGATATTCACACCCACTTGCATCCGACGACCTTTTGTTGATATTTAGTCGGTCATTCGCAGCTTACCAGCTTTTGGCAAACTATGGCCTTCATGCAGCCAAACACCTCTGATCTCGCTTTTGATGATGTAAGGTTGGGCATTCAGACCTTGCTTCACCTGCTTTTCACCAAATATAGTCGGACATTCACACCTTCTTGCAGCCGAACACTTCCGCTCCACCTTTGAACACAATCTCTCTCGCTTTTAATTATGTTTGGATATTCGAACCTTTTCTTTACTGCTTTTTGCCAACTTTGGTCGGATGTTCACACCTTCTTGCAGCCGAACACCTCCGCATCCGCTTTTGATGGTAAATATTCGGGCATTCGAACCTTTTCTTACCAGCTTTTTACAAACGATGGTTGGAATTTCACACCTTCTTGTAGCCGAACAACTCCACTCCCGCTATTGATTGTGTACAGTCGGGTATTTTAACCTTTTCTTACCCACTTTTTACCAACTATGGTTGGACATTCCTACCGTCTTACAGCGGAACATCTCCGCTCCCGCTTTTGATGGTGTATAGTCAGGCATTTGAACCTTTTCTTACCCGCTTTTTACAAACCACCTCAGCTCCCTTTTTTGATCATGTATGGTCTGGCAATACTAACTTTTCTTACCCGTTTGTGAGTAATTATGGCTGGACATTCACACCTACTTGCAGTCGAACAGCTCTGCTCCCGCTTTTGATTATGTTTGGTTGGATATTCGAACCTTTTCTTAACTGCTTTTTACAAACTTTGGTCGGACGTTCACACCTTCTTGCAGCCGAACACCTCCGCTTCCGCTTTTGATGGTATATATTCGGGCATTCGAACCTTTTCTTACCAGCTTTTTACAAACCATGGTTGGACTTTCACACCTTCTTGTAGCCGAACAACTCCGCTCCCCCTATTGATTGTGTACAGTCGGGTATTTTAACCTTTTCTTACCCACTTTTTACCAACTATGGTCGGACATTCACACCTTCTTACAGCGGAACACCTCCGCTCCCTCTTTTGATGGTGTATGTTTGGGCATTCGAACCTTTTCTTACCCGCTTTTTACAAACTATGCTCGGACATTCAAACCTTCTTGTAGCCGAACACATCCACTCCTTCTTTTGATGATGTATGCTTGGGAATTCAAACCTACCTTTTGCCCGCTTTTCATTAATTTTGGGTGGACATTCACACCTTTTCACAGCCAAACACCTCCGCTCCCTGTTTTGATCATGTATGGTTGGACATTCGCACCTTGTCTCACCCGCTTTTTGCAAACTATGGTCGGCTGTTCACAGCTTCCTCTCCACCATACTTGTATGGTGGGATGTTCACACCCAGTTGCATCCGAAGACCTCCGCCCCCACTTTTGTTGATATTTAGTTGGTCATTCGCAGCTTACCCGCTTTTGGCAAACTATGGCCTTCTTGCAGCCAAACACCTCTGATCTCGCTTTTGATAATGTAAGGTTGGGCATTCAGACCTTGCTTCACCTGCTTTTCACCAAATATAGTCGGACATTCACACCTTCTTGCAGCCGAACACTTCCGCTCCACCTTTTAGTGTTCCATCACACCTTTTTTTCACCGAATTTTTTAGATTATGGTTGGAAATTCTCAACCACTCTCATCCGAAGACCTCTCCTCCCGCTTTTGTTAATATATTTGAACTTTAGTCGGACATTCACACCTTCTTGCAGCTAAACCACCTCCGCTCCCTGTTTTGATCATGTATGGTCTGGCAATACTACCTTTTCTTACCCGTTTGTGAGTAATTATGGCTGGACATTCACACCTACTTGCAGCCGAACACCACCTCTCTCGCTTTTGATGATGTATGGACCGGCATTCTTACCTTTTCTAACACATTTTTCAGAAATTACGGTCGGAGATTCACACTTACTCACAGCCGAACAACTCCGCTCCCGCATTTGATGGTGTGCAGTCGGACATTCTCACCCTTTCTCATCAGCTTTTTGCAAATTATGATCTGACATTCACACCTACTTGCAGTCGAAAAGCTATGCTCCCGCTTTTGATTATGTTTGGTTGGATATTCAAACCTTTTCTTAACTGCTTTTTACAAACTTTGGTTGGACGTTCACACCTTCTTGTAGCCGAACACATCCACTCCTGCTTTTGATGATGTATGGTTGGGCATTCGCACCTTTTTTTTACCCATTTGTCAGGAATTATGGGTGGACATTCACACCTTCTTGCAGCTGAACACCTCCTCTCCCACTTATGATCATGTGCGGTTTTATTTTCGAAAATTTTCTTTCATGTTTTCTAGCAATTATTGATGGACATTTAGACCTTCTTGCAGCTGAACACCTCGGCTCCTGCTTTTGATCATACCTTGTTAGGCATTCGCACCATGTCTTACCCGCTTTTTACAAACTTTAGTCGAACATTTACACCTTTTTGCAGCCGAACACCACCTCTCTCGCTTTTGATGATGTATGGTCCGGCATTCTTTCCTTTTCTAACACATTTTTCAGCAATTATGGTCGGACATTCACACCTACTCAGAGCCGAACACCTCCGCTCCCGCATTTGATGGTGTATAGTCGGGCATTCTCACCCTTTCTCATCAGCTTTTTGCAAATTATGATCTGACATTCACACCTGCTTTTGATAATGTATGGTTGGGCATTCGCACCTTTTTTTACCCATTTTTCAGGAATTATGGGTGGACATTCACACCTTCTTGCAGATGAACACCTCCTCTCCTTCTTATGATTATGTGCGGATGATATTCGAAAATTTTCTTTCATGTTTTAAAGCAATTATTGATGGACATTCAGACCTTCTTGCAGCTGAACCACTCTGCTCCCGCTTTTGATGGTGTATAGTCGGGCTTTCGAGCCTTTCCTTCCCGGTTTTTACAAATTATGGTTGGACATTCAGACCTTCTTGCAGCCGAACACCTCCGCTCCCTCTTTTGATCATACATTTTCGGGCATTCGCACCTTTTCTTACCCGCTTTTTACAAACCATGGTCGGACATTCACACCTTCTTACAGCGGAACACCTCCGCTCCCTCCTTTGATGGTGTATGTTCGGGCATTCGAACCTTTTCTTACCCGCTTTTTACAAACTATGGTCAGACGTTCAAACCTTCTTGTAGCCGAACATATCCACTCCTGCTTTTGATGATGTATGGTTGGGCATTCGAACCTACTTGTTGCCCGCTTTTCATTAATTATGGGTGGACATTCACACCTTGTCTCAGCCAAACACCTCCGCTCCCTGTTTTGATCATGTATGGTTTGACATTCGCACCTTTGCTTACCCTCTTTTTATACTGATTGCTCAAGATTAAGCTGTTCTTTCTCAAACTACAAAATTTTTTTAATTGTTGAAACTTGATTTGAAGTGGATAAATAAGGAAGACAAACAGTTTTAAGTCAGGCTGATAGCAATTAATTTTACAGCAAAATCTGTATTTCGTCATTTGTCGAGAGATGCTTATTGCTGAAGAAGTTCTTTCTCATTCTACAAAGTACAACGTTGTTTATCATTGAAACTTGATTAGACATGAATAAATATGAAGGACAAAGCAGTCTTAACTTGGTTTGAGTTAAGGAATTCGTTTTATAGGAGAATCCGAATTCGTGCATAACTCGTAAAATAGAGCTTATTTTCGGATTCCTGAAGAATGAGTCTGGTTCTTTCTCATAATACAAAGTTTGTTGTTTATTGTTGAAACTTCATCAGACCGTTAGATATAGTCGGACTCACCTCGACGCACGGCTTGGGATCTGGAACCAGTACTCTTGAGAGGGGTTGGACTCTCTTCCACTCTGGAGTTGCCCGTGGTGAGAGGCGCAGAGCAGGTGTGGGCATACTTATTGCCCCCCGGCTGTGTGCCAGTACATTGGGGTTTACCCCAGTACCCTTTTTGGAGTCTTTGGGGGAGGCACTGGAGAATGCTCCTACCGGAGACTCCCTCATTCTGCTGGGGGACTTCAATGCTCACGTGGGCAATGACAGTGAGACCTGGAGGGGTGTGATTGGGAGGAACGGCCCCCCCGATCTGAATCAGAGTGGTGTTATGTTGTTGGACTTCTGTGCCAGTCATAGACTGTCCATAACGAACACCATGTTCAGGCATAAGGGTGTCCATATGTGCACTTGGCACCAGGACACCCTTGGCCGCAGTTCGATGATCGACTTTGTGGTTGTATCATCGGACTTGCGGCCGTATGTCCTGGACACTCGGGTGAAGAGAGGGGCGGAGCTGTCAACTGATCACCACCTGGTGGTGAGTTGGCTCCGCTGGTGGGGGAGGATGCCGATCAGACCTGGCAGGCCCAAACGTATTGTGAGGGTCTGCTGGGAGCGTTTGTCAGAATCCCCCGTCAGAAGGAGCTTTAACTCCCACCTCCGGCAGAGCTTCAACCATATTTGAGGTGGGGGACATTGAATGGGCCATGTTCCGTGACTCCATTGCCGAGGCAGCTGGTCGGAGTTGTGGCCGTAAGGTGGTCGGTGCCTGTCGTGGCGGCAACCCTCGAACCTGCTGGTGGACACCAGTGGTGAGGGAAGCCGTCAAGCTGAAGAAGGAGTCCTATCGGGCCTTTTTGGTCAGTGGGACCCTGGAAGAAGCTGATAGGTACCGACGGGCCAGACGGGCCACGGCTTCGGCGGTTGCTGAGGCAAAAACTCGGGCCTGGGAGGAGTTCGGTGAGACCATGGAGAACGATTTCCGGACGGCCTCGAAAAGATTCTGGTCCACCATCCGGCGTCTCAGGGGGGGGGGGGAGTGGCTCACAGTCAACACTGTTTACAGTGGGGACGGGGCTTTGCTGACCTCAACTAGGGATGTTGTGAGTCGGTGGGGGGAGTACTTCGAGGAACTCCTCAATCCTACCAACACGTGCTCGGAAGAGGCAGAGTCGGAGAGCTCGGAGACGGGGCCTCCCATTTCTGGGGCTGAGGTTGCCGAGGTGGTTAAAAAGTTCCTCGGTGGCAAGGCCCCGGGGGTGGATGAGGTCCGTCCTGAGTTTCTCAAGGCTCTGGATGTTGTAGGGCTGTCTTGGCTGACACGCCTCTGCAGTATCGCGTGGACATCGGGGACAGTGCCTCTGGACTGGCAGATTGGGGTGGTGGTCCCCCTCTTTAAAAAGGGGGACCGGAGGGTGTGTTCCAACTATAGGGGTATCACACTCCTCAGCCTCCCTGGTAAGGTCTATTCGGGGGTATTGGAGAGGAGGATCCGTCGGATAATCGAGCCTCGGATTCAGGAGATGCAGTGTGGCTTTCGTCCTGGCCGTGGAACAGTGGACCAGCTCTATACCCTCGGCAGGATCCTGGAGGGTGCATGGGAGTTCGCCCAACCAGTCTACATGTGTTTTGTGGACTTGGAGAAAGCGTTCGACCGTGTCCCTCGTGGAGTCCTGTGGGGGGTGCTCCGGGAATATGGGGTGCCGGACCCCTTGATAGGGGCCGTTCGGTCTCTGTATGACCGGTGCCAGAGTTTGGTCCGCATTGCCGGCAGTAAGTCGGATACGTTTCCGGTGAGAGTTGGACTCCGTCAGGGCTGCCCTTTGTCACCGATTCTGTTCCTAACTTTTATGGACAGAATTTCTAGGCGGAGCCAGGGCGTTGAGGGTGTCCCATTTGGCGACCTCAGAATCGGGTCTCTGCTTTTTGCAGATGATGTGGTTCTGTTAGCGTCGTCAGGCCGTGACCTTCAGCTCTCACTGGAGTGATTCGCAGCCGAGTGTGAAGCGGCTGGGATGAGAATCAGCACCTACAAATCCGAGACTATGGTTCTCAGCCGGAAAAGGGTGGAATGCTCTCTCCGGGTCGGTAATGAGATCCTTCCCCAAGAGGAGGAGTTCAAGTATCTCGGGGTCTTGTTCACGAGTGACGGACGAATGGAGCGGGAGATTGACGGGCGGATCGGTGCGGCGCCTGCAGTGTTGCAGGCTCTGCACCGACCCGTCGTTGTGAAGAGGGAGCTGAGCCAGAAGGCGAAGCTCTCTACTTACTGGTCAATCTACGTTCCCATCCTCACCTATGGTCACGAGTTGTGGGTAGTGACCGAAAGAACAAGATCGCGAATACAAGCGGCCGAAATGGGTTTCCTCCGCAGGGTGTCTGGGCTCTCCCTTAGAGATAGGGTGAGAAGCTCAGTCATCCGGGAAGGGCTCGGAGTAGAACCGCTGCTCCTCCGCATTGAGAGGAGTCAGATGAGGTGGCTCGGGCATCTGGTTAGGATGCCCCCTGGGCGCCTCCCTGGGGAGGTGTTCCGGGCACGTCGCACTGGTAGGAGACCCCGGGGGAGACCCAGGACACGTTGGAGAGACTATGTCTCTCGGCTGGCCTGGGAACGCCTCGGGGTCCCCCCGGAAGAGCTGGAGGAAGTGGCCGGGGACAGAGACGTCTGGGTTTCTCTGCTCAAGCTGCTGCCCCCGCGACCCGACCCCCGGATAAGCGGCAGATGATGGATGGATGGATGGATATATCCTCCACCAACCAGACTTACAACCCCCGACTAGGGTAGCAGAATTTCTAAGCATCTGTACCCCAAAACTACTATCAAAAATATATAAATTATTGTCTAAGATAGATGACACAATGTCTCTTCCATCCTCAAAATGGGAGGCAGATTTATCCATCAGTTCTGGTCATAGCTTCTAACCACAAATATGTTTGAACACCTTCATAAAGACTCGAAATCCTAATTTACAGCTCATACAATACAAACTCCTTCATAGAACACACTATACAGGACAAAGGATGTTCAGGATGGGTGTAACACACTCAAACATCTGCTCACATTGCACAGATAACACACCTGATGATTATGCACACGCTTTGTGGTTTTCTGCGCCTGTCCAGAAGTTCTGGCTTGAAGTCTGTGAGGACCTATCAACATGGCTAAAGTGTAGCATCCCTGCATGCCCCACACTGTGCATACTGGGTGACTTAGACAACATCAACATGGAAATTAACTCAGCACACATGGTTGTCACAGTGTTATGTATCGCAAAGAAAACTATTCTCATGAACTGGAAAGCGAAGAACAATCTGTGTATTAACCAGTTTAGAAATTTTCTTTTAGATTATATTAGCATGGAAACAATGTCTGCCTCCTCAAAACATCAATTGGCTGAATTTCATTCTCTCTGGTCCCCTCTGATTAGTTTTATCACATAGTGGTGGTGGTGGGTTGCTGGGTGATGGTGGGTCTCAGGCCCGGGCTGCTGCGACTGGTGTGACCGGGTGGTTTGTTTGTTTGTTTTTTGATGTTGTTTGTTTGTTTTTGTAGAGGTCCTCCTGGGTGGGGTTGGGTTGAGTGGGGTGGGGCGGGATGGGTACCTTCTGGGGGTACAGTAGCTCCCGGAATATGGTCACTGCAGGCCCCGAGCCTGGTGGACATCAGGCCCTCCTGCCCATTGTTGGCTCCCAGGTAGCGGGGATGCCTATTGCAGCCAGTCCCTGGCTGCCCTCTCTGGGGGAGAGTAGCTCCCCCGGTATATATCCCCATACCACTCTCCCTTCTGGCTCCTGTACACAGCACACACTCACACATGAAGGGTTTTGGGGGCGTGTGTGTTCGGTGGGGTGTAGTGGATGGGGCCACGTAGGTGGTCCCCTTTGGTTGCACTCTGCAGTTCCCTGCCCCTGTTTTAATTACACCTTAGACATTACTACTTATCAAACACACTCACACACACACATTAGGTCTTGGGGGGTGGTTACACTGAGTGGCATCTGGTGGGCGGGGCTCTTTGGGTATGTAGGCTGCCCAGAGTGCCGCGCTCCCAGTTCTACAAGTTTGGCTGCCCCTCAATTTTAATTGCTCACTATTAGAAAATATTGAAGAGCCAGAAGGGTGAGGGGAGGGGTCTTCTTCGCACACCCCTGCTTCCTGGTGTCTGCTCGGGGCAGGAGGGGCCAGGAGGATTAATTAATTGTTCTGCTGGTTCGGGGTCTGTGGTGGCTGGGGGGTTGCTGGCCTCCTGGTGTGCCCGCTGCACTACACCCCAGCAGAGTCGAGGGAGGTAGGATGTGTGGATGTGTGGATGTATGGGACGTGAAAGTGTGTGTGGTAATGATTTGGCCTGGATCTGGGACTTGCTGTCGCCTGGCCTGCCTGTGTTTCTCCCGATGGGGCATCAGCGTTGCCTCTCCCCACTGCTCGCGACTTCACCCACCTGTGGGCACGTCTTGACTCCCAGGGCACTTGGCCAGGGGCGCTGGGGCAGGCGCTGACCCACTTTGTGGCTGTCTGGGGCGCTTGGCCCTCCTGGGTATTGGGTGGGGCCTCTGCCGGGGGGTTTGGGGGCGCTCGGGCTCCTGGGGCCCAGGTCCCGGAGTGCCTCTGCCCTATGCTTATGGGGGCTCTTTCCAGGGGCTTCCTCTGCAGTCTTCTGGGTGGATGCGTGGTTGCCCCTGCGGTGGGCTGCCTGGGTTCTGTGCTCTGTGGGGGCTGCTGGTGGCCTGGGTCTTGTGGCCCTCTCTGCCTGCTTCTGATTGCTTGGGGGGGGGGCTGTGGATTGTGGCCCTGTACGCTTATACACTCATAACTAAGCACGATTATCATGTAGGTCCTGTGCCATGGGTGTTGCATGTTCTCACACACACACACACACATTCATTAGTCCAGTAGCATGGTCACTAAGCAGTTGATGTATTATCATGTCGTCTCAGGTCATCTATATCCACAGCTGTGTTGTATGCGATTGCCGCTTCTTGTGCTTGTTTTTGTTTGTTTGTGTGTTTGTTTTTTCTCTGCTTGTCTGCTTTCAGGTGCTCCTGGTGGCGCTAAGGCTGGATTCCCCTCATAGGCCATGGATTATTGTCTGTTTTGTTTTTTACAGGTGTAGCAGCTGGTTGTCTGGTTTTTGTTTCTATTTTTGTTCTGTTTCCTCTTCTTTCCTCTTCTTCTTTCCTTGTCCCCCGGTCCGGTTCAGTTCAGTTCATGTCATATATTGTAAACAGAAATAAATAAATTGGCATCAAGGGGAGCTTTACATTTATAAAACTTCCCTTGGCAAAACAAATCTGTTTGGCATCAAAGGTATTCAGACTACAATTCTTCTGACATAATGCTGAACAGGACAAGGGGAAAAAAAAGTAAAGAAGACAGTTCTGCCGAAAGCCAGGGATAGACCTGTTCTAAGTTCTATACTTTTTAAAAGGGGCGTGTTTATCAACTATGGAATTAGAAGATTTACAAAAATGGTCAAGTGCTAGATCTTCATCTGGGATTTTAACAGTGTCATATAACTATTCAACAGATCAGTTAAAAAAAAGCCTGCTCATGGAGATGTTTCAGGATCTGGATACCAAGCGTGGACCTAATGTTTTCATTTTTGCAATTCTGATACAGGCTATTGAGCAGTGATAACTAACACCAAGTTCAGATACTGCGGATTTTCTACCTTTGATATGTTAAGATTGAGCCAATCAGGGACAACCTTGAAGGATCTCTTTGGTTTTGTAGGATCAGTAATTACCTGAGAAAGGTTGATATTGGTACACACCTTTTTTAAATGATCAGAGGCAGAGTTCAACTTGTTTAAATTAAAATTGCCACACAGAGATTGGGTTTAGGCCACATGCACACAGAATGACATCAACAAATATAAGAAATATTAAACATTTACACATAGATTTTTGAATACATGTAGAGGAATGATACTTTGAAATGTGCTCATTGCTGAGTTATGATCAGTTGAGTAATGAAGGTTGAACTATTCTAGGAAAGAGGTTCTATTCCCAGCATCATGATGGACACTCCTGATATAGAAGGTTTCGCTAACGCATTGGAATTGTTTTACTATTTTCATATGCATGTGCAATGAAGAATTGCTTGCTGCTGATAAATGCAAAGAAGAACAGCTTACACATAGATGCTCACATATAGGCTGCTGAATGCAATGAAGACCTGCTTATCAAGTAAAGTTCAATGTCAATGTGTAATATTCAATTAGGATTTGCAAAACAGTGAAGTTAAACAATGAATGGGTCCATAGTCGGTATGAGAAGACTACAGGAATATTTACCTGGGTGTACGTTCAAACAGAGATGAGAAAATTGTGATAAATAATTGTTTGTTTGTTTGTTAGTATGTATAGGAATGTTATGTGTATAAACTGTGTTGAGTTATAGTTACTCAGTAGTGTCTCAGTGAAACAACCAACGGGGGAAGCCTTGCGGTGACAACAAAAGCAGTGTTTTACTGATCAGTCAAGTTGCTCCAGTGTACTCCATACAAACTGGTTGGCTACTGAAGGGATAGAAAATGGGGAATACTTGTTTTAAAGCAAACAAGGAATTAGATGGGAAAAATACATGTTTTAACGGGACCCAGACAATATTAAATACTCAGACAGATGGGAGAAGAAGTGTAGTTTTGTAGGAAATCACAAAATTATTACATAGAATTAGTGAAATCAATTGAAGAATGCCTTTCTGAAGAGCTGTTTACCACAGATGAGCAGCTTTGCGACCAAGCACATTGTAGATCGCTTTACTGCCAAAATGATCTAATTTAATGGATTGGTTTAGACATGCATAACAGCATTTTAAGAACAAAGAGAGAAACAAAAAGGGACAACGCTTCATGGTGGAAGGGGATGTATAAATAACTGTGTATATGATGAAGGGGGTGGCAACACCCATTCCGAAATCCCGCCATTCCGACATCCCGCTATTCCGACATCCCACCATTCCGACATACCACCATTCCGACATGCAAACGTCCCACCATTCCGACATCCCACCATTGCGACATCCCGCTATTCTGACGTTCAAATGTCCCACCATTCCGACAAGGCTTTCCGTATAAGGAAATGTGTGTTACTCAACAGGTGAGTCCCTTCTTTCTGTTCATGCAATTTATATGTTTAACACATGTTTATAGACAAGCGTTATTAAAAACACAAAGTCTCGGCAACTGGAGGAGGAGAAGCAGTCCGCGGTGGTTTTCAATCACACACTCCAATGCCACTTGTTTCAACTTCCGAAAATTTAATCCAGGAAAAAAAGGCTTACAAACATGGACCAAAACGGCTCCATAACACGCACAAGAATCCAAAAGAAACGAAAGTTAACTAAAAGAAAGCAAATAAACAGTATGAAGTGGTCAAAATTGGTTTTACGCATGCCTATGTGCGTCTGGCACATGCGTGTTCGGGCACTCCCACGTTGGTTTGTGGATGAAAGCTATATGTTCAGCTGTAATGTCATGTAAAAACAATCTCTACATGACATTTACTCCCAGGTGTGACCAGTTAGGTCCTTAAGATATCAACAGGCTGTATAAAGCTACAACCGTTGCGGCTGTGTGTTTGTGCCAAATGCGCAAAGCCCATCCGCGCTTCCCAAAATTGGAGTGAGTACTCATAAATCACGTGAATAACATGAATAAACGTTTTTACTGAATTTTGTTGTGTTTTATACGTTCTATGCTGTCATTTCTCTCTTCTCCTATTGGCAAGGCAAGGCAGAGTGCTTGCAACTGTGTCCTGTGCAGTAGCCGTGATATCTGTAATTGCAATTATTACTTTTGCATATGATGACAGCGTGCAAAAGACGCATGGGCTCTGTGGAGAGCTCCGCTCCAGCTGGCTGCTGTGACAGCTCACTGACACTGTATTTCTGCTTAATCAGTTTCAGTCTCGCCAGAGTTACATTAATATCTGTATTTTTATATTTGAAATTCAGGGGATTTTGATAATAGATTATTAAAGTTTGTTTGTGAGGCTGTGGCCTCTGCATGTGCAAAGCTTGTGCGCCAAACTTTAGGGCGTATTTGCGCCGGCATATCATTAGTGCAAAATGTTTTGGGTAAAAAAATAGGCTATTAAAAGGAACTGTCGGAATGTTAAAAAAAAAAAAAAAAACATACCGCCATTCCGACCATAGGAGGAAAAAAGTGTCGGAATGGTGGGACGTTTGATAAAAAATTAAGTGTCGCCATTCCGACAATTGGAGACCCATGTCGGAATGGCGAGATGTCGGAATGGCAGCATGTAACCATGATGAAGGAGAGACCATTTGAGCAGCACAGCCATTTAGCAGCACAGGGACAGCAGTCCAAGTTACAGGATCTCCCACGTGGTATCACCTGTCACATTGTGTCAAGGCATCAAAAGAAGAAAAAATCACCAAACTCAAGGACAAAAAGACAAAGACTCCGGTGAACGAAGACAGAGGACTGACAAACCAGAAATACAAAAGGATTCTCGATATCAAGATCCAGAAGAAGAGGCTAACAATGCCACGAACACTTACGATGCTGGGAATGATGCCAGCAATGAACAGAGAAGAAGATTCAGTGTCATCAATCTGCATTACGTGCCTCTAATGAGGGGGTGAATATAGAATCCTCAACGATTACAACGTCTCTGGGAACTGTGACAACAACAAGGTTTAAACCATTTTGATATATATTGTAACCTATTGTCTAAGGAATAGTGCTGAAAATGAGGTAAATCTAATCCACCACTGTCCTTGGTCTTCTGTAGGGTTATTAAACTAATACGTGGTGGTTTGTTTTTCCACAGAAATTTGGAGATGCATGAATCTAGTGACTTAAACCAAGTAGCAGATGGTTTTATGGGGATCATTGAGAACAAATAGTTAACTTTTGGTAGTATCATCATTTTAATGGATGTAACTCTCCCCATAAGTGATATAGGTAAGGACATCCAACGAGAGATCGTTCTCTACTGTCTTTAATAATTGCACATAATTTAGCTTTGTTAGCTCTGAGAGCCTGGAGGAAATGTTTATGCCTAAATATCTAATATTTCCTGACTGTAAAGTGATCGCAGGTATATTATGGACCCTACAGTTAATGGGCAGAACTGTGGTCTTAGACCAGTTGATAGAGTAGTCAGAAAGTGCTGAGAATTTATTTATGAGTGTGATCGTGTGACTGAGAGACGTCTGTGAGTTCTGAAGGAAAAGTAATACATCATCAGCATAAAGACTTATTTTATGCTCAATATTTTGGGATTAATTACTCACAAACGGGTAAGAAAAGGTAGTATTGCCAGACCATACATGATCAAAACAGGGAGCGGAGGTGGTTCAGCTGCAAGGTGTGAATGTCTGACTATAGTTTGTAAAAAGCGGGTAAGATAAGGTGCGAATGCCCGACAATGTATGATCAAAAGAGGGAGCGGAGGTTTTCGGCTGCAAGAAGGTCTGAATGTCCACCCAAAATTCCTGAAAAATGGGTAAAAAAAGGGTGCGAATGCCAAACCATACATCATCAAAAGCAGGAGTGGATGTGTTCGGCTACAAGAAGATTTGAATGTCCATCAATAATTGCTTTAAAACATGAAAGAAAATTTTCGAATATCAAACCGCACATGATCATAAGCGGGAGAGGAGTTGTTCAGCTGCAAGAAGGTGTGAATGTCCACCCATAATTACTGAAAAATGGGTAAGAAAAGGTGAAAATGCCCAACCATACATCATCAAAAGCAGGAGTGGATGTGTTCGGCTACAAGAAGGTTTGAATGTCCTTCCATAGTTTGTAAAAAGCGGGTAAGAAAAGGTTCGAATGCCCGAACATAGACCATCAAAAGAGGGAGCGGAGGTGTTCCGCTGTAAGAAGGTGTAAATGTCCGACCATAGTTGGTAAAAAGCGGGTAAGAAAAGGTTAAAATACCCGACTGTACACAATCAATAGCGGGAGCGGAGTTGTATGCAGTGTGGCTTTTGTCCTGGCCGTGGAACAGTGGACCAGCTCTATACCCTCGGCAGGATCCTGGAGGGTGCATGGGAGTTCGCCCAACCAGTCTACATGTGTTTTGTGGACTTGGAGAAAGCGTTCGACCGTGTCTCTCGTGGAGTCCTGTGGGGGGTGCTCCAGGAATATGGAATGCCAGACCCCTTGATAGGGGCCGTTCGGTCTCTGTATGACCGGTGCCAGAGTTTGGTCCGCATTGCCGGCAGTAAGTCGGATACGTTTCCGGTGAGAGTTGGACTCCGTCAGGGCTGCCCTTTGTCACCGATTCTGTTCCTAACTTTTATGGACAGAATTTCTAGGCGGAGCCAGGGCGTTGAGGGTGTCCCATTTGGCGACCTGAGAATCGGGTCTCTGCTTTTTGCAGATGATGTGGTTCTGTTAGCGTCGTCAGGCCGTGACCTTCAGCTCTCACTGGAGTGATTCGCAGCCGAGTGTGAAGCGGCTGGGATGAGAATCAGCACCTCCAAATCCGAGACTATGGTTCTCAGCCGGAAAAGGGTGGAATGCTCTCTCCGGGTCGGGAATGAGATCCTTCCCCAAGAGGAGGAGTTCAAGTATCTCGGGGTCTTGTTCACGAGTGACGGACGAATGGAGCGGGAGATTGACGGGCGGATCGGTGCGGCGCCTGCAGTGTTGCAGGCTCTGCACCGACCCGTCGCTGTGAAGAGGGAGCTGAGCCAGAAGGCGAAGCTCTCTACTTACTGGTCAATCTACGTTCCCATCCTCACCTATGGTCACGAGTTGTGGGTAGTGACCGAAAGAACAAGATCGCGAATACAAGCGGCCGAAATGGGTTTCCTCCGCAGGGTGTCTGGGCTCTCCCTTAGAGATAGGGTGAGAAGCTCAGTCATCCGGGAGGGGCTCGGAGTAGAACCGCTGCTCCTCCGCATTGAGAGGAGTCAGATGAGGTGGCTCGGGCATCTGGTTAGGATGCCCCCTGGGCGCCTCCCTGGGGAGGTGTTCCGGGCACGTCCCACTGGGAGGAGACCCCGGGGGAGACCCAGGACACGTTGGAGAGACTATGTCTCTCGGCTGGCCTGGGAACGCCTCGGGGTCCCCCCGGAAGAGCTGGAGGAAGTGGCCGGGGACAGAGACGTCTGGGTTTCTCTGCTCAAGCTGCTGCCCCCGCGACCCGACCCCCGGATAAGCGGCAGATGATGGATGGATGGATGGATATATCCTCCACCAACCAGACTTACAACCCCCGACTAGGGTAGCAGAATTTCTAAGCATCTGTACCCCAAAACTACTATCAAAAATATATAAATTATTGTCTAAGATAGATGACGTGATGTAGTGGATGGGGCCACGTAGGTGGTCCCCTTTGGTTGCACTCTGCAGTTCCCTGCCCCTGTTTTAATTACACCTTAGACATTACTACTTATCAAACACACTCACACACACACATTAGGTCTTGGGGGGTGGTTACACTGAGTGGCATCGGGTGGGCGGGGCTCTTTGGGTATGTAGGCTGCCCAGAGTGCCGCGCTCCCAGTTCTACAAGTTTGGCTGCCCCTCAATTTTAATTGCTCACTATTAGAAAATATTGAAGAGCCAGAAGGGTGAGGGGAGGGGTCTTCTTCGCACACCCCTGCTTCCTGGTGTCTGCTCGGGGCAGGAGGGGCCAGGAGGATTAATTAATTTTTCTGCTGGTTCGGGGTCTGTGGTGGCTGGGGGGTTGCTGGCCTCCTGGTGTGCCCGCTGCACTACACCCCAGCAGAGTCGAGGGAGGTAGGATGTGTGGATGTGTGGATGTATGGGACGTGAAAGTGTGTGTGGTAATGATTGGGCCTGGATCTGGGACTTGCTGTCGCCTGGCCTGCCTGTGTTTCTCCTGATGGGGCATCAGCGTTGCCTCTCCCCACTGCTCGCGACTTCACCCACCTGTGGGCACGTCTTGACTCCCAGGGCACTTGGCCAGGGGCGCTGGGGCAGGCGCTGACCCACTTTGTGGCTGTCTGGGGCGCTTGGCCCTCCTGGGTATTGGGTGGGGCCTCTGCTGGGGGGTTTGGGGGCGCTCGGGCTCCTGGGGCCCAGGTCCAGAGCACGGCCCATGTCTGGGCGGCTGGGGCCTGGCGGGGTCGGTGGGCTGTTGCCCCTGGTTCCCGGAGTACCTCTGCCCTATGCTTATGGGGGCTCTTTCCGGGGGCTTCCTCTGCAGTCTTCTGGGTGGATGCGTGGTTGCCCCTGCGGTGGGCTGCCTGGGTTCTGTGCTCTGTGGGGGCTGCTGGTGGCCTGGGTCTTGTGGCCCTCTCTGCCTGCTTCTGATTGCTTGGGGGGGGGGCTGTGGATTGTGGCCCTGTACGCTTATACACTCATAACTAAGCACGGTTATCATGTAGGTCCTGTGCCATGGGTGTTGCATGTTCTCACACACACACACACACATTCATTAGTCCAGTAGCATGGTCACTAAGCAGTTGATGTATTATCATGTCGTCTCAGGTCATCTATATCCACAGCTGTGTTGTATGCGATTGCCGCTTCTTGTGCTTGTTTTTGTTTGTTTGTGTGTTTGTTTTTTCTCTGCTTGTCTGCTTTCAGGTGCTCCTGGTGGCGCTAAGGCTGGATTCCCCTCATAGGCCATGGATTGTTGTCTGTTTTGTTTGTTACAGGTGTAGCAGCTGGTTGTCTGGTTTTTGTTTCTATTTTTGTTCTGTTTCCTCTTCTTTCCTCTTCTTCTTTCCTTGTCCCCCGGTCCGGTTCAGTTCAGTTCATGTCATATATTGTAAACAGAAATAAATAAATTGGCATCAAGGGGAGCTTTACATTTATAAAACTTCCCTTGGCAAAACAAATCTGTTTGGCATCAAAGGTATTCAGACTACAATTCTTCTGACATAATGCTGAACAGGACAAGGGGAAAAAAAAGTAAAGAAGACAGTTCTGCCGAAAGCCAGGGATAGACCTGTTCTAAGTTCTATACTTTTTAAAAGGGGCGTGTTTATCAACTATGGAATTAGAAGATTTACAAAAATGGTCAAGTGCTAGATCTTCATCTGGGATTTTAACAGTGTCATATAACTATTCAACAGATCAGTTAAAAAAAAGCCTGCTCATGGAGATGTTTCAGGATCTGGATACCAAGCGTGGACCTAATGTTTTCATTTTTGCAATTCTGATACAGGCTATTGAGCAGTGATAACTAACACCAAGTTCAGATACTGCGGATTTTCTACCTTTGATTTGTTAAGATTGAGCCAATCAGGGACAACCTTGAAGGATCTCTTTGGTTTTGTAGGATCAGTAATTACCTGAGAAAGGTGAGCAGGTGAAGCAAGGTCTGAATGCCCAACCTTACATCATCAAAAGCGAGATCAGAGGTGTTTGGCTGCATGAAGGCCATAGTTTGCCAAAAGCGGGTAAGCTGCGAATGACCGACTAAATATCAACAAAAGGTCTTCGGATGCAAGTGGGTGTGAATATCCCACAATACAAGTATGGTGGAGAGGAAGCTGTGAACAGCCGACCATAGTTGGCAAAAAGCGGGTGAGAAAAGGTGCGAATGTCCAACCATACATGATCAAAACAGGGAGCGGAGGTGTTTGGCTGTGACAAGGTGTGAATGTCCACCCAAAATTAATGAAAAGCGGGCAACAAGTAGGTTTGAATGCCCAACCATACATCATCAAAAGCAGGAGTGGATGTGTTCGGCTACAAGAAGGTTTGAATGTCCGACCATAGTTGGTAAAACACGGGTAAGAAAAGGTTAAAATACCCGACTGTACACAATCAATAGCGGGAGAGGAGGTGTTTGGCTACAAGAATGTGTGACAGTCCGACCATGGTTTGTAAAACACGGGTAAGAAAAGGTTAAAATACCCGACTGTACACAATCAATAGCGGGAGAGGAGGTGTTTGGCTACAAGAATGTGTGACAGTCCGACCATGGTTTGTAAAAAACGGGTAAGAAAAGGTGCGAATGCCCGACAATGTATGATCAAAAGAGGGAGCGGATGTTTTCGGCTACAAGAAGGTTTGAATGTCCGACCAAAGTTTGCAAAAAGCAGTTAAGAAAAGGTTCGAATGCCCGAATATATACCATCAAAAGCGGGAGCAGAGCTTTTTCGACTGCAAGTAGGTGTGAATGTCCAGCCATAATTACTCACAAACGGGTAAGGAAAGGTAGTATTGCCAGACCATACATGATCAAAACAGGGAGCTGAGGTGGTTCAGCTGCAAGGTGTGAATGTTGACTATAGTTTGTAAAAAGCGGGTAAGACAAGGTGCGAATGCCCGAAAATGTATGATCAAAAGAGGGAGTGGAGGTCTTCGGCTGCAAGGTCTGAATGTCCAACCATAATTTCTAAAAACCGGGTAAGAAAAGGCTCGAAAGCCCGACTATACACAATCAAAAGCGGGAGCGGGAGGTTTTCAGCAGCAAATCCTTCACTCAAACCAAGTGAAAACTGCTTTGTCCTTCATATTTATCAATGTCTAGATCGACTTCAACAAAGAACAACATTGTACTTTGCAGTAAAGAAAGAGCAAATCAAAAGTTTTAGGAATCCGAGGATAAGCTTATTTTCATGAGTTCTGCACGATTATTGATTTTACTATAAATGAATGCCTTCACTCAAACTATGTTAAAACTGCTTTGTCCTTCGTATTTATCAATGTCTAGATCGACTTCAACAAAGAACAACATTGTATTTTGCAGTAGAAGAAAAAGCAACACTGAAGGATCAGGAATCCGAGAATAAGCTTATTTTCATACGTTCTGCATGATTTGGGATTTTATGTATAAAATGAATTCCTTCACTCAAACCAAGTGAAAACTTCTTTGTCCTTCATTTTTATCAATGTCTAGATTTACTTCAACAAAGAACAACATTGTATTTTGCAGTAGAAGAAATAGCAACACTGAAGGATCAGGAATCCGAAAACAAGCTTATTTTCATACGTTCTGCTTGATTTGGGATTTTGCTATAAAATTAATTCCTTCACTCAAACAAAGTGGAAACTGCTTTGTCCTTCATATTTATCAATGTCTATATCGATTTCAACAAAGAACAAGGCTGTATTTTGCAGTATAGGAAAGAGCAACACTGGAGGATCAGGAATCCGAGAATAAGCTTACTTTCATGAGTCCTGCACGATTTCGGATTTTCCTATAAAATGAATTGCTTTGCTCAAACCAAGTTAAAATTGCTTTGTCCTTCATAGTTATCCATGTCTAAAATGTATCAAGCATAAAGTTCCTCATATTACCCTGAATGAGAAAGAAGCATCCCTTTGGTTGAGCAATACGTTCCTTTTGTGGAGTTATGCATGATTTCAGATTTTGCTATAAAATTCATTCCTATTGATTGTGTACAGTCGGGTATTTTAACCTTTTCTTACCCGCTTTTTTCCAACTATGGTCGGACATTCACACCGCCTTACAGCGGAACATCTCCGCTCCCGCTTTTGATCGTGTATAGTCAGGCATTTGAACCTTTTCTTACCCGCTTTTTACAAACTATGGTCGGACATTCAAACCTTCTTGTAGCCGAAAACCTCTGCTCCCTCTTTTGATTATACATTGTCGGGCATTCGCACCTTATCTTACCCGCTTTTTACAAACTATAGTCAGACATTCACACCTTGGTGCTGAACCACCTCAGCTCCCATTTTGATCATGTATGGTCTGGCAATACTCCCTTTTCTTACCCGTTTGTGAGTAATTATGGCTGGACATTCACACCTACTTGCAGTCGAACAGCAGTGCTCCCGCTTTTGATTATGTTTGGTTGGATATTCGAACCTTTTCTTAACTGCTTTTTACAAACTTTGGTCGGACGTTCACACCTTCTTGCAGCCGAACACCTCCGCTTCCGCTTTTGATGGTATATATTCGGGCATTCGAACCTTTTCTTACCAGCTTTTTACAAACCATGGTTGGACTTTCACACCTTCTTGTAGCCGAACAACTCCGCTCCCCCTATTGATTGTGTACAGTCCGGTATTTTAACCTTTTCTTACCCGCTTTTTACCAACTATGGTCGGACATTCACACCGTCTTACAGCGGAACACCTCCGCTCCCGCTTTTGATGGTGTATAGTCAGGCATTTAAACCTTTTCTTACCCGCTTTTTACAAACTATGGTCGGACATTCAAACCTTCTTGTAGCCAAAAACCTCCGCACCCTCTTTTGATCCTACATTGTCGGGCATTCGCACCTTTTCTTACCCGTTTTTTACAAACCATGGTCGGACTTTCACACATTCTTGTAGCCAAACACATCCGCTCCCGCTATTGATTGTGTACAGTCAGGTATTTTAACCTTTTCTTACCCGCTTTTTACCAACTATGGTTGGACATTTACACCTTCTTACAGCGGAACACCTCCGCTCCCTCTTTTGATGGTCTATGTTCGGGCATTCGAACCTTTTCTTACCCGCTTTTTACAAACTATGGTCGGACATTCAAACCTTCTTGTAGCCGAAAACCTCTGCTCCCTCTTTTGATTATACATTGTCGGGCATTCGAACCTTTTCTTACCCGCTTTTTACAAACTATAGTCAGACATTCACACCTTGGTGCTGAACCACCTCAGCTCCCTGTTTTGATCATGTATGGTCTGGCAATACTACCTTTTCTTACCCGTTTGTGAGTAATTATGGCTGGACATTCACACCTACTTGCAGTCGAACAGCTCTGCTCCCGCTTTTGATTATGTTTGGTTGGATATTCGAACCTTTTCTTAACTGCTTTTTACAAACTTTGGTCGGACGTTCACACCTTCTTGCAGCCGAACACTTCCGCTTCCGCTTTTGATGGTATATATTCGGGCATTCGAACCTTTTCTTACCAGCTTTTTACAAACCATGGTCGGACTGTCACACATTCTTGTAGCCGAACAACTCCGCTCCCCCTATTGATTGTGTACAGTCGGGTATTTTAACCTTTTCTTACCCGCTTTTTACCAACTATGGTCGGACATTCACACCGTCTTACAGCGGAACATCTCCGCTCCCGCTTTTGATGGTGTATAGTCAGGCATTTGAACCTTTTCTTACCCGCTTTTTACAAACTATGGTCGGACATTCAAACCTTCTTGTAGCCGAAAACCTCTGCTCCCTCTTTTGATTATACATTGTCGGGCATTCGCACCTTATCTTACCCGCTTTTTACAAACTATAGTCAGACATTCACACCTTGGTGCTGAACCACCTCAGCTTCCTGTTTTGATCATGTATGGTCTGGCAATACTACCTTTTCTTACCCGTTTGTGAGTAATTATGGCTGGACATTCACACCTACTTGCAGTCGAAAAGCTCTGCTCCCGCTTTTGATTATGTTTGGTTGGATATTCGAACCTTTTCTTAACTGCTTTTTACAAACTTTGGTCGGACGTTCACACCTTCTTGCAGCCGAACACCTCCACTTCCGCTTTTGATGGTATATATTCGGGCATTCGAACCTTTTCTTACCAGCTTTTTACAAACCATGGTTGGACTTTCACACCTTCTTGTAGCCAAACAACTCCGCTCCCGCTATTGATTGTGTACAGTCGGGTATTTTAACCTTTTCTTACCCATTTTTCAGTAATTATGGGTGGACATTCACACCTTCTTGCAGCTGAACAACTCCTCTCCCGCTTATGATCATGTGCGGTTTGATATTCGAAAATTTTCTTTCATGTTTTAAAGCAATTATTGATGGACATTCAAATCTTCTTGTAGCCGAACACATCCACTCCTGCTTTTGATGATGTATGGTTTGGCATTCGCACCCTTTTTTTACCCATTTTTCAGGAATTTTGGGTGGACATTCAGACCTTCTTGGAGCCGAAAACCTCCACTCCCTCTTTTGATCATACATTGTCGGGCATTCGCACCTTGTCTTACCCGCTTTTTACAAACTATAGTCAGACATTCACACCTTGCAGCTGAACCACCTCAGCTCCCTGTTTTGATCATGTATGGTCTGGCAATACTACCTTTTCTTACCCGTTTGTGAGTAATTATGGCTGGACATTCACACCTACTTGCAGTCGAACAGCTCTGCTCCCGCTTTTGATGGTATATATTCGGGCATTCGAACCTTTTCTTAACTGCTTTTTGCAAACTTTGGTCGGACGTTCACACCTTCTTGCAGCCGAACACCTCCGCTTCCGCTTTTGATGGTATATATTCGGGCATTCGAACCTTTTCTTAGCAGCTTTTTACAAACCATGGTTGAACTTTCACACCTTCTTGTAGCCGAACACCTCCGCTCCCGTTTTTGATGGTGTATAGTCAGGCATTTGAACCTTTTCTTACCCGCTTTTTACAAACTATGGTCGGACATTCAAACCTTCTTGTAGCCGAAAACATCCGCTCCCTCTTTTGATCATACATTGTCGGGCATTCGCACCTTTTCTTACCCGTTTTTTACAAACCATGGTCGGACTGTCACACATTCTTGTAGCCAAACACATCCGCTCCCGCTATTGATTGTGAACAGTCGGGTATTTTAACCTTTTCTTACCCGTTTTTTACCAACTATGGTCGGACATTCACACCTTCTTACAGCGGAACACCTCCGCTCCCTCTTTTGATGGTCTATGTTCGGGCATTCGAACCTTTTCTTACCCGCTTTTTACAAACTATGGTCGGACATTCAAACCTTCTTGTAGCCGAACACATCCACTCCTGCTTTTGATGATGTATGGTTGGGCATTTTCACCTTTTCTTACCCATTTTTCAGTAATTATGGGTGGACATTCACACCTTCTTGCAGCTGAACAACTCCTCTCCCGCTTATGATCATGTGCGGTTTGATATTCGAAAATTTTCTTTCATGTTTTAAAGCAATTATTGATGGACATTCAAATCTTCTTGTAGCCGAACACATCCACTCCTGCTTTTGATGATGTATGGTTGGGCATTTAAACCTACTTGTTGCCCGCTTTTCATTAATTTTGGGTGGACATTCACACCTTGTCACAGCCAAACACCTCCGCTCCCTGTTTTGATCATGTATGGTTGGACATTCGCACCTTTTCTCACCCGCTTTTTGCCAACTATGGTCGGCTGTTCACAGCTTCCTCTCCACCATACTTGTATGGTGGGATATTCACACCCACTTGCATCCGAAGACCTTTTGTTGATAATTAGTCCGTCATTCGCAGCTTACCCGCTTTTGGCAAACTATGGCCTTCATGCAGCCAAACACCTCTGATCTCGCTTTTGATGATGTAAGGTTGGGCATCCAGACCTTGCTTCACCTGCTTTTCACCAAATATAGTCGGACATTCACACCTTCTTGCAGCCGAACACTTCCGCTCCACCTTTTAGTGTTCTATCACACCTTTTTTTTCACCGCATTTTATAGATTATGGTTGGAAATTATCAACCACTCTCATCCGAAGACCTCTCCTCCCGCTTTTGTTAATATATTTGAACTTTAGTCGGACATTCACACCTTCTTGCAGCTGAACCACCTCCGCTCCCTGTTTTGATCATGTATGGTCTGGCAATCCTACCTTTTCTTACCCGTTTGTTAGTAATTATGGCTGGACATTCACACCTACTTGCAGCCGAACACCACCTCTCCCGCTTTTGATGATGTATGGACCGGCATTCTTACCTTTTCTAACACATTTTTCAGCAATTATGGTCGGAGATTCACACTTACTCACAGCCGAACAACTCCGCTCCCGCATTTGATGGTGTATAGTCGGGCATTCTCACCCTTTCTCATCAGCTTTTTGCAAATTATGATCTGACATTCACACCTGCTTTTGATAATGTATGGTTGGGCATTCGCACCTTTTCTTACCCATTTTTCAGTAATTATGGGTGGACATTCACACCTTCTTGCAGCTGAACACCTCCTCTCCCGCTATTGATTGTGTACAGTTGGGTATTTTAACCTTTTCTTACCCGCTTTTTACCAAATATGGTCGGACATTCACACCGTCTTACAGCGGAACACCTCTGCTCCCGCTTTTGATGGTGTATAGTCAGGCATTTGAACCTTTTCTTACCCGCTTTTTACAAACTATGGTCGGACATTCAAACCTTCTTGTAGTCGAAAACCTCCGCTCCCTGTTTGATTATACATTGTTGGGCATTCGCACCTTATTTACAAACTATAGTCAGACATTCACACCTTGCAGCTGAGCCACCTCAGCTCCCTGTTTTGATAGTGTATGTTCGGGCATTCGAACCTATTCTTACCCCCTTTTTACAAACTATTCTCGGAGATTCACACCTACTCACAGCCGAACAACTCCGCTCCCGCATTTGATTATGTATTGTCCGGCATTCTAGTCTCTTCTAACACATTTTTCAGCAATTATGGTCGGACATTCACACCTACTCACAGCCGAACACTTCCGCTCCCGCATTTGATGGTGTATAGCCGGGCATTCTCACCCTTTCTCATCAGCTTTTTGCAAATTATGATCTGACATTCACACCTACTTGCAGTCGAACAGCTCTGCTCCCGCTTTTGATTATGTTTGGTTGGATATTCGAACCTTTTCTTAACTGCTTTTTACAAACTTTGGTCGGACGTTCACACCTTCTTGCAGCCGAACACATCCACTTCCACTTTTGATGGTATATATTCGGGCATTCGAACCTTTTCTTACCCGCTTTTTACAAACCGTGGTCGGACTTTCACACCTTCTTGTAGCCAAACAACTCCGCTCCCGCTATTGATTGTGTACAGTCGGGTATTTTAACCTTTTCTTACCCGCTTTTTACCAACTATGGTCGGACATTTACACCTTCTTACAGCGGAACACCTCCGCTCCCTCCTTTGATGGTCTATGTTCGGGCATTCGAACCTTTTCTTACCCGCTTTTTACAAACTATGGACGGACATTCAAACCTTCTTGTAGCGGAACACATCCACTCCTGCTTTTGATGATGTATGGTTGGGCATTTTCACCTTTTCTTACCCATTTTTCAGTAATTATGGGTAGACATTCACACCTTCTTGCAGTTGAACAACTCCTCTCCCGCTTATGATCATGTGCGGTTTGATATTCGAAAATTTTCTTTCATGTTTTAAAGCAATTATTGATGGACATTCAAATCTTCTTGTAGCCGAACACATCCACTCCTGCTTTTGATGATGTATGGTTTGGCATTCGCACCCTTTTTTTACCCATTTTTCAGGAATTTTGGGTGGACATTCAGACCTTCTTGCAGCCGAAAACCTCCGCTCCCTCTTTTGATCATACATTGTCGGGCATTCGCACCTTATCTTACCCGCTTTTTACAAACTATAGTCAGACATTCACACCTTGCAGCTGAACCACCTCCGCTCCCTGTTTTGATCATGTATGGTCTGGCAATACTACCTTTTCTTACCCGTTTGTGAGTAATTAATCCCAAAATATTGAGCATAAAATAAGTCTTTATGCTGATGATGTATTACTTTTCCTTCAGAACTCACAGACGTCTCTCAGTCACACGATCACACTCATAAATAAATTCTCAGCACTTTCTGACTACTCTATCAACTGGTCTAAGACCACAGTTCTGCCCATTAACTGTAGGGTCCATAATATACCTGCGATCACTTTACAGTCAGGAAATATTAGATATTTAGGCATAAACATTTCCTCCAGGCTCTCAGAGCTAACAAAGCTAAATTATGTGCAATTATTAAAGACAGTAGAGAACGATCTCTCGTTGGAAGTCCTTACCTATATCACTTATGGGGAGAGTTACATCCATTAAAATGATGATACTACCAAAAGTTAACTATTTGTTCTCAATGATCCCCATAAAACCATCTGCTACTTGGTTTAAGTCACTAGATTCATGCATCTCCAAATTTCTGTGGAAAAACAAACCACCACGTATTAGTTTAATAACCCTACAGAAGACCAAGGACAGTGGTGGATTAGATTTACCTCATTTTCAGCACTATTCCTTAGACAATAGGTTACAATATATATCAAAATGGTTTAAACCTTGTTGTTGTCACAGTTCCCAGAGACGTTGTAATCGTTGAGGATTCTATATTCACCCCCTCATTAGAGGCACGTAATGCAGATTGATGACACTGAATCTTCTTCTCTGTTCATTGCTGGCATCATTCCCAGCATCGTAAGTGTTCGTGGCATTGTTAGCCTCTTCTTCTGGATCTTGATATCGAGAATCCTTTTGTATTTCTGGTTTGTCAGTCCTCTGTCTTCGTTCACCGGAGTCTTTGTCTTTTTGTCCTTGAGTTTGGTGATTTTTTCTTCTTTTGATGCCTTGACACAATGTGACAGGTGATACCACGTGGGAGATCCTGTAACTTGGACTGCTGTCCCTGTGCTGCGAAATGGCTGTGCTGCTCAAATGGTCTCTCCTTCATCATGGTTACATGCTGCCATTCCGACATCTCACCATTCCGACATGGGTCTCCAATTGTCGGAATGGCGACACTTAATTTTTTATCAAACGTCCCACCATTCCGACACTTTTTTCCTCCTATGGTCGGAATGGCGGTATGTTTTTTTTTTTTTTTTAACATTCCGACAGTTCCTTTTAATAGCCTATTTTTTACCCAAAACATTTTGCACTAATGATATGCCGGCGCAAATACGCCCTAAAGTTTGGCGCACAAGCTTTGCACATGCAGAGGCCACAGCCTCGCAAACAAACTTTAATAATATTTTATCAAAATCCCCTGAATTTCAAATATAAAAATACAGATATTAATGTAACTCTGGCGAGACTGAAACTGATTAAGCAGAAATACAGTGTCAGTGAGCTGTCACAGCAGCCAGCTGGAGCGGAGCTCTCCACAGAGCCCATGCGTCTTTTGCACGCTGTCATCATATGCAAAAGTAATAATTGCAATTACAGATATCACGGCTACTGCACAGGACACAGTTGCGAGCACTCTGCCTTGCCTTGCCAATAGGAGAAGAGAGAAATGACAGCATAGAACGTATAAAACACAACAAAATTCAGTAAAAACGTTTATTCATGTTATTCACGTGATTTATGAGTACTCACTCCAATTTTGGGAAGCGCGGATGGGCTTTGCGCATTTGGCACAAACACACAGCCGCCCGCAACGGTTGTAGCTTTATACAGCCTGTTGATATCTTAAGGACCTAACTGGTCACACCTGGGAGTAAATGTCATGTAGAGATTGTTTTTACATGACATTACAGCTGAACATATAGCTTTCATCCACAAACCAACGTGGGAGAGCCCGAAGACGCATGTGCCAGACGCACATAGGCATGCGTAAAACCAATTTTGACCACTTCATACTGTTTATTTGCTTTCTTTTAGTTAACTTTCGTTTCTTTTGGATTCTTGTGCGTGTTATGGAGCCGTTTTGGTCCATGTTTGTAAGCCTTTTTTTCCTGGATTAAATTTTCGGAAGTTGAAACAAGTGGCATTGGAGTGTGTGATTGAAAACCACCGCGGACTGCTTCTCCTCCTCCAGTTGCCGAGACTTTGTGTTTTTAATAACGCTTGTCTATAAACATGTGTTAAACATATAAATTGCATGAACAGAAAGAAGGGACTCACCTGTTGAGTAACACACATTTCCTTATACGGAAAGCCTTGTCGGAATGGTGGGACATTTGAACGTCAGAATAGCGGGATGTCGCAATGGTGGGATGTCGGAATGGTGGGACGTTTGCATGTCGGAATGGTGGTATGTCGGAATGGTGGGATGTCGGAATAGCGGGATGTCGGAATGGCGGGATTTCGGAATGGGTGTTGCCACCCCCTTCATCATATACACAGTTATTTATACATCCCCTTCCACCATGAAGCGTTGTCCCTTTTTGTTTCTCTCTTTGTTCTTAAAATGCTGTTATGCATGTCTAAACCAATCCATTAAATTAGATCATTTTGGCAGTAAAGCGATCTACAATGTGCTTGGTCGCAAAGCTGCTCATCTGTGGTAAACAGCTCTTCAGAAAGGCATTCTTCAATTGATTTCACTAATTCTATGTAATAATTTTGTGATTTCCTACAAAACTACACTTCTTCTCCCATCTGTCTGAGTATTTAATATTGTCTGGGTCCCGTTAAAACATGTATTTTTCCCATCTAATTCCTTGTTTGCTTTAAAACAAGTATTCCCCATTTTCTATCCCTTCAGTAGCCAACCAGTTTGTATGGAGTACACTGGAGCAACTTGACTGATCAGTAAAACACTGCTTTTGTTGTCACCGCAAGGCTTCCCCCGTCGGTTGTTTCACTGAGACACTACTGAGTAACTATAACTCAACACAGTTTATACACATAACATTCCTATACATACTAACAAACAAACAAACAATTATTTATCGCAATTTTCTCATCTCTGTTTGAACGTACACCCAGGTAAATATTCCTGTAGTCTTCTCATACCGACTATGGACCCATTCATTGTTTAACTTCACTGTTTTGCAAATCCTAATTGAATATTACACATTGACATTGAACTTTACTTGATAAGCAGGTCTTCATTGCATTCAGCAGCCTATATGTGAGCATCTACGTGTAAGCTGTTCTTCTTTGCATTTATCAGCAGCAAGCAATTCTTCATTGCACATGCATATGAAAATAGTAAAACAATTCCAATGCGTTAGCGAAACCTTCTATATCAGGAGTGTCCATCATGATGCTGGGAATAGAACCTCTTTCCTAGAATAGTTCAACCTTCATTACTCAACTGATCATAACTCCGCAATGAGCACATTTCTAAGTATCATTCCTCTACATGTATTTAAAAATCTATGTGTAAATGTTTAATATTTCTTATATTTGTTGATGTCATTCTGTGTGCATGTGGCCTAAACCCAATCTCTGTGTGGCAATTTTAATTTAAACAAGTTGAACTCTGCCTCTGATCATTTAAAAAAGGTGTGTACCAATATCAACCTTTCTCAGGTAATTACTGATCCTACAAAACCAAAGAGATCCTTCAAGGTTGTCCCTGATTGGCTCAATCTTAACATATCAAAGGTAGAAAATCCGCAGTATCTGAACTTGGTGTTAGTTATCACTGCTCAATAGCCTGTATCAGAATTGCAAAAATGAAAACATTAGGTCCACGCTTGGTATCCAGATCCTGAAACATCTCCATGAGCAGGCTTTTTTTTAACTGATCTGTTGAATAGTTATATGACACTGTTAAAATCCCAGATGAAGATCTAGCACTTGACCATTTTTGTAAATCTTCTAATTCCATAGTTGATAAACACGCCCCTTTTAAAAAGTATAGAACTTAGAACAGGTCTATCCCTGGCTTTCGGCAGAACTGTCTTCTTTACTTTTTTTTCCCCTTATCCTGTTCAGCATTATGTCAGAAGAATTGTAGTCTGAATACCTTTGATGCCAAACAGATTTGTTTTGCCAAGGGAAGTTTTATAAATGTAAAGCTCCCCTTGATGCCCATTTATTTATTTCTGTTTACAATATATGACATGAACTGAACTGAACCGGACCGGGGGACAAGGAAAGAAGAAGAGGAAAGAAGAGGAAACAGAACAAAAATAGAAACAAAAACCAGACAACCAGCTGCTACACCTGTAAAAAACAAAACAGACAACAATCCATGGCCTATGAGGGGAATCCAGCCTTAGCGCCACCAGGAGCACCTGAAAGCAGACAAGCAGAGAAAAAACAAACACACAAACAAACAAAAACAAGCACAAGAAGCGGCAATCGCATACAACACAGCTGTGGATATAGATGACCTGAGACGACATGATAATACATCAACTGCTTAGTGACCATGCTACTGGACTAATGAATGTGTGTGTGTGTGTGAGAACATGCAACACCCATGGCACAGGACCTACATGATAACCGTGCTTAGTTATGAGTGTATAAGCGTACAGGGCCACAATCCACAGCCCCCCCCCCAAGCAATCAGAAGCAGGCAGAGAGGGCCACAAGACCCAGGCCACCAGCAGCCCCCACAGAGCACAGAACCCAGGCAGCCCACCGCAGGGGCAACCACGCATCCACCCAGAAGACTGCAGAGGAAGCCCCCGGAAAGAGCCCCCAAAAGCATAGGGCAGAGGCACTCCGGGACCTGGGCCCCAGGAGCCCGAGCGCCCCCAAACCCCCCGGCAGAGGCCCCACCCAATACCCAGGAGGGCCAAGCGCCCCAGACAGCCACAAAGTGGGTCAGCGCCTGCCCCAGCGCCCCTGGCCAAGTGCCCTGGGAGTCAAGACGTGCCCACAGGTGGGTGAAGTCGCGAGCAGTGGGGAGAGGCAACGCTGATGCCCCATCGGGAGAAACACAGGCAGGCCAGGCGACAGCAAGTCCCAGATCCAGGCCCAATCATTACCACACACACTTTCACGTCCCATACATCCACACATCCACACATCCTACCTCCCTCGACTCTGCTGGGGTGTAGTGCAGCGGGCACACCAAGAGGCCAGCAACCCCCCAGCCACCACAGACCCCGAACCAGCAGAACAATTAATTAATCCTCCTGGCCCCTCCTGCCCCGAGCAGGCACCAGGAAGCAGGGGTGTGCGAAGAAGACCCCTCCCCTCACCCTTCTGGCTCTTCAATATTTTCTAATAGTGAGCAATTAAAATTGAGGGGCAGCCAAACTTGTAGAACTGGGAGCGCGGCACTCTGGGCAGCCTACATACCCAAAGAGCCCCGCCCACCAGATGCCACTCAGTGTAACCACCCCCCAAGACCTAATGTGTGTGTGTGAGTGTGTTTGATAAGTAGTAATGTCTAAGGTGTAATTAAAACAGGGGCAGGGAACTGCAGAGTGCAACCAAAGGGGACCACCTACGTGGCCCCATCCACTACACCCCACCGAACACACACACAGCACCATATTCCGGGAGCTACTGTACCCCCAGAAGGTACCCATCCCGCCCCACCCCACTCAACCCAACCCCACCCAGGAGGACCTCTACAAAAAACAAACAAACAACATCAAAAAACAAACAAACAAACCACCCGGTCACACCAGTCGCAGCAGCCCGGGCCTGAGACCCACCATCACCCAGCAACCCACCACCACCACTATGTGATAAAACTAATCAGAGGGGACCAGAGAGAATGAAATTCAGCCAATTGATGTTTTGAGGAGGCAGACATTGTTTCCATGCTAATATAATCTAAAAGAAAATTTCTAAACTGGTTAATACACAGATTGTTCTTCGCTTTCCAGTTCATGAGAATAGTTTTCTTTGCGATACATAACACTGTGACAACCATGTGTGCTGAGTTAATTTCCATGTTGATGTTGTCTAAGTCACCCAGTATGCACAGTGTGGGGCATGCAGGGATGCTACACTTTAGCCATGTTGATAGGTCCTCACAGACTTCAAGCCAGAACTTCTGGACAGGCGCAGAAAACCACAAAGCGTGTGCATAATCATCAGGTGTGTTATCTGTGCAATGTGAGCAGATGTTTGAGTGTGTTACACCCATCCTGAACATCCTTTGTCCTGTATAGTGTGTTCTATGAAGGATTTTGTATTGTATGAGCTGTAAATTAGGATTTCGAGTCTTTATGAAGGTGTTCAAACATATTTGTGGTTAGAAGCTATGACCAGAACTGATGGATAAATCTGCCTCCCATTTTGAGGATGGAAGAGACATTGTGTCATCTATCTTAGACAATAATTTATATATTTTTATAGTAGTTTTGGGGTACAGATGCTTAGAAATTCTGCTACCCTAGTCGGGGGTTGTAAGTCTGGTTGGTGGAGGATATATCCATCCATCCATCCATCATCTGCCGCTTATCCGGGGGTCGGGTCGCGGGGGCAGCAGCTTGAGCAGAGAAACCCAGACGTCTCTGTCCCCGGCCACTTCCTCCAGCTCTTCCGGGGGGACCCCGAGGCGTTCCCAGGCCAGCCGAGAGACATAGTCTCTCCAACGTGTCCTGGGTCTCCCCCGGGGTCTCCTCCCAGTGCGACGTGCCCGGAACACCTCCCCAGGGAGGCGCCCAGGGGGCATCCTAACCAGATGCCCGAGCCACCTCATCTGACTCCTCTCAATGCGGAGGAGCAGCGGTTCTACTCCGAGCCCCTCCCGGATGACTGAGCTTCTCACCCTATCTCTAAAGGAGAGCCCAGACACCCTGCGGAGGAAACCCATTTCGGCCGCTTGTATTCGCGATCTTGTTCTTTCGGTCACTACCCACAACTCGTGACCATAGGTGAGGATGGGAACGTAGATTGACCAGTAAGTAGAGAGCTTCGCCTTCTGGCTCAGCTCCCTCTTCACAACGACGGGTCGGTGCAGAGCCTGCAACACTGCAGGCGCCGCACCGATCCGCCCGTCAATCTCCCGCTCCATTCGTCCGTCACTCGTGAACAAGACCCCGAGATACTTGAACTCCTCCTCTTGGGGAAGGATCTCATTCCCGACCCGGAGAGAGCATTCCACCCTTTTCCGGCTGAGAACCATAGTCTCGGATTTGGAGGTGCTGATTCTCATCCCAGCCGCTTCACACTCGGCTGCGAATCACTCCAGTGAGAGCTGAAGGTCACGGCCTGACGACGATAACAGAACCACATCATCTGCAAAAAGCAGAGACCCGATTCTGAGGTCGCCAAATGGGACACCCTCAACGCCCTGGCTCCGCCTAGAAATTCTGTCCATAAAAGTTAGGAACAGAATCGGTGACAAAGGGCAGCCCTGACGGAGTCCAACTCTCACCGGAAACATATCCGACTTACTGCCGGCAATGCGGACCAAACTCTGGCACCGGTCATACAGAGACCGAACGGCCCCTATCAAGGGGTCCGGCACTCCATATTCCCAGAGCACCCCCCACAGGACTCCACGAGGGACACGGTCGAACGCTTTCTCCAAGTCCACAAAACACATGTAGACTGGTTGGGCGAACTCCCATGCACCCTCCAGGATCCTGCCGAGGGTATAGAGCTGGTCCACTGTTCCACGGCCAGGACGAAAGCCACACTGCATCTCCTGAATCCGAGGCTCGATTATCCGACGGATCCTCCTCTCCAATACCCCCGAATAGACCTTACCAGGGAGGCTGAGGAGTGTGATACCCCTATAGTTGGAACACACCCTCCGGTCCCCCTTTTTAAAGAGGGGGACCACCACCCCAATCTGCCAGTCCAGAGGCACTGTCCCCGATGTCCACGCGATACTGCAGAGGCGTGTCAGCCAAGACAGCCCTACAACATCCAGAGCCTTGAGAAACTCAGGACGGACCTCATCCACCCCCGGGGCCTTGCCACCGAGGAGCTTTTTAACCACCTCGGCAACCTCAGCCCCAGAAATGGGAGGCCCCGTCTCCGAGCTCTCCGACTCTGCCTCTTCCGAGCACGTGTTGGTAGGATTGAGGAGTTCCTCGAAGTACTCCCCCCACCGAAACTCACAACATCCCTAGTTGAGGTCAGCAATGGTCAGCCACTCCCCCCCCCCCCTGAGACGCCGGATGGTGGACCAGAATCTTTTCGAGGCCGTCCGGAAATCGTTCTCCATGGTCTCACCGAACTCAGCTTGACGGCTTCCCTCACCACTGGTGTCCACCAGCAGGTTCGAGGGTTGCCGCCACGACAGGCACCGACCACCTTACGGCCACAACTCCGACCAGCTGCCTCGGCAATGGAGTCACGGAACATGGCCCATTCGGACTCAATGTCCCCCACCTCAAATATGGTTGAAGCTCTGCCGGAGGTGGAAGTTAAAGCTCCTTCTGACGGGGGATTCTGACAAACGCGCCCAGCAGACCCTCACAATACGTTTGGGCCTGCCAGGTCTGATCGGCATCCTCCCCCACCAGCGGAGCCAACTCACCACCAGGTGGTGATCAGTTGACAGCTCCGCCCCTCTCTTCACCCGAGTGTCCAGGACATACGGCCGCAAGTCCGATGATACAACCACAAAGTCGATCATCGAACTGCGGCCAAGGGTGTCCTGGTGCCAAGTGCACATATGGACACCCTTATGCCTGAACATGGTGTTCGTTATGGACAGTCTATGACTGGCACAGAAGTCCAACAACATAACACCACTCTGATTCAGATCGGGGGAGCCGTTCCTCCCAATCACACCCCTCCAGGTCTCACTGTCATTGCCCACATGAGCATTGAAGTCCCCAAGCAGAATGAGGGAGTCTCCGGTAGGAGCATTCTCCAGTGCCTCCCCCAGAGACTCCAAAAAGGGTACTGGGGTAAACCCCAATGTACTGGCACACAGCCGGGGGGCAATAAGTATGCCCACACCTGCTCTGCGCCTCTCACCACGGGCAACTCCAGAGTGGAAGAGAGTCCAACCCCTCTCAAGAGTACTGGTTCCAGATCCCAAGCCGTGCGTCGAGGTGAGTCCGACTATATCTAACGGTCTGATGAAGTTTCAACAATAAACAACAAACTTTGTATTATGAGAAAGAACCAGACTCATTCTTCAGGAATCCGAAAATAAGCTCTATTTTACGAGTTATGCACGAATTCGGATTCTCCTATAAAACGAATTCCTTAACTCAAACCAAGTTAAGACTGCTTTGTCCTTCATATTTATTCATGTCTAATCAAGTTTCAATGATAAACAACGTTGTACTTTGTAGAATGAGAAAGAACTTCTTCAGCAATAAGCATCTCTCGACAAATGACGAAATACAGATTTTGCTATAAAATTAATTGCTATCAGCCTGACTTAAAACTGTTTGTCTTCCTTATTTATCCACTTCAAATCAAGTTTCAACAATTAAAAAAATTTTGTAGTTTGAGAAAGAACAGCTTAATCTTGAGCAATCAGTATAAAAAGAGGGTAAGCAAAGGTGCGAATGTCAAACCATACATGATCAAAACAGGGAGCGGAGGTGTTTGGCTGAGACAAGGTGTGAATGTCCACCCATAATTAATGAAAAGCGGGCAACAAGTAGGTTCGAATGCCCAACCATACATCATCAAAAGCAGGAGTGGATATGTTCGGCTACAAGAAGGTTTGAACGTCTGACCATAGTTTGTAAAAAGCGGGTAAGAAAAGGTTCGAATGCCCGAACATACACCATCAAAGGAGGGAGCGGAGGTGTTCCGCTGTAAGAAGGTGTGAATGTCCGACCATAGTTGGTAAAAAACGGGTAAGAAAAGGTTAAAATACCCGACTGTACACAATCAGTAGCGGGTGCGGAGTTGTTCGGCTACTAAAAGGTGTGAAAGTCCGACCATGGTTTGTAAAAAGCGGGTAAGAAAAGGTGCGAATGCCCGAAAATGTATGATCAAAAGAGGGAGCGGAGGTGTTCGGCTGCAAGAAGGTGTGAATGTACACCCATAATTACTGAAAAATGGGTAAGAAAAGGTGCGAATGCACAACTATACATAATCAAAAGCAGGAGTGGATGTGTTCGGCTACAAGAAGGTTTGAATGTCCGACCATAGTTTGTAAAAAGCGGGTAAGAAAAGGTTTGAATGCCCGAACATACACCATCAAAAGAGGGAGCGGAGGTGTTCCGCTGTAAGAAGGTGTGAATGTCCGACCATAGTTGGTAAAAAGCGGGTAAGAAAAGGTTAAAATACCCGACTGTACACAATCAATAGCGGGAGCGGAGTTGTTCGGCTACTAAAAGATGTGAAAGTCCGACTATGGTTTGTAAAAAGCGGGTAAGAAAAGGTGCTAATGCCCGACAATGTATGATCAAAAGAGGGAGCGGAGGTGTTCGGCTGCAAGAAGGTCTGAATGTCCAACCATAATTTGTAAAAACCGGGAAGGAAAGGCTCGAAAGCCCGACTATACACCATCAAAAGCGGGAGCAGAGTGGTTCAGCTGCAAGAAGGTCTGAATGTCCATCAATAATTGCTTTAAAACATGAAAGAAAATTTTCGAATATCATCCGCACATGATCATAAGAAGGAGAGGAGGTGTTCAGCTGCAAGAAGGTGTTAATGTCCACCCATAATTCCTGAAAAATGGGTAAAAAAAGGTGCGAATGCCCAACCATACATTATCAAAAGCAGGTGTGAATGTCAGATCATAATTTGCAAAAAGCTGATGAGAAAGGGTGAGAATGCCCGACTATACACCATCAAATGCGGGAGCGGAGGTGTTCGGCTCTGAGTAGGTGTGAATGTCCGACCATAATTGCTGAAAAATGTGTTAGAAAAGGAAAGAATGCCGGACCATACATCATCAAAAGCGAGAGAGGTGGTGTTCGGCTGCAAAAAGGTGTAAATGTTCGACTAAAGTTTGTAAAAAGCGCGTAAGACATGGTGCGAATGCCTGACAAGGTATGATCAAAAGCAGGAGCCGAGGTGTTCAGCTGCAAGAAGGTCTAAATGTCCATCAATAATTGCTAGAAAACATGAAAGAAAATTTTCGAAAATAAAACCGCACATGATCATAAGTGGGAGAGGAGGTGTTCAGCTGCAAGAAGGTGTGAATGTCCACCCATTATTCCTGACAAATGGGTAAAAAAAAGGTGTGAATGCCCAACCATACATCATCAAAAGCAGGAGTGGATGTGTTCGGCTACAAGAAGGTGTGAACGTCCAACCAAAGTTTGTAAAAAGCAGTTAAGAAAAGGTTTGAATATCCAACCAAACATAATCAAAAGTGGGAGCATAGCTTTTCGACTGCAAGTAGGTGTGAATGTCAGATCATAATTTGCAAAAAGCTGATGAGAAAGGGTGAGAATGTCCGACTGCACACCATCAAATGCGGGAGCGGAGTTGTTCGGCTGTGAGTAAGTGTGAATCTCCGACCGTAATTTCTGAAAAATGTGTTAGAAAAGGTAAGAATGCCGGTCCATACATCATCAAAAGCGAGAGAGGTGGTGTTCGGCTGCAAGTAGGTGTGAATGTCCAGCCATAATTACTCACAAACGGGTAAGAAAAGGTAGTATTGCCAGACCATACATGATCAAAACAGGGAGCGGAGGTGGTTCAGCTGCAAGAAGGTGTGAATGTCCGACTAAAGTTCAAATATATTAACAAAAACGGGAGGAGAGGTCTTCGGATGAGAGTGGTTGAGAATTTCCAACCATAATCTATAAAATTCAGTGAAAAAAAGGTGTGATAGAACACTAAAAGGTGGAGCGGAAGTGTTCGGCTGCAAGAAGGTGTGAATGTCCGACTATATTTGGTGAAAAGCAGGTGAAGCAAGGTCTGAATGCCCAACCTTACATTATCAAAAGCGAGATCAGAGGTGTTTGGCTGCAAGAAGGCCATAGTTTGCCAAAAGCGGGTAAGCTGCGAATGACCAACTAAATATCAACAAAAGTGGGGGCGGAGGTCTTCGGATGCAACTGGGTGTGAACATCCCACCATACAAGTATGGTGGAGAGGAAGCTGTGAACAGCCGACCATAGTTTGCAAAAAGCGGGTGAGACAAGGTGCGAATGTCCAACCATACATGATCAAAACAGGGAGCGGAGGTGTTTGGCTGTGACAAGGTGTGAATATCCACCCAAAATTAATGAAAAGCGGGCAAAAAGAAGGTTTGAATTCCCAAGCATACATCATCAAAAGAAGGAGTGGATGTGTTTGGCTACAAGAAGGTTTGAATGTCCGAGCATAGTTTGTAAAAAGCGGGTAAGAAAAGGTTCGAATGCCCAAACATACACCATCAAAAGAGGGAGCGGAGGTGTTCCGCTGTAAGAAGGTGTGAATGTCCGACCATAGTTGGTAAAAAGTGGGTAAGAAAAGGTTAAAATACCCGACTGTACACAATCAATAGGGGGAGCGGAGTTGTTCGGCTACAAGAAGGTGTGAAAGTCCAACCATGGTTTGTAAAAAGCTGGTAAGAAAAGGTTCGAATGCCCGAATATATACCATCAAAAGCGGAAGCGGAGGTGTTCGGCTGCAAGAAGGTGTGAACGTCCAACCAAAGTTTGTAAAAAAAAGTTAAGAAAAGGTTCGAATATCCAACCAAACATAATCAAAAGCGGGAGCAGAGCTGTTCGACTGCAAGTAGGTGTGAATGTCCAGCCAAAATTACTCACAAACGGGTAAGAAAAGTTAGTATTACCAGACCATACATGATCAAAAAAGGGAGCTGAGGTGGTTCAGCACTGTGATGGTAAATTTTATGTCTCAGGACTGACAGACTCTCCAATCCACATTAACCATTTGTATCACCCAGACACGCTAATTGTTTTAAACTATTTACCTCTTAATTAACACTCAGACAAGATAATTGTTTTAACCTCCTGTTTCTTAATTACCATCAAGACTGCATCCTACCCCCCCCCCCCCCCCCCCCCCCCGGAGATGTGATTACACATCTTCAAGAACAAAGCCCCCCATCTTCAGGTATAGATACTCTGTATTTCTTTTGTCTGTATCTTTTCATACCATTGCTGCTGAATGGTGTGGACTGATCTTTTTCCTTGCAACGAAGAATAAAAACTTAGCCGGCCGGCAGAAAAAGTAAGTTTCTCTATTTCATTGCTCATCAGAAGTATTAAGAAGGAAGCGATTAAAAACTTCCACAACAGTTTGGCGTTGTTGACAGGACCCCGTGAGCAGCCGTTCAGGACGAGGCACGGAAAGCGACAGGCCATCCTGGAGAAAAAGATCATTTCCAGCCTCCGAACCTCGATTAATTTGTGAGACGGGAGGGCTAACCGGTAACACGTCCTGAGTCGCTGCCACCGGGGTTCCAAGAACAGAGTTCAGTGAAACTCGTCTGGTGAGTGTTGAAATATTGACTTATTGCATTTTCTTTCAAATTTGGATTTTAATTAGACAACAATTTCATTTCTCATAGTGAACGTCCGACCAAAGTTTGTAAAAAGCAGTTAAGAAAAGGTTCGAATATCCAACCAAACATAATCAAAAGCGGGAGCAGAGCTGTTCGACTGCAAGTAGGTGTGAATGTCCAGCCATAATTACTCACAAACGGGTAAGAAAAGGTAGTATTGCCAGACCATACATGATCAAAACAGGGAGCTGAGGTGGTTCAGCACCAAGGTGTGAATGTCTGACTATAGTTTGTAAAAAGCGGGTAAGAAAAGGTTAAAATACCCGACTGTACACAATCAATAGCGGGAGCGGAGTTGTTCGGCTACAAGAAGGTGTGAAAGTCCAACCATCGTTTGTAAAAAGCTGGTAAGCAAAGGTTCGAATGCCCGAATATATACCATCAAAAGCGGAATCGGAGGTGTTAATTTTATAGCAAAATCCCAAATCATGCAGAACGTATGAAAATAAGCTTGTTTTCGGATTCCTGATCCTTCAGTGTTGCTATTTCTTCTACTGCAAAATACAATGTTGTTCTTTGTTGAAGTCAATCTAGACATTGATAAATATGAAGGACAAAGCAGTTTTAACATAGTTTGAGTAAAGGAATTCATTTTACACATAAAATCCCAAATCATGCAGAACGTATGAAAATAAGCTTATTCTCGGATTCCTGATCCTTCAGTGTTGCTCTTTCTACTACTGCAAAATACAATGTTGTTCTTTGTTGAAGTAAATCTAGACATTGATAAATATGAAGGACAAAGCAGTTTTCACTTGGTTTGAGTGAAGGAATTAATTTTATACATAAAATCCCAAATCATGCAGAACGTATGAAAATAAGCTTATTCTCGGATTACTGATCCTTCAGTGTTGCTCTTTCTTCTACTGCAAAATCCAGTGTTGTTCTTTGTTGAAGTCAATCTAGACATTGATAAATATGAAGGACAAAGCAGTTTTAACATAGTTTGAGTGAAGGCATTCATTTATAGTAAAATCAATAATCGTGCAGAACTCATGAAAATAAGCTTATTCTCGGATTCCTAAAACTTTTGATTTGCTCTTTCTTTACTGCAAAGTACAATGTTGTTCTTTGTTGAAGTCGATCTAGACATTGATAAATATGAAGGACAAAGCAGTTTTCACTTGGTTTGAGTGAAGGATTTGCAGCTGAAAACCTGCCGCTCCTGCTTTTGATTGTGTATAGTCGGGCTTTCGAGCCTTTTCTTACCCGGTTTTTAGAAATTATGGTTGGACATTCAGACCTTGCAGCCGAAGACCTCCACTCCCTCTTTTGATCATACATTGTCGGGCATTCGCACCTTGTCTTACCCGCTTTTTACAAACTATAGTCAGACATTCACACCTTGCAGCTGAACCACCTCAGCTCCCTGTTTTGATCATGTATGGTCTGGCAATACTACCTTTTCTTACCCGTTTGTGAGTAATTATGGCTGGTTATTCACACCTACTTGCAGTCGAACAGCTCTGCTCCCGCTTTTGATGGTATATATTCGGGCATTCGAACCTTTTCTTAACTGCTTTTTACAAACTTTGGTCGGACGTTCACACCTTCTTGCAGCCGAACACCTCCGCTTCCGCTTTTGATGGTATATATTCGGGCATTCGAACCTTTTCTTAGCAGCTTTTTACAAACCATGGTTGAACTTTCACACCTTCTTGTAGCCGAACACCTCCGCTCCCGCTTTTGATGGTGTATAGTCAGGCATTTAAACCTTTTCTTACCCGCTTTTTACCAACTATGGTCGGACATTCAAACCTTCTTGTAGCCGAAAACCTCCGCTCCCTCTTTTGATCATACATTGTCGGGCATTCGCACCTTTTCTTACCCGTTTTTTACAAACCATGGTCGGACTGTCACACATTCTTGTAGCCAAACACCTCCTCTCCCTCTTTTGATGGTGTATGTTTGGGCATTCAAACCTTTTCTTACCCGCTTTTTACAAACTATGCTCGGACATTCAAACCTTCTTGTAGCCGAAAACATCCACTCCTTCTTTTGATGATGTATGCTTGGGCATTCAAACCTACTTGTTGCCCGCTTTTCATTAATTTTGGGTGGACATTCACACCTTGTCACAGCCAAACACCTCCGCTCCCTGTTTTGATCATGTATGGTTGGACATTCGCACCTTTTCTCACCCGCTTTTTGCCAACTATGGTCGGCTGTTCACAGCTTCCTCTCCACCATACTTGTATGGTGGGATATTCACACCCACTTGCATCCGAAGACCTTTTGTTGATATTTAGTCGGTCATTCGCAGCTTACCCGCTTTTGGCAAACTATGGCCTTCATGCAGCCAAACACCTCTGATCTCGCTTTTGATGATGTAAGGTTGGGCATTCAGACCTTGCTTCACCTGCTTTTCACCAAATATAGTCGGACATTCACACCTTCTTGCAGCCGAACACTTCCGCTCCACCTTTTAGTGTTCTATCACACCTTTTTTTTCACCGCATTTTATAGATTATGGTTGGAAATTCTCAACCACTCTCATCCGAAGACCTCTCCTCCCGCTTTTGTTAATATATTTGAACTTTAGTCGGACATTCACACCTTCTTGCAGCTGAACCACCTCCGCTCCCTGTTTTGATCATGTATGGTCTGGCAATACTACCTTTTCTTACCCGTTTGTTAGTAATTATGGCTGGACATTCACACCTACTTGCAGCCGAACACCACCTCTCCCGCTTTTGATGATGTATGGACCGGCATTCTTACCTTTTCTAACACATTTTTCAGCAATTATGGTCGGAGATTCACACTTACTCACAGCCGAACAACTCCGCTCCCGCATTTGATGGTTTATAGTCGGGCATTCTCACCCTTTCTCATCAGCTTTTTGCAAATTATGATCTGACATTCACACCTGCTTTTGATAATGTATGGTTGGGCATTCGCACCTTTTCTTACCCATTTTTCAGTAATTATGGGTGGACATTCACACCTTCTTGCAGCTGAACACCTCCTCTCCCGCTATTGATTGTGTACAGTCGGGTATTTTAACCTTTTCTTACCCGCTTTTTAACAAATATGGTCGGACATTCACACCGTCTTACAGCGGAACACCTCTGCTCCCGCTTTTGATGGTGTATAGTCAGGCATTTGAACCTTTTCTTACCCGCTTTTTACAAACTATGGTCGGACATTCAAACCTTCTTGTAGCCGAAAACCTCCGCTCCCTCTTTTGATTATACATTGTTGGGCATTCGCACCTTATTTACAAACTATAGTCAGACATTCACACCTTGCAGCTGAGCCACCTCAGCTCCCTGTTTTGATAGTGTATGTTCGGGCATTCGAACCTATTCTTACCCCCTTTTTACAAACTATGCTCGGAGATTCACACCTACTCACAGCCGAACAACTCCGCTCCCGCATTTGATGATGTCTTGTCCGGCATTCTAGTCTCTTCTAACACATTTTTCAGCAATTATGGTCGGACATTCACACCTACTCACAGCCGAACACTTCCGCTCCCGCATTTGATGGTGTATAGCCGGGCATTCTCACCCTTTCTCATCAGCTTTTTGCAAATTATGATCTGACATTCACACCTACTTGCAGTCGAACAGCTCTGCTCCCGCTTTTGATTGTGTTTGGTTGGATATTCGAACCTTTTCTTAACTGCTTTTTACAAACTTTGGTCGGACGTTCACACCTTCTTGCAGCCGAACACATCCACTTCCACTTTTGATGGTATATATTCGGGCATTCGAACCTTTTCTTACCCGCTTTTTACAAACCGTGGTCGGACTTTCACACCTTCTTGTAGCCAAACAACTCCGCTCCCGCTATTGATTGTGTACAGTCGGGTATTTTAACCTTTTCTTACCCGCTTTTTACCAACTATGGTCGGACATTTACACCTTCTTACAGCGGAACACCTCCGCTCCCTCTTTTGATGGTCTATGTTCGGGCATTCGAACCTTTTCTTACCCGCTTTTTACAAACTATGGTCGGACATTCAAACCTTCTTGTAGCCGAACACATCCACTCCTGCTTTTGATGATGTATGGTTGGGCATTTTCACCTTTTCTTACCCATTTTTCAGTAATTATGGGTGGACATTCACACCTTCTTGCAGCTGAACAACTCCTCTTCTGCTTATGATCATGTGCGGTTTGATATTCGAAAATTTTCCTTCATGTTTTAAAGCAATTATTGATGGACATTCAAATCTTCTTGTAGCCGAACACATCCATTCCTGCTTTTGATGATGTATGGTTTGGCATTCGCACCCTTTTTTTACCCATTTTTCAGGAATTTTGGGTGGACATTCAGACCTTCTTGCAGCCGAAAACCTCCGCTCCCTCTTTTGATCATACATTGTCGGGCATTCGCACCTTATCTTACCCGCTTTTTACAAACTATAGTCAGACATTCACACCTTGCAGCTGAACCACCTCCGCTCCCTGTTTTGATCATGTATGGTCTGGCAATACTACCTTTTCTTACCCGTTTGTGAGTAATTAATACCAAAATATTGAGCATAAAATAAGTCTTTATGCTGATGATGTATTACTTTTCCTTCAGAACTCACAGACGTCTCTCAGTCACACGATCACACTCATAAATAAATTCTCAGCACTTTCTGACTACTCTATCAACTGGTCTAAGACCACAGTTCTGCCCATTAACTGTAGGGTCCATAATATACCTGCGATCACTTTACAGTCAGGAAATATTAGATATTTAGGCATAAACATTTCCTCCAGGCTCTCAGAGCTAACAAAGCTAAATTATGTGCAATTATTAAAGACAGTAGAGGACGATCTCTCGTTGGAAGTCCTTACCTATATCACTTATGGGGAGAGTTACATCCATTAAAATGATGATACTACCAAAAGTTAACTATTTGTTCTCAATGATCCCCATAAAACCATCTGCTACTTGGTTTAAGTCACTAGATTCATGCATCTCCAAATTTCTGTGGAAAAACAAACCACCACGTATTAGTTTAAAAACCCTACAGAAGACCAAGGACAGTGGTGGATTAGATTGACCTCATTTTCAGCACTATTCCTTAGACAATAGGTTACAATATATATCAAAATGGTTTAAACCTTGTTGTTGTCACAGTTCCCAGAGACGTTGTAATCGTTGAGGATTCTATATTCACCCCCTCATTAGAGGCACGTAATGCAGATTAATGACACTGAATCTTCTTCTCTGTTCATTGCTGGCATCATTCCCAGCATCGTAAGTGTTCGTGGCATTGTTAGCCTCTTCTTCTGGATCTTGATATCGAGAATCCTTTTGTATTTCTGGTTTGTCAGTCCTCTGTCTTCGTTCACCGGAGTCTTTGTCTTTTTGTCCTTGAGTTTTGTGATTTTTTCTTCTTTTGATGCCTTGACACAATGTGACAGGTGATACCACGTGGGAGATCCTGTAACTTGGATTGCTGTCCCTGTGCTGCGAAATGGCTGTGCTGCTCAAATGGTCTCTCCTTCATCATGGTTACATGCTGCCATTCCGACATCTCGCCATTCCGACATGGGTCTCCAATTGTCGGAATGGCGACACTTAATTTTTTATCAAACGTCCCACCATTCCGACACTTTTTTCCTCCTATGGTCGGAATGGCGGTATGTTTTTTGTTTTTTTTAACATACCGCCATTCCGACAGTTCCTTTTAATAGCCTATTTTTTACCCAAACCATTTTGCACTAATGATATGCCGGCGCAAATACGCCCTAAAGTTTGGCGCACAAGCTTTGCACATGCAGAGGCCACAGCCTCGCAAACAAACTTTAATAATCTATTATCAAAATCCCCTGAATTTCAAATATAAAAATACAGATATTAATGTAACTCTGGCGAGACTGAAACTGATTAAGCAGAAATACAGTGTCAGTGAGCTGTCACAGCAGCCAGCTGGAGCGGAGCTCTCCACAGAGCCCATGCGTCTTTTGCACGCTGTCATCATATGCAAAAGTAATAATTGCAATTACAGATATCACGGCTACTGCACAGGACACAGTTGCGAGCACTCTGCCTTGCCTTGCCAATAGGAGAAGAGAGAAATGACAGCATAGAACGTATAAAACACAACAAAATGCAGTAAAAACGTTTATTCATGTTATTCACATGATTTATGAGTACTCACTCCAATTTTGGGAAGCGCGGATGGGTTTTGTGCATTTGGCACAAACACAAAGCCGCAACGGTTGTAGCTTTATACAGCCTGTTGATATCTTAAGGACCTAACTGGTCACACCTGGGAGTAAATGTCATGTAGAGATTGTTTTTACATGACATTACAGCTGAACATATAGCTTTCATCCACAAACCAACGTGGGAGAGCCCGAAGACGCATGTGCCAGACGCACATAGGCATGCGTAAAACCAATTTTGACCACTTCATACTGTTTATTTGCTTTCTTTTAGTTAACTTTCGTTTCTTTTGGATTCTTGTGCGTGTTATGGAGCCGTTTTGGTCCATGTTTGTAAGCCTTTTTTTCCTGGATTAAATTTTCGGAAGTTGAAACAAGTGGCATTGGAGTGTGTGATTGAAAACCACCGCGGACTGCTTCTCCTCCTCCAGTTGCCGAGACTTTGTGTTTTTAATAACGCTTGTCTATAAACATGTGTTAAACATATAAATTGCATGAACAGAAAGAAGGGACTCACCTGTTGAGTAACACACATTTCCTTATACGGAAAGCCTTGTCGGAATGGTGGGACATTTGAACGTCAGAATAGCGGGATGTCGCAATGGTGGGATGTCGGAATGGTGGGACGTTTGCATGTCGGAATGGTGGTATGTCGGAATGGTGGGATGTCGGAATGGTGGGATGTCGGAATAGCGGGATGTCGGAATGGCGGGATTTCTGAATGGGTGTTGCCACCCCCTTCATCATATACACAGTTATTTATACATCACCTTCCACCATGAAGCGTTGTCCCTTTTTGTTTCTCTCTTTGTTCTTAAAATGCTGTTATGCATGTCTAAACCAATCCATTAAATTAGATCATTTTGGCAGTAAAGCGATCTACAATGTGCTTGGTCGCAAAGCTGCTCATCTATGGTAAACAGCTCTTCAGAAAGGCATTCTTCAATTGATTTCACTAATTCTATGTAATAATTTTGTGATTTCCTACAAAACTACACTTCTTCTCCCATCTGTCTGAGTATTTAATATTGTCTGGGTCCCGTTAAAACATGTATTTTTCCCATCTAATTCCTTGTTTGCTTTAAAACAAGTATTCCCCATTTTCTATCCCTTCAGTAGCCAACCAGTTTGTATGGAGTACACTGGAGCAACTTGACTGATCAGTAAAACACTGCTTTTGTTGTCACCGCAAGGCTTCCCCCGTCGGTTGTTTCACTGAGACACTACTGAGTAACTATAACTCAACACAGTTTATACACATAACATTCATATACATACTAACAAACAAACAAACAATTATTTATCGCAATTTTCTCATCTCTGTTTGAACGTACACCCAGGTAAATATTCCTGTAGTCTTCTCATACGACTATGGACCCATTCATTGTTTAACTTCACTGTTTTGCAAATCCTAATTGAATATTACACATTGACATTGAACTTTACTTGATAAGCAGGTCTTCATTGCATTCAGCAGCCTATATGTGAGCATCTATGTGTAAGCTGTTCTTCTTTGCATTTATCAGCAGCAAGCAATTCTTCATTGCACATGCATATGAAAATAGTAAAACAATTCCAATGCGTTAGCGAAACCTTCTATATCAGGAGTGTCCATCATGATGCTGGGAATAGAACCTCTTTCCCAGAATAGTTCAACCTTCATTACTCAACTGATCATAACTCCGCAATGAGCACATTTCAAAGTATCATTCCTCTACATATATTCAAAATTCTTATATTTGTTGATGTCATTCTGTGTGCATGTGGCCTAAACCCAATCTCTGTGTGGCAATTTTAATTTAAACAAGTTGAACTCTGCCTCTGATCATTTAAAAAAGGTGTGTACCAATATCAACCTTTCTCAGGTAATTACTGATCCTACAAAACCAAAGAGATCCTTCAAGGTTGTCCCTGATTGGCTCAATCTTAACAAATCAAAGGTAGAAAATCCGCAGTATCTGAACTTGGTGTTAGTTATCACTGCTCAATAGCCTGTATCAGAATTGCAAAAATGAAAACATTAGGTCCACGCTTGGTATCCAGATCCTGAAACATCTCCATGAGCAGGCTTTTTTTTAACTGATCTGTTGAATAGTTATATGACACTGTTAAAATCCCAGATGAAGATCTAGCACTTGACCATTTTTGTAAATCTTCTAATTCCATAGTTGATAAACACGCCCCTTTTAAAAAGTATAGAACTTAGAACAGGTCTATCCCTGGCTTTCGGCAGAACTGTCTTCTTTACTTTTTTTCCCCTTGTCCTGTTCAGCATTATGTCAGAAGAATTGTAGTCTGAATACCTTTGATGCCAAACAGATTTGTTTTGCCAAGGGAAGTTTTATAAATGTAAAGCTCCCCTTGATGCCCATTTATTTATTTCTGTTTACAATATATGACATGAACTGAACTGAACCGGACCGGGGGACAAGGAAAGAAGAAGAGGAAAGAAGAGGAAACAGAACAAAAATAGAAACAAAAACCAGACAACCAGCTGCTACACCTGTAAAAAACAAAACAGACAACAATCCATGGCCTATGAGGGGAATCCAGCTTTAGCGCCACCAGGAGCACCTGAAAGCAGACAAGCAGAGAAAAAAACAAACACACAAACAAACAAAAACAAGCACAAGAAGCGGCAATCGCATACAACACAGCTGTGGATATAGATGACCTGAGACGACATGATAATACATCAACTGCTTAGTGACCATGCTACTGCTGGACTCATGAATGTGTGTGTGTGTGTGTGACAACATGCAACACCCATGGCACAGGACCTACATGATAACCGTGCTTAGTTATGAGTGTATAAGCGTACAGGGCCACAATCCACAGCCCCCCCCAAGCAATCAGAAGCAGGCAGAGAGGGCCACAAGACCCAGGCCACCAGCAGCCCCCACAGAGCACAGAACCCAGGCAGCCCACCGCAGGGGCAACCATGCATCCACCCAGAAGACTGCAGAGGAAGCCCCCGGAAAGAGCCCCCATAAGCATAGGGCAGAGGCACTCCGGGACCTGGGCCCCAGGAGCCCGAGCGCCCCCAAACCCCCCGGCAGAGGCCCCACCCAATACCCAGGAGGGCCAAGCGCCCCAGACAGCCACAAAGTGGGTCAGCGCCTGCCCCAGCGCCCCTGGCCAAGTGCCCTGGGAGTCAAGACGTGCCCACAGGTGGGTGAAGTCGCGAGCAGTGGGGAGAGGCAACGCTGATGCCCCATCGGGAGAAACACAGGCAGGCCAGGCGACAGCAAGTCCCAGATCCAGGCCAAATCATTACCACACACACTTTCACGTCCCATACATCCACACATCCACACATCCTACCTCCCTCGACTCTGCTGGGGTGTAGTGCAGCGGGCACACCAGGAGGCCAGCAACCCCCCAGCCACCACAGACCCCGAACCAGCAGAAAAATTAATTAATCCTCCTGGCCCCTCCTGCCCCGAGCAGACACCAGGAAGCAGGGGTGTGCGAAGAAGACCCCTCCCCTCACCCTTCTGGCTCTTCAATATTTTCTAATAGTGAGCAATTAAAATTGAGGGGCAGCCAAACTTGTAGAACTGGGAGCGCGGCACTCTGGGCAGCCTACATACCCAAAGAGCCCCGCCCACCCGATGCCACTCAGTGTAACCACCCCCCATGACCTAATGTGTGTGTGTGAGTGTGTTTGATAAGTAGTAATGTCTAAGGTGTAATTAAAACAGGGGCAGGGAACTGCAGAGTGCAACCAAACGGGACCACCTACGTGGCCCCATCCACTACATCACGTCATCTATCTTAGACAATAATTTATATATTTTTGATAGTAGTTTTGGGGTACAGATGCTTAGAAATTCTGCTACCCTAGTCGGGGGTTGTAAGTCTGGTTGGTGGAGGATATATCCATCCATCCATCCATCATCTGCCGCTTATCCGGGGGTCGGGTCGCGGGGGCAGCAGCTTGAGCAGAGAAACCCAGACGTCTCTGTCCCCGGCCACTTCCTCCAGCTCTTCCGGGGGGACCCCAAGGCGTTCCCAGGCCAGCCGGGAGAAATAGTCTCTCCAACGTGTCCTGGGTCTCCCCCGGGGTCTCCTCCCAGTGGGACGTGCCCGGAACACCTCCCCAGGGAGGCGCCCAGGGGGCATCCTAACCAGATGCCCGAGCCACCTCATCTGACTCCTCTCAATGCGGAGGAGCAGCGGTTCTACTCCGAGCCCCTCCCGGATGACTGAGCTTCTCACCCTATCTCTAAGGGAGAGCCCAGACACCCTGCGGAGGAAACCCATTTCGGCCGCTTGTATTCGCGATCTTGTTCTTTCGGTCACTACCCACAACTCGTGACCATAGGTGAGGATGGGAACGTAGATTGACCAGTAAGTAGAGAGCTTCGCCTTCTGGCTCAGCTCCCTCTTCACAGCGACGGGTCGGTGCAGAGCCTGCAACACTGCAGGCGCCGCACCGATCCGCCCGTCAATCTCCCGCTCCATTCGTCCGTCACTCGTGAACAAGACCCCGAGATACTTGAACTCCTCCTCTTGGGGAAGGATCTCATTCCCGACCCGGAGAGAGCATTCCACCCTTTTCCGGCTGAGAACCATAGTCTCGGATTTGGAGGTGCTGATTCTCATCCCAGCCGCTTCACACTCGGCTGCGAATCACTCCAGTGAGAGCTGAAGGTCACGGCCTGACGACGCTAACAGAACCACATCATCTGCAAAAAGCAGAGACCCGATTCTGAGGTCGCCAAATGGGACACCCTCAACGCCCTGGCTCCGCCTAGAAATTCTGTCCATAAAAGTTAGGAACAGAATCGGTGACAAAGGGCAGCCCTGACGGAGTCCAACTCTCACCGGAAACGTATCCGACTTACTGCCGGCAATGCGGACCAAACTCTGGCACCGGTCATACAGAGACCGAACGGCCCCTATCAAGGGGTCCGGCACTCCATATTCCTGGAGCACCCCCCACAGGACTCCACGAGGGACACGGTCGAACGCTTTCTCCAAGTCCACAAAACACATGTAGACTGGTTGGGCGAACTCCCATGCACCCTCCAGGATCCTGCCGAGGGTATAGAGCTGGTCCACTGTTCCACGGCCAGGACGAAAGCCACACTGCATCTCCTGAATCCGAGGCTCGATTATCCGACGGATCCTCCTCTCCAATACCCCCGAATAGACCTTACCAGGGAGGCTGAGGAGTGTGATACCCCTATAGTTGGAACACACCCTCCGGTCCCCCTTTTTAAAGAGGGGGACCACCACCCCAATCTGCCAGTCCAGAGGCACTGTCCCCGATGTCCACGCGATACTGCAGAGGCGTGTCAGCCAAGACAGCCCTACAACATCCAGAGCCTTGAGAAACTCAGGACGGACCTCATCCACCCCCGGGGCCTTGCCACCGAGGAGCTTTTTAACCACCTCGGCAACCTCAGCCCCAGAAATTGGAGGCCCCGTCTCCGAGCTCTCCGACTCTGCCTCTTCCGAGCACGTGTTGGTAGGATTGAGGAGTTCCTCGAAGTACTCCCCCCACCGACTCACAACATCCCGAGTTGAGGTCAGCAAAGCCCCGTCCCCACTGTAAACAGTGTTGACTGTGAGCCGCTTCCCCCCCCTGAGACGCCGGATGGTGGACCAGAATCTTTTCGAGGCCGTCCGGAAATCGTTCTCCATGGTCTCACCGAACTCCTCCCAGGCCCGAGTTTTTGCCTCAGCAACCGCCGAAGCCGCGGCCCGTCTGGCCCGTCGGTACCTATCAGCTTCTTCCAGGGTCCCACTGGCCAAAAAGGCCCGATAGGACTCCTTCTTCAGCTTGACGGCTTCCCTCACCACTGGTGTCCACCAGCAGGTTCGAGGGTTGCCGCCACGACAGGCACCGACCACCTTACGGCCACAACTCCGACCAGCTGCCTCGGCAACTGAGTCACGGAACATGGCCCATTCAATGTCCCCCACCTCAAATATGGTTGAAGCTCTGCCGGAGGTGGGAGTTAAAGCTCCTTCTGACGGGGGATTCTGACAAACGCTCCCAGCAGACCCTCACAATACGTTTGGGCCTGCCAGGTCTGATCGGCATCCTCCCCCACCAGCGGAGCCAACTCACCACCAGGTGGTGATCAGTTGACAGCTCCGCCCCTCTCTTCACCCGAGTATCCAGGACATACGGCCGCAAGTCCGATGATACAACCACAAAGTCGATCATCGAACTGCGGCCAAGGGAGTCCTGGTGCCAAGTGCACATATGGACACCCTTATGCCTGAACATGGTGTTCGTTATGGACAGTCTATGACTGGCACAGAAGTCCAACAACATAACACCACTCTGATTCAGATCGGGGGGGCCGTTCCTCCCAATCACACCCCTCCAGGTCTCACTGTCATTGCCCACGTGAGCATTGAAGTCCCCCAGCAGAATGAGGGAGTCTCCGGTAGGAGCATTCTCCAGTGCCTCCCCCAGAGACTCCAAAAAGGGTAGGTACTCTGAACTGCTGTTTGGCGCATAGGCACAAACAACAGTCAGGACTAGTCCCCCCACCCAAGGCGGAGGGAGGCTACCCTCTCGTTCACTGGGGTAAACCCCAATGTACTGGCACACAGCCGGGGGGCAATAAGTATGCCCACACCTGCTCTGCGCCTCTCACCACGGGCAACTCCAGAGTGGAAGAGAGTCCAACCCCTCTCAAGAGTACTGGTTCCAGATCCCAAGCCGTGCGTCGAGGTGAGTCCGACTATATCTAACGGTCTGATGAAGTTTCAACAATAAACAACAAACTTTGTATTATGAGAAAGAACCAGACTCATTCTTCAGGAATCCGAAAATAAGCTCTATTTTACGAGTTATGCACGAATTCGGATTCTCCTATAAAACGAATTCCTTAACTCAAACCAAGTTAAGACTGCTTTGTCCTTCATATTTATTCATGTCTAATCAAGTTTCAATGATAAACAACGTTGTACTTTGTAGAATGAGAAAGAACTTCTTCAGCAATAAGCATCTCTCGACAAATGACGAAATACAGATTTTGCTATAAAATTAATTGCTATCAGCCTGACTTAAAACTGTTTGTCTTCCTTATTTATCCAATTCAAATCAAGTTTCAACAATTAAAAAAATTTTGTAGTTTGAGAAAGAACAACTTAATCTTGAGCAATCAGTATAAAAAGAGGGTAAGACAAGGTGCGAATGTCAAACCATACATGATCAAAACAGGGAGCGGAGGTGTTTGGCTGTGACAAGGTGTGAATGTCCACCCATAATTAATGAAAAGCGGGCAACAAGTAGGTTCGAATGCCCAACCATACATCATCAAAAGCAGGAGTGGATATGTTCGGCTACAAGAAGGTTTGAACGTCTGACCATAGTTTGTAAAAAGCGGGTAAGAAAAGGTTCGAATGCCCGAACATACACCATCAAAGGAGGGAGCGGAGGTGTTCCGCTGTAAGAAGGTGTGAATGTCCGACCGTAGTTGGTAAAAAACGGGTAAGAAAAGGTTAAAATACCCGACTGTACACGATCAGTAGCGGGTGCGGAGTTGTTCGGCTACTAAAAGGTGTGAAAGTCCGACCATGGTTTGTAAAAAGCGGGTAAGAAAAGGTGCTGATGCCCGAAAATGTATGATCAAAAGAGGGAGCGGAGGTGTTTGGCTGCAAGAAGGTGTGAATGTACACCCATAATTACTGAAAAATGGGTAAGAAAAGGTGCGAATGCCCAACTATACATAATCAAAAGCAGGAGTGGATGTGTTCGGCTCCAAGAAGGGTTGAATGTCTGACCATAGTTTGTAAAAAGCAGGTAAGAAAAGGTTTGACTGCCCAAACATACACCATCAAAAGAGGGAGCGGAGGTGTTCCGCTGTGAGAAGGTGTGAATGTCCGACCATAGTTGGTAAAAAGCGGGTAAGAAAAGGTTAAAATACCCGACTGTACACAATCAATAGCGGGAGCGGAGTTGTTCGGCTACTAAAAGATGTGAAAGTCCGACTATGGTTTGTAAAAAGCGGGTAAGAAAAGGTGCTAATGCCCGACAATGTATGATCAAAAGAGGGAGTGGAGGTTTTCGGCTGTAAGAGTGTCTGAAAGTCCAACTATAATTTGTAAAAACCGGGTAAGAAAAGGCTTGAAAGCCCGACTATACACCATCATAAGGAGGAGGTGTTCAGCTGCAAGAAGGTGTGAATGTCCACCCATAATTACTGAAAAATGGGTAAGAAAAGGTGCGAATGCCCAAACATACATCATCAAAAGCAGGAGTGGATGTGTTGGGCTACAAGAAGGTTTGAAAGTCCGACCATGGTTTGTAAAAAACAGGTAAGAAAAGGTGCGAATGCCCGACAATGTATGATCAAAAGAGGGAGCGGAGGTTTTTGGCTACAAGAAGGTTTGAATGTCCGACCATAGTTTGTAAAAAGCGGGTAAGAAAAGGTTCAAATGCCTGACAATACACCATCAAAAGCGGGAGCGGAGGTGTTCCGCTGTAAGACGGTGTGAATGTCCGACCATAGTTGGTAAAAAGCGGGTAAGAAAAGTTTAAAATACCTGACTGTACACAATCAATAGCGGGAGCGGAGTTGTTCGGCTACAAGAAGGTGTGAAAGTCCAACCATGGTTTGTAAAAAGCTGCTAAGAAAAGGTTCGAATGCCCGAATATATACCATCAAAAGCGGAAGCGGAGGTGTTCGGCTGCAAGAAGGTGTGAATGTCCGACCAAAGTTTGTAAAAAGCAGTTAAGAAAAGGTTCGAATATCCAACCAAACATAATCAAAAGCGGGAGCAGAGCTGTTCGACTGCAAGTAGGTGTGAATGTCCAGCCATAATTACTCACAAACGGGTAAGAAAAGGTAGTATTGCCAGACCATACATGATCAAAACAGGGAGCTGAGGTGGTTCAGCACCAAGGTGTGAATGTCTGACTATAGTTTGTAAAAAGCGGGTAAGATAAGGTGCGAATGCCCGACAATGTATGATCAAAAGAGGGAGCGGAGGTTTTTGGCTACAAGAAGGTTTGAATGTCCGACCATAGTTTGTAAAAAGCGGGTAAGAAAAGGTTCAAATGCCTGACTATACACCATCAAAAGCGGGAGCGGAGGTGTTCCGCTGTAAGACGGTGTGAATGTCCGACCATAGTTGGTAAAATGCGGGTAAGAAAAGGTTAAAATACCCGACTGTACACAATCAATAGGGGGAGCGGAGTTGTTCGGCTACAAGAAGGTGTGAAAGTCCAACCATGGTTTGTAAAAAGCTGGTAAGAAAAGGTTCGAATGCCCGAATATATGCCATCAAAAGCGGAAGCGGAGGTGTTCGGCTGCAAGAAGGTGTGAACGTCCGACCAAAGTTTGTAAAAAGCAGTTAAGAAAAGGTTCGAATATCCAACCAAACATAATCAAAAGCGGGAGCAGAGCTGTTCGACTGCAAGTAGGTGTGAATGTCCAGCCATAATTACTCACAAACGGGTAAGAAAAGGTAGTATTGCCAGACCATACATGATCAAAACAGGGAGTGGAGGTGGTTCTGCTGCAAGGTGTGAATGTCTGACTATAGTTTGTAAAAAGCGGGTAAGATAAGGTGCGAATGCCCGACAATGTATGATCAAAAGAGGGAGCAGAGGTTTTCGGCTGCAAGAAGGTCTGAATGTCCACCCAAAATTCCTGAAAAATGGGTAAAAAAAGGATGCGAATGCCAAACCATGCATCATCAAAAGCAGGAGTGGATGTGTTCGGCTACAAGAAGATTTGAATGTCCATCAATAATTGCTTTAAAACATGAAAGAAAATTTTCGAATATCAAACCGCACATGATCATAAACGGGAGAGGAGTTGTTCAGCTGCAAGAAGGTGTGAATGTCCACCCATAATTACTGAAAAATGGGTAAGAAAAGGTGAAAATGCCCAACCATACATCATCAAAAGCAGGAGTGGATGTGTTCGGCTACAAGAAGGTTTGAATGTCCGACCATAGTTTGTAAAAAGCGGGTAAGAAAAGGTTCGAATGCCCGAACATAGACCATCAAAAGAGGGAGCGGAGGTGTTCCGCTGTAAGAAGGTGTAAATGTCCGACCATAGTTGGTAAAAAGCGGGTAAGAAAAGGTTAAAATACCCGACTGTACACAATCAATAGCGGGAGCGGAGTTGTTTGGCTACAAGAAGGTGTGAAAGTCCGACCACGGTTTGTAAAAAGCGGGTAAGAAAAGGTTCGAATGCCCGAATATATACCATCAAAAGTGGAAGTGGATGTGTTCGGCTGCAAGAAGGTGTGAACGTCCGACCAAAGTTTGTAAAAAGCAGTTAAGAAAAGGTTCGAATATCCAACCAAACATAATCAAAAGCGGGAGCAGAGCTGTTCGACTGCAAGTAGGTGTGAATGTCAGATCATAATTTGCAAAAAGCTGATGAGAAAGGGTGAGAATGCCCGGCTATACACCATCAAATGCGGGAGCGGAAGTGTTCGGCTGTGAGTAGGTGTGAATGTCCGACCATAATTGCTGAAAAATGTTGGACTCTCTTCCACTCTGGAGTTGCCCGTGGTGAGAGGCGCAGAGCAGGTGTGGGCATACTTATTGCCCTCCGGCTGTGTGCCAGTACATTGGGGTTTACCCCAGTGAACGAGAGGGTAGCCTCCCTCCGCCTTGGGTGGGGGGACGAGTCCTGACTGTTGTTTGTGCCTATGCGCCAAACAGCAGTTCAGAGTACCTACCCTTTTTGGAGTCTCTGGGGGAGGCACTGGAGAATGCTCCTACCGGAGACTCCCTCATTCTGCTGGGGGACTTCAATGCTCACGTGGGCAATGAGAGTGAGACCTGGAGGGGTGTGATTGGGAGGAACGGCCCCCCCGATCTGAATCAGAGTGGTGTTATGTTGTTGGACTTCTGTGCCAGTCATAGACTGTCCATAACGAACACCATGTTCAGGCATAAGGCATATGGCATATGGGGGGAGTACTTCGAGGAACTCCTCAATCCTACCAACACGTGCTCGGAAGAGGCAGAGTCGGAGAGCTCGGAGACGGGGCCCCCCATTTCTGGGGCTGAGGTTGCCGAGGTGGTTAAAAAGCTCCTCGGTGGCAAGGCCCCGGGGGTGGATGAGGTCCGTCCTGAGTTTCTCAAGGCTCTGGATGTTGTAGGGCTGTCTTGGCTGACACGCCTCTGCAGTATCGCGTGGACATCGGGGACAGTGCCTCTGGACTGGCAGATTGGGGTGGTGGTCCCCCTCTTTAAAAAGGGGGACCGGAGGGTGTGTTCCAACTATAGGGGTATCACACTCCTCAGCCTCCCTGGTAAGGTCTATTCGGGGGTATTGGAGAGGAGGATCCGTCGGATAATCGAGACTCGGATTCAGGAGATGCAGTGTGGCTTTCGTCCTGGCCGTGGAACAGTGGACCAGCTCTATACCCTCGGCAGGATCCTGGAGGGTGCATGGGAGTTCGCCCAACCAGTCTACATGTGTTTTGTGGACTTGGAGAAAGCGTTCGACCGTGTCCATCTTGGAGTCCTGTGGGGGGTGCTCCGGGAATATGGAGGGCCGGACCCCTTGATAGGGGCCGTTCGGTCTCTGTATGACCGGTGCCAGAGTTTGGTCCGCATTGCCGGCAGTAAGTCGGATACGTTTCCGGTGAGAGTTGGACTCCGTCAGGGCTGCCCTTTGTCACCGATTCTGTTCCTAACTTTTATGGACAGAATTTCTAGGCGGAGCCAGGGCGTTGAGGGTGTCCCATTTGGCGACCTCAGAATCGGGTCTCTGCTTTTTGCAGATGATGTGGTTCTGTTAGCGTCGTCAGGCCGTGACCTTCAGCTCTCACTGGAGTGATTCGCAGCCGAGTGTGAAGCGGCTGGGATGAGAATCAGCACCTCCAAATCCGAGACTATGGTTCTCAGCCGGAAAAGGGTGGAATGCTCTCTCCGGGTCGGGAATGAGATCCTTCCCCAAGAGGAGGAGTTCAAGTATCTCGGGGTCTTGTTCACGAGTGACGGACGAATGGAGCGGGAGATTGACGGGCGGATCGGTGCGGCGCCTGCAGTGTTGCAGGCTCTGCACCGACCCGTCGTTGTGAAGAGGGAGCTGAGCCAGAAGGCGAAGCTCTCTACTTACTGGTCAATCTACGTTCCCATCCTCACCTATGGTCACGAGTTGTGGGTAGTGACCGAAAGAACAAGATCGCGAATACAAGCGGCCGAAATGGGTTTCCTCCGCAGGGTGTCTGGGCTCTCCCTTAGAGATAGGGTGAGAAGCTCAGTCATCCGGGAGGGGCTCGGAGTAGAACCGCTGCTCCTCCGCATTGAGAGGAGTCAGATGAGGTGGCTCGGGCATCTGGTTAGGATGCCCCCTGGGCGCCTCCCTGGGGAGGTGTTCCGGGCACGTCGCACTGGGAGGAGACCCCGGGGGAGACCCAGGACACGTTGGAGAGACTATGTCTCTCGGCTGGCCTGGGAACGCCTCGGGGTCCCCCCGGAAGAGCTGGAGGAAGTGGCTGGGGACCGAGACGTCTGGGTTTCTCTGCTCAAGCTGCTGCCCCCGCGACCCGACCCCCGGATAAGCGGCAGATGATGGATGGATGGATGGATATATCCTCCACCAACCAGACTTACAACCCCCGACTAGGGTAACAGAATTTCTAAGCATCTGTACCCCAAAACTACTATCAAAAATATATAGATTATTGTCTAAGATAGATGACACAATGTCTCTTCCATCCTCAAAATGGGAGGCAGATTTATCCATCAGTTCTGGTCATAGCTTCTAACCACAAATATGTTTGAACACCTTCATAAAGACTCGAAATCCTAATTTACAGCTCATACAATACAAAATCCTTCATAGAACACACTATACAGGACAAAGGATGTTCAGGATGGGTCTAACACACTCAAACATCTGCTCACATTGCACAGATAACACACCTGATGATTATGCACACGCTTTGTGGTCTTCTGCGCCTGTCCAGAAGTTCTGGCTTGAAGTCTGTGAGGACCTATCAACATGGCTAAAGTGTAGCATCCCTGCATGCCCCACACTGTGCATACTGGGTGACTTAGACAACATCAACATGGAAATTAACTCAGCACACATGATGTGTTATGTATCGCAAAGAAAACTATTCTCATGAACTGGAAAGCGAAGAACAATCTGTGTATTAACCAGTTTAGAAATTTTCTTTTAGATTATATTAGCATGGAAACAATGTCTGCCTCCTCAAAACATCAATTGGCTGAATTTCATTCTCTCTGGTCCCCTCTGATTAGTTTTATCACATAGTGGTGGTGGTGGGTTGCTGGGTGATGGTGGGTCTCAGGCCCGGGCTGCTGCGACTGGTGTGACCGGGTGGTTTGTTTGTTTGTTTTTTGTAGTGGTCCTCCTGGGTGGGGTTGGGTTGAGTGGGGTGGGGCGGGATGGGTACCTTCTGGGGGTACAGTAGCTCCCGGAATATGGTCGCTGCAGGCCCCGAGCCTGGTGGACATCAGGCCCTCCTGCCCATTGTTGGCTCCCAGGTAGCGGGGATGCCTATTGCAGCCAGTCCCTGGCTGCCCTCTCTGGGGGAGAGTAGCTCCCCCGGTATATATCCCCATACCCCTCTCCCTTCTGGCTCCTGTACACAGCACACACTCACACATGAAGGGTTTTGGGGGCGTGTGTGTTCGGTGGGGTGTAGTGGATGGGGCCACGTAGGTGGTCCCCTTTGGTTGCACTCTGCAGTTCCCTGCCCCTGTTTTAATTACACCTTAGACATTACTACTTATCAAACACACTCACACACACACATTAGGTCTTGGGGGGTGGTTACACTGAGTGGCATCTGGTGGGCGGGGCTCTTTGGGTATGTAGGCTGCCCAGAGTGCCGCGCTCCCAGTTCTACAAGTATAGGTCTTCTTCGCACACCCCTGCTTCCTGGTGTCTGCTCGGGGCAGGAGGGGCCAGGAGGATTAATTAATTTTTCTGCTGGTTCGGGGTCTGTGGTGGCTGGGGGGTTGCTGGCCTCCTGGTGTGCCCGCTGCACTACACCCCAGCAGAGTCGAGGGAGGTAGGATGTGTGGATGTGTGGATGTATGGGACGTGAAAGTGTGTGTGGTAATGATTGGGCCTGGATCTGGGACTTGCTGTCGCCTGGCCTGCCTGTGTTTCTCCCGATGGGGCATCAGCGTTGCCTCTCCCCACTGCTCGCGACTTCACCCACCTGTGGGCACGTCTTGACTCCCAGGGCACTTGGCCAGGGGCGCTGGGGCAGGCGCTGACCCACTTTGTGGCTGTCTGGGGCGCTTGGCCCTCCTGGGTATTGGGTGGGGCCTCTGCCGGGGGGTTTGGGGGCGCTCGGGCTCCTGGGGCCAAGGTCCAGTGCACGGCCCATGTCTGGGCGGCTGGGGCCTGGCGGGGTCGGTGGGCTGTTGCCCCTGGTTCCCGGAGTGCCTCTGCCCTATGCTTATGGGGGCTCTTTCCGGGGGCTTCCCTGCAGTCTTCTGGGTGGATGCGTGGTTACCCCTGCGGTGGGCTGCCTGGGTTCTGTGCTCTGTGGGGGCTGCTGGTGGCCTGGGTCTTGTGGCCCTCTCTGCCTGCTTCTGATTGCTTGGGGGGGGGGGCTGTGGATTGTGGCCCTGTACGCTTATACACTCATAACTAAGCACGGTTATCATGTAGGTCCTGTGCCATGGGTGTTGCATGTTCTCACACACACACACACACATTCATTAGTCCAGTAGCATGGTCACTAAGCAGTTGATGTATTATCATGTCGTCTCAGGTCATCTATATCCACAGCTGTGTTGTATGCGATTGCCGCTTCTTGTGCTTGTTTTTGTTTGTTTGTGTGTTTGTTTTTTCTCTGCTTGTCTGCTTTCAGGTGCTCCTGGTGGCGCTAAGGCTGGATTCCCCTCATAGGCCATGGATTGTTGTCTGTTTTGTTTTTTACAGGTGTAGCAGCTGGTTGTCTGGTTTTTGTTTCTATTTTTGTTCTGTTTCCTCTTCTTTCCTCTTCTTCTTTCCTTGTCCCCCGGTCCGGTTCAGTTCAGTTCATGTCATATATTGTAAACAGAAATAAATAAATGGGCATCAAGGGGAGCTTTACATTTATAAAACTTCCCTTGGAAAAACAAATCTGTTTGGCATCAAAGGTATTCAGACTACAATTCTTCTGACATAATGCTGAACAGGACAAGGGGAAAAAAAGTAAAGAAGACAGTTCTGCCGAAAGCCAGGGACTAGACCTGTTCTAAGTTCTATACTTTTTAAAAGGGGCGTGTTTAGCAACTATGGAATTAGAAGATTTACAAAAATGGTCAAGTGCTAGATCTTCATCTGGGATTTTAACAGTGTCATATAGATCAACAGATCAGTTAAAAAAAAGCCTGCTCATGGAGATGTTTCAGGATCTGGATACCAAGCGTGGACCTAATGTTTTCATTTTTGCAATTCTGATACAGGCTATTGAGCAGTGATAACTAACACCAAGTTCAGATACTGCGGATTTTCTACCTTTGATTTGTTAAGATTGAGCCAATCAGGGACAACCTTGAAGGATCTCTTTGGTTTTGTAGGATCAGTAATTACCTGAGAAAGGTTGATATTGGTACACACCTTTTTTAAATGATCAGAGGCAGAGTTCAACTTGTTTAAATTAAAATTGCCATGGGTTTAGGCCACATGCACACAGAATGACATCAACAAATATAAGATATATTAAACATTTACACATAGATTTTTGAATATATGTAGAGGAATGATACTTTGAAATGTGCTCATTGCGGAGTTATGATCAGTTGAGTAATGAAGGTTGAACAATTCTGGGAAAGAGGTTCTATTCCCAATATCATGATGGACACTCCTGATATAGAAGGTTTCGCTAACGCATTGGAATTGTTTTACTATTTTCATATGCATGTGCAATGAAGAATTGCTTGCTGCTGATAAATGCAAAGAAGAACAGCTTACACATAGATGCTCACATATAGGCTGCTGAATGCAATGAAGACCTGCTTATCAAGTAAAGTTCAATGTCAATGTGTAATATTCAATTAGGATTTGCAAAACAGTGAAGTTAAACAATGAATGGGTCCATAGTCGTATGAGAAGACTACAGGAATATTTACCTGGGTGTACGTTCAAACAGAGATGAGAAAATTGCGATAAATAATTGTTTGTTTGTTTGTTAGTATGTATATGAATGTTATGTGTATAAACTGTGTTGAGTTATAGTTACTCAGTAGTGTCTCAGTGAAACAACCGACGGGGGAAGCCTTGCGGTGACAACAAAAGCAGTGTTTTACTGATCAGTCAAGTTGCTCCAGTGTACTCCATACAAACTGGTTGGCTACTGAAGGGATAGAAAATGGGGAATACTTGTTTTAAAGCAAACAAGGAATTAGATGGGAAAAATACATGTTTTAACGGGACCCAGACAATATTAAATACTCAGACAGATGGGAGAAGAAGTGTAGTTTTGTAGGAAATCACAAAATTATTACATAGAATTAGTGAAATCAATTGAAGAATGCCTTTCTGAAGAGCTGTTTACCACAGATGAGCAGCTTTGCGACCAAGCACATTGTAGATCGCTTTACTGCCAAAATGATCTAATTTAATGGATTGGTTTAGACATGCATAACAGCATTTTAAGAACAAAGAGAGAAACAAAAAGGGACAACGCTTCATGGTGGAAGGTGATGTATAAATAACTGTGTATATGATGAAGGGGGTGGCAACACCCATTCTGAAATCCCGCCATTCCGACATCCCGCTATTCCGACATCCCACCATTCCGACATCCCACCATTCTGACATACCACCATTCAGACATGCAAACGTCCCACCATTCCGACATCCCACCATTGCGACATCCCGCTATTCTGACGTTCAAATGTCCCACCATTCCGACAAGGCTTTCCGTATAAGGAAATGTGTGTTACTCAACAGGTGAGTCCCTTCTTTCTGTTCATGCAATTTATATGTTTAACACATGTTTATAGACAAGCGTTATTAAAAACACAAAGTCTCGGCAACTGGAGGAGGAGAAGCAGTCCGCGGTGGTTTTCAATCACACACTCCAATGCCACTTGTTTCAACTTCCGAAAATTTAATCCAGGAAAAAAAGGCTTACAAACATGGACAAAAACGGCTCCATAACACGCACAAGAATCCAAAAGAAACAAAAGTTAACTAAAAGAAAGCAAATAAACAGTATGAAGTGGTAAAAATTGGTTTTACGCATGCCTATGTGCGTCTGGCACATGCGTCTTCGGGCTCTCCCACGTTGGTTTGTGGATGAAAGCTATATGTTCAGCTGTAATGTCATGTAAAAACAATCTCTACATGACATTTACTCCCAGGTGTGACCAGTTAGGTCCTTAAGATATCAACAGGCTGTATAAAGCTACAACCGTTGCGGCTGTGTGTTTGTGCCAAATGCGCAAAACCCATCCACGCTTCCCAAAATTGGAGTGAGTACTCATAAATCACGTGAATAACATGAATAAACGTTTTTACTGCATTTTGTTGTGTTTTATACGTTCTATGCTGTCATTTCTCTCTTCTCCTATTGGCAAGGCAAGGCAGAGTGCTCGCAACTGTGTCCTGTGCAGTAGCCGTGATATCTGTAATTGCAATTATTACTTTTGCATATGATGACAGCGTGCAAAAGACGCATGGGCTCTGTGGAGAGCTCCGCTCCAGCTGGCTGCTGTGACAGCTCACTGACACTGTATTTCTGCTTAATCAGTTTCAGTCTCGCCAGAGTTACATTAATATCTGTATTTTTATATTTGAAATTCAGGGGATTTTGATAATAGATTATTAAAGTTTGTTTGCGAGGCTGTGGCCTCTGCATGTGCAAAGCTTGTGCGCCAAACTTTAGGGCGTATTTGCGCCGGCATATCATTAGTGCAAAATGTTTTGGGTAAAAAATAGGCTATTAAAAGGAACTGTCGGAATGGCGGTATGTTAAAAAAAACAAAAAACATACCGCCATTCCGACCATAGGAGGAAAAAAGTGTCGGAATGGTGGGACGTTTGATAAAAAATTAAGTGTCGCCATTCCGACAATTGGAGACCCATGTCGGAATGGCGAGATGTCGGAATGGCAGCATGTAACCATGATGAAGGAGAGACCATTTGAGCAGCACAGCCATTTCGCAGCACAGGGACAGCAATCCAAGTTACAGGATCTCCCACGTGGTATCACCTGTCACATTGTGTCAAGGCATCAAAAGAAGAAAAAATCACCAAACTCAAGGACAAAAAGACAAAGACTCCGGTGAACGAAGACAGAGGACTGACAAACCAGAAATACAAAAGGATTCTCGATATCAAGATCCAGAAGAAGAGGCTAACAATGCCACGAACACTTACGATGCTGGGAATGATGCCAGCAATGAACAGAGAAGAAGATTCAGTGTCATCAATCTGCATTACGTGCCTCTAATGAGGGGGTGAATATAGAATCCTCAACGATTACAACGTCTCTGGGAACTGTGACAACAACAAGGTTTAAACCATTTTGATATATATTGTAACCTATTGTCTAAGGAATAGTGCTGAAAATGAGGTAAATCTAATCCACCACTGTCCTTGGTCTTCTGTAGGGTTTTTAAACTAATATGTGGTGGTTTGTTTTTCCACAGAAATTTGGAGATGCATGAATCTAGTGACTTAAACCAAGTAGCAGATGGTTTTATGGGGATCATTGAGAACAAATAGTTAACTTTTGGTAGTATCATCATTTTAATGGATGTAACTCTCCCCATAAGTGATATAGGTAAGGACTTCCAACGAGAGATCGTCCTCTACTGTCTTTAATAATTGCACATAATTTAGCTTTGTTAGCTCTGAGAGCCTGGAGGAAATGTTTATGCCTAAATATCTAATATTTCCTGACTGTAAAGTGATCGCAGGTATATTATGGACGCTACAGTTAATGGGCAGAACTGTGGTCTTAGACCAGTTGATAGAGTAGTCAGAAAGTGCTGAGAATTTATTTATGAGTGTGATCGTGTGACTGAGAGACGTCTGTGAGTTCTGAAGGAAAAGTAATACATCATCAGCATAAAGACTTATTTTATGCTCAATATTTTGGGATTAATTACTCACAAACGGGTAAGAAAAGGTAGTATTGCCAGACCATACATGATCAAAACAGGGAGCGGAGGTGGTTCAGCTGCAAGGTGTGAATGTCTGACTATAGTTTGTAAAAAGCGGGTAAGATAAGGTGCGAATGCCCGACAATGTATGATCAAAAGAGGGAGCGGAGGTTTTCGACTGAGAGAAGGTCTGAATGTCCACCAAAAATTCCTGAAAAATGGGTAAAAAAAGGGTGCGAATGCCAAACCATACATCATCAAAAGCAGGAGTGGATGTGTTCGGCTACAAGAAGATTTGAATGTCCATCAATAATTGATTTAAAACATGAAAGAAAATTTTCGAATATCAAACCGCAAATGATCATAAGCGGGAGAGGAGCTGTTCAGCTGCAAGAAGGTGTGAATGTCCACCCATAATTACTGAAAAATGGGTAAGAAAAGGTCAAAATGCCCAACCATACATCATCAAAAGCAGGAGTGGATGTGTTCGGCTACAAGAAGGTTTGAATGTCCGACCATAGTTTGTAAAAAGCGGGTAAGAAAAGGTTCGAATGCCCAATCATAGACCATCAAAAGAGGGAGCGGAGGTGTTCCGCTGTAAGAAGGTGTAAATGTCCGACCATAGTTGGTAAAAAGCGGGTAAGAGAAGGTTAAAATACCCGACTGTACACAATCAATAGCGGGAGCGGAGTTGTTTGGCTACAAGAAGGTGTGAAAGTCCGACCACGGTTTGTAAAAAGCGGGTAAGAAAAGGTTCGAATGCCCGAATATATACCATCAAAAGTGGAAGTGGATGTGTTCGGCTGCAAGAAGGTGTGAACGTCCGACCAAAGTTTGTAAAAAGCAGTTAAGAAAAGGTTCGAATATCCAACCAAACATAATCAAAAGCGGGAGCAGAGCTGTTCGACTGCAAGTAGGTGTGAATGTCAGATCATAATTTGCAAAAAGCTGATGAGAAAGGGTGAGAATGCCCGGCTATACACCATCAAATGCGGGAGCGGAAGTGTTCGGCTGTGAGTAGGTGTGAATGTCCGACCATAATTGCTGAAAAATGTGTTAGAAGAGACTAGAATGCCGGACAAGACATCATCAAATGCGGGAGCGGAGTTGTTCAGCTGTGAGTAGGTGTGAATCTCCGAGCATAGTTTGTAAAAAGGGGGTAAGAATAGGTTCGAATGCCCGAACATACACTATCAAAACAGGGAGCTGAGGTGGCTCAGCTGCAAGGTGTGAATGTGTGACTATAGTTTGTAAATAAGGTGCGAATGCCCAACAATGTATAATCAAAAGAGGGAGCGGAGGTTTTCGGCTACAAGAAGGTTTGAATGTCCGACCATAGTTTGTAAAAAGCGGGTAAGAAAAGGTTCAAATGCCTGACTATACACCATCAAAAGCGGGAGCAGAGGTGTTCCGCTGTAAGACGGTGTGAATGTCCGACCATATTTGGTAAAAAGCGGGTAAGAAAAGGTTAAAATACCCGACTGTACACAATCAATAGCGGGAGAGGAGGTGTTCAGCTGCAAGAAGGTGTGAATGTCCACCCATAATTACTGAAAAATGGGTAAGAAAAGGTGCGAATGCCCAACCATACATTATCAAAAGCAGGTGTGAATGTCAGATCATAATTTGCAAAAAGCTGATGAGAAAGGGTGAGAATGCCCGACTATACACCATCAAATGCGGGAGCGGAGTTGTTCGGCTGTGAGTAAGTGTGAATCTCCAACCATAATTGCTGAAAAATGTGTTAGAAAAGGTAAGAATGCCGGTCCATACATCATCAAAAGCGGGAGAGGTGGTGTTCGGCTGCAAGTAGGTGTGAATGTCCAGCCATAATTACTAACAAACGGGTAAGAAAAGGTAGTATTGCCAGACCATACATGATCAAAACAGGGAGCGGAGGTGGTTCAGCTGCAAGAAGGTGTGAATGTCCGACTAAAGTTCAAATATATTAACAAAAGCGGGAGGAGAGGTCTTCGGATGAGAGTGGTTGAGAATTTCCAACCATAATCTATAAAATGCGGTGAAAAAAAAGGTGTGATAGAACACTAAAAGGTGGAGCGGAAGTGTTCGGCTGCAAGAAGGTGTGAATGTCCGACTATATTTGGTGAAAAGCAGGTGAAGCAAGGTCTGAATGCCCAACCTTACATCATCAAAAGCGAGATCAGAGGTGTTTGGCTGCATGAAGGCCATAGTTTGCCAAAAGCGGGTAAGCTGCGAATGACCGACTAAATATCAACAAAAGGTCTTCGGAAGCAAGTGGGTGTGAATATCCCACCATACAAGTATGGTGGAGAGGAAGCTGTGAACAGCCGACCATAGTTGGCAAAAAGCGGGTGAGAAAAGGTGCGAATGTCCAACCATACATGATCAAAACAGGGAGCGGAGGTGTTTGGCTGTGACAAGGTGTGAATGTCCACCCAAAATTAATGAAAAGCGGGCAACAAGTAGGTTTGAATGCCCAACCATACATCATCAAAAGCAGGAGTGGATGTGTTCGGCTACAAGAAGGTTTGAATGTCCGAGCATAGTTTGTAAAAAGCGGGTAAGAAAAGGTTCGAATGCCCAAACATACACCATCAAAAGAGGGAGTGGAGGTGTTCCGCTGTAAGAAGGTGTGGATGTCCGACCATAGTTGGTAAAAAAAGGGTAAGAAAAGGTTAAAATACCCGACTGTTCACAATCAATAGCGGGAGCGGATGTGTTTGGCTACAAGAATGTGTGACAGCCCGACCATGGTTTGTAAAAAACGGGTAAGAAAAGGTGCGAATGCCCGACAATGTATGATCAAAAGAGGGAGCGGAGGTTTTCGGCTACAAGAAGGTTTGAATGTCCGACCATAGTTTGTAAAAAGCGGGTAAGAAAAGGTTCAAATGCCTGACTATACACCATCAAAGGCGGGAGCGGAGGTGTTCGGCTACAAGAAGGTGTGAAAGTTCAACCATGGTTTGTAAAAAGCTGCTAAGAAAAGGTTCGAATGCCCGAATATATACCATCAAAAGCGGAAGCGGAGGTGTTCGGCTGCAAGAAGGTGTGAACGTCCGACCAAAGTTTGCAAAAAGCAGTTAAGAAAAGGTTCGAATGCCCGAATATATACCATCAAAAGCGGGAGCAGAGCTGTTCGACTGCAAGTAGGTGTGAATGTCCAGCCATAATTACTCACAAACGGGTAAGAAAAGGTAGTATTGCCAGACCATACATGATCAAAACAGGGAGCTGAGGTGGTTCAGCTGCAAGGTGTGAATGTCTGACTATAGTTTGTAAAAAGCGGGTAAGACAAGGTGCGAATGCCCGACAATGTATGATCAAAAGAGGGAGTGGAGGTCTTCGGCTGCAAGGTCTGAATGTCCAACCATAATTTCTAAAAACCGGGTAAGAAAAGGCTCGAAAGCCCGACTATACACAATCAAAAGCGGGAGCGGGAGGTTTTCAGCTGCAAATCCTTCACTCAAACCAAGTGAAAACTGCTTTGTCCTTCATATTTATCAATGTCTAGATTTACTTCAACAAAGAACAACATTGTATTTTGCAGTAGTAGAACGAGCAGCACTTGAAGGAACAGGAATCCGAGAATAAGCTTATTTTCATACGTTCTGCATGATTTGGGATTTTATGTATAAAATGAATTCCTTTACTCAAACTATGTTAAAACTGCTTTGTCCTTCATATTTATCAATGTCTAGATTGACTTCAACAAAGAACAACATTGTATTTTGCAGTAGAAGAAATAGCAACACTGAAGGATCAGGAATCCGAAAACAAGCTTATTTTCATACGTTCTGCTTGATTTGGGATTTTGCTATAAAATTAATCCCTTCACTCAAACAAAGTGGAAACTGCTTTGTCCTTCATATTTATCAATGTCTATATCGATTTCAACAAAGAACAAGGCTGTATTTTGCAGTATAGGAAAGAGCAACACTGGAGGATCAGGAATCCGAGAATAAGCTTACTTTCATGAGTCCTGCACGATTTCGGATTTTCCTATAAAATGAATTGCTTTGCTCAAACCAAGTTAAAATTGCTTTGTCCTTCATAGTTATCCATGTCTAAAATGTATCAAGCATAAAGTTCCTCATATTACCCTCAATGAGAAAGAAGCATCCCTTTGGTTGAGCAATACGTTCCTTTTGCGGAGTTATGCATGATTTCGGATTTTGCTATAAAATTCATTCCTTCACACCTTTTTTTTTCACCGCATTTTATAGATTATGGTTGGAAATTTCAACCACTCTAATCCGAAGACCTCTCCTCCCACTTTTGTTAATATATTTGAACTTTAGTTGGACATTCACCCCTTTTTGCAGCTAAACCACCTCCGCTCCCTGTTTTGATCATGTATGGTCTGGCAATACTACCTTTTCTTACCCGTTTGTGAGTAATTATGGCTGGACATTCACACCTACTTGCAGCCGAACACCACCTCTCTCGCTTTTGATGATGTATGGACCGGCATTCTTACCTTTTCTAACACATTTTTCAGAAATTAAGGTCGGAGATTCACACCTACTCACAGCCGAACAACTCCGCTCCCGCATTTGACGGTGTGCAGTCGGACATTCTCACCCTTTCTCATCAGCTTTTTGCAAATTATGATCTGACATTCACACCTACTTGCAGTCGAAAAGCTATGCTCCCGCTTTTGATTATGTTTGGTTGGATATTCAAACCTTTTCTTAACTGCTTTTTACAAACTTTGGTTGGACGTTCACACCTTCTTGTAGCCGAACACATCCACTCCTGCTTTTGATGATGTATGGTTGGGCATTCGCACCTTTTTTTTACCCATTTGTCAGGAATAATGGGTGGACATTCACACCTTCTTGCAGCTGAACACCTCCTCTCCCACTTATGATCATGTGCGGTTTGATTTTCGAAAATTTTCTTTCATGTTTTCTAGCAATTATTGATGGACATTTAGACCTTCTTGCAGCTGAACACCTCCGCTCCTGCTTTTGATCATACCTTGTCAGGCATTCGCACCATGTCTTACCCGCTTTTTACAAACTTTAGTCGAACATTTACACCTTTTTGCAGCCGAACACCACCTCTCTCGCTTTTGATGATGTATGGTCCGGCATTCTTTCCTTTTCTAACACATTTTTCAGCAATTATGGTCGGACATTCACACCTACTCAGAGCCGAACACCTCCGCTCCCGCATTTGATGGTGTATAGTCGGGCATTCTCACACTTTCTCATCAGCTTTTTGCAAATTATGATCTGACATTCACACCTGCTTTTGATAATGTATGGTTGGGCATTCGCACCTTTTTTTACCCATTTTTCAGGAATTATGGGTGGACATTCACACCTTCTTGCAGCTGAACACCTCCTCTCCTTCTTATGATCATGTGCGGATGATATTCGAAAATTTTCTTTCATGTTTTAAAGCAATTATTGATGGACAGTCAGACCTTCTTGCAGCTGAACCACTCTGCTCCCGCTTTTGATGGTGTATAGTCGGGCTTTCGAGCCTTTCCTTCCCGGTTTTTACAAATTATGGTTGGACATTCAGACCTTCTTGCAGCCGAACACCTCCGCTCCCTCTTTTGATCATACATTGTCGGGCATTAGCACCTTTTCTTACCCGCTTTTTACAAACCATAGTCGGACTTTCACATCTTTTAGTAGCCGAACAACTCCGCTCCCGCTATTGATTGTGTACAGTCGGGTATTTTAACCTTTTCTTACCCGCTTTTTACCAACTATGGTCAGACATTCACACCTTCTTACAGCGGAACACCTCCGCTCCCTCTTTTGATGGTGTATGTTCGGGCAGTCAAACCTTTTCTTACCTGCTTTTTACAAACTATGGTCAGACATTCAACCCTTCTTGGAGCCGAACACATCCACTCCTGCTTTTGATTATGTATAGTTGGGCATTCGCACCTTTTCTTACCCATTTTTCAGTAATTATGGGTGTACATTCACACCTTCTTGCAGCCGAACACCTCCGCTCCCTCTTTTGATCATACATTTTCGGGCATTCGCACCTTTTCTTACCCACTTTTTACAAACCATGGTCGGACTTTCACACCTTTTAGTAGCCGAACAACTCCGCACCCGCTACTGATTGTGTACAGTCGGGTATTTTAACCTTTTCTTACCCGTTTTTTACCAACTATGGTCGGACATTCACACCTTCTTACAGCGGAACACCTCCGCTCCCTCCTTTGATGGTGTATGTTCGGGCATTCGAACCTTTTCTTACCCGCTTTTTACAAACTATGGTCAGACGTTCAAACCTTCTTGTAGCCGAACATATCCACTCCTGCTTTTGATGATGTATGGTTGGGCATTCGAACCTACTTGTTGCCCGCTTTTCATTAATTATGGGTGGACATTCACACCTTGTCTCAGCCAAACACCTCCGCTCCCTGTTTTGATCATGTATGGTTTGACATTCGCACCTTTGCTTACCCTCTTTTTATACTGATTGCTCAAGATTAAGTTGTTCTTTCTCAAACTACAAAATTTTTTTAATTGTTGAAACTTGATTTGAAGTGGATAAATAAGGAAGACAAACAGTTTTAAGTCAGGCTGATAGCAATTAATTTTATAGCAAAATCTGTATTTCGTCATTTGTCGAGAGATGCTTATTGCTCAAGAAGTTCTTACTCATTCTACAAAGTACAACGTTGTTTATCATTGAAACTTGATTAGACATGAATAAATATGAAGGACAAAGCAGTCTTAACTTGGTTTGAGTTAAGGAATTCGTTTTATAGGAGAATCCGAATTTGTGCATAACTCGTAAAATAGAGCTTATTTTCGGATTCCTGAAGAATGAGTCTGGTTCTTTCTCATAATACAAAGTTTGTTGTTTATTGTTGAAACTTCATCAGACCGTTAGATATAGTCGGACTCACCTCGACGCACGGCTTGGGATCTGGAACCAGTACTCTTGAGAGGGGTTGGACTCTCTTCCACTCTGGAGTTGCCCGTGGTGAGAGGCGCAGAGCAGGTGTGGGCATACTTATTGCCCCCCGGCTGTGTGCCAGTACATTGGGGTTTACCCCAGTGAACGAGAGGGTAGCCTCCCTCCGCCTTTGGGTGGGGGGACGAGTCCTGACTGTTGTTTGTGCCTATGCGCCAAACAGCAGTTCAGAGTACCTACCCTTTTTGGAGTCTCTGGGGGAGGCACTGGAGAATGCTCCTACCGGAGACTCCCTCATTCTGCTGGGGGACTTCAATGCTCACGTGGGCAATGAGAGTGAGACCTGGAGGGGTGTGATTGGGAGGAACGGCCCCCCCGATCTGAATCAGAGTGGTGTTATGTTGTTGGACTTCTGTGCCAGTCATAGACTGTCCATAACGAACACCATGTTCAGGCATAAGGGTGTCCATATGTGCACTTGGCACCAGGACACCCTTGGCCGCAGTTCGATGATCGACTTTGTGGTTGTATCATCGGACTTGCGGCCGTATGTCCTGGACACTCGGGTGAAGAGAGGGGTGGAGCTGTCAACTGATCACCACCTGGTGGTGAGTTGGCTCCGCTGGTGGGGGAGGATGCCGATCAGACCTGGCAGGCCCAAACGTATTGTGAGGGTCTGCTGGGAGCGTTTGTCAGAATCCCCCGTCAGAAGGAGCTTTAACTCCCACCTCCGGCAGAGCTTCAACCATATTTGAGGTGGGGGACATTGAGTCCGAATGGGCCATGTTCCGTGACTCCATTGCCGAGGCAGCTGGTCGGAGTTGTGGCCGTAAGGTGGTCGGTGCCTGTCGTGGCGGCAACCCTCGAACCTGCTGGTGGACACCAGTGGTGAGGGAAGCCGTCAAGCTGAAGAAGGAGTCCTATCGGGCCTTTTTGGCCAGTGGGACCCTGGAAGAAGCTGATAGGTACCGACGGGCCAGACGGGCCACGGCTTCGGCAGTTGCTGAGGCAAAAACTCGGGCCTGGGAGGAGTTCGGTGAGACCATGGAGAACGATTTCCGGACGGCCTCGAAAAGATTCTGGTCCACCATCCGGCGTCTAAGGGGGGGGGGAGCGGCTCACAGTCAACACTGTTTACAGTGGGGACGGGGCTTTGCTGACCTCAACTAGGGATGTTGTGAGTCGGTGGGGGGAGTACTTCGAGGAACTCCTCAATCCTACCAACACGTGCTCGGAAGAGGCAGAGTCGGAGAGCTCGGAGACGGGGCCTCCCATTTCTGGGGCTGAGGTTGCCGAGGTGGTTAAAAAGCTCCTCGGTGGCAAGGCCCCGGGGGTGGATGAGGTCCGTCCTGAGTTTCTCAAGGCTCTGGATGTTGTAGGGCTGTCTTGGCTGAAAAGCCTCTGCAGTATCGCGTGGACATAGGGGACAGTGCCTCTGAACTGGCAGATTGGGGTGGTGGTCCCCCTCTTTAAAAAGGGGGACCGGAGGGTGTGTTCCAACTATAGGGGTATCACACTCCTCAGCCTCCCTGGTAAGGTCTATTCGGGGGTATTGGAGAGGAGGATCCGTCGGATAATTGAGCCTCGGATTCAGGAGATGCAGTGTGGCTTTCGTCCTGGCCGTGGAACAGTGGACCAGCTCTATACCCTCGGCAGGATCCTGGAGGGTGCATGGGAGTTCGCCCAACCAGTCTACATGTGTTTTGTGGACTTGGAGAAAGCGTTCGACCGTGTCCCTCATGGAGTCCTGTGGGGGGTGCTCCGGGAATATGGAGTGCCGGACCCCTTGATAGGGGCCATTCGGTCTCTGTATGACCGGTGCCAGAGTTTGGTCCGCATTGCCGGCAGTAAGTCGGATACGTTTCCGGTGAGAGTTGGACTCCGTCAGGGCTGCCCTTTGTCACCGATTCTGTTCCTAACTTTTATGGACAGAATTTCTAGGCGGAGCCAGGGCGTTGAGGGTGTCCCATTTGGCGACCTCAGAATCGGGTCTCTGCTTTTTGCAGATGATGTGGTTCTGTTAGCATCGTCAGGCCGTGACCTTCAGCTCTCACTGGAGTGATTCGCAGCCGAGTGTGAAGCGGCTGGGATGAGAATCAGCACCTCCAAATCCGAGACTATGGTTCTCAGCCGGAAAAGGGTGGAATGCTCTCTCCGGGTCGGGAATGAGATCCTTCCCCAAGAGGAGGAGTTCAAGTATCTCGGGGTCTTGTTCACGAGTGACGGACGAATGGAGCGGGAGATTGACGGGCGGATCGGTGCGGCGCCTGCAGTGTTGCAGGCTCTGCACCGACCCGTCGTTGTGAAGAGGGAGCTGAGCCAGAAGGCGAAGCTCTCTACTTACTGGTCAATCTACGTTCCCATCCTCACCTATGGTCACGAGTTGTGGGTAGTGACCGAAAGAACAAGATCGCGAATACAAGCGGCCGAAATGGGTTTCCTCCGCAGGGTGTCTGGGCTCTCCCTTAGAGATAGGGTGAGAAGCTCAGTCATCCGGGAGGGGCTCGGAGTAGAACCGCTGCTCCTCCGCATTGAGAGGAGTCAGATGAGGTGGCTCGGGCATCTGGTTAGGATGCCCCCTGGGCGCCTCCCTGGGGAGGTGTTCCGGGCACGTCCCACTGGGAGGAGACCCCGGGGGAGACCCAGGACACGTTGGAGAGACTATGTCTCTCGGCTGGCCTGGGAACGCCTCGGGGTCCCCCCGGAAGAGCTGGAGGAAGTGGCCGGGGACAGAGACGTCTGGGTTTCTCTGCTCAAGCTGCTGCCCCCGCGACCCGACCCCCGGATAAGCGGCAGATGATGGATGGATGGATGGATATATCCTCCACCAACCAGACTTACAACCCCCGACTAGGGTAGCAGAATTTCTAAGCATCTGTACCCCAAAACTACTATCAAAAATATATAAATTATTGTCTAAGATAGATGACACAATGTCTCTTCCATCCTCAAAATGGGAGGCAGATTTATCCATCAGTTCTGGTCATAGCTTCTAACCACAAATATGTTTGAACACCTTCATAAAGACTCGAAATCCTAATTTACAGCTCATACAATACAAAATCCTTCATAGAACACACTATACAGGACAAAGGATGTTCAGGATGGGTCTAACACACTCAAACATCTGCTCACATTGCACAGATAACACACCTGATGATTATGCACACGCTTTGTGGTTTTCTGCGCCTGTCCAGAAGTTCTGGCTTGAAGTCTGTGAGGACCTATCAACATGGCTAAAGTGTAGCATCCCTGCATGCCCCACACTGTGCATACTGGGTGACTTAGACAACATCAACATGGAAATTAACTCAGCACACATGGTTGTCACAGTGTTATGTATCGCAAAGAAAACTATTCTCATGAACTGGAAAGCGAAGAACAATCTGTGTATTAACCAGTTTAGAAATTTTCTTTTAGATTATATTAGCATGGAAACAATGTCTGCCTCCTCAAAACATCAATTGGCTGAATTTCATTCTCTCTGGTCCCCTCTGATTAGTTTTATCACATAGTGGTGGTGGTGGGTTGCTGGGTGATGGTGGGTCTCAGGCCCGGGCTGCTGCGACTGGTGTGACCGGGTGGTTTGTTTGTTTGTTTTTTGATGTTGTTTGTTTGTTTTTTGTAGAGGTCCTCCTGGGTGGGGTTGGGTTGAGTGGGGTGGGGCGGGATGGGTACCTTCTGGGGGTACAGTAGCTCCCGGAATATGGTCGCTGCAGGCCCCGAGCCTGGTGGACATCAGGCCCTCCTGCCCATTGTTGGCTCCCAGGTAGCGGGGATGCCTATTGCAGCCAGTCCCTGGCTGCCCTCTCTGGGGGAGAGTAGCTCCCCCGGTATATATCCCCATACCCCTCTCCCTTCTGGCTCCTGTACACAGCACACACTCACACATGAAGGGTTTTGGGGGCGTGTGTGTTCGGTGGGGTGTAGTGGATGGGGCCACGTAGGTGGTCCCCTTTGGTTGCACTCTGCAGTTCCCTGCCCCTGTTTTAATTACACCTTAGACATTACTACTTATCAAACACACTCACCCACACACATTAGGTCTTGGGGGGTGGTTACACTGAGTGGCATCTGGTGGGCGGGGCTCTTTGGGTATGTAGGCTGCCCAGAGTGCCGCGCTCCCAGTTCTACAAGTTTGGCTGCCCCTCAATTTTAATTGCTCACTATTAGAAAATATTGAAGAGCCAGAAGGGTGAGGGGAGGGGTCTTCTTCGCACACCCCTGCTTCCTGGTGTCTGCTCGGGGCAGGAGGGGCCAGGAGGATTAATTAATTGTTCTGCTGGTTCGGGGTCTGTGGTGGCTGGGGGGTTGCTGGCCTCCTGGTGTGCCCGCTGCACTACACCCCAGCAGAGTCGAGGGAGGTAGGATGTGTGGATGTGTGGATGTATGGGACGTGAAAGTGTGTGTGGTAATGATTTGGCCTGGATCTGGGACTTGCTGTCGCCTGGCCTGCCTGTGTTTCTCCCGATGGGGCATCAGCGTTGCCTCTCCCCACTGCTCGCGACTTCACCCACCTGTGGGCACGTCTTGACTCCCAGGGCACTTGGCCAGGGGCGCTGGGGCAGGCGCTGACCCACTTTGTGGCTGTCTGGGGCGCTTGGCCCTCCTGGGTATTGGGTGGGGCCTCTGCCGGGGGGTTTGGGGGCGCTCGGGCTCCTGGGGCCCAGGTCCCGGAGTGCCTCTGCCCTATGCTTATGGGGGCTCTTTCCGGGGGCTTCCTCTGCAGTCTTCTGGGTGGATGCGTGGTTGCCCCTGCGGTGGGCTTCCTGTGTTCTGTGCTCTGTGGGGGCTGCTGGTGGCCTGGGTCTTGTGGCCCTCTCTGCCTGCTTCTGATTGCTTGGGGGGGGGCTGTGGATTGTGGCCCTGTACGCTTATACACTCATAACTAAGCACGGTTATCATGTAGGTCCTGTGCCATGGGTGTTGCATGTTCTCACACACACACACACACATTCATTAGTCCAGTAGCATGGTCACTAAGCAGTTGATGTATTATCATGTCGTCTCAGGTCATCTATATCCACAGCTGTGTTGTATGCGATTGCCGCTTCTTGTGCTTGTTTTTGTTTGTTTGTGTGTTTGTTTTTTCTCTGCTTGTCTGCTTTCAGGTGCTCCTGGTGGCGCTAAGGCTGGATTCCCCTCATAGGCCATGGATTGTTGTCTGTTTTGTTTTTTACAGGTGTAGCAGCTGGTTGTCTGGTTTTTGTTTCTATTTTTGTTCTGTTTCCTCTTCTTTCCTCTTCTTCTTTCCTTGTCCCCCGGTCCGGTTCAGTTCAGTTCATGTCATATATTGTAAACAGAAATAAATAAATGGGCATCAAGGGGAGCTTTACATTTATAAAACTTCCCTTGGCAAAACAAATCTTTTTGGCATCAAAGGTATTCAGACTACAATTCTTCTGACATAATGCTGAACAGGACAAGGGGGAAAAAAAGTAAAGAAGACAGTTCTGCCGAAAGCCAGGGATAGACCTGTTCTAAGTTCTATACTTTTTAAAAGGGGCGTGTTTATCAACTATGGAATTAGAAGATTTACAAAAATGGTCAAGTGCTAGATCTTCATCTGGGATTTTAACAGTGTCATATAACTATTCAACAGATCAGTTAAAAAAAAGCCTGCTCATGGAGATGTTTCAGGATCTGGATACCAAGCGTGGACCTAATGTTTTCATTTTTGCAATTCTGATACAGGCTATTGAGCAGTGATAACTAACACCAAGTTCAGATACTGCGGATTTTCTACCTTTGATATGTTAAGATTGAGCCAATCAGGGACAACCTTGAAGGATCTCTTTGGTTTTGTAGGATCAGTAATTACCTGAGAAAGGTTGATATTGGTACACACCTTTTTTAAATGATCAGAGGCAGAGTTCAACTTGTTTAAATTAAAATTGCCACACAGAGATTGGGTTTAGGCCACATGCACACAGAATGACATCAACAAATATAAGAAATATTAAACATTTACACATAGATTTTTGAATACATGTAGAGGAATGATACTTTGAAATGTGCTCATTGCGGAGTTATGATCAGTTGAGTAATGAAGGTTGAACTATTCTAGGAAAGAGGTTCTATTCCCAGCATCATGATGGACACTCCTGATATAGAAGGTTTCGCTAACGCATTGGAATTGTTTTACTATTTTCATATGCATGTGCAATGAAGAATTGCTTGCTGCTGATAAATGCAAAGAAGAACAGCTTACACATAGATGCTCACATATAGGCTGCTGAATGCAATGAAGACCTGCTTATCAAGTAAAGTTCAATGTCAATGTGTAATATTCAATTAGGATTTGCAAAACAGTGAAGTTAAACAATGAATGGGTCCATAGTCGGTATGAGAAGACTACAGGAATATTTACCTGGGTGTACGTTCAAACAGAGATGAGAAAATTGCGATAAATAATTGTTTGTTTGTTTGTTAGTATGTATAGGAATGTTATGTGTATAAACTGTGTTGAGTTATAGTTACTCAGTAGTGTCTCAGTGAAACAACCAACGGGGGAAGCCTTGCGGTGACAACAAAAGCAGTGTTTTACTGATCAGTCAAGTTGCTCCAGTGTACTCCATACAAACTGGTTGGCTACTGAAGGGATAGAAAATTGGGAATACTTGTTTTAAAGCAAACAAGGAATTAGATGGGAAAAATACATGTTTTAACGGGACCCAGACAATATTAAATACTCAGACAGATGGGAGAAGAAGTGTAGTTTTGTAGGAAATCACAAAATTATTACATAGAATTAGTGAAATCAATTGAAGAATGCCTTTCTGAAGAGCTGTTTACCACAGATGAGCAGCTTTGCGACCAAGCACATTGTAGATCGCTTTACTGCCAAAATGATCTAATTTAATGGATTGGTTTAGACATGCATAACAGCATTTTAAGAACAAAGAGAGAAACAAAAAGGGACAACGCTTCATGGTGGAAGGGGATGTATAAATAACTGTGTATATGATGAAGGGGGTGGCAACACCCATTCCGAAATCCCGCCATTCCGACATCCCGCTATTCCGACATCCCACCATTCCGACATACCACCATTCCGACATGCAAACGTCCCACCATTCCGACATCCCACCATTGCGACATCCCGCTATTCTGACGTTCAAATGTCCCACCATTCCGACAAGGCTTTCCGTATAAGGAAATGTGTATTACTCAACAGGTGAGTCCCTTCTTTCTGTTCATGCAATTTATATGTTTAACACATGTTTATAGACAAGCGTTATTAAAAACACAAAGTCTCGGCAACTGGAGGAGGAGAAGCAGTCCGCGGTGGTTTTCAATCACACACTCCAATGCCACTTGTTTCAACTTCCGAAAATTTAATCCAGGAAAAAAAGGCTTACAAACATGGACCAAAACGGCTCCATAACACGCACAAGAATCCAAAAGAAACGAAAGTTAACTAAAAGAAAGCAAATAAACAGTATGAAGTGGTCAAAATTGGTTTTACGCATGCCTATGTGCGTCTGGCACATGCGTCTTCGGGCTCTCCCACGTTGGTTTGTGGATGAAAGCTATATGTTCAGCTGTAATGTCATGTAAAAACAATCTCTACATGACATTTACTCCCAGGTGTGACCAGTTAGGTCCTTAAGATATCAACAGGCTGTATAAAGCTACAACCGTTGCGGCTGTGTGTTTGTGCCAAATGCGCAAAGCCCATCCGCGCTTCCCAAAATTGGAGTGAGTACTCATAAATCACGTGAATAACATGAATAAACGTTTTTACTGAATTTTGTTGTGTTTTATACGTTCTATGCTGTCATTTCTCTCTTCTCCTATTGGCAAGGCAAGGCAGAGTGCTCGCAACTGTGTCCTGTGCAGTAGCCGTGATATCTGTAATTGCAATTATTACTTTTGCATATGATGACAGCGTGCAAAAGACGCATGGGCTCTGTGGAGAGCTCCGCTCCAGCTGGCTGCTGTGACAGCTCACTGACACTGTATTTCTGCTTAATCAGTTTCAGTCTCGCCAGAGTTACATTAATATCTGTATTTTTATATTTGAAATTAAGGGGATTTTGATAATAGATTATTAAAGTTTGTTTGCGAGGCTGTGGCCTCTGCATGTGCAAAGCTTGTGCGCCAAACTTTAGGGCGTATTTGCGCCGGCATATCATTAGTGCAAAATGTTTTGGGTAAAAAAATAGGCTATTAAAAGGAACTGTCGGAATGTTAAAAAAAAAAAAAAAAACATACCGCCATTCCGACCATAGGAGGAAAAAAGTGTCGGAATGGTGGGACGTTTGATAAAAAATTAAGTGTCGCCATTCCGACAATTGGAGACCCATGTCGGAATGGCGAGATGTCGGAATGGCAGCATGTAACCATGATGAAGGAGAGACCATTTGAGCAGCACAGCCATTTCGCAGCACAGGGACAGCAGTCCAAGTTACAGGATCTCCCACGTGGTATCACCTGTCACATTGTGTCAAGGCATCAAAAGAAGAAAAAATCACCAAACTCAAGGACAAAAAGACAAAGACTCCGGTGAACGAAGACAGAGGACTGACAAACCAGAAATACAAAAGGATTCTCGATATCAAGATCCAGAAGAAGAGGCTAACAATGCCACGAACACTTACGATGCTGGGAATGATGCCAGCAATGAACAGAGAAGAAGATTCAGTGTCATCAATCTGCATTACGTGCCTCTAATGAGGGGGTGAATATAGAATCCTCAACGATTACAACGTCTCTGGGAACTGTGACAACAACAAGGTTTAAACCATTTTGATATATATTGTAACCTATTGTCTAAGGAATAGTGCTGAAAATGAGGTAAATCTAATCCACCACTGTCCTTGGTCTTCTGTAGGGTTATTAAACTAATACGTGGTGGTTTGTTTTTCCACAGAAATTTGGAGATGCATGAATCTAGTGACTTAAACCAAGTAGCAGATGGTTTTATGGGGATCATTGAGAACAAATAGTTAACTTTTGGTAGTATCATCATTTTAATGGATGTAACTCTCCCCATAAGTGATATACGTAAGGACTTCCAACGAGAGATCGTTCTCTACTGTCTTTAATAATTGCACATAATTTAGCTTTGTTAGCTCTGAGAGCCTGGAGGAAATGTTTATGCCTAAATATCTAATATTTCCTGACTGTAAAGTGATCGCAGGTATATTATGGACCCTACAGTTAATGGGCAGAACTGTGGTCTTAGACCAGTTGATAGAGTAGTCAGAAAGTGCTGAGAATTTATTTATGAGTGTGATCGTGTGACTGAGAGACGTCTGTGAGTTCTGAAGGAAAAGTAATACATCATCAGCATAAAGACTTATTTTATGCTCAATATTTTGGGATTAATTACTCACAAATGGGTAAGAAAAGGTAGTATTGCCAGACCATACATGATCAAAACAGGGAGCGGAGGTGGTTCAGCTGCAAGGTGTGAATGTCTGACTATAGTTTGTAAAAAGCGGGTAAGATAAGGTGCGAATGCCCGACAATGTATGATCAAAAGAGGGAGCGGAGGTTTTCGGCTGCAAGAAGGTCTGAATGTCCACCCAAAATTCCTGAAAAATGGGTAAAAAAAGGGTGCGAATGCCAAACCATACATCATCAAAAGCAGGAGTGGATGTGTTCGGCTACAAGAAGATTTGAATGTCCATCAATAATTGCTTTAAAACATGAAAGAAAATTTTCGAATATCAAACCGCACATGATCATAAGCGGGAGAGGAGTTGTTCAGCTGCAAGAAGGTGTGAATGTCCACCCATAATTACTGAAAAATGGGTAAGAAAAGGTGAAAATGCCCAACCATACATCATCAAAAGCAGGAGTGGATGTGTTCGGCTACAAGAAGGTTTGAATGTCCGTCCATAGTTTGTAAAAAGCGGGTAAGAAAAGGTTCGAATGCCCGAACATAGACCATCAAAAGAGGGAGCGGAGGTGTTCCGCTGTAAGAAGGTGTAAATGTCCGACCATAGTTGGTAAAAAGCGGGTAAGAAAAGGTTAAAATACCCGACTGTACACAATCAATAGCGGGAGCGGAGTTGTTTGGCTACAAGAAGGTGTGAAAGTCCGACCACGGTTTGTAAAAAGCGGGTAAGAAGAGGTTCGAATGCCCGAATATATACCATCAAAAGTGGAAGTGGATGTGTTCGGCTGCAAGAAGGTGTGAACGTCCGACCAAAGTTTGTAAAAAGCAGTTAAGAAAAGGTTCGAATATCCAAGCAAACATAATCAAAAGCGGGAGCAGAGCTGTTCGACTGCAAGTAGGTGTGAATGTCAGATCATAATTTGCAAAAAGCTGATGAGAAAGGGTGAGAATGCCCGGCTATACACCATCAAATGCGGGAGCGGAAGTGTTCGGCTGTGAGTAGGTGTGAATGTCCGACCATAATTGCTGAAAAATGTGTTAGAAGAGACTAGAATGCCGGACAATACATAATCAAATGCGGGAGCGGAGTTGTTCGGCTGTGAGTAGGTGTGAATCTCCGAGCATAGTTTGTAAAAAGGGGGTAAGAATAGGTTCGAATGCCCGAACATACACTATCAAAACAGGGAGCTGAGGTGGCTCAGCTGCAAGGTGTGAATGTCTGACTATAGTTTGTAAATAAGGTGCGAATGCCCAACAATGTATAATCAAAAGAGGGAGCGGAGGTTTTCGGCTACAAGAAGGTTTGAATGTCCGACCAAAGTTTGTAAAAAGCAGTTAAGAAAAGGTTCGAATATCCAAGCAAACATAATCAAAAGCGGGAGCAGAGCTGTTCGACTGCAAGTAGGTGTGAATGTCAGATCATAATTTGCAAAAAGCTGATGAGAAAGGGTGAGAATGCCCGGCTATAAACCATCAAATGCGGGAGCGGAAGTGTTCGGCTGTGAGTAGGTGTGAATGCCCGACCATAATTGCTGAAAAATGTGTTAGAAGAGACTAGAATGCCGGACAATACATAATCAAATGCGGGAGCGGAGTTGTTCGGCTGTGAGTAGGTGTGAATCTCCGAGCATAGTTTGTAAAAAGGGGGTAAGAATAGGTTCGAATGCCCGAACATACACTATCAAAACAGGGAGCTGAGGTGGCTCAGCTGCACGGTGTGAATGTCTGACTATAGTTTGTAAATAAGGTGCGAATGCCCAACAATGTATAATCAAAAGAGGGAGCGGAGGTTTTCGGCTACAAGAAGGTTTGAATGTCCGACCAAAGTTTTTAAAAAGCGGGTAAGAAAAGGTTCAAATGCCTGACTATACACCATCAAAAGCGGGAGCAGAGGTGTTCCGCTGTAAGACGGTGTGAATGTCCGACCATATTTGGTAAAAAGCGGGTAAGAAAAGGTTAAAATACCCAACTGTACACAATCAATAGCGGGAGAGGAGGTGTTCAGCTGCAAGAAGGTGTGAATGTCCACCCATAATTACTGAAAAATGGGTAAGAAAAGGTGCGAATGCCCAACCATACATTATCAAAAGCAAGTCTGAATGTCAGATCATAATTTGCAAAAAGCTGATGAGAAAGGGTGAGAATGCCCGACTATACACCATCAAATGCGGGAGCGGAGTTGTTCGGCTGTGAGTAAGTGTGAATGTCCGACCATAATTGCTGAAAAATGTGTTAGAAAAGGTAAAAATGCCGGTCCATACATCATCAAAAGCGGGAGAGGTGGTGTTCGGCTGCAAGTAGGTGTGAATGTCCAGCCATAATTACTAACAAACGGGTAAGAAAAGGTAGGATTGCCAGACCATACATGATCAAAACAGGGAGCGGAGGTGGTTCAGCTGCAAGAAGGTGTGAATGTCCGACTAAAGTTCAAATATATTAACAAAAGCGGGAGGAGAGGTCTTCGGATGAGAGTGGTTGAGAATTTCCAACCATAATCTATAAAATGCGGTGAAAAAAAAGGTGTGATAGAACACTAAAAGGTGGAGCGGAAGTGTTCGGCTGCAAGAAGGTGTGAATGTCCGACTATATTTGGTGAAAAGCAGGTGAAGCAAGGTCTGAATGCCCAACCTTACATCATCAAAAGCGAGATCAGAGGTGTTTGGCTGCATGAAGGCCATAGTTTGCCAAAAGCGGGTAAGCTGCGAATGACCGACTAAATATCAACAAAAGGTCTTCGGATGCAAGTGGGTGTGAATATCCCACCATACAAGTATGGTGGAGAGGAAGCTGTGAACAGCCGACCATAGTTTGCAAAAAGCGGGTGAGACAAGGTGCGAATGTCCAACCATACATGATCAAAACAGGGAGCGGAGGTGTTTGGCTGTGACAAGGTGTGAATGTCCACCCAAAATTAATGAAAATCGGGCAAAAAGTAGGTTTGAATGCCCAAGCATACATCATCAAAAGAAGGAGTGGATGTGTTCGGCTACAAGAAGGTTTGAATGTCCGAGCATAGTTTGTAAAAAGCGGGTAAGAAAAGGTTCGAATATCCAACCAAACATAATCAAAAGCGGGAGCAGAGCTGTTCGACTGCAAGTAGGTGTGAATGTCCAGCCATAATTACTCACAAACGGGTAAGAAAAGGTAGTATTGCCAGACCATACATGATCAAAACAGGGAGCTGAGGTGGTTCAGCACCAAGGTGTGAATGTCTGACTATAGTTTTTAAAAAGCGGGTAAGATAAGGTGCGAATGCCCGACAATGTATAATCAAAAGAGGGAGCAGAGGTTTTCGGCTACAAGAAGGTTTGAATGTCCGACCATAGTTTGTAAAAAGCGGGTAAGAAAAGGTTCAAATGCCTGACTATACACCATCAAAAGCGGGAGCGGAGATGTTCCGCTGTAAGACGGTGTGAATGTCCGACCATAGTTGGTAAAAAGCGGGTAAGAAAAGGTTAAAATACCCGACTGTACACAATCAATAGCGGGAGCGGAGTTGTTCGGCTACAAGAAGGTGTGAAAGTCCAACCATCGTTTGTAAAAAGCTGGTAAGAAGAGGTTCCAATGCCCGAATATATACCATCAAAAGCGGAAGCGGAGGTGTTCGGCTGCAAGAAGGTGTGAACGTCCGACCAAAGTTGGCAAAAAGCAGTAAAGAAAAGGTTCGAATATCCAAACATAATTAAAAGCGAGAGAGATTGTGTTCAGCTGCAAGTAGGTGTGAATATCCAGCCATAATTACTCACAAACGGGTAAGAAAACTTAGTATTGCCAGACCATACATGATCAAAACAGGGAGCGGAGGTGGTTTAGCTGCAAAAAGGGGTGAATGTCCAACTAAAGTTCAAATATATTAACAAAAGCGGGAGGAGAGGTCTTCGGATTAGAGTGGTTGAAATTTCCAACCATAATCTATAAAATGCGGTGAAAAAAAAAAGGTGTGAAGGAATGAATTTTATAGCAAAATCCGAAATCATGCATAACTCCGCAAAAGGAACGTATTGCTCAACCAAAGGGATGCTTCTTTCTCATTCAGGGTAATATGAGGAATTTTATGCTTGATACATTTTAGACATGGATAACTATGAAGGACAAAGCAATTTTAACTTGGTTTGAGCAAAGCAATTCATTTTATAGGAAAATCCGAAATCGTGCAGGACTCATGAAAGTAAGCTTATTCTCGGATTCCTGATCCTCCAGTGTTGCTCTTTCCTATACTGCAAAATACAGCCTTGTTCTTTGTTGAAATCGATATAGACATTGATAAATATGAAGGACAAAGCAGTTTCCACTTTGTTTGAGTGAAGGAATTAATTTTATAGCAAAATCCCAAATCATGCAGAACGTATGAAAATAAGCTTGTTTTTGGATTCCTGATCCTTCAGTGTTGCTATTTCTTCTACTACAAAATACAATGTTGTTCTTTGTTGAAGTCAATCTAGACATTGATAAATATGAAGGACAAAGCAGTTTTAACATAGTTTGAGTAAAGGAATTCATTTTATACATAAAATCCCAAGTCATGCAGAACGTATGAAAATAAGCTTATTCTCGAATTCCTGATCCTTCAGTGTTGTTCTTTCTACTACTGCAAAATACAATGTTGTTCTTTGTTGAAGTAAATCTAGACATTGATAAATATGAAGGACAAAGCAGTTTTCACTTGGTTTGAGTGAAGGAATTCATTTTATACATAAAATCCCAAATCATGCAGAACGTATGAAAAGAAGCTTATTCTCGGATTCCTGATCCTTCAGTGTTGTTTTTTCTTCTACTGCAAAATACAATGTTGTTCTTTGTTGAAGTCGATCTAGACATTGATAAATATGAAGGACAAAGCAGTTTTAACTTGGTTTGAGTGAAGGAATTCATTTTATACATAAAATCCCAAATCATGCAGAACGTATGAAAATAAGCTTATTCTCGGATTACTGATCCTTCAGTGTTGCTCTTTCTTCTACTGCAAAATCCAGTGTTGTTCTTTGTTGAAGTCAATCTAGACATTGATAAATATGAAGGACAAAGCAGTTTTAACATAGTTTGAGTGAAGGCATTCATTTATAGTAAAATCAATAATCGTGCAGAACTCATGAAAATAAGCTTATTCTCGGATTGCTAAAACTTTTGATTTGCTCTTTCTTTACTGCAAAGTACAATGTTGTTCTTTGTTGAAGTCGATCTAGACATTGATAAATATGAAGGACAAAGCAGTTTTCACTTGGTTTGAGTGAAGGATTTGCAGCTGAAAACCTCCCGCTCCCTCTTTTGATTGTGTATAGTCGGGCTTTCGAGCCTTTTCTTACCCGCTTTTTAGAAATTATGGTTGGACATTCAGACCTTGCAGCTGAACCACCTCAGCTCCCTGTTTTGATCATGTATGGTCTGGCAATACTACCTTTTCTTACCCGTTTGTGAGTAAATATGGCTGGACATTCACACCTACTTGCAGTCGAACAGCTCTGCTCCCGCTTTTGATGGTATATATTCGGGCATTCGAACCTTTTCTTAACTGCTTTTTACAAACTTTGGTCGGACGTTCACACCTTCTTGCAGCTGAACACCTCCGCTTCCGCTTTTGATGGTATATATTCGGGCATTCGAACCTTTTCTTAGCAGCTTTTTACAAACCATGGTTGAACTTTCACACCTTCTTGTAGCCGAAAACCTCCGCTCCCGCTTTTAATGGTGTATAGTCAGGCATTTGAACCTTTCTTACCCGCTTTTTACAAACTATGGTCGGACATTCAAACCTTCTTCTAGCCGAAAACCTCCTCTCCCGCTATTGATTGTGTACAGTCGGGTATTTTAAACTTTTCTTACCCGTGTTTTACCAACTATGGTCGGACATTCACACCTTCTTACAGCGGAACACCTCCGCTCCCTCTTTTGATGGTGTATGTTTGGGCATTCGAACCTTTTCTTACCCGCTTTTTACAAACTATGCTCGGACATTCAAACCTTCTTGTAGCCGAACACATCCACTCCTGCTTTTGATGATGTATGGTTGGGCATTCAAACCTACTTGTTGCCTGCTTTTCATTGCCTGTTTTGATCATGTATGGTCTGGCAATACTACCTTTTCTTACCCGTTTGTTAGTAATTATGGCTGGACATTCACACCTACTTGCAGCCGAACACCACCTCTCCCGCTTTTGATGATGTATGGACTGGCATTCTTTCCTTTTCTAACACATTTTTCAGCTATTATGGTCGGAGATTCACACTTACTCACAGCCGAACAACTCCGCTCCCGCATTTGATGGTGTATAGTCGGGCATTCTCACCCTTTCTCATCAGCTTTTTGCAAATTATGATCTGACATTCACACCTGCTTTTGATAATCTATGGTTGGGCATTCGCACCTTTTCTTACCCATTTTTCAGTAATTATGGGTGGACATTCACACCTTCTTGCAGCTGAACACCTCCTCTCCCGCTATTGATTGTGTACAGTCGGGTATTTTAACCTTTTCTTACCCGCTTTTTACCAAATATGGTCGGACATTCACACCGTCTTACAGCGGAACACCTCTGCTCCCGCTTTTGATGGTGTATAGTCAGGCATTTGAACCTTTTCTTACCCGCTTTTTACAAACTATGGTCGGACAATCAAACTTTCTTGTAGCCGAAAACCTCCGCTCCCTCTTTTGATTATACATTGTTGGGCATTCGCACCTTATTTACAAACTATAGTCAGACATTCACACCTTGCAGCTGAGCCACCTCAGCTCCCTGTTTTGATAGTGTATGTTCGGGCATTCGAACCTATTCTTACCCCCTTTTTACAAACTATGCTCGGAGATTCACACCTACTCACAGCCGAACAACTCCGCTCCCGCATTTGATGATGTCTTGTCCGGCATTCTAGTCTCTTCTAACACATTTTTCAGCAATTATGGTCGGACATTCACACCTACTCACAGCCGAACACTTCCGCTCCCGCATTTGATGGTGTATAGCCGGGCATTCTCACCCTTTCTCATCAGCTTTTTGCAAATTATGATCTGACATTCACACCTACTTGCAGTCGAACAGCTCTGCTCCCGCTTTTGATTATGTTTGGTTGGATATTCGAACCTTTTCTTACCTGCTTTTTACAAACTTTGGTCGGACGTTCACACCTTCTTGCAGCCGAACACATCCACTTCCACTTTTGATGTTATATATTCGGGCATTCGAACCTTTTCTTACCCGCTTTTTACAAACCGTGGTCGGACTTTCACACCTTCTTGTAGCCAAACAACTCCGCTCCCGCTATTGATTGTGTACAGTCGGGTATTTTAACCTTTTCTTACCCGCTTTTTACCAACTATGGTCGGACATTTACACCTTCTTACAGCGGAACACCTCCGCTCCCTCTTTTGATGGTCTATGTTCGGGCATTCGAACCTTTTCTTACCCGCTTTTTACAAACTATGGTCGGACATTTAAACCTTCTTGTAGCCGAACACATCCACTCCTGCTTTTGATGATGTATGGTTGGGCATTTTCACCTTTTCTTACCCATTTTTCAGTAATTATGGGTGGACATTCACACCTTCTTGCAGCTGAACAACTCCTCTCCCGCTTATGATCATGTGCGGTTTGATATTCGAAAATTTTCTTTCATGTTTTAAAGCAATTATTGATGGACATTCAAATCTTCTTGTAGCCGAACACATCCACTCCTGCTTTTGATGATGTATGGTTTGGCATTCGCACCCTTTTTTTACCCATTTTTCAGGAATTTTGGGTGGACATTCAGACCTTCTTGCAGCCGAAAACCTCCGCTCCCTCTTTTGATCATACATTGTCGGGCATTCGCACCTTATCTTACCCGCTTTTTACAAACTATAGTCAGACATTCACACCTTGCAGCTGAACCACCTCCGCTCCCTGTTTTGATCATGTATGGTCTGGCAATACTACCTTTTCTTACCCGTTTGTGAGTAATTAATCCCAAAATATTGAGCATAAAATAAGTCTTTATGCTGATGATGTATTACTTTTCCTTCAGAACTCACAGACGTCTCTCAGTCACACGATCACACTCATAAATAAATTCTCAGCACTTTCTGACTACTCTATCAACTGGTCTAAGACCACAGTTCTGCCCATTAACTGTAGGGTCCATAATATACCTGCGATCACTTTACAGTCAGGAAATATTAGATATTTAGGCATAAACATTTCCTCCAGGCTCTCAGAGCTAACAAAGCTAAATTATGTGCAATTATTAAAGACAGTAGAGGACGATCTCTTGTTGGAAGTCCTTACCTATATCACTTGTGGGGAGAGTTACATCCATTAAAATGATGATACTACCAAAAGTTAACTATTTGTTCTCAATGATCCCCATAAAACCATCTGCTACTTGGTTTAAGTCACTAGATTCATGCATCTCCAAATTTCTGTGGAAAAACAAACCACCACGTATTAGTTTAAAAACCCTACAGAAGACCAAGGACAGTGGTGGATTAGATTTACCTCATTTTCAGCACTATTCCTTAGACAATAGGTTACAATATATATAAAAATGGTTTAAACCTTGTTGTTGTCACAGTTCCCAGAGACGTTGTAATCGTTGAGGATTCTATATTCACCCCCTCATTAGAGGCACGTAATGCAGATTGATGACACTGAATCTTCTTCTCTGTTCATTGCTGGCATCATTCCCAGCATCGTAAGTGTTCGTGGCATTGTTAGCCTCTTCTTCTGGATCTTGATATCGAGAATCCTTTTGTATTTCTGGTTTGTCAGTCCTCTGTCTTCGTTCACCGGAGTCTTTGTCTTTTTGTCCTTGAGTTTGGTGATTTTTTCTTCTTTTGATGCCTTGACACAATGTGACAGGTGATACCACGTGGGAGATCCTGTAACTTGGATTGCTGTCCCTGTGCTGCGAAATGGCTGTGCTGCTCAAATGGTCTCTCCTTCATCATGGTTACATGCTGCCATTCCGACATCTCGCCATTCCGACATGGGTCTCCAATTGTCGGAATGGCGACACTTAATTTTTTATCAAACCTCCCACCATTCCGACACTTTTTTCCTCCTATGGTCGGAATGGCGGTATGTTTTTTGTTTTTTTTAACATTCCGACAGTTCCTTTTAATAGCCTATTTTTTACCCAAAACATTTTGCACTAATGATATGCCGGCGCAAATACGCCCTAAAGTTTGGCGCACAAGCTTTGCACATGCAGAGGCCACAGCCTCGCAAACAAACTTTAATAATCTATTATCAAAATCCCCTGAATTTCAAATATAAAAATACAGATATTAATGTAACTCTGGCGAGACTGAAACTGATTAAGCAGAAATACAGTGTCAGTGAGCTGTCACAGCAGCCAGCTGGAGCGGAGCTCTCCACAGAGCCCATGCGTCTTTTGCACGCTGTCATCATATGCAAAAGTAATAATTGCAATTACAGATATCACGGCTACTGCACAGGACACAGTTGCGAGCACTCTGCCTTGCCTTGCCAATAGGAGAAGAGAGAAATGACAGCATAGAACGTATAAAACACAACAAAATTCAGTAAAAACGTTTATTCATGTTATTCACGTGATTTATGAGTACTCACTCCAATTTTGGGAAGCGCGGATGGGTTTTGCGCATTTGGCACAAACACACAGCCGCAACGGTTGTAGCTTTATACAGCCTGTTGATATCTTAAGGACCTAACTGGTCACACCTGGGAGTAAATGTCATGTAGAGATTGTTTTTACATGACATTACAGCTGAACATATAGCTTTCATCCACAAACCAACGTGGGAGAGCCCGAAGACGCATGTGCCAGACGCACATAGGCATGCGTAAAACCAATTTTGACCACTTCATACTGTTTATTTGCTTTCTTTTAGTTAACTTTCGTTTCTTTTGGATTCTTGTGCGTGTTATGGAGCCGTTTTGGTCCATGTTTGTAAGCCTTTTTTTCCTGGATTAAATTTTCGGAAGTTGAAACAAGTGGCATTGGAGTGTGTGATTAAAAACCACCGCGGACTGCTTCTCCTCCTCCAGTTGCCGAGACTTTGTGTTTTTAATAACGCTTGTCTATAAGCATGTGTTAAACATATAAATTGCATGAACAGAAAGAAGGGACTCACCTGTTGAGTAACACACATTTCCTTATACGGAAAGCCTTGTCGGAATGGTGGGACATTTGAACGTCAGAATAGCGGGATGTCGCAATGGTGGGATGTCGGAATGGTGGGACGTTTGCATGTCGGAATGGTGGTATGTCGGAATGGTGGGATGTCGGAATGGTGGGATGTCGGAATAGCGGGATGTTCGGAATGGCTGGATTTCGGAATGGGTGTTGCCATCCCCTTCATCATATACACAGTTATTTATACATCACCTTCCACCATGAAGCGTTGTCCCTTTTTGTTTCTCTCTTTGTTCTTAAAATGCTGTTATGCATGTCTAAACCAATCCATTAAATTAGATCATTTTGGCAGTAAAGCGATCTACAATGTGCTTGGTTGCAAAGCTGCTCATCTATGGTAAACAGCTCTTCAGAAAGGCATTCTTCAATTGATTTCACTAATTCTATGTAATAATTTTGTGATTTCCTACAAAACTACACTTCTTCTCCCATCTGTCTGAGTATTTAATATTGTCTGGGTCCCGTTAAAACATGTATTTTTCCCATCTAATTCCTTGTTTGCTTTAAAACAAGTATTCCCCATTTTCTATCCCTTCAGTAGCCAACCAGTTTGTATGGAGTACACTGGAGCAACTTGACTGATCAGTAAAACACTGCTTTTGTTGTCACCGCAAGGCTTCCCCCGTCGGTTGTTTCACTGAGACACTACTGAGTAACTATAACTCAAAACAGTTTATACACATAACATTCATATACATACTAACAAACAAACAAACAATTATTTATCGCAATTTTCTCATCTCTGTTTGAACGTACACCCAGGTAAATATTCCTGTAGTCTTCTCATACCGACTATGGACCCATTCATTGTTTAACTTCACTGTTTCAGCAGCCTATATGTGAGCATCTATGTGTAAGCTGTTCTTCTTTGCATTTATCAGCAGCAAGCAATTCTTCATTGCACATGCATATGAAAATAGTAAAACAATTCCAATGCGTTAGCGAAACCTTCTATATCAGGAGTGTCCATCATGATGCTGGGAATAGAACCTCTTTCCCAGAATAGTTCAACCTTCATTACTCAACTGATCATAACTCCGCAATGAGCACATTTCAAAGTATCATTCCTCTACATATATTCAAAAATCTATGTGTAAATGTTTAATATTTCTTATATTTGTTGATGTCATTCTGTGTGCATGTGACCTAAACCCAATCTCTGTGTGGCAATTTTAATTTATACAAGTTGAACTCTGCCTCTGATCATTTAAAAAAGGTGTGTACCAATATCAACCTTTCTCAGGTAATTACTGATCCTACAAAACCAAAGAGATCCTTCAAGGTTTTCCCTGATTGGCTCAATCGTAACATATCAAAGGTAGAAAATCCGCAGTATCTGAACTTGGTGTTAGTTATCACTGCTCAATAGCCTGTATCAGAATTGCAAAAATGAAAACATTAGGTCCACGCTTGGTATCCAGATCCTGAAACATCTCCATGAGCAGGCTTTTTTTTAACTGATCTGTTGAATAGTTATATGACACTGTTAAAATCCCAGATGAAGATCTAGCACTTGACCATTTTTGTAAATCTTCTAATTCCATAGTTGATAAACACGCCCCTTTTAAAAAGTATAGAACTTAGAACAGGTCTATCCCTGGCTTTCGGCAGAACTGTCTTCTTTACTTTTTTTTCCCCTTGTCCTGTTCAGCATTATGTCAGAAGAATTGTAGTCTGAATACCTTTGATGCCAAACAGATTTGTTTTGCCAAGGGAAGTTTTATAAATGTAAAGCTCCCCTTGATGCCAATTGATTTATTTCTGTTTACAATATATGACATGAACTGAACTGAACCGGACCGGGGGACAAGGAAAGAAGAAGAGGAAAGAAGAGGAAACAGAACAAAAATAGAAACAAAAACCAGACAACCAGCTGCTACACCTGTAAAAAACAAAACAGACAACAATCCATGGCCTATGAGGGGAATCCAGCCTTAGCGCCACCAGGAGCACCTGAAAGCAGACAAGCAGAGAAAAAACAAACACACAAACAAACAAAAACAAGCACAAGAAGCGGCAATCGCATACAACACAGCTGTGGATATAGATGACCTGAGACGACATGATAATACATCAACTGCTTAGTGACCATGCTACTGGACTAATGAATGTGTGTGTGTGTGTGTGTGTGAGAACATGCAACACCCATGGCACAGGACCTACATGATAACCATGCTTAGTTATGAGTGTATAAGCGTACAGGGCCACAATCCACAGCCCCCCCCCAAGCAATCAGAAGCAGGCAGAGAGGGCCACAAGACCCAGGCCACCAGCAGCCCCCACAGAGCACAGAACCCAGGCAGCCCACCGCAGGGGCAACCACGCATCCACCCAGAAGACTGCAGAGGAAGCCCCCGGAAAGAGCCCCCATAAGCATAGGGCAGAGGCACTCCGGGACCTGGGCCCCAGGAGCCCGAGCGCCCCCAAACCCCCCGGCAGAGGCCCCACCCAATACCCAGGAGGGCCAAGCGCCCCAGACAGCCACAAAGTGGGTCAGCGCCTGCCCCAGCGCCCCTGGCCAAGTGCCCTGGGAGTCAAGACGTGCCCACAAGTGGGTGAAGTCGCGAGCAGTGGGGAGAGGCAACGCTGATGCCCCATCGGGAGAAACACAGGCAGGCCAGGCGACAGCAAGTCCCAGATCCAGGCCCAATCATTACCACACACACTTTCACGTCCCATACATCCACACATCCACACATCCTACCTCCCTCGACTCTGCTGGGGTGTAGTGCAGCGGGCACACCAGGAGGCCAGCAACCCCCCAGCCACCACAGACCCCGAACCAGCAGAACAATTAATTAATCCTCCTGGCCCCTCCTGCCCCGAGCAGACACCAGGAAGCAGGGGTGTGCGAAGAAGACCCCTCCCCTCACCCTTCTGGCTCTTCAATATTTTCTAATAGTGAGCAATTAAAATTGAGGGGCAGCCAAACTTGTAGAACTGGGAGCGCGGCACTCTGGGCAGCCTACATACCCAAAGAGCCCCGCCCACCAGATGCCACTCAGTGTAACCACCCCCCAAGACCTAATGTGTGTGTGTGAGTGTGTTTGATAAGTAGTAATGTCTAAGGTGTAATTAAAACAGGGGCAGGGAACTGCAGAGTGCAACCAAAGGGGACCACCTACGTGGCCCCATCCACTACATCACGTCATCTATCTTAGACAATAATTTATATATTTTTGATAGTAGTTTTGGGGTACAGATGCTTAGAAATTCTGCTACCCTAGTCGGGGGTTGTAAGTCTGGTTGGTGGAGGATATATCCATCCATCCATCCATCATCTGCCGCTTATCCGGGGGTCGGGTCGCGGGGGCAGCAGCTTGAGCAGAGAAACCCAGACGTCTCTGTCCCCGGCCACTTCCTCCAGCTCTTCCGGGGGGACCCCGAGGCGTTCCCAGGCCAGCCGAGAGACATAGTCTCTCCAACGTGTCCTGGGTCTCCCCCGGGGTCTCCTCCCAGTGGGACGTGCCCGGAACACCTCCCCAGGGAGGCGCCCAGGGGGCATCCTAACCAGATGCCCGAGCCACCTCATCTGACTCCTCTCAATGCGGAGGAGCAGCGGTTCTACTCCGAGCCCCTCCCGGATGACTGAGCTTCTCACCCTATCTCTAACGGAGAGCCCAGACACCCTGCGGAGGAAACCCATTTCGGCCGCTTGTATTCGCGATCTTGTTCTTTCGGTCACTACCCACAACTCGTGACCATAGGTGAGGATGGGAACGTAGATTGACCAGTAAGTAGAGAGCTTCGCCTTCTGGCTCAGCTCCCTCTTCACAGCGACGGGTCGGTGCAGAGCCTGCAACACTGCAGGCGCCGCACCGATCCGCCCGTCAATTTCCCGCTCCATTCGTCCGTCACTCGTGAACAAGACCCCGAGATACTTGAACTCCTCCTCTTGGGGAAGGATCTCATTCCCGACCCGGAGAGAGCATTCCACCCTTTTCCGGCTGAGAACCATAGTCTCGGATTTGGAGGTGCTGATTCTCATCCCAGCCGCTTCACACTCGGCTGCGAATCACTCCAGTGAGAGCTGAAGGTCACGGCCTGACGACGCTAACAGAACCACATCATCTGCAAAAAGCAGAGACCCGATTTTGAGGTCGCCAAATGGGACACCCTCAACGCCCTGGCTCCGCCTAGAAATTCTGTCCATAAAAGTTAGGAACAGAATCGGTGACAAAGGGCAGCCCTGACGGAGTCCAACTCTCACCGGAAACGTATCCGACTTACTGCCGGCAATGCGGACCAAACTCTGGCACCGGTCATTCAGAGACCGAACGGCCCCTATCAAGGGGTCCGGCACTCCATATTCCCGGAGCACCCCCCACAGGACTCCACGAGGGACACGGTCGAACGCTTTCTCCAAGTCCACAAAACACATGTAGACTGGTTGGGCGAACTCCCATGCACCCTCCAGGATCCTGCCGAGGGTATAGAGCTGGTCCACTGTTCCACCAAAGCCACACTGCATCTCCTGAATCCGAGGCTCGATTATCCGACGGATCCTCCTCTCCAATACCCCCGAATAGACCTTACCAGGGAGGCTGAGGAGTGTGATACCCCTATAGTTGGAACACACCCTCCGGTCCCCCTTTTTAAAGAGGGGGACCACCACCCCAATCTGCCAGTCCAGAGGCACTGTCCCCGATGTCCACGCGATACTGCAGAGGCGTGTCAGCCAAGACAGCCCTACAACATCCAGAGCCTTGAGAAACTCAGGACGGACCTCATCCACCCCCGGGGCCTTGCCACCGAGGAGCTTTTTAACCACCTCGGCAACCTCAGCCCCAGAAATGGGAGGCCCCGTCTCCGAGCTCTCCGACTCTGCCTCTTCCGAGCACGTGTTGGTAGGATTGAGGAGTTCCTCGAAGTACTCCCCCCACTGATTCACAACATCCCGAGTTGAGGTCAGCAAAGCCCCGTCCCCACTGTAAACAGTGTTGACTGTGAGCCGCTTCCCCCCCCTGAGACGCCGGATGGTGGACCAGAATCTTTTCGAGGCCGTCCGGAAATCGTTCTCCATGGTCTCACCGAACTCCTCCCAGGCCCGAGTTTTTGCCTCAGCAACCGCCGAAGCCGCGGCCCGTCTGGCCCGTCGGTACCTATCAGCTTCTTCCAGGGTCCCACTGGCCAAAAAGGCCCGATAGGACTCCTTCTTCAGCTTGACGGCTTCCCTCACCACTGGTGTCCACCAGCAGGTTCGAGGGTTGCCGCCACGACAGGCACCGACCACCTTACGGCCACAACTCCGACCAGCTGCCTCAGCAATGGAGTCACGGAACATGGCCCATTCAATGTCCCCCACCTCAAATATGGTTGAAGCTCTGCCGGAGGTGGGAGTTAAAGCTCCTTCTGACGGGGGATTCTGACAAACGCTCCCAGCAGACCCTCACAATACGTTTGGGCCTGCCAGGTCTGATCGGCATCCTCCCCCACCAGCGGAGCCACCTCACCACCAGGTGGTGATCAGTTGACAGCTCCGCCCCTCTCTTCACCCGAGTGTCCAGGATATACGGCCGCAAGTCCGATGATACAACCACAAAGTCGATCATCGAACTGCGGCCAAGGGTGTCCTGGTGCCAAGTGCACATATGGACACCCTTATGCCTAAACATGGTGTTCGTTATGGACAGTCTATGACTGGCACAGAAGTCCAACAACATAACACCACTCTGATTCAGATCGGGGGGGCCGTTCCTCCCAATCACACCCCTCCAGGTCTCACTGTCATTGCCCACGTGAGCATTGAAGTCCCCCAGCAGAATGAGGGAGTCTCCGGTAGGAGCATTCTCCAGTGCCTCCCCCAGAGACTCCAAAAAGGGTAGGTACTCTGAACTGCTGTTTGGCGCATAGGCACAAACAACAGTCAGGACTCGTCCCCCCACCCAAGGCGGAGGGAGGCTACCCTCTCGTTCACTGGGGTAAACCCCAATGTACTGGCACACAGCCGGGGGGCATAAGTATGCCCCCGAAAATAAGCTCTATTTTACGAGTTATGCACGAATTCGGATTCTCCTATAAAACGAATTCCTTAACTCAAACCAAGTTAAGACTGCTTTGTCCTTCATATTTATTCATGTCTAATCAAGTTTCAATGATAAACAACGTTGTACTTTGTAGAATGAGAAAGAACTTCTTCAGCAATAAGCATCTCTCGACAAATGACGAAATACAGATTTTGCTATAAAATTAATTGCTATCAGCCTGACTTATAACTGTTTGTCTTCCTTATTTATCCACTTCAAATCAAGTTTCAACAATTAAAAAAATTTTGTAGTTTGAGAAAGAACAACTTAATCTTGAGCAATCAGTATAAAAAGAGGGTAAGCAAAGGTGCGAATGTCAAACCATACATGATCAAAACAGGGAGCGGAGGTGTTTGGCTGAGACAAGGTGTGAATGTCCACCCATAATTAATGAAAAGCGGGCAACAAGTAGGTTCGAATGCCCAACCATACATCATCAAAAGCAGGAGTGGATATGTTCGGCTACAAGAAGGTTTGAACGTCTGACCATAGTTTGTAAAAAGCGGGTAAGAAAAGGTTCGAATGCCCGAACATACACCATCAAAGGAGGGAGCGGAGGTGTTCCGCTGTAAGAAGGTGTGAATGTCCGCCCGTAGTTGGTAAAAAACGGGTAAGAAAAGGTTAAAATACCCGACTGTACACAATCAGTAGCGGGTGCGGAGTTGTTCGGCTACTAAAAGGTGTGAAAGTCCGACCATGGTTTGTAAAAAGCGGGTAAGAGAAGGTGCGAATGCCCGAAAATGTATGATCAAAAGAGGGAGCGGAGGTGTTCGGCTGCAAGAAGGTGTGAATGTACACCCATAATTACTGAAAAATGGGTAAGAAAAGGTGAAAATGCCCAACTATACATAATCAAAAGCAGGAGTGGATGTGTTCGGCTCCAAGAAGGGTTGAATGTCTGACCATAGTTTGTAAAAAGCAGGTAAGAAAAGGTTTGACTGCCCGAACATACACCATCAAAAGAGGGAGCGGAGGTGTTCCGCTGTGAGAAGGTGTGAATGTCCGACCATAGTTGGTAAAAAGCGGGTAAGAAAAGGTTAAAATACCCGACTGTACACAATCAATAGGAATGAATTTTATAGCAAAATCCGAAATCATGCATAACTCCGCAAAAGGAACGTATTGCTCAACCAAAGGGATGCTTCTTTCTCATTCAGGGTAATATGAGGAACTTTATGCTTGATACATTTTAGACATGGATAACTATGAAGGACAAAGCAATTTTAACTTGGTTTGAGCAAAGCAATTCATTTTATAGGAAAATCCGAAATCGTGCAGGACTCATGAAAGTAAGCTTATTCTCGGATTCCTGATCCTCCAGTGTTGCTCTTTCCTATACTGCAAAATACAGCCTTGTTCTTTGTTGAAATCGATATAGACATTGATAAATATGAAGGACAAAGCAGTTTCCACTTTGTTTGAGTGAAGGAATTAATTTTATAGCAAAATCCCAAATCAAGCAGAACGTATGAAAATAAGCTTGTTTTCGGATTCCTGATCCTTCAGTGTTGCTATTTCTTCTACTGCAAAATACAATGTTGTTCTTTGTTGAAGTAAATCTAGACATTGATAAATATGAAGGACAAAGAAGTTTTCACTTGGTTTGAGTGAAGGAATTCATTTTATACATAAAATCCCAAATCATGCAGAACGTATGAAAAGAAGCTTATTCTCGGATTCCTGATCCTTCAGTGTTGCTTTTTCTTCTACTGCAAAATACAATGTTGTTCTTTGTTGAAGTCGATCTAGACATTGATAAATATGAAGGACAAAGCAGTTTTAACTTGGTTTGAGTGAAGGAATTCATTTTATACATAAAATCCCAAATCATGCAGAACGTATGAAAATAAGCTTATTCTCGGATTACTGATCCTTCAGTGTTGCTCTTTCTTCTACTGCAAAATCCAGTGTTGTTCTTTGTTGAAGTCAATCTAGACATTGATAAATATGAAGGACAAAGCAGTTTTAACATAGTTTGAGTGAAGGCATTCATTTATAGTAAAATCAATAATCGTGCAGAACTCATGAAAATAAGCTTATTCTCGGATTCCTAAAACTTTTGATTTGCTCTTTCTTTACTGCAAAGTTACAATGTTGTTCTTTGTTGAAGTCGATCTAGACATTGATAAATATGAAGGACAAAGCAGTTTTCACTTGGTTTGAGTGAAGGATTTGCAGCTGAAAACCTCCCGCTCCCGCTTTTGATTGTGTATAGTCGGGCTTTCGAGCCTTTTCTTACCCGGTTTTTAGAAATTATGGTTGGACATTCAGACCTTGCAGCCGAAGACCTCCACTCCCTCTTTTGATCATACATTGTCGGGCATTCGCACCTTGTCTTACCCGCTTTTTACAAACTATAGTCAGACATTCACACCTTGCAGCTGAACCACCTCAGCTCCCTGTTTTGATCATGTATGGTCTGGCAATACTACCTTTCCTTACCCGTTTGTGAGTAATTATGGCTGGAAATTCACACCTACTTGCAGTCGAAAAAGCTCTGCTCCCGCTTTTGATGGTATATATTCGGGCATTCGAACCTTTTCTTAACTGCTTTTTGCAAACTTTGGTCGGACGTTCACACCTTCTTGCAGGCAAACACCTCCGCTTCCGCTTTTGATGGTATATATTCGGGCATTCGAACCTTTTCTTAGCAGCTTTTTACAAACCATGGTTGAACTTTCACACCTTCTTGTAGCCGAACAACTCCGCTCCCGCTATTGATTATGTACAGTCAGGTATTTTAACCTTTTCTTACCCACTTTTTACCAACTATGGTTGGACATTCACACCTACTTGCCGTCGAACAGCTCTGCTCCCGCTTTTGATTATGTTTGGTTGGATATTCGAACCTTTTCTTACCTGCTTTTTACAAACTTTGGTCGGACGTTCACACCTTCTTGCAGCCGAACACATCCACTTCCACTTTTGATGTTATATATTCGGGCATTCGAACCTTTTCTTACCCGCTTTTTACAAACCGTGGTCGGACTTTCACACCTTCTTGTAGCCAAACAACTCCGCTCCCGCTATTGATTGTGTACAGTCGGGTATTTTAACCTTTTCTTACCCGCTTTTTACCAACTATGGTCGGACATTTACACCTTCTTACAGCGGAACACCTCCGCTCCCTCTTTTGATGGTCTATGTTCGGGCATTCGAACCTTTTCTTACCCGCTTTTTACAAACTATGGTCGGACATTTAAACCTTCTTGTAGCCGAACACATCCACTCCTGCTTTTGATGATGTATGGTTGGGCATTTTCACCTTTTCTTACCCATTTTTCAGTAATTATGGGTGGACATTCACACCTTCTTGCAGCTGAACAACTCCTCTCCCGCTTATGATCATGTGCGGTTTGATATTCGAAAATTTTCTTTCATGTTTTAAAGCAATTATTGATGGACATTCAAATCTTCTTGTAGCCGAACACATCCACTCCTGCTTTTGATGATGTATGGTTTGGCATTCGCACCCTTTTTTTACCCATTTTTCAGGAATTTTGGGTGGACATTCAGACCTTCTTGCAGCCGAAAACCTCCGCTCCCTCTTTTGATCATACATTGTCGGGCATTCGCACCTTATCTTACCCGCTTTTTACAAACTATAGTCAGACATTCACACCTTGCAGCTGAACCACCTCCGCTCCCTGTTTTGATCATGTATGGTCTGGCAATACTACCTTTTCTTACCCGTAATTATGGCTGGACATTCACACCTACTTGCAGTCGAACAGCTCTGCTCCCGCTTTTGATTATGTTTGGTTGGATATTCGAACCTTTTCTTAACTGCTTTTTACAATCTTTGGTCGGACGTTCACACCTTCTTGCAGCCGAACACCTCCGCCTCCGCTTTTGATGGTATATATTAGGGCATTCGAACCTTTTCTTAGCAGCTTTTTACAAACCATGGTTGGACTTTCACACCTTCTTGTAGCCGAACAACTCCGCTCCCGCTATTGATTGTGTACAGTCGGGTATTTTAACCTTTTCTTACCCGCTTTTTACCAACTATGGTCGGACATTCACACCGTCTTACAGCGGAACACCTCCGCTCCCGCTTTTGATGGTGTATTGTCAGGCATTTGAACCTTTTCTTACCTGCTTTTTACAAACTATGGTCGGACATTCAAACCTTCTTGTAGCCAAAAACCTCCGCTCCATCTTTTGATCATATATTGTCGGGCATTCGCACCTTTTCTTATCCGTTTTTTACAAACCATGGTCGGACTTTCAAACCTTCTTGTAGCCCAACACATCCACTCCTGCTTTTGATGATGTATGTTTGGGCATTCGCACCTTTTCTTACCCATTTTTCAGTAATTATGGGTGGACATTCACACCTTCTTGCAGCTGAACACCTCCTCTCCCGCTTATGATGGTGTATAGTTGGGCTTTCAAGCCTTTTCTTACCCGGTTTTTACAAATTATAGTTGGACATTCAGACCTTCTTGTAGCCGAAAACCACTCCCTCTTTTGATCATACATTGTCGGGCATTAGCACCTTTTCTTACCCGCTTTTTACAAACCATAGTCGGACTTTCACATCTTTTAGTAGCCGAACAACTCCGCTCCCGCTATTGATTGTGTACAGTCGGGTATTTTAACCTTTTCTTACCCGCTTTTTACCAACTATGGTCGGACATTCACACCTTCTTACAGTGGAACACCTCCGCTCCCTCTTTTGATGGTGTATTTTCGGGCAGTCAAACCTTTTCTTACCTGCTTTTCACAAACTATGGTCAGACATTCAACCCTTCTTGGAGCCGAACACATCCACTCCTGCTTTTGATTATGTATAGTTAGGCATTCGCACCTTTTCTTACCCATTTTTTAGTAATTATGGGTGTACATTCACACCTTCTTGCAGCCGAACACCTCCGCTCCCTCTTTTGATCACACATTTTCGGGCATTCGCACCTTTTCTTACCCGCTTTTTACAAACCATGGTCGGACTTTCACACCTTTTAGTAGCCGAACAACTCCGCACCCGCTACTGATTGTGTACAGTCGGGTATTTTAACCTTTTCTTACCCGCTTTTTACAAACTATGGTCAGACATTCAAACCTTCTTGTAGCCGAACATATCCACTCCTGCTTTTGATGATGTATGGTTGGGCATTCGAACCCACTTGTTGCCCGCTTTTCATTAATTATGGGTGGACATTCACACCTTGTCTCAGCCAAACACCTCCGCTCCCTGTTTTGATCATGTATGGTTTGACATTCGCACCTTTGCTTACCTTCTTTTTATACTGATTGCTCAAGATTAAGTTGTTCTTTCTCAAACTACAAAATTTTTTTAATTGTTGAAACTTGATTTGAAGTGGATAAATAAGGAAGACAAACAGTTTTAAGTCAGGCTGATAGCAATTAATTTTATAGCAAAATCTGTATTTCGTCATTTGTCGAGAGATGCTTATTGCTGAAGAAGTTCTTTCTCATTCTACAAAGTACAACGTTGTTTATCATTGAAATTTGATTAGACATGAATAAATATGAAGGACAAAGCAGTCTTAACTTGGTTTGAGTTAAGGAATTCGTTTTATAGGAGAATCCGAATTCGTGCATAACTCGTAAAATAGAGCTTATTTTCGGATTCCTAAAGAATGAGTCTGGTTCTTTCTCATAATACAAAGTTTGTTGTTTATTGTTGAAACTTCATCAGACCGTTAGATATAGTCGGACTCACCTCGACGCACGGCTTGGGATCTGGAACCAGTACTCTTGAGAGGGGTTGGACTCTCTTCCACTCTGGAGTTGCCCGTGGTGAGAGGCGCAGAGCAGGTGTGGGCATACTTATTGCCCCCCGGCTGTGTGCCAGTACATTGGGGTTTACCCCAGTGAACGAGAGGGTAGCCTCCCTCCGCCTTGGGTGGGGGGACGAGTCCTGACTGTTGTTTGTGCCTATGCGCCAAACAGCAGTTCAGAGTACCTACCCTTTTTGGAGTCTCTGGGGGAGGCACTGGAGAATGCTCCTACCGGAGACTCCCTCATTCTGCTGGGGGACTTCAATGCTCACGTGGGCAATGAGAGTGAGACCTGGAGGGGTGTGATTGGGAGGAACGGCCCCCCCGATCTGAATCAGAGTGGTGTTATGTTGTTGGACTTCTGTGCCAGTCATAGACTGTCCATAACGAACACCATGTTCAGGCATAAGGGTGTCCATATGTGCACTTGGCACCAGGACACCCTTGGCCGCAGTTCGATGATCGACTTTGTGGTTGTATCATCGGACTTGCGGCCGTATGTCCTGGACACTCGGGTGAAGAGAGGGGCGGAGCTGTCAACTGATCACCACCTGGTGGTGAGGTGGCTCCGCTGGTGGGGGAGGATGCCGATCAGACCTGGCAGGCCCAAACGTATTGTGAGGGTCTGCTGGGAGCGTTTGTCAGAATCCCCCGTCAGAAGGAGCTTTAACTCCCACCTCCGGCAGAGCTTCAACCATATTTGAGGTGGGGGACATTGAGTCCGAATGGGCCATGTTCCGTGACTCCATTGCCGAGGCAGCTGGTCGGAGTTGTGGCCGTAAGGTGGTCGGTGCCTGTCGTGGCGGCAACCCTCGAACCTGCTGGTGGACACCAGTGGTGAGGGAAGCCGTCAAGCTGAAGAAGGAGTCCTATCGGGCCTTTTTGGCCAGTGGGACCCTGGAAGAAGCTGATAGGTACCGACGGGCCAGACGGGCCGCGGCTTCGGCGGTTGCTGAGGCAAAAACTCGGGCCTGGGAGGAGTTCGGTGAGACCATGGAGAACGATTTCCGGACGGCCTCGAAAAGATTCTGGTCCACCATCCGGCGTCTCAGGGGGGGGAAGCGGCTCACAGTCAACACTGTTTACAGTGCGGACGGGACTTTGCTGACCTCAACTAGGGATGTTGTGAGTCGGTGGGGGGAGTACTTCGAGGAACTCCTCAATCCTACCAACACGTGCTCGGAAGAGGCAGAGTCGGAGAGCTCGGAGACGGGGCCTCCCATTTCTGGGGCTGAGGTTGCCGAGGTGGTTAAAAAGCTCCTCGGTGGCAAGGCCCCGGGGGTGGATGAGGTCCGTCCTGAGTTTCTCAAGGCTTTAGATGTTGTAGGGCTGTCTTGGCTGACACGCCTCTGCAGTATCGCGTGGACATCGGGGACAGTTCCTCTGGACTGGCAGATTGGGGTGGTGGTCCCCCTCTTTAAAAAGGGGGACCGGAGGGTGTGTTCCAACTATAGGGGTATCACACTCCTCAGCCTCCCTGGTAAGGTCTATTCGGGGGTATTGGAGAGGAGGATCCGTCGGATAATCGAGCCTCGGATTCAGGAGATGCAGTGTGGCTTTCGTCCTGGCCGTGGAACAGTGGACCAGCTCTATACCCTCGGCAGGATCCTGGAGGGTGCATGGGAGTTCGCCCAACCAGTCTACATGTGTTTTGTGGACTTGGAGAAAGCGTTCGACCGTGTCCCTCGTGGAGTCCTGTGGGGGGTGCTCCGGGAATATGGAGTGCCGGACCCCTTGATAGGGGCCGTTCGGTCTCTGTATGACCGGTGCCAGAGTTTGGTCCGCATTGCCGGCAGTAAGTCGGATACGTTTCCGGTGAGAGTTGGACTCCGTCAGGGCTGCCCTTTGTCACCGATTCTGTTCCTAACTTTTATGGACAGAATTTCTAGGCGGAGCCAGGGCGTTGAGGGTGTCCCATTTGGCGACCTCAGAATCGGGTCTCTGCTTTTTGCAGATGATGTGGTTCTGTTAGCGTCGTCAGGCCGTGACCTTCAGCTCTCACTGGAGTGATTCGCAGCCGAGTGTGAAGCGGCTGGGATGAGAATCAGCACCTCCAAATCCGAGACTATGGTTCTCAGCCGGAAAAGGGTGGAATGCTCTCTCCGGGTCGGGAATGAGATCCTTCCCCAAGAGGAGGAGTTCAAGTATCTCGGGGTCTTGTTCACGAGTGACGGACGAATGGAGCGGGAGATTGACGGGCGGATCGGTGCGGCGCCTGCAGTGTTGCAGGCTCTGCACCGACCCGTCGTTGTGAAGAGGGAGCTGAGCCAGAAGGCGAAGCTCTCTACTTACTGGTCAATCTACGTTCCCATCCTCACCTATGGTCACGAGTTGTGGGTAGTGACCGAAAGAACAAGATCGCGAATACAAGCGGCCGAAATTGGTTTCCTCCGCAGGGTGTCTGGGCTCTCCCTTAGAGATAGGGTGAGAAGCTCAGTCATCCGGGAGGGGCTCGGAGTAGAACCGCTGCTCCTCCGCATTGAGAAGAGTCAGATGAGGTGGCTCGGGCACCTGGTTAGGATGCCCCCTGGGCGCCTCCCTAGGGAGGTGTTCCGGGCACGTCCCACTGGGAGGAGACCCCGGGGGAGACCCAGGACACGTTGGAGAGACTATGTCTCTCGGCTGGCCTGGGAACGCCTCGGGGTCCCCCCGGAAGAGCTGGAGGAAGTGGCCAGGGACAGAGACGTCTGGGTTTCTCTGCTCAAGCTGCTGCCCCCGCGACCCGACCCCCGGATAAGCGGCAGATGATGGATGGATGGATGGATGGATATATCTTCCACCAACCAGACTTACAACCCCCGACTAGGGTAGCAGAATTTCTAAGCATCTGTACCCCAAAACTACTATCAAAAATATATAAATTATTGTCTCAGATAGATGACACAATGTCTCTTCCATCCTCAAAATGGGAGGCAGATTTATCCATCAGTTCTGGTCATAGCTTTTAACCACAAATATGTTTGAACACCTTCATAAAGACTCGAAATCCTAATTTACAGCTCATACAATACAAAATCCTTCATAGAACACACTATACAGGACAAAGGATGTTCAGGATGAGTCTAACACACTCAAACATCTGCTCACATTGCACAGATAACACACCTGATGATTATGCACACGCTTTGTGGTTTTCTGCGCCTGTCCAGAAGTTCTGGCTTGAAGTCTGTGAGGACCTATCAACATGGCTAAAGTGTAGCATCCCTGCATGCCCCACACTGTGCATACTGGGTGACTTAGACAACATCAACATGGAAATTAACTCAGCACACATGGTTGTCACAGTGTTATGTATCGCAAAGAAAACTATTCTCATGAACTGGAAAGCGAAGAACAATCTGTGTATTAACCAGTTTAGAAATTTTCTTTTAGATTATATTAGCATGGAAACAATGTCTGCCTCCTCAAAACATCAATTGGCTGAATTTCATTCTCTCTGGTCCCCTCTGATTAGTTTTATCACATAGTGGTGGTGGTGGGTTGCTGGGTGATGGTGGGTCTCAGGCCCGGGCTGCTGCAACTGGTGTGACCGGGTAGTTTGTTTGTTTGTTTTTTGTAGAGGTCCTCCTGGGGGGGATTGGGTTGAGTGGGGTGGGGCGGGATGGGTACCTTCTGGGGGTACAGTAGCTCCCGGAATATGGTCGCTGCAGGCCCCGAGCCTGGTGGACATCAGGCCCTCCTGCCCATTGTTGGCTCCCAGGTAGCGTGGATACCTATTGCAGCCAGTCCCTGGCTGCCCTCTCTGGGGGAGAGTAGCTCCCCCGGTATATATCCCCATACCCCTCTCCCTTCTGGCTCCTGTACACAGCACACACTCACACATGAAGGGTTTTGGGGGCGTGTGTGTTCGGTGGGGTGTAGTGGATGGGGCCACGTAGGTGGTCCCCTTTGGTTGCACTCTGCAGTTCCCTGCCCCTGTTTTAATTACACCTTAGACATTACTACTTATCAAACACACTCACACACACACATTAGGTCTTGGGGGGTGGTTACACTGAGTGGCATCTGGTGGGCGGGGCACTTTGGGTATGTAGGCTGCCCAGAGTGCCGCGCTCCCAGTTCTACAAGTTTGGCTGCCCCTCAATTTTAATTGCTCACTATTAGAAAATATTGAAGAGCCAGAAGGGTGAGGGGAGGGGTCTTCTTCGCACACCCCTGCTTCCTGGTGTCTGCTCGGGGCAGGAGGGGCCAGGAGGATTAATTAATTGTTCTGCTGGTTCGGGGTCTGTGGTGGCTGGGGGTTTGCTGGCCTCTTGGTGTGCCCGCTGCACTACACCCCAGCAGAGTCGAGGGAGGTAGGATGTGTGGATGTATGGGACGTGAAAGTGTGTGTGGTAATGATTGGGCCTGGATCTGGGACTTGCTGTCGCCTGGCCTGCCTGTGTTTCTCCCGATGGGGCATCAGCGTTGCCTCTCCCCACTGCTCGCGACTTCACCCACTTGTGGGCACGTCTTGACTCCCAGGGCACTTGGCCAGGGGCGCTGGGGCAGGCGCTGACCCACTTTGTGGCTGTCTGGGGCGCTTGGCCCTCCTGGGTATTGGGTGGGGCCTCTGCCGGGGGGTTTGGGGGCGCTCGGGCTCCTGGGGCCCAGGTCCCGGAGTGCCTCTGCCCTATGCTTATGGGGGCTGTTTCCGGGGGCTTCCTCTGCAGTCTTCTGGGTGGATGCGTGGTTGCCCCTGCGGTGGGCTGCCTGGGTTCTGTGCTCTGTGGGGGCTGCTGGTGGCCTGGGTCTTGTGGCCCTCTCTGCCTGCTTCTGATTGCTTGGGGGGGGGCTGTGGATTGTGGCCCTGTACGCTTATACACTCATAACTAAGCATGGTTATCATGTAGGTCCTGTGCCATGGGTGTTGCATGTTCTCACACACACACACACACACATTCATTAGTCCAGTAGCATGGTCACTAAGCAGTTGATGTATTATCATGTCGTCTCAGGTCATCTATATCCACAGCTGTGTTGTATGCGATTGCCGCTTCTTGTGCTTGTTTTTGTTTGTTTGTGTGTTTGTTTTTTCTCTGCTTGTCTGCTTTCAGGTGCTCCTGGTGGCGCTAAGGCTGGATTCCCCTCATAGGCCATGGATTGTTGTCTGTTTTGTTTTTTACAGGTGTAGCAGCTGGTTGTCTGGTTTTTGTTTCTATTTTTGTTCTGTTTCCTCTTCTTTCCTCTTCTTCTTTCCTTGTCCCCCGGTCCGGTTCAGTTCAGTTCATGTCATATATTGTAAACAGAAATAAATCAATTGGCATCAAGGGGAGCTTTACATTTATAAAACTTCCCTTGGCAAAACAAATCTGTTTGGCATCAAAGGTATTCAGACTACAATTCTTCTGACATAATGCTGAACAGGACAAGGGGAAAAAAAAGTAAAGAAGACAGTTCTGCCGAAAGCCAGGGATAGACCTGTTCTAAGTTCTATACTTTTTAAAAGGGGCGTGTTTATCAACTATGGAATTAGAAGATTTACAAAAATGGTCAAGTGCTAGATCTTCATCTGGGATTTTAACAGTGTCATATAACTATTCAACAGATCAGTTAAAAAAAAGCCTGCTCATGGAGATGTTTCAGGATCTGGATACCAAGCGTGGACCTAATGTTTTCATTTTTGCAATTCTGATACAGGCTATTGAGCAGTGATAACTAACACCAAGTTCAGATACTGCGGATTTTCTACCTTTGATTTGTTAAGATTGAGCCAACCAGGGACAATCTGGAAGGATCTCTTTGGTTTTGTAGGATCTGTAATTACCTGAGAAAGGTTGATATTGGTACACACCTTTTTTAAATGATCAGAGGCAGAGTTCAACTTGTTTAAATTAAAATTGCCACACAGAGATTGGGTTTAGGCCACATGCACACAGAATGACATCAACAAATATAAGAAATATTAAACATTTACACATAGATTTTTGAATATATGTAGAGGAATGATACTTTGAAATGTGCTCATTGCGGAGTTATGATCAGTTGAGTAATGAAGGTTGAACTATTCTGGGAAAGAGGTTCTATTCCCAGCATCATGATGGACACTCCTGATATAGAAGGTTTCGCTAACGCATTGGAATTGTTTTACTATTTTCATATGCATGTGCAATGAAGAATTGCTTGCTGCTGATAAATGCAAAGAAGAACAGCTTACACATAGATGCTCACATATAGGCTGCTGAATGCAATGAAGACCTGCTTATCAAGTAAAGTTCAATGTCAATGTGTAATATTCAATTAGGATTTGCAAAACAGTGAAGTTAAACAATGAATGGGTCCATAGTCGGTATGAGAAGACTACAGGAATATTTACCTGGGTGTACGTTCAAACAGAGATGAGAAAATTGCGATAAATAATTGTTTGTTTGTTTGTTAGTATGTATATGAATGTTATGTGTATAAACTGTGTTGAGTTATAGTTACTCAGTAGTGTCTCAGTGAAACAACCAACGGGGGAAGCCTTGCGGTGACAACAAAAGCAGTGTTTTACTGATCAGTCTAGTTGCTCCAGTGTACTCCATACAAACTGGTTGGCTACTGAAGGGATAGAAAATGGGGACTACTTGTTTTAAAGCAAACAAGGAATTAGATGGGAAAAATACATGTTTTAACGGGACCCAGACAATATTAAATACTCAGACAGATGGGAGAAGAAGTGTAGTTTTGTAGGAAATCACAAAATTATTACATAGAATTAGTGAAATCAATTGAAGAATGCCTTTCTGAAGAGCTGTTTACCACAGATGAGCAGCTTTGCGACCAAGCACATTGTAGATCGCTTTCCTGCCAAAATGATCTAATTTAATGGATTGGTTTAGACATGCATAACAGCATTTTAAGAACAAAGAGAGAAACAAAAAGGGACAACGCTTCATGGTAGAAGGTGATGTATAAATAACTGTGTATATGATGAAGGGGGTGGCAACACCCATTCCGAAATCCCGCCATTCCGACATCCCGCTATTCCGACATCCCACCATTCCGACATACCACCATTCCGACATGCAAACGTCCCACCATTCCGACATCCCACCATTGCGACATCCCGCTATTCTGACGTTCAAATGTCCCACCATTCCGACAAGGCTTTCCGTATAAGGAAATGTGTGTTACTCAACAGGTGAGTCCCTTCTTTCTGTTCATGCAATTTATATGTTTAACACATGTTTATAGACAAGCGTTATTAAAAACACAAAGTCTCGGCAACTGGAGGAGGAGAAGCAGTCCGCGGTGGTTTTCAATCACACACTCCAATGCCACTTGTTTCAACTTCCGAAAATTTAATCCAGGAAAAAAAGGCTTACAAACATGGACCAAAACGGCTCCATAACACGCACAAGAATCCAAAAGAAACGAAAGTTAACTAAAAGAAAGCAAATAAACAGTATGAAGTGGTCAAAATTGGTTTTACGCATGCCTATGTGCGTCTGGCACATGCGTCTTCGGGGCTCTCCCACGTTGGTTTGTGGATGAAAGCTATATGTTCAGCTGTAATGTCATGTAAAAACAATCTCTACATGACATTTACTCCCAGGTGTGACCAGTTAGGTCCTTAAGATATCAACAGGCTGTATAAAGCTACAACCGTTGCGGCTGTGTGTTTGTGCCAAATGCGCAAAGCCCATCCGCGCTTCCCAAAATTGGAGTGAGTACTCATAAATCACGTGAATAACATGAATAAACGTTTTTACTGAATTTTGTTGTGTTTTATACGTTCTATGCTGTCATTTCTCTCTTCTCCTATTGGCAAGGCAAGGCAGAGTGCTCGCAACTGTGTCCTGTGCAGTAGCCGTGATATCTGTAATTGCAATTATTACTTTTGCATATGATGACAGCGTGCAAAAGACGCATGGGCTCTGTGGAGAGCTCCGCTCCAGCTGGCTGCTGTGACAGCTCACTGACACTGTATTTCTGCTTAATCAGTTTCAGTCTCGCCAGAGTTACATTAATATCTGTATTTTTATATTTGAGATTCAGGGGATTTTGATAATAGATTATTAAAGTTTGTTTGCGAGGCTGTGGCCTCTGCATGTGCGAAGCTTGTGCGCCAAACTTTAGGGCGTATTTGCGCCGGCATATCATTAGTGCAAAATGTTTTGGATAAAAAAAATAGGCTATTAAAAGGAACTCTCGGAATGTTAAAAAAAAACAAAAAACATACCGCCATTCCGACCATAGGAGGAAAAAAGTGTCGGAATGGTGGGACGTTTGATAAAAAATTAAGTGTCGCCATTCCGACAATTGGAGACCCATGTCGGAATGGCGAGATGTTGGAATGGCAGCATGTAACCATGATGAAGGAGAGACCATTTGAGCAGCACAGCCATTTCGCAGCACAGGGACAGCAGTCCAAGTTACAGGATCTCCCACGTGGTATCATCTGTCACATTGTGTCAAGGCATCAAAAGAAGAAAAAATCACCAAACTCAAGGACAAAAAGACAAAGACTCCGGTGAACGAAGACAGAGGACTGACAAACCAGAAATACAAAAGGATTCTCGATATCAAGATCCAGAAGAAGAGGCTAACAATGCCACGAACACTTACGATGCTGGGAATGATGCCAGCAATGAACAGAGAAGAAGATTCAGTGTCATCAATCTGCATTACGTGCCTCTAATGAGGGGGTGAATATAGAATCCTCAACGATTACAACGTCTCTGGGAACTGTGACAACAACAAGGTTTAAACCATTTTGATATATATTGTAACCTATTGTCTAAGGAATAGTGCTGAAAATGAGGTAAATCTAATCCACCACTGTCCTTGGTCTTCTGTAGGGTTATTAAACTAATACGTGGTGGTTTGTTTTTCCACAGAAATTTGGAGATGCATGAATCTAGTGACTTAAACCAAGTAGCAGATGGTTTTATGGGGATCATTGAGAACAAATAGTTAACTTTTGGTAGTATCATCATTTTAATGGATGTAACTCTCCCCATAAGTGATATAGGTAAGGACTTCCAACGAGAGATCTTTCTCTACTGTCTTTAATAATTGCACATAATTTAGCTTTGTTAGCTCTGAGAGCCTGGAGGAAATGTTTATGCCTAAATATCTAATATTTCCTGACTGTAAAGTGATCGCAGGTATATTATGGACCCTACAGTTAATGGGCAGAACTGTGGTCTTAGACCAGTTGATAGAGTAGTCAGAAAGTGCTGAGAATTTATTTATGAGTGTGATCGTGTGACTGAGAGACGTCTGTGAGTTCTGAAGGAAAAGTAATACATCATCAGCATAAAGACTTATTTTATGCTCAATATTTTGGGATTAATTACTCACAAACGGGTAAGAAAAGGTAGTATTGCCAGACCATACATGATCAAAACAGGGAGCGGAGGTGGTTCAGCTGCAAGGTGTGAATGTCTGACTATAGTTTGTAAAAAGCGGGTAAGATAAGGTGCGAATGCCCGACAATGTATGATCAAAAGAGGGAGCGGAGGTTTTCGGCTGCAAGAAGGTCTGAATGTCCACCCAAAATTCCTGAAAAATGGGTAAAAAAAGGGTGCGAATGCCAAACCATACATCATCAAAAGCAGGAGTGGATGTGTTCGGCTACAAGAAGATTTGAATGTCCATCAATAATTGCTTTAAAACATGAAAGAAAATTTTCGAATATCAAACCGCACATGATCATAAGCGGGAGAGGAGTTGTTCAGCTGCAAGAAGGTGTGAATGTCCACCCATAATTACTGAAAAATGGGTAAGAAAAGGTGAAAATGCCCAACCATACATCATCAAAAGCAGGAGTGGATGTGTTCGGCTACAAGAAGGTTTGAATGTCCGTCCCTAGTTTGTAAAAAGCGGGTAAGAAAAGGTTCGAATGCCCGAACATAGACCATCAAAAGAGGGAGCGGAGGTGTTCCGCTGTAAGAAGGTGTAAATGTCCGACCATAGTTGGTAAAAAGCGGGTAAGAAAAGGTTAAAATACCCGACTGTACACAATCAATAGCGGGAGCGGAGTTGTTTGGCTACAAGAAGGTGTGAAAGTCCGACCATGGTTTGTAAAAAGCGGGTAAGAAAAGGTTCGAATGCCCGAATATATACCATCAAAAGTGGAAGTGGATGTGTTCGGCTGCAAGAAGGTGTGAACGTCCGACCAAAGTTTGTAAAAAGCAGTTAAGAAAAGGTTCGAATATCCAAGCAAACATAATCAAAAGCGGGAGCAGAGCTGTTCGACTGCAAGTAGGTGTGAATGTCAGATCATAATTTGCAAAAAGCTGATGAGAAAGGGTGAGAATGCCCGGCTATACACCATCAAATGCGGGAGCGGAAGTGTTCGGCTGTGAGTAGGTGTGAATGTCCGACCATAATTGCTGAAAAATGTGTTAGAAGAGACTAGAATGCCGGACAATACATAATCAAATGCGGGAGCAGAGTTGTTCGGCTGTGAGTAGGTGTGAATCTCCGAGCATAGTTTGTAAAAAGGGGGTAAGAATAGGTTCGAATGCCCGAACATACACTATCAAAACAGGGAGCTGAGGTGGCTCAGCTGCAAGATGTGAATGTCTGACTATAGTTTGTAAATAAGGTGCGAATGCCCAACAATGTATAATCAAAAGAGGGAGCGGAGGTTTTCGGCTACAAGAAGGTTTGAATGTCCGACCAAAGTTTGTAAAAAGCAGTTAAGAAAAGGTTCGAATATCCAACCAAACATAATCAAAAGCGGGAGCAGAGCTGTTCGACTGCAAGTAGGTGTGAATGTCAGATCATAATTTGCAAAAAGCTGATGAGAAAGGGTGAGAATGCCCGGCTATACACCATCAAATGCGGGAGCGGAGTTGTTCGGCTGTGAGTAGGTGTGAATCTCCGAGCATAGTTTGTAAAAAGGGGGTGAGAATAGGTTTGAATGCCCGAACATACACTATCAAAACAGGGAGCTGAGGTGGCTCAGCTGCAAGGTGTGAATGTCTGACTATAGTTTGTAAATAAGGTGCGAATGCCCAACAATGTATAATCAAAAGAGGGAGCGGAGGTTTTCGGCTACAAGAAGGTTTGAATGTCCGACCATAGTTTATAAAAAGCGGGTAAGAAAAGGTTCAAATGCCTGACTATACACCATCAAAAGCGGGAGCAGAGGTGTTCCGCTGTAAGACGGTGTGAATGTCCGACCATATTTGGTAAAAAGCGGGTAAGAAAAGGTTAAAATACCCAACTGTACACAATCAATAGCGGGAGAGGAGGTGTTCAGCTGCAAGAAGGTGTGAATGTCCACCCATAATTATTGAAAAATGGGTAAGAAAAGGTGCGAATGCCCAACCATACATTATCAAAAGCAGGTGTGAATGTCAGATCATAATTTGCAAAAAGCTGATGAGAAAGGGTGAGAATGCCCGACTATACACCATCAAATGCGGGAGCGGAGTTGTTCAGCTGTGAGTAAGTGTGAATGTCCGACCATAATTGCTGAAAAATGTGTTAGAAAAGGTAAGAATGCCGGTCCATACATCATCAAAAGCGGGAGAGGTGGTGTTCGGCTGCAAGTAGGTGTGAATGTCCAGCCATAATTACTAACAAACGGGTAAGAAAAGGTAGGATTGCCAGACCATACATGATCAAAACAGGGAGCGGAGGTGGTTCAGCTGCAAGAAGGTGTGAATGTCCGACTAAAGTTCAAATATATTAACAAAAGCGGGAGGAGAGGTCTTCGGATGAGAGTGGTTGAGAATTTCCAACCATAATCTATAAAATGCGGTGAAAAAAAAGGTGTGATAGAACACTAAAAGGTGGAGCGGAAGTGTTCGGCTGCAAGAAGGTGTGAATGTCCGACTATATTTGGTGAAAAGCAGGTGAAGCAAGGTCTGAATGCCCAACCTTACATCATCAAAAGCGAGATCAGAGGTGTTTGGCTGCATGAAGGCCATAGTTTGCCAAAAGCGGGTAAGCTGCGAATGACCGACTAAATATCAACAAAAGGTCTTCGGATGCAAGTGGGTGTGAATATCCCACCATACAAGTATGGTGGAGAGGAAGCTGTGAACAGCCGACCATAGTTTGCAAAAAGCGGGTGAGACAAGGTGCGAATGTCCAACCATACATGATCAAAACAGGGAGCGGAGGTGTTTGGCTGTGACAAGGTGTGAATGTCCACCCAAAATTAATGAAAATCGGGCAAAAAGTAGGTTTGAATGCCCAAGCATACATCATCAAAAGCAGGAGTGGATGTGTTCGGCTACAAGAAGGTTTGAATGTCCGAGCATAGTTTGTAAAAAGCGGGTAAGAAAAGGTTCGAATGCCCAAACATACACCATCAAAAGAGGGAGCGGAGGTGTTCCGCTGTAAGAAGGTGTGAATGTCCGACCAAAGTTGGTAAAAAGTGGGTAAGAAAAGGTTAAAATACCCGACTGTACACAATCAATAGGGGGAGCGGAGTTGTTCGGCTACAAGAAGGTGTGAAAGTCCAACCATGGTTTGTAAAAAGCTGGTAAGAAAAGGTTCGAATGCCCGAATATATACCATCAAAAGCGGAAGCGGAGGTGTTCGGCTGCAAGAAGGTGTGAACGTCCGACCAAAGTTTGTAAAAAGCAGTTAAGAAAAGGTTCGAATATCCAACCAAACATAATCAAAAGCGGGAGCGGAGCTGTTCGACTGCAAGTAGGTGTGAATGTCCAGCCATAATTACTCACAAACGGGTAAGAAAAGGTAGTATTGCCAGACCATACATGATCAAAACAGGGAGCTGAGGTGGTTCAGCACCAAGGTGTGAATGTCTGACTATAGTTTGTAAAAAGCGGGTAAGATAAGGTGCGAATGCCCGACAATGTATAATCAAAAGAGGGAGCAGAGGTTTTCGGCTAAAAGAAGGTTTGAATGTCCGACCATAGTTTGTAAAAAGCGGGTAAGAAAAGGTTCGAATGCCCAAACATACACCATCAAAAGCGGGAGCGGAGATGTTCCGCTGTAAGACGGTGTGAATGTCCGACCATAGTTGGTAAAAAGCGGGTAAGAAAAGGTTAAAATACCCGACTGTACACAATCAATAGCGGGAGCGGATTTGTTCGGCTACAAGAAGGTGTGAAAGTCCAACCATCGTTTGTAAAAAGCTGGTAAGAAAAGGTTCGAATGCCCGAAAATATACCATCAAAAGCGGAAGCGGAGGTGTTCGGCTGTAAGAAGGTGTGAACGTCCGACCAAAGTTGTCAAAAAGCAGTAAAGAAAAGGTTCGAATATCCAAACATAATTAAAAGCGAGAGAGATTGTGTTCAGCTGCAAGTAGGTGTGAATATCCAGCCATAATTACTCACAAACGGGTAAGAAAATGTAGTATTGCCAGACCATACATGATCAAAACAGGGAGCGGAGGTGGTTTAGCTGCAAAAAGGGGTGAATGTCCAACTAAAGTTCAAATATATTAACAAAAGCGGGAGGAGAGGTCTTCGGATTAGAGTGGTTGAAATTTACAACCATAATCTATAAAATGCGGTGAAAAAAAAAGGTGTGAAGGAATGAATTTTATAGCAAAATCCGAAATCATGCATAACTCCGCAAAAGGAACGTATTGCTCAACCAAAGGGATGCTTCTTTCTCATTCAGGGTAATATGAGGAACTTTATGCTTGATACATTTTAGACATGGATAACTATGAAGGACAAAGCAATTTTAACTTGGTTTGAGCAAGGCAATTCATTTTATAGGAAAATCCGAAATCGTGCAGGACTCATGAAAGTACGCTTATTCTCGGATTCCTGATCCTCCAGTGTTGCTCTTTCCTATACTGCAAAATACAGCCTTGTTCTTTGTTGAAATCGATATAGACATTGATAAATATGAAGGACAAAGCAGTTTCCACTTTGTTTGAGTGAAGGAATTAATTTTATAGCAAAATCCCAAATCATGCAGAACGTATGAAAATAAGCTTGTTTTCGGATTCCTGATCCTTCAGTGTTGCTATTTCTTCTACTACAAAATACAATGTTGTTCTTTGTTGAAGTCAATCTAGACATTGATAAATATGAAGGACAAAGCCGTTTTAACATAGTTTGAGTAAAGGAATTCATTTTATACATAAAATCCCAAATCATGCAGAACGTATGAAAATAAGCTTATTCTCGAATTCCTGATCCTTCAGTGTTGCTCTTTCTACTACTGCAAAATACAATGTTGTTCTTTGTTGAAGTAAATCTAGACATTGATAAATATGAAGGACAAAGCAGTTTTCACTTGGTTTGAGTGAAGGAATTAATTTTATACATAAAATCCCAAATCATGCAGAACGTATGAAAAGAAGCTTATTCTCGGATTCCTGATCCTTCAGTGTTGTTTTTTCTTCTACTCCAAAATACAATGTTGTTCTTTGTTGAAGTCGATCTAGACATTGATAAATATGAAGGACAAAGCAGTTTTAACTTGGTTTGAGTGAAGGAATTCATTTTATACATAAAATCCCAAATCATGCAGAACGTATGAAAATAAGCTTATTCTCGGATTACTGATCCTTCAGTGTTGCTCTTTCTTCTACTGCAAAATCCAGTGTTGTTCTTTGTTGAAGTCAATCTAGACATTGATAAATATGAAGGACAAAGCAGTTTTAACATAGTTTGAGTGAAGGCATTCATTTATAGTAAAATCAATAATCGTGCAGAACTCATGAAAATAAGCTTATTCTCGGATTCCTAAAACTTTTGATTTGTTCTTTCTTTACTGCAAAGTACAATGTTGTTCTTTGTTGAAGTCGATCTAGACATTGATAAATATGAAGGACAAAGCAGTTTTCACTTGGTTTGAGTGAAGGATTTGCAGCTGAAAACCTCCCGCTCCCGCTTTTGATTGTGTATAGTCGGGCTTCCGAGCCTTTTCTTACCCGGTTTTTAGAAATTATGGTTGGACATTCAGACCTTGCAGCCGAAGACCTCCACTCCCTCTTTTGATCATACATTGTCGGGCATTCGCACCTTGTCTTACCCGCTTTTTACAAACTATAGTCAGACATTCACACCTTGCAGCTGAACCACCTCAGCTCCCTGTTTTGATCATGTATGGTCTGGCAATACTACCTTTTCTTACCCGTTTGTGAGTAAATATGGCTGGACATTCACACCTACTTGCAGTCGAACAGCTCTGCTCCCGCTTTTGATGGTATATATTCGGGCATTCGAACCTTTTCTTAACTGCTTTTTACAAACTTTGGTCGGACGTTCACACCTTCTTGCAGCCGAACACCTCCGCTTCCGCTTTTGATGGTATATATTCGGGCATTCGAACCTTTTCTTAGCAGCTTTTTACAAACCATGGTTGAACTTTCACACCTTCTTGTAGCCGAACACCTCCGCTCCCGCTTTTGATGGTGTATAGTCAGGCATTTGAACCTTTTCTTACCCGCTTTTTACAAACTATGGTCGGACATTCACACCTTCTTACAGCGGAACACCTCCGCTCCCTCCTTTGATGGTGTATGTTCGGGCATTCGAACCTTTTCTTACCCGCTTTTTACAAACTATGGTCAGACGTTCAAACCTTCTTGTAGCCGAACATATCCACTCCTGCTTTTGATGATGTATGGTTGGGCATTCGAACCTACTTGTTGCCCGCTTTTCATTAATTATGGGTGGACATTCACACCTTGTCTCAGCCAAACACCTCCGCTCCCTGTTTTGATCATGTATGGTTTGACATTCGCACCTTTGCTTACCTTCTTTTTATACTGATTGCTCAAGATTAAGTTGTTCTTTCTCAAACTACAAAATTTTTTTAATTGTTGAAACTTTATTTGAAGTGGATAAATAAGGAAGACAAACAGTTTTAAGTCAGGCTGATAGCAATTAATTTTATAGCAACATCTGTATTTCGTCATTTGTCGAGAGATGCTTATTGCTGAAGAAGTTCTTTCTCATTCTACAAAGTACAACGTTGTTTATCATTGAAACTTGATTAGACATGAATAAATATGAAGGACAAAGCAGTCTTAACTTGGTTTGAGTTAAGGAATTCGTTTTATAGGAGAATCCGAATTCGTGCATAACTCGTAAAATAGAGCTTATTTTCGGATTCCTGAAGAATGAGTCTGGTTCTTTCTCATAATACAAAGTTTGTTGTTTATTGTTGAAACTTCATCAGACCATTAGATATAGTCGGACTCACCTCGACGCACGGCTTGGGATCTGGAACCAGTACTCTTGAGAGGGGTTGGACTCTCTTCCACTCTGGAGTTGCCTGTGGTGAGAGGCGCAGAGCAGGTGTGGGCATACTTATTGCCCCCCGGCTGTGTGCCAGTACATTGGGGTTTACCCCAGTACCCTTTTTGGAGTCTCTGGGGGAGGCACTGGAGAATGCTCCTACCGGAGACTCCCTCATTCTGCTGGGGGACTTCAATGCTCACGTGGGCAATGACAGTGAGACCTGGAGGGGTGTGATTGGGAGGAACGGCCCCCCCGATCTGAATCAGAGTGGTGTTATGTTGTTGGACTTCTGTGCCAGTCATAGACTGTCCATAACGAACACCATGTTCAGGCATAAGGGTGTCCATATGTGCACTTGGCACCAGGACACCCTTGGCCGCAGTTCGATGATCGACTTTGTGGTTGTATCATCGGACTTGCGGCCGTATGTCCTGGACACTCGGGTGAAGAGAGGGGCGGAGCTGTCAACTGATCACCACCTGGTGGTGAGTTGGCTCCGCTGGTGGGGGAGGATGCCGATCAGACCTGGCAGGCCCAAACGTATTGTGAGGGTCTGCTGGGCGCGTTTGTCAGAATCCCCCGTCAGAAGGAGCTTTAACTTCCACCTCCGGCAGAGCTTCAACCATATTTGAGGTGGGGGACATTGAGTCCGAATGGGCCATGTTCCGTGACTCCATTGCCGAGGCAGCTGGTCGGAGTTGTGGCCGTAAGGTGGTCGGTGCCTGTCGTGGCGGCAACCCTCGAACCTGCTGGTGGACACCAGTGGTGAGGGAAGCCGTCAAGCTGAAGAAGGAGTCCTATCGGGCCTTTTTGGCCAGTGGGACCCTGGAAGAAGCTGATAGGTACCGACGGGCCAGACGGGCAACGGCTTCGGTGGTTGCTGAGGCAAAAACTCGGGCCTGGGAGGAGTTCGGTGAGACCATGGAGAATGATTTCCGGACGGCCTCGAAAAGATTCTGGTCCACCATCCGGCGTCTCAGGGGGGGGGGAGTGGCTCACAGTCAACACTGTTTACAGTGGGGACGGGGCTTTGCTGACCTCAACTAGGGATGTTGTGAGTTTCGGTGGGGGGAGTACTTCGAGGAACTCTTCAATCCTACCAACACGTGCTCGGAAGAGGCAGAGTCGGAGAGCTCGGAGACGGGGCCTCCCATTTCTGGGGCTGAGGTTGCCGAGGTGGTTAAAAAGCTCCTCGGTGGCAAGGCCCCGGGGGTGGATGAGGTCCGTCCTGAGTTTCTCAAGGCTCTGGATGTTGTAGGGCTGTCTTGGCTGACACGCCTCTGCAGTATCGCGTGGACATCGGGGACAGTGCCTCTGGACTGGCAGATTGGGGTGGTGGTCCCCCTCTTTAAAAAGGGGGACCGGAGGGTGTGTTCCAACTATAGGGGTATCACACTCCTCAGCCTCCCTGGTAAGGTCTATTCGGGGGTATTGGAGAGGAGGATCCGTCGGATAATCGAGCCTCGGATTCAGGAGATGCAGTGTGGCTTTTGTCCTGGCCGTGGAACAGTGGACCAGCTCTATACCCTCGGCAGGATCCTGGAGGGTGCATGGGAGTTCGCCCAACCAGTCTACATGTGTTTTGTGGACTTGGAGAAAGCGTTCGACCGTGTCCCTCGTGGAGTCCTGTGGGGGGTGCTCCGGGAATATGGAGTGCCGGACCCCTTGATAGGGGCCGTTCGGTCTCTGTATGACCGGTGCCAGAGTTTGGTCCGCATTGCCGGCAGTAAGTCGGATACGTTTCCGGTGAGAGTTGGACTCCGTCAGGGCTGCCCTTTGTCACCGATTCTGTTCCTAACTTTTATGGACAGAATTTCTAGGCGGAGCCAGGGCGTTGAGGGTGTCCCATTTGGCGACCTCAGAATCGGGTCTCTGCTTTTTGCAGATGATGTGGTTCTGTTAGCGTCGTCAGGCCGTGACCTTCAGCTCTCACTGGAGTGATTCGCAGCCGAGTGTGAAGCGGCTGGGATGAGAATCAGCACCTCCAAATCCGAGACTATGGTTCTCAGCCGGAAAAGGGTGGAATGCTCTCTCCGGGTCGGGAATGAGATCCTTCCCCAAGAGGAGGAGTTCAAGTATCTCGGGGTCTTGTTCACGAGTGACGGACGAATGGAGCGGGAGATTGACGGGCGGATCGGTGCGGCGCCTGCAGTGTTGCAGGCTCTGCACCGACCCGTCGTTGTGAAGAGGGAGCTGAGCCAGAAGGCAAAGCTCTCTACTTACTGGTCAATCTACGTTCCCATCCTCACCTATGGTCACGAGTTGTGGGTAGTGACCGAAAGAACAAGATCGCGAATACAAGCGGCCGAAATGGGTTTCCTCCGCAGGGTGTCTGGGCTCTCCCTTAGAGATAGGGTGAGAAGCTCAGTCATCCGGGAGGGGCTCGGAGTAGAACCGCTGCTCCTCCGCATTGAGAGGAGTCAGATGAGGTGGCTCGGGCATCTGGTTAGGATGCCCCCTGGGCGCCTCCCTGGGGAGGTGTTCCGGGCACGTCGCACTGGGAGGAGACCCCGGGGGAGACCCAGGACACGTTGGAGAGACTATGTCTCTCGGCTGGCCTGGGAACGCCTCGGGGTCCCCCCGGAAGAGCTGGAGGAAGTGGCCGGGGACAGAGACGTCTGGGTTTCTCTGCTCAAGCTGCTGCCCCCGCGACCCGACCCCCGGATAAGCGGCAGATGATGGATGGATGGATGGATATATCCTCCACCAACCAGACTTACAACCCCCGACTAGGGTAGCAGAATTTCTAAGCATCTGTACCCCAAAACTACTATCAAAAATATATAAATTATTGTCTAAGATAGATGACACAATGTCTCTTCCATCCTCAAAATGGGAGGCAGATTTATCCATCAGTTCTGGTCATAGCTTCTAACCACAAATATGTTTGAACACCTTCATAAAGACTCGAAATCCTAATTTACAGCTCATATAATACAAAATCCTTCATAGAACACACTATACAGGACAAAGGATGTTCAGGATGGGTCTAACACACTCAAACATCTGCTCACATTGCACAGATAACACACCTGATGATTATGCACACGCTTTGTGGTTTTCTGCGCCTGTCCAGAAGTTCTGGCTTGAAGTCTGTGAGGACCTATCAACATGGCTAAAGTGTAGCATCCCTGCATGCCCCACACTGTGCATACTGGGTGACTTAGACAACATCAACATGGAAATTAACTCAGCACACATGGTTGTCACAGTGTTATGTATCGCAAAGAAAACTATTCTCATGAACTGGAAAGCGAAGAACAATCTGTGTATTAACCAGTTTAGAAATTTTCTTTTAGATTATATTAGCATGGAAACAATGTCTGCCTCCTCAAAACATCAATTGGCTGAATTTCATTCTCTCTGGTCCCCTCTGATTAGTTTTATCACATAGTGGTGGTGGTGGGTTGCTGGGTGATGGTGGGTCTCAGGCCCGGGCTGCTGCGACTGGTGTGACCGGGTGGTTTGTTTGTTTGTTTTTTGATGTTGTTTGTTTGTTTTTTGTAGAGGTCCTCCTGGGTGGGGTTGGGTTGAGTGGGGTGGGGCGGGATGGGTACCTTCTGGGGGTACAGTAGCTCCCGGAATATGGTCGCTGCAGGCCCCGAGCCTGGTGGACATCAGGCCCTCCTGCCCATTGTTGGCTCCCAGGTAGCGGGGATGCCTATTGCAGCCAGTCCCTGGCTGCCCTCTCTGGGGGAGAGTAGCTCCCCCGGTATATATCCCCATACCCCTCTCCCTTCTGGCTCCTGTACACAGCACACACTCACACATGAAGGGTTTTGGGGGCGTGTGTGTTCGGTGGGGTGTAGTGGATGGGGCCACGTAGGTGGTCCCCTTTGGTTGCACTCTGCAGTTCCCTGCCCCTGTTTTAATTACACCTTAGACATTACTACTTATCAAACACACTCACACACACACATTAGGTCTTGGGGGGTGGTTACACTGAGTGGCATCTGGTGGGCGGGGCTCTTTGGGTATGTAGGCTGCCCAGAGTGCCGCGCTCCCAGTTCTACAAGTTTGGCTGCCCCTCAATTTTAATTGCTCACTATTAGAAAATATTGAAGAGCCAGAAGGGTGAGGGGAGGGGTCTTCTTCGCACACCCCTGCTTCCTGGTGTCTGCTCGGGGCAGGAGGGGCCAGGAGGATTAATTAATTGTTCTGCTGGTTCGGGGTCTGTGGTGGCTGGGGGGTTGCTGGCCTCTTGGTGTGCCCGCTGCACTACACCCCAGCAGAGTCGAGGGAGGTAGGATGTGTGGATGTGTGGATGTATGGGACGTGAAAGTGTGTGTGGTAATGATTGGGCCTGGATCTGGGACTTGCTGTCGCCTGGCCTGCCTGTGTTTCTCCCGATGGGGCATCAGCGTTGCCTCTCCCCACTGCTCACGACTTCACCCACTTGTGGGCACGTCTTGACTCCGAGGGCACTTGGCCAGGGGCGCTGGGGCAGGCGCTGACCCACTTTGTGGCTGTCTGGGGCGCTTGGCCCTCCTGGGTATTGGGTGGGGCCTCTGCCGGGGGGTTTGGGGGCGCTCGGGCTCCTGGGGCCCAGGTCCAGTGCACGGCCCATGTCTGGGCGGCTGGGGCCTGGCGGGGTCGGTGGGCTGTTGCCCCTGGTTCCCGGAGTGCCTCTGCCCTATGCTTATGGGGGCTCTTTCCGGGGGCTTCCTCTGCAGTCTTCTGGGTGGATGCGTGGTTGCCCCTGCGGTGGGCTGCCTGGGTTCTGTGCTCTGTGGAGGCTGCTGGTGGCCTGGGTCTTGTGGCCCTCTCTGCCTGCTTCTGATTGCTTGGGGGGGGGGGGCTGTGGATTGTGGCCCTGTACGCTTATACACTCATAACTAAGCACGGTTATCATGTAGGTCCTGTGCCATGGGTGTTGCATGTTCTCACACACACACACACACATTCATTAGTCCAGTAGCATGGTCACTAAGCAGTTGATGTATTATCATGTCGTCTCAGGTCATCTATATCCACAGCTGTGTTGTATGCGATTGCCGCTTCTTGTGCTTGTTTTTGTTTGTTTGTGTGTTTGTTTTTTCTCTGCTTGTCTGCTTTCAGGTGCTCCTGGTGGCGCTAAGGCTGGATTCCCCTCAAAGGCCATGGATTGTTGTCTGTTTTGTTTTTTACAGGTGTAGCAGCTGGTTGTCTGGTTTTTGTTTCTATTTTTGTTCTGTTTCCTCTTCTTTCCTCTTCTTCTTTCCTTGTCCCCCGGTCCGGTTCAGTTCAGTTCATGTCATATATTGTAAACAGAAATAAATAAATTGGCATCAAGGGGAGCTTTACATTTATAAAACTTCCCTTGGCAAAACAAATCTGTTTGGCATCAAAGGTATTCAGACTACAATTCTTCTGACATAATGCTGAACAGGACAAGGGGAAAAAAAAGTAAAGAAGACAGTTCTGCCGAAAGCCAGGGATAGACCTGTTCTAAGTTCTATACTTTTTAAAAGGGGCGTGTTTATCAACTATGGAATTAGAAGATTTACAAAAATGGTCAAGTGCTAGATCTTCATCTGGGATTTTAACAGTGTCATATAACTATTCAACAGATCAGTTAAAAAAAAGCCTGCTCATGGAGATGTTTCAGGATCTGGATACCAAGCGTGGACCTAATGTTTTCATTTTTGCAATTCTGATACAGGCTATTGAGCAGTGATAACTAACACCAAGTTCAGATACTGCCGATTTTCTACCTTTGATTTGTTAAGATTGAGCCAATCAGGGACAACCTTGAAGGATCTCTTTGGTTTTGTAGGATCAGTAATTACCTGAGAAAGGTTGATATTGGTACACACCTTTTTTAAATGATCAGAGGCAGAGTTCAACTTGTTTAAATTAAAATAGCCACACAGAGATTGGGTTTAGGCCACATGCACACAGAATGACATCAACAAATATAAGAAATATTAAACATTTACACATAGATTTTTGAATATATGTAGAGGAATGATACTTTGAAATGTGCTCATTGCGGAGTTATGATCAGTTGAGTAATGAAGGTTGAACTATTCTGGGAAAGAGGTTCTATTCCCAGCATCATGATGGACACTCCTGATATAGAAGGTTTCGCTAACGCATTGGAATTGTTTTACTATTTTCATATGCATGTGCAATGAAGAATTGCTTGCTGCTGATAAATGCAAAGAAGAACAGCTTACACATAGATGCTCACATATAGGCTGCTGAATGCAATGAAGACCTGCTTATCAAGTAAAGTTCAATGTCAATGTGTAATATTCAATTAGGCTTTGCAAAACAGTGAAGTTAAACAATGAATGGGTCCATAGTCGGTATGAGAAGACTACAGGAATATTTACCTGGGTGTACGTTCAAACAGAGATGAGAAAATTGCGATAAATAATTGTTTGTTTGTTTGTTAGTATGTATAGGAATGTTATGTGTATAAACTGTGTTGAGTTATAGTTACTCAGTAGTGTCTCAGTGAAACAACCGACGGGGGAAGCCTTGCGGTGACAACAAAAGCAGTGTTTTACTGATCAGTCAAGTTGCTCCAGTGTACTCCATACAAACTGGTTGGCTACTGAAGGGATAGAAAATGGGGAATACTTGTTTTAAAGCAAACAAGGAATTAGATGGGAAAAATACATGTTTTAACGGGACCCAGACAATATTAAATACTCAGACAGATGGGAGAAGAAGTGTAGTTTTGTAGGAAATCACAAAATTATTACATAGAATTAGTGAAATCAATTGAAGAATGCCTTTCTGAAGAGCTGTTTACCACAGATGAGCAGCTTTGCGACCAAGCACATTGTAGATCGCTTTACTGCCAAAATGATCTAATTTAATGGATTGGTTTAGACATGCATAACAGCATTTTAAGAACAAAGAGAGAAACAAAAAGGGACAACGCTTCATGGTGGAAGGGGATGTATAAATAACTGTGTATATGATGAAGGGGGTGGCAACACCCATTCCGAAATCCCGCCATTCCGACATCCCGCTATTCCGACATCCCACCATTCCGACATACCACCATTCCGACATACCACCATTCCGACATGCAAACGTCCCACCATTCCGACATCCCACCATTGCGACATCCCGCTATTCTGACGTTCAAATGTCCCACCATTCCGACAAGGCTTTCCGTATAAGGAAATGTGTGTTACTCAACAGGTGAGTCCCTTCTTTCTGTTCATGCAATTTATATGTTTAACACATGTTTATAGACAAGCGTTATTAAAAACACAAAGTCTCGGCAACTGGAGGAGGAGAAGCAGTCCGCGGTGGTTTTCAATCACACACTCCAATGCCACTTGTTTCAACTTCCGAAAATTTAATCTAGGAAAAAAAGGCTTACAAACATGGACCAAAACGGCTCCATAACACGCACAAGAATCCAAAAGAAACGAAAGTTAACTAAAAGAAAGCAAATAAACAGTATGAAGTGGTCAAAATTGGTTTTACGCATGCCTATTTGCGTCTGGCACATGCGTCTTCGGGCTCTCCCACGTTGGTTTGTGGATGAAAGCTATATGTTCAGCTGTAATGTCATGTAAAAACAATCTCTACATGACATTTACTCCCAGGTGTGACCAGTTAAAAAGGAACAGCAATGGTTTGAGTGAAGGATTTGCAGCTGAAAACCTCCCGCTCCCGCTTTTGATTGTGTATAGTCGGGCTTTCGAGCCTTTTCTTACCCGGTTTTTACAAACTATAGTCAGACATTCACACCTTGCAGCTGAACCACCTCAGCTCTCTGTTTTGATCATGTATGGTCTGGCAATACTACCTTTTCTTACCCGTTTGTGAGTAATTATGGCTGGACATTCACACCTACTTGCAGTCGAACAGCTCTGCTCCCGCTTTTGATGGTATATATTCGGGCATTCGAACCTTTTCTTAGCAGCTTTTTACAAACCATGGTTGAACTTTCACACCTTCTTGTAGCCGAACACCTCCACTCCCGCTTTTGATGGTGTATAGTCAGGCATTTGAACCTTTTCTTACCCGCTTTTTACAAACTATGGTCAGACATTCAAACCTTCTTGTAGCCAAAAACCTCCGCTCCCTCTTTTGATCATACATTGTCGGGCATTCGCACCTTTTCTTACCCGTTTTTTACAAACCATGGTCGGACTTTCACACATTCTTGTAGCCAAACACATCCGCTCCTGCTATTGATTGTGTACAGTCGGGTATTTTAACCTTTTCTTACCCACTTTTTACCAACTATGGTCGGACATTCACAACTTACAGCGGAACACCTGCGCTCCCTCTTTTGATGGTGTATGTTTGGGCATTCGAACCTTTTCTTACCCGCTTTTTACAAACTATGCTCGGACATTCAAACCTTCTTGTAGCCGAACACATCCACTCCTTCTTTTGATGATGTATGCTTGGGCATTCAAACCTACTTTTTACCCGCTTTTCATTAATTTTGGGTGGACATTCACACCTTGTCACAGCCAAACACCTCCGCTCCCTGTTTTGATCATGTATGGTTGGACATTCGCACCTTTTCTCACCCGCTTTTTGCCAACTATGGTCGGCTGTTCACAGCTTCCTCTCCACCATACTTGTATGGTGGGATATTCACACCCACTTGCATCCGACGACCATTTGTTGATATTTAGTCGGTCATTCGCAGCTTACCCGCTTTTGGCAAACTATGGCCTTCATGCAGCCAAACACCTCTGATCTCGCTTTTGATGATGTAAGGTTGGGCATTCAGACCTTGCTTCACCTGCTTTTCACCAAATATAGTCGGACATTCACACCTTCTTGCAGCCGAACACTTCCGCTCCACCTTTTAGTGTTCTATCACACCTTTTTTTTCACCGCATTTTATAGATTATGGTTGGATATTCTCAACCACTCTCATCCGAAGACCTCTCCTCCCGCTTTTGTTAATATATTTGAACTTTAGTGAGACATTCACACCTTCTTGCAGCTGAACCACCTCCGCTCCCTGTTTTGATCATGTATGGTCTGGCAATACTACCTTTTCTTACCCGTTTGTGAGTAATTATGGCTGGACATTCACACCTACTTGCAGCCGAACACCACCTCTCTCGCTTTTGATGATGTATGGACCGGCATTCTTACCTTTTCTAACACATTTTTCAGAAATTACGGTCAGAGATTCACACCTACTCACTGCCGAACAACTCCGCTCCCGCATTTGATGGTGTGCAGTCGGACATTCTCACCCTTTCTCATCAGCTTTTTGCAAATTATGATCTGACATTCACACCTACTTGCAGTCGAAAAGCTATGCTCCCGCTTTTGATTATGTTTGGTTGGATATTCAAACCTTTTCTTAACTGCTTTTTACAAACTTTGGTTGGACGTTCACACCTTCTTGTAGCCGAACACATCCACTCCTGCTTTTGATGATGTATGGTTGGGCATTCGCACCTTTTTTTTACCCATTTGTCAGGAATAATGGGTGGACATTCACACCTTCTTGCAGCTGAACACCTCCTCTCCCACTTATGATCAGGTGCGCTTTGATTTTCGAAAATTTTCTTTCATGTTTTCTAGCAATTATTGATGGACATTTAGACCTTCTTGCAGCTGAACACCTCCGCTCCTGCTTTTGATAAAGAAGGAAGGAATTCGTTTTATAGGAGAATCCGAATTCGTGCATAACTCGTAAAATAGAGCTTATTTTCGGATTCCTGAAGAATGAGTCTGGTTCTTTCTCATAATACAAAGTTTGTTGTTTATTGTTGAAACTTCATCAGACCGTTAGATATAGTCGGACTCACCTCGACGCACGGCTTGGGATCTGGAACCAGTACTCTTGAGAGGGGTTGGACTCTCTTCCACTCTGGAGTTGCCCGTGGTGAGAGGCGCAGAGCAGGTGTGGGCATACTTATTGCCCCCCGGCTGTGTGCCAGTACATTGGGGTTTACCCCAGTGAACGAGAGGGTAGCCTCCCTCCGCCTTGGGTGGGGGGACGAGTCCTGACTGTTGTTTGTGCCTATGCGCCAAACAGCAGTTCAGAGTACCTACCCTTTTTGGAGTCTCTGGGGGAGGCACTGGAGAATGCTCCTACCGGAGACTCCCTCATTCTGCTGGGGGACTTCAATGCTCACGTGGGCAATGACAGTGAGACCTGGAGGGGTGTGATTGGGAGGAACGGCCCCCCCGATCTGAATCAGAGTGGTGTTATGTTGTTGGACTTCTGTGCCAGTCATAGACTGTCCATAACGAACACCATGTTCAGGCATAAGGGTGTCCATATGTGCACTTGGCACCAGGACACCCTTGGCCGCAGTTCGATGATCGACTTTGTGGTTGTATCATCGGACTTGCGGCCGTATGTCCTGGACACTCGGGTGAAGAGAGGGGCGGAGCTGTCAACTGATCACCACCTGGTGGTGAGTTGGCTCCGCTGGTGGGGGAGGATGCCGATCAGACCTGGCAGGCCCAAACGTATTGTGAGGGTCTGCTGGGAGCGTTTGTCAGAATCCCCCGTCAGAAGGAGCTTTAACTCCCACCTCCAGCAGAGCTTCAACCATATTTGAGGTGGGGGACATTGAATGGGCCATGTTCCGTGACTCCATTGCCGAGGCAGCTGGTCGGAGTTGTGGCCGTAAGGTGGTCGGTGCCTGTCGTGGCGGCAACCCTCGAACCTGCTGGTGGACACCAGTGGTGAGGGAAGCCGTCAAGCTGAAGAAGGAGTCCTATCGGGCCTTTTTGGCCAGTGGGACCCTGGAAGAAGCTGATAGGTACCGACGGGCCAGACGGGCCGCGGCTTTGGCGGTTGCTGAGGCAAAAACTCGGGCCTGGGAGGAGTTCGGTGAGACCATGGAGAACGATTTCCGGACGGCCTCGAAAAGATTCTGGTCCACCATCCGGCGTCTCAGGGGGGGGGGGAGTGGCTGACCTTTGCTGACCTCAACTAGGGATGTTGTGAGTTTCGGAGGGGGGAGTACTTCGAGGAACTCCTCAATCCTACCAACACGTGCTCGGAAGAGGCAGAGTCGGAGAGCTCGGAGACGGGGCCTCCCATTTCTGGGGCTGAGGTTGCCGAGGTGGTTAAAAAGTTCCTCGGTGGCAAGGCCCCGGGGGTGGATGAGGTCCGTCCTGAGTTTCTCAAGGCTCTGGATGTTGTAGGGCTGTCTTGGCTGACACGCCTCTGCAGTATCGCGTGGACATCGGGGACAGTGCCTCTGGACTGGCAGATTGGGGTGGTGGTCCCCCTCTTTAAAAAGGGGGACCGGAGGGTGTGTTCCAACTATAGGGGTATCACACTCCTCAGCCTCCCTGGTAAGGTCTATTCGGGGGTATTGGAGAGGAGGATCCGTCGGATAATCGAGCCTCGGATTCAGGAGATGCAGTGTGGCTTTCGTCCTGGCCGTGGAACAGTGGACCAGCTCTATACCCTCGGCAGGATCCTGGAGGGTGCATGGGAGTTCGCCCAACCAGTCTACATGTGTTTTGTGGACTTGGAGAAAGCGTTCGACCGTGTCCCTCGTGGAGTCCTGTGGGGGGTGCTCCGGGAATATGGAGTGCCGGACCCCTTGATAGGGGCCGTTCGGTCTCTGTATGACCGGTGCCAGAGTTTGGTCCGCATTGCCGGCAGTAAGTCGGATACATTTCCGGTGAGAGTTGGACTCCGTCAGGGCTGCCCTTTGTCACCGATTCCGTTCCTAACTTTTATGGACAGAATTTCTAGGCGGAGCCAGGGCGTTGAGGGTGTCCCATTTGGCGACCTCAGAATCGGGTCTCTGCTTTTTGCAGATGATGTGGTTCTGTTAGCGTCGTCAGGCCGTGACCTTCAGCTCTCACTGGAGTGATTCGCAGCCGAGTGTGAAGCGGCTGGGATGAGAATCAGCACCTCCAAATCCGAGACTATGGATCTCAGCCGGAAAAGGGTGGAATGCTCTCTCCAGGTCGGGAATGAGATCCTTCCCCAAGAGGAGGAGTTCAAGTATCTCGGGGTCTTGTTCACGAGTGACGGACGAATGGAGCGGGAGATTGACGGGCGGATCGGTGCGGCGCCTGCAGTGTTGCAGGCTCTGCACCGACCCGTCGTTGTGAAGAGGGAGCTGAGCCAGAAGGCGAAGCTCTCTACTTACTGGTCAATCTACGTTCCCATCCTCACCTATGGTCACGAGTTGTGGGTAGTGACCGAAAGAACAAGATCGTGAATACAAGCGGCCAAAATGGGTTTCCTCCGCAGGGTGTCTGGGCTCTCCCTTAGAGATAGGGTGAGAAGCTCAGTCATCCGGGAGGGGCTCGGAGTAGAACCGCTGCTCCTCCGCATTGAGAGGAATCAGATGAGGTGGCTCGGGCATCTGGTTAGGATGCCCCCTGGGCGCCTCCCTGGGGAGGTGTTCCGGGCACGTCCCACTGGGAGGAGACCCCGGGGGAGACCCAGGACACGTTGGAGAGACTATGTCTCTCGGCTGGCCTGGGAACGCCTCGGGGTCCCCCCGGAAGAGCTGGAGGAAGTGGCCGGGGACAGAGACGTCTGGGTTTCTCTGCTCAAGCTGCTGCCCCCGCGACCCGACCCCCGGATAAGCGGCAGATGATGGATGGATGGATGGATATATCCTCCACCAACCAGACTTACAACCCCCGACTAGGGTAGCAGAATTTCTAAGCAGCTGTACCCCAAAACTACTATCAAAAATATATAAATTATTGTCTAAGATAGATGACACAATGTCTCTTCCATCCTCAAAATGGGAGGCAGATTTATCCATCAGTTCTGGTCATAGCTTCTAACCACAAATATGTTTGAACACCTTCATAAAGACTCGAAATCCTAATTTACAGCTCATACAATACAAAATCCTTCATAGAACACACTATACAGGACAAAGGATGTTCAGGATGGGTCTAACACACTCAAACATCTGCTCACATTGCACAGATAACACACCTGATGATTATGCACACGCTTTGTGGTTTTCTGCGCCTGTCCAGAAGTTCTGGCTTGAAGTCTGTGAGGACCTATCAACATGGCTAAAGTGTAGCATCCCTGCATGCCCCACACTGTGCATACTGGGTGACTTAGACAACATCAACATGGAAATTAACTCAGCACACATGGTTGTCACAGTGTTATGTATCGCAAAGAAAACTATTCTCATGAACTGGAAAGCGAAAAACAATCTGTGTATTAACCAGTTTAGAAATTTTCTTTTAGATTATATTAGCATGGAAACAATGTCTGCCTCCTCAAAACATCAATTGGCTGAATTTCATTCTCTCTGGTCCCCTCTGATTAGTTTTATCACATAGTGGTGGTGGTGGGTTGCTGGGTGATGGTGGGTCTCAGGCCCGGGCTGCTGCGACTGGTGTGACCGGGTGGTTTGTTTGTTTGTTTTTTGTAGAGGTCTTCCTGGGTGGGGTTGGGTTGAGTGGGGTGGGGCGGGATGGGTACCTTCTGGGGGTACAGTAGCTCCCGGAATATGGTCGCTGCAGGCCCCGAGCCTGGTGGACATCAGGCCCTCCTGCCCATTGTTGGCTCCCAGGTAGCGGGGATGCCTATTGCAGCCAGTCCCTGGCTGCCCTCTCTGGGGGAGAGTAGCTCCCCCGGTATATATCCCCATACCCCTCTCCCTTCTGGCTCCTGTACACAGCACACACTCACACATGAAGGGTTTTGGGGGCGTGTGTGTTCGGTGGGGTGTAGTGGATGGGGCCACGTAGGTGGTCCCCTTTGGTTGCACTCTGCAGTTCCCTGCCCCTGTTTTAATTACACCTTAGACATTACTACTTATCAAACACACTCACACACACACATTAGGTCTTGGGGGGTGGTTACACTGAGTGGCATCTGGTGGGCGGGGCTCTTTGGGTATGTAGGCTGCCCAGAGTGCCGCGCTCCCAGTTCTACAAGTTTGGCTGCCCCTCAATTTTAATTGCTCACTATTAGAAAATATTGAAGAGCCAGAAGGGTGAGGGGAGGGGTCTTCTTCGCACACCCCTGCTTCCTGGTGTCTGCTCGGGGCAGGAGGGGCCAGGAGGATTAATTAATTTTTCTGCTGGTTCGGGGTCTGTGGTGGCTGGGGGGTTGCTGGCCTCCTGGTGTGCCCGCTGCAATACACCCCAGCAGAGTCGAGGGAGGTAGGATGTGTGGATGTGTGGATGTATGGGACGTGAAAGTGTGTGTGGTAATGATTGGGCCTGGATCTGGGACTTGCTGTCGCCTGGCCTGCCTGTGTTTCTCCCGATGGGGCATCAGCGTTGCCTCTCCCCACTGCTCGCGACTTCACCCACCTGTGGGCACGTCTTGACTCCCAGGGCACTTGGCCAGGGGCGCTGGGGCAGGCGCTGACCCACTTTGTGGCTGTCTGGGGCGCTTGGCCCTCCTGGGTATTGGGTGGGGCCTCTGCCGGGGGGTTTGGGGGCGCTCGGGCTCCTGGGGCCCAGGTCCAGTGCACGGCCCATGTCTGGGCGGCTGGGGCCTGGCGGGGTCGGTGGGCTGTTGCCCCTGGTTCCCGGAGTGCCTCTGCCCTATGCTTATGGGGGCTCTTTCCGGGGGCTTCCTCTGCAGTCTTGTGGGTGGATGCGTGGTTGCCCCTGCGGTGGGCTGCCTGGGTTCTGTGCTCTGTGGGGGCTGCTGGTGGCCTGGGTCTTGTGGCCCTCTCTGCCTGCTTCTGATTGCTTGGGGGGGGGGCTGTGGATTGTGGCCCTGTACGCTTATACACTCATAACTAAGCACGGTTATCATGTAGGTCCTGTGCCATGGGTGTTGCATGTTCTCACACACACACACACACATTCATTAGTCCAGTAGCATGGTCACTAAGCAGTTGATGTATTATCATGTCGTCTCAGGTCATCTATATCCACAGCTGTGTTGTATGCGATTGCCGCTTCTTGTGCTTGTTTTTGTTTGTTTGTGTGTTTGTTTTTTCTCTGCTTTTCTGCTTTCAGGTGCTCCTGGTGGCGCTAAGGCTGGATTCCCCTCATAGGCCATGGATTGTTGTCTGTTTTGTTTTTTACAGGTGTAGCGGCTGGTTGTCTGGTTTCTGTTTCTATTTTTGTTCTGTTTCCTCTTCTTTCCTCTTCTTCTTTCCTTGTCCCCCGGTCCGGTTCAGTTCAGTTCATGTCATATATTGTAAACAGAAATAAATAAATGGGCATCAAGGGGAGCTTTACATTTATAAAACTTCCCTTGGCAAAACAAATCTGTTTGGCATCAAAGGTATTCAGACTACAATTCTTCTGACATAATGCTGAACAGGACAAGGGGAAAAAAAAGTAAAGAAGACAGTTCTGCCGAAAGCCAGGGATAGACCTGTTCTAAGTTCTATACTTTTTAAAAGGGGCGTGTTTATCAACTATGGAATTAGAAGATTTACAAAAATGGTCAAGTGCTAGATCTTCATCTGGGATTTTAACAGTGTCATATAACTATTCAACAGATCAGTTAAAAAAAAGCCTGCTCATGGAGATGTTTCAGGATCTGGATACCAAGCGTGGACCTAATGTTTTCATTTTTGCAATTCTGATACAGGCTATTGAGCAGTGATAACTAACACCAAGTTCAGATACTGCGGATTTTCTACCTTTGATTTGTTAAGATTGAGCCAACCAGGCTTAAATTAAAATTGCCACACAGAGATTGGGTTTAGGCCACATGCACACAGAATGACATCAACAAATATAAGAAATATTAAACATTTACACATAGATTTTTGAATATATGTAGAGGAATGATACTTTGAAATGTGCTCATTGCGGAGTTATGATCAGTTGAGTAATGAAGGTTGAACTATTCTGGGAAAGAGGTTCTATTCCCAGCATCATGATGGACACTCCTGATATAGAAGGTTTCGCTAACGCATTGGAATTGTTTTACTATTTTCATATGCATGTGCAATGAAGAATTGCTTGCTGCTGATAAATGCAAAGAAGAACAGCTTACACATAGATGCTCACATATAGGCTGCTGAATGCAATAAAGACCTGCTTATCAAGTAAAGTTCAATGTCAATGTGTAATATTCAATTAGGATTTGCAAAACAGTGAAGTTAAACAATGAATGGGTCCATAGTCGGTATGAGAAGACTACAGGAATATTTACCTGGGTGTACGTTCAAACAGAGATGAGAAAATTGCGATAAATAATTGTTTGTTTGTTTGTTAGTATGTATATGAATGTTATGTGTATAAACTGTGTTGAGTTATAGTTACTCAGTAGTGTCTCAGTGAAACAACCGACGGGGGAAGCCTTGCGGTGACAACAAAAGCAGTGTTTTACTGATCAGTCAAGTTGCTCCAGTGTACTCCATACAAACTGGTTGGCTACTGAAGGGATAGAAAATGGGGAATACTTGTTTTAAAGCAAACAAGGAATTAGATGGGAAAAATACATGTTTTAACGGGACCCAGACAATATTAAATACTCAGACAGATGGGAGAAGAAGTGTAGTTTTGTAGGAAATCACAAAATTATTACATAGAATTAGTGAAATCAATTGAAGAATGCCTTTCTGAAGAGCTGTTTACCACAGATGAGCAGCTTTGCGACCAAGCACATTGTAGATCGCTTTACTGCCAAAATGATCTAATTTAATGGATTGGTTTAGACATGCATAACAGCATTTTAAGAACAAAGAGAGAAACAAAAAGGGACAACGCTTCATGGTGGAAGGTGATGTATTAATAACTGTGTATATGATGAAGGGGGTGGCAACACCCATTCCGAAATCCCGCCATTCCGACATCCCGCTATTCCGACATCCCACCATTCCGACATACCACCATTCCGACATACCACCATTCCGACATGCAAACGTCCCACCATTCCGACATCCCACCATTGCGACATCCCGCTATTCTGACGTTCAAATGTCCCACCATTCCGACAAGGCTTTCCGTATAAGGAAATGTGTGTTACTCAACAGGTGAGTCCCTTCTTTCTGTTCATGCAATTTATATGTTTAACATGTTTATAGACAAGCGTTATTAAAAACACAAAGTCTCGGCAACTGGAGGAGGAGAAGCAGTCCGCGGTGGTTTTCAATCACACACTCCAATGCCACTTGTTTCAACTTCCGAAAATTTAATCCAGGAAAAAAAGGCTTACAAACATGGACCAAAACGGCTCCATAACACGCACAAGAATCCAAAAGAAACGAAAGTTAACTAAAAGAAAGCAAATAAACAGTATGAAGTGGTCAAAATTGGTTTTACGCATGCCTATGTGCATCTGGCACATGCGTCTTCGGGCTCTCCCACGTTGGTTTGTGGATGAAAGCTATATGTTCAGCTGTAATGTCATGTAAAAACAATCTCTACATGACATTTAGTCCCAGGTGTGACCAGTTAGGTCCTTAAGATATCAACAGGCTGTATAAAGCTACAACCGTTGCGGCTGTGTGTTTGTGCCAAATGCGTAAAACCCATCCGCGCTTCCCAAAATTGGAGTGAGTACTCATAAATCACGTGAATAACATGAATAAACGTTTTTACTGCATTTTGTTGTGTTTTACACGTTCTATGCTGTCATTTCTATCTTCTCCTATTGGCAAGGCAAGGCAGAGTGCTCGCAACTGTGTCCTGTGCAGTAGCCGTGATATCTGTAATTGCAATTATTACTTTTGCATATGATGACAGCGTGCAAAAGACGCATGGGCTCTGTGGAGAGCTCCGCTCCAGCTGGCTGCTGTGACAGCTCACTGACACTGTATTTCTGCTTAATCAGTTTCAGTCTCGCCAGAGTTACATTAATATCTGTATTTTTATATTTGAAATTCAGGGGATTTTGATAATAGATTATTAAAGTTTGTTTGCGAGGCTGTGGCCTCTGCATGTGCAAAGCTTGTGCGCCAAACTTTAGGGCGTATTTGCGCCGGCATATCATTAGTGCAAAATGTTTTGGGTAAAAAATAGGCTATTAAAAGGAACTGTCGGAATGGCGGTATGTTAAAAAAAAAAAAAAAACATACCGCCATTCCGACCATAGGAGGAAAAAAGTGTCGGAATGGTGGGACGTTTGATAAAAAATTAAGTGTCGCCATTCCGACAATTGGAGACCCATGTCGGAATGGCGAGATGTCGGAATGGCAGCATGTAACCATGATGAAGGAGAGACCATTTGAGCAGCACAGCCATTTCGCAGCACAGGGACAGCAATCCAAGTTACAGGATCTCCCACGTGGTATCACCTGTCACATTGTGTCAAGGCATCAAAAGAAGAAAAAATCACCAAACTCAAGGACAAAAAGACAAAGACTCCGGTGAACGAAGACAGAGGACTGACAAACCAGAAATACAAAAGGATTCTCGATATCAAGATCCAGAAGAAGAGGCTAACAATGCCACGAACACTTACGATGCTGGGAATGATGCCAGCAATGAACAGAGAAGAAGATTCAGTGTCATCAATCTGCATTACGTGCCTCTAATGAGGGGGTGAATATAGAATCCTCAACGATTACAACGTCTCTGGGAACTGTGACAACAACAAGGTTTAAACCATTTTGATATATATTGTAACCTATTGTCTAAGGAATAGTGCTGAAAATGAGGTAAATCTAATCCACCACTGTCCTTGGTCTTCTGTAGGGTTTTTAAACTAATACGTGGTGGTTTGTTTTTCCACAGAAATTTGGAGATGCATGAATCTAGTGACTTAAACCAAGTAGCAGATGGTTTTATGGGGATCATTGAGAACAAATAGTTAACTTTTGGTAGTATCATCATTTTAATGGATGTAACTCTCCCCATAAGTGATATAGGTAAGGACTTCCAACGAGAGATCGTCCTCTACTGTCTTTAATAATTGCACATAATTTAGCTTTGTTAGCTCTGAGAGCCTGGAGGAAATGTTTATGCCTAAATATCTAATATTTCCTGACTGTAAAGTGATCGCAGGTATATTATGGACCCTACAGTTAATGGGCAGAACTGTGGTCTTAGACCAGTTGATAGAGTAGTCAGAAAGTGCTGAGAATTTATTTATGAGTGTGATCGTGTGACTGAGAGACGTCTGTGAGTTCTGAAGGAAAAGTAATACATCATCAGCATAAAGACTTATTTTATGCTCAATATTTTGGGATTAATTACTCACAAACGGGTAAGAAAAGGTAGTATTGCCAGACCATACATGATCAAAACGGGAGCGGAGGTGGTTCAGCTGCAAGGTGTGAATGTCTGACTATAGTTTGTAAAAAGCGGCTAAGATAAGGTGCGAATGCCAGACAATGTATGATCAAAAGAGGGAGCGGAGGGTTTTGGCTACAAGAAGGTTTGAATGTCCGACCATAGTTTGTAAAAAGCGGGTAAGAAAAGGTTACCATACATCATCAAAAGCAGGAGTGGATGTGTTCGGCTACAAGAAGGTGTGAATGTCCACCCATAATTACTGAAAAATGGGTAAGAAAAGGTGAAAATGCCCAACCATACATCATCAAAAGCAGGAGTGGATGTGTTCGGCTACAAGAAAGTTTGAATGTCCGACCATAGTTTGTAAAAAGCGGGTAAGAAAAGGTTCGAATGCCCGAACATAGACCATCAAAAGAGGGAGCGGAGGTGTTCCGCTTTAAGAAGGTGTAAATGTCCGACCATAGTTGGTAAAAAACGGGTAAGAAAAGGTTAAAATACTCGACTGTCCACAATCAATAGGGGGAGCGGAGTTGTTTGGCTACAAGAAGGTGTGAAAGTCCGACCACGGTTTGTAAAAAGCGGGTAAGAAAAGGTTCGAATGCCCGAATATATACCATCAAAAGTGGAAGTGGATGTGTTCGGCTGCAAGAAGGTGTGAACGTCCGACCAAAGTTTGTAAAAAGCAGTTAAGAAAAGGTTCGAATATCCAACCAAACATAATCAAAAGTGGGAGCAGAGCTGTTCGACTGCAAGTAGGTGTGAATGTCAGATCATAATTTGCAAAAAGCTGATGAGAAAGGGTGAGAATGCCCGGCTATACACCATCAAATGCGGGAGCGGAAGTGTTCGGCTGTGAGTAGGTGTGAATGTCCAACCATAATTGCTGAAAAATGTGTTAGAAGAGACTAGAATGCCGGACAAGACATCATCAAATGCGGGAGCGGAGTTGTTCGGCTGTGAGTAGGTGTGAATCTCCGAGCATAGTTTGTAAAAAGGGGGTAAGAATAGGTTCGAATGCCCGAACATACACTATCAAAACAGGGAGCTGAGGTGGCTCAGCTGCAAGGTGTGAATGTCTGACTATAGTTTGTAAATAAGGTGCGAATGCCCAACAATGTATAATCAAAAGAGGGAGCGGAGGTTTTCGGCTACAAGAAGGTTTGAATGTCCGACCATAGTTTGTAAAAAGCGGGTAAGAAAAGGTTCAAATGCCTGACTATACACCATCAAAAGCAGGAGCAGAGGTGTTCCGCTGTAAGACGGTGTGAATGTCCGACCATATTTGGTAAAAAGCGGGTAAGAAAAGGTTAAAATACCCGACTGTACACAATCAATAGCGGGATAGGAGGTGTTCAGCTGCAAGAAGGTGTGAATGTCCACCCATAATTACTGAAAAATGGGTAAGAAAAGGTGCGAATGCCAAACCATACATTATCAAAAGCAGATGTGAATGTCAGATCATAATTTGCAAAAAGCTGATGAGAAAAGGTTCGAATGCCCGACTATACACAATCAAAAGCGGGAGCGGGAGGTTTTCAGCTGCAAATCCTTCACTCAAACCAAGTGAAAACTGCTTTGTCCTTCATATTTATCAATGTCTAGATCGACTTCAACAAAGAACAACATTGTATTTTGCAGTAGAAGAAAAGGCAACACTGAAGGATCAGGAATCCGAGAATAAGCTTATTTTCATACGTTCTGTATGATTTGGGATTTTATGTATAAAATGAATTCCTTTACTCAAACTATGTTAAAACTGCTTTGTCCTTCATATTTATCAATGTCTAGATTGACTTCAACAAAGAACAACATTGTATTTTGCAGTAGAAGAAATAGCAACACTGAAGGATCAGGAATCCGAAAACACGCTTATTTTCATACGTTCTGCTTGATTTGGGATTTTGCTATAAAATTAATTCCTTCACTCAAACAAAGTGGAAACTGCTTTGTCCTTCATATTTATCAATGTCTATATCGATTTCAACAAAGAACAAGGCTGTATTTTGCAGTATAGGAAAGAGCAACACTGGAGGATCAGGAATCCGAGAATAAGCTTACTTTCATGAGTCCTGCACGATTTCGGATTTTCCTATAAAATGAATTGCTTTGCTCAAACCAAGTTAAAATTGCTTTGTCCTTCATAGTTATCCATGTCTAAAATGTATCAAGCATAAAGTTCCTCATATTACCCTGAATGAGAAAGAAGCATCCCTTTGGTTGAGCAATACGTTCCTTATGCGGAGTTATGCATGATTTCGGATTTTGCTATAAAATTCATTCCTTCACACCTTTTTTTTTCACCGCATTTTATAGATTATGGTTGGAAATTTCAACCACTCTAATCCGAAGACCTCTCCTCCCGCTTTTGTTAATATATTTGAACTTTAGTTGGACATTCACCCCTTTTTGCAGCTAAACCACCTCCGCTCCCTGTTTTGATCATGTATGGTCTGGCAATACTACATTTTCTTACCCGTTTGTGAGTAATTATGGCTGGATATTCACACCTACTTGCAGCTGAACACAATCTCTCTCGCTTTTAATTATGTTTGGATATTCGAACCTTTTCTTTGCTGCTTTTTGCCAACTTTGGTCGGACGTTCACACCTTCTTGCAGCCGAACACCTCCGCTTCCGCTTTTGATGGTATATATTCGGGCATTCGAACCTTTTCTTACCAGCTTTTTACAAACGATGGTTGGACTTTCACACCTTCTTGTAGCCGAACAACTCCGCTCCCGCTATTGATTGTGTACAGTCGGGTATTTTAACCTTTTCTTACCCGCTTTTTACCAACTATGGTCGGACATTCACACCGTCTTACAGCGGAACATCTCCGCTCCCGCTTTTGATGGTGTATAGTCAGGCATTTGAACCTTTTCTTACCCGCTTTTTACAAACTATGGTCGGACATTCAAACCTTCGTGTAGCCGAAAACCTCTGCTCCCTCTTTTGATTATACATTGTCGGGCATTCGCACCTTATCTTACCCGCTTTTTACAAACTATAGTCAGACATTCACACCTTGCAGCTGAACCACCTCAGTTCCCTGTTTTGATCATGTATGGTCTGGCAATACTACCTTTTCTTACCCCTTTGTGAGTAATTATGGCTGGACATTCACACCTACTTGCAGTCGAACAGCTCTGCTCCCGCTTTTGATTATGTTTGGTTGGATATTCGAACCTTTTCTTAACTGCTTTTTACAAACTTTGGTCGGACGTTCACACCTTCTTGCAGCCGAACACCTCCGCTTCCGCTTTTGATGGTGTATAGTCAGGCATTTGAACCTTTTCTTACCCGCTTTTTACAAACTATGGTCGGACATTCAAACCTTCTTGTAGCCAAAAACCTCCGCTCCGTCTTTTGATCATACATTGTCGGGCATTCGCACCTTTTCTTACCCGTTTTTTACAAACCATGGTCGGACTTTCACACATTCTTGTAGCCAAACACATCCGCTCCCGCTATTGATTGTGTACAGTCGGGTATTTTAACCTTTTCTTACCCACTTTTTACCAACTATGGTCGGACATTCACAACTTACAGCGGAACACCTGCGCTCCCTCTTTTGATGGTGTATGTTTGGGCATTCGAACCTTTTCTTACCCGCTTTTTACAAACTATGCTCGGACATTCAAACCTTCTTGTAGCCGAACACATCCACTCCTTCTTTTGATGATGTATGCTTGGGCATTCAAACCTACTTTTTACCCGCTTTTCATTAATTTTGGGTGGACATTCACACCTTGTCACAGCCAAACACCTCCGCTCCCTGTTTTGATCATGTATGGTTGGACATTCGCACCTTTTCTCACCCGCTTTTTGCAAACTATGGTCGACTGTTCACAGCTTCCTCTCCACCATACTTGTATGGTGGGATATTCACACCCACTTGCATCCGAAGACCTTTTGTTGATATTTAGTTGGTCATTCGCAGCTTACCCGCTTTTGGCAAACTATGGCCTTCTTGCAGCCAAACACCTCTGATCTCGCTTTTAATAATGTAAGGTTGGGCATTCAGACCTTGCTTCACCTGCTTTTCACCAAATATAGTCAGACATTCACACCTTCTTGCAGCCGAACACTTCCGCTCCACCTTTTAGTGTTCTATCACACCTTTTTTTCACCGAATTTTATAGATTATGGTTGGAAATTCTCAACCACTCTCATCCGAAGACCTCTCCTCCCGCTTTTGTTAATATATTTGAACTTTAGTGAGACATTCACACCTTCTTGCAGCTGAACCACCTCCGCTCCCTGTTTTGATCATGTATGGTCTGGCAATACTACCTTTTCTTACCCGTTTGTGAGTAATTATGGCTGGACATTCACACCTACTTGCAGCCGAACACCACCTCTCTCACTTTTGATGATGTATTGACCGGCATTCTTACCTTTTCTAACACATTTTTCAGAAATTACGGTCAGAGATTCACACCTACTCACAGCCGAACAACTCCGCTCCCGCATTTGATGGTGTGCAGTCGGACATTCTCATCCTTTCTCATCAGCTTTTTGCAAATTATGATCTGACATTCACACCTACTTGCAGTCGAAAAGCTATGCTCCCGCTTTTGATTATGTTTGGTTGGATATTCAAACCTTTTCTTAACTGCTTTTTACAAACTTTGGTTGGACGTTCACACCTTCTTGTAGCCGAACACATCCACTCCTGCTTTTGATGATGTATGGTTGGGCATTCGCACCTTTTTTTTACCCATTTGTCAGGAATAATGGGTGGACATTCACACCTTCTTGCAGCTGAACACCTCCTCTCCCACTTATGATCATGTGCGCTTTGATTTTCGAAAATTTTCTTTCATGTTTTCTAGCAATTATTGATGGACATTTAGACCTTCTTGCAGCTGAACACCTCCGCTCCTGCTTTTGATAAAGAAGGAAGGAATTCGTTTTATAGGAGAATCCGAATTCGTGCATAACTCGTAAAATAGAGCTTATTTTCGGATTCCTGAAGAATGAGTCTGGTTCTTTCTCATAATACAAAGTTTGTTGTTTATTGTTGAAACTTCATCAGACCGTTAGATATAGTCGGACTCACCTCGACGCACGGCTTGGGATCTGGAACCAGTACTCTTGAGAGGGGTTGGACTCTCTTCCACTCTGGAGTTGCCCGTGGTGAGAGGCGCAGAGCAGGTGTGGGCATACTTATTGCCCCCCGGCTGTGTGCCAGTACATTGGGGTTTACCCCAGTGAACGAGAGGGTAGCCTCCCTCCGCCTTTGGGTGGGGGGACGAGTCCTGACTGTTGTTTGTGCCTATGCGCCAAACAGCAGTTCAGAGTACCTACCCTTTTTGGAGTCTCTGGGGGAGGCACTGGAGAATGCTCCTACCGGAGACTCCCTCATTCTGCTGGGGGACTTCAATGCTCACGTGGGCAATGACAGTGAGACCTGGAGGGGTGTGATTGGGAGGAACGGCCCCCCCGATCTGAATCAGAGTGGTGTTATGTTGTTGGACTTCTGTGCCAGTCATAGACTGTCCATAACGAACACCATGTTCAGGCATAAGGGTGTCCATATGTGCACTTGGCACCAGGACACCCTTGGCCGCAGTTCGATGATCGACTTTGTGGTTGTATCATCGGACTTGCGGCCGTATGTCCTGGACACTCGGGTGAAGAGAGGGGCGGAGCTGTCAACTGATCACAACCTGGTGGTGAGTTGGCTCCGCTGGTGGGGGAGGATGCCGATCAGACCTGGCAGGCCCATACGTATTGTGAGGGTCTGCTGGGAGCGTTTGTCAGAATCCCCCGTCAGAAGGAGCTTTAACTCCCACCTCCGGCAGAGCTTCAACCATATTTGAGGTGGGGGACATTGAGTCCGAATGGGCCATGTTCCGTGACTCCATTGCCGAGGCAGCTGGTCGGAGTTGTGGCCGTAAGGTGGTCGGTGCCTGTTGTGGCGGCAACCCTCGAACCTGCTGGTGGACACCAGTGGTGAGGGAAGCCGTCAAGCTGAAGAAGGAGTCCTATCGGGCCTTTTTGGCCAGTGGGACCCTGGAAGAAGCTGATAGGTACCGATGGGCCAGACGGGCCACGGCTTCGGCGGTTGTGAGGCAAAAACTCGGGCCTGGGAGGAGTTCGGTGAGACCATGGAGAACGATTTCCGGACGGCCTCGAAAAGATTCCGGTCCACCATCCGGCGTCTCAGGGGGGGGGAAGCGGCTCACAGTCAACACTGTTTACAGTGGGGACGGGGCTTTGCTGACCTCAACTAGGGATGTTGTGAGTCGGTGGGGGGAGTACTTCGAGGAACTCCTCAATCCTACCAACACGTGCTCGGAAGAGGCAGAGTCGGAGAGCTCGGAGACGGGGCCTCCCATTTCTGGGGCTGAGGTTGCCGAGGTGGTTAGTTAAAAAGCTCCTCGTGGCAAGGCCCCGGGGGTGGATGAGGTCCGTCCTGAGTTTCTCAAGGCTCTGGATGTTGTAGGGCTGTCTTGGCTGACACGCCTCTGCAGTATCGCGTTGACATCGGGGACAGTGCCTCTGGACTGGCAGATTGGGGTGGTGGTCCCCCTCTTTAATAATCGAGCCTCGGATTCAGGAGATGCAGTGTGGCTTTCGTCCTGGCCGTGGAACAGTGGACCAGCTATATACCCTCGGCAGGATCCTGGAGGGTGCATGGGAGTTCGCCCAACCAGTCTACATGTGTTTTGTGGACTTGGAGAAAGCGTTCGACCGTGTCCCTCGTGGAGTCCTGTGGGGGGTGCTCCGGGAATATGGAGTGCCGGACCCCTTGATAGGGGCCGTTCGGTCTCTGTATGACCGGTGCCAGAGTTTGGTCCGCATTGCCGGCAGTAAGTCGGATACGTTTCCGGTGAGAGTTGGACTCCGTCAGGGCTGCCCTTTGTCACCGATTCTGTTCCTAACTTTTATGGACAGAATTTCTAGGCGGAGCCAGGGCGTTGAGGGTGTCCCATTTGGCGACCTCAGAATCGGGTCTCTGCTTTTTGCAGATGATGTGGTTCTGTTAGCGTCGTCAGGCCGTGACCTTCAGCTCTCACTGGAGTGATTCGCAGCCGAGTGTGAAGCGGCTGGGATGAGAATCAGCACCTCCAAATCCGACCCTATGGTTCTCAGCCGGAAAAGGGTGGAATGCTCTCTCCGGGTCGGGAATGAGATCCCTCCCCAAGAGGAGGAGTTCAAGTATCTCGGGGTCTTGTTCACGAGTGACGGACGAATGGAGCGGGAGATTGACGGGCGGATCGGTGCGGCGCCTGCAGTGTTGCAGGCTCTGCACCGACCCGTCGTTGTGAAGAGGGAGCTGAGCCAGAAGGCGAAGCTCTCTACTTACTGGTCAATCTACTTTCCCATCCTCACCTATGGTCACGAGTTGTGGGTAGTGACCGAAAGAACAAGATCGCGAATACAAGCGGCCGAAATGGGTTTCCTCCGCAGGGTGTCTGGGCTCTCCCTTAGAGATAGGGTGAGAAGCTCAGTCATCCGGGAGGGGCTCGGAGTAGAACCGCTGCTCCTCCGCATTGAGAGGAGTCAGATGAGGTGGCTCGGGCATCTGGTTAGGATGCCCCCTGGGCGCCTCCCTGGGGAGGTGTTCCGGGCACGTCCCACTGGGAGGAGACCCCGGGGGAGACCCAGGACACGTTGGAGAGACTATGTCTCTCGGCTGGCCTGGGAACGCCTCGGGGTCCCCCCGGAAGAGCTGGAGGAAGTGGCCGGGGACAGAGACGTCTGGGTTTCTCTGCTCAAGCTGCTGCCCCCGCGACCCGACCCCCGGATAAGCGGCAGATGATGGATGGATGGATGGATATATCCTCCACCAACCAGACTTACAACCCCCGACTAGGGTAGCAGAATTTCTAAGCATCTGTACCCCAAAACTACTATCAAAAATATATAAATTATTGTCTAAGATAGATGACACAATGTCTCTTCCATCCTCAAAATGGGAGGCAGATTTATCCATCAGTTCTGGTCATAGCTTCTAACCACAAATATGTTTGAACACCTTCATAAAGACTCGAAATCCTAATTTACCGCTCATACAATACAAAATCCTTCATAGAACACACTATACAGGACAAAGGATGTTCAGGATGGGTCTAACACACTCAAACATCTGCTCACATTGCACAGATAACACACCTGATGATTATGCACACGCTTTGTGGTTTTTCTGCGCCTGTCCAGAAGTTCTGGCTTGAAGTCTGTGAGGACCTATCAACATGGCTAAAGTGTAGCATCCCTGCATGCCCCACACTGTGCATACTGGGTGACTTAGACAACATCAACATGGAAATTAACTCAGCACACATGGTTGTGACAGTGTTATGTATCGCAAAGAAAACTATTCTCATGAACTGGAAAGCGAAGAACAATCTGTGTATTAACCAGTTTAGAAATTTTCTTGTAGATTATATTAGCATGGAAACAATGTCTGCCTCCTCAAAACATCAATTGGCTGAATTTCATTCTCTCTGGTCCCCTCTGATTAGTTTTATCACATAGTGGTGGTGGTGGGTTGCTGGGTGATGGTGGGTCTCAGGCCCGGGCTGCTGCGACTGGTGTGACCGGGTGGTTTGTTTGTTTGTTTTTTGATGTTGTTTGTTTGTTTTTTGTAGAGGTCCTCCTGGGTGGGGTTGGGTTGAGTGGGGTGGGGCGGGATGGGTACCTTCTGGGGGTACAGTAGCTCCCGGAATATGGTCGCTGCAGGCCCCGAGCCTGGTGGACATCAGGCCCTCCTGCCCATTGTTGGCTCCCAGGTAGCGGGGATGCCTATCGCAGCCAGTCCCTGGCTGCCCTCTCTGGGGGAGAGTAGCTCCCCCGTTATATATCCCCATACCCCTCTCCCTTCTGGCTCCTGTACACAGCACACACTCACACATGAAGGGTTTTGGGGGCGTGTGTGTTCGGTGGGGTGCAGTGGATGGGGCCACGTAGGTGGTCCCCTTTGGTTGCACTCTGCAGTTCCCTGCCCCTGTTTTAATTACACCTTAGACATTACTACTTATCAAACACACTCACACACACACATTAGGTCTTGGGGGGTGGTTACACTGAGTGGCATCTGGTGGGCGGGACTCTTTGGGTATGTAGGCTGCCCAGAGTGCCACGCTCCCAGTTCTACAAGTTTGGCTGCCCCTCAATTTTAATTGCTCACTATTAGAAAATATTGAAGAGCCAGAAGGGTGAGGGGAGGGGTCTTCTTCGCACACCCCTGCTTCCTGGTGTCTGCTCGGGGCAGGAGGGGCCAGGAGGATTAATTAATTGTTCTGCTGGTTCGGGGTCTGTGGTGGCTGGGGGGTTGCTGGCCTCCTGGTGTGCCCGCTGCACTACACCCCAGCAGAGTCGAGGGAGGTAGGATGTGTGGATGTGTGGATGTATGGGACATGAAAGTGTGTGTGGTAATGATTGGGCCTGGATCTGGGACTTGCTGTCGCCTGGCCTGCCTGTGTTTCTCCCGATGGGGCATCAGCGTTGCCTCTCCCCACTGCTCGCGACTTCACCCACCTGTGGGCACGTCTTGACTCCCAGGGCACTTGGCCAGGGGCGCTGGGGCAGGCGCTGACCCACTTTGTGGCTGTCTGGGGCGCTTGGCCCTCCTGGGTATTGGGTGGGGCCTCTGCCGGGGGGTTTGGGGGCGCTCGGGCTCCTGGGGCCCAGGTCAAGTGCACGGCCCATGTCTGGGCGGCTGGGGCCTGGCGGGGTCGGTGGGCTGTTACCCCTGGTTCCCGGAGTGCCTCTGCCCTATGCTTATGGGGGCTCTTTCCGGGGGCTTCCTCTGCAGTCTTCTGGGTGGATGCGTGGTTGCCCCTGCGGTGGGCTGCCTGGGTTCTGTGCTCTGTGGGGGCTGCTGGTGGCCTGGGTCTTGTGGCCCTCTCTGCCTGCTTCTGATTGCTTGGGGGGGGGGGCTGTGGATTGTGGCCCTGTACGCTTATACACTCATAACTAAGCACGGTTATCATGTAGGTCCTGTGCCATGGGTGTTGCATGTTCTCACACACACACACACACATTCATTAGTCCAGTAGCATGGTCACTAAGCAGTTGATGTATTATCATGTCGTCTCAGGTCATCTATATCCACAGCTGTGTTGTATGCGATTGCCGCTTCTTGTGCTTGTTTTTGTTTGTTTGTGTGTTTGTTTTTTCTCTGCTTGTCTGCTTTCAGGTGCTCCTGGTGGCGCTAAGGCTGGATTCCCCTCATAGGCCATGGATTGTTGTCTGTTTTGTTTTTTACAGGTGTAGCAGCTGGTTGTCTGGTTTTTGTTTCTATTTTTGTTCTGTTTCCTCTTCTTTCCTCTTCTTCTTTCCTTGTCCCCCGGTCCGGTTCAGTTCAGTTCATGTCATATATTGTAAACAGAAATAAATAAATGGGCATCAAGGGGAGCTTTACATTTATAAAACTTCCCTTGGCAAAACAAATCTGTTTGGCATCAAAGGTATTCAGACTACAATTCTTCTGACATAATGCTGAACAGGACAAGGGGAAAAAAAAGTAAAGAAGACAGTTCTGCCGAAAGCTAGGGATAGACCTGTTCTAAGTTCTATACTTTTTAAAAGGGGCGTGTTTATCAACTATGGAATTAGAAGATTTACAAAAATGGTCAAGTGCTAGATCTTCATCTGGGATTTTAACAGTGTCATATAACTATTCAACAGATCAGTTAAAAAAAAGCCTGCTCATGGAGATGTTTCAGGATCTGGATACCAAGCGTGGACCTAATGTTTTCATTTTTGCAATTCTGATACAGGCTATTGAGCAGTGATAACTAACACCAAGTTCAGATACTGCGGATTTTCTACCTTTGATATGTTAAGATTAAGCCAATCAGGGACAACCTTGAAGGATCTCTTTGGTTTTGTAGGATCAGTAATTACCTGAGAAAGGTTGATATTGGTACACACCTTTTTTAAATGATCAGAGGCAGAGTTCAACTTGTTTAAATTAAAATTGCCACACAGAGATTGGGTTTAGGCCACATGCACACAGAATGACATCAACAAATATAAGAAATATTAAACATTTACACATAGATTTTTGAATACATGTAGAGGAATGATACTTTGAAATGTGCTCATTGCGGAGTTATGATCAGTTGAGTAATGAAGGTTGAACTATTCTAGGAAAGAGGTTCTATTCCCAGCATCATGATGGACACTCCTGATATAGAAGGTTTCGCTAACGCATTGGAATTGTTTTACTATTTTCATATGCATGTGCAATGAAGAATTGCTTGCTGCTGATAAATGCAAAGAAGAACAGCTTACACATAGATGCTCACATATAGGCTGCTGAATGCAATGAAGACCTGCTTATCAAGTAAAGTTCAATGTCAATGTGTAATATTCAATTAGGATTTGCAAAACAGTGAAGTTAAACAATGAATGGGTCCATAGTCGGTATGAGAAGACTACAGGAATATTTACCTGGGTGTACGTTCAAACAGAGATGAGAAAATTGCGATAAATAATTGTTTGTTTGTTTGTTAGTATGTATAGGAATGTTATGTGTATAAACTGTGTTGAGTTATAGTTACTCAGTAGTGTCTCAGTGAAACAACCGACGGGGGAAGCCTTGCGGTGACAACAAAAGCAGTGTTTTACTGATCAGTCAAGTTGCTCCAGTGTACTCCATACAAACTGGTTGGCTACTGAAGGGATAGAAAATGGGGAATACTTGTTTTAAAGCAAACAAGCTATTCAAACCTTCTTGTAGCCGAAAACCTCCGCTCCCTCTTTTGATTATACATTGTTGGGCATTCGCACCTTATTTACAAACTATAGTCAGACATTCACACCTTGCAGCTGAGCCACCTCAGCTCCCTGTTTTGATAGTGTTTGTTCGGGCATTCGAACCTATTCTTACCCCCTTTTTACAAACAATGCTCGGAGATTCACACCTACTCACAGCCGAACAACTCCGCTCCCGCATTTGATGATGTCTTGTCCGGCATTCTAGTCTCTTCTAACACATTTTTCAGCAATTATGGTTGGACATTCACACCTACTCACAGCCGAACACTTCCGCTCCCGCATTTGATGGTGTATAGCCGGGCATTCTCACCCTTTCTCATCAGCTTTTTGCAAATTATGATCTGACATTCACACCTACTTGCAGTCAAACAGCTCTGCTCCCGCTTTTGATTATGTTTGGTTGGATATTCGAACCTTTTCTTAACTGCTTTTTACAAACTTTGGTCGGACGTTCACACCTTCTTGCAGCCGAACACATCCACTTCCACTTTTGATGGTATATATTCGGGCATTCGAACCTTTTCTTACCCGCTTTTTACAAACCGTGGTCGGACTTTCACACCTTCTTGTAGCCAAACAACTCCGCTCCCCCTATTGATTGTGTACAGTCGGGTATTTTAACCTTTTCTTACCCGTTTTTTACCAACTATGGTCGGACATTTACACCTTCTTACAGCGGAACACCTCCGCTCCCTCTTTTGATGGTCTATGTTCGGGCATTCGAACCTTTTCTTACCCGCTTTTTACAAACTATGGTCGGACATTCAAACTTTCTTGTAGCCGAACACATCCACTCCTGCTTTTGATGATGTATGGTTGGGCATTTTCACCTTTTCTTACCCATTTTTCAGTAATTATGGGTGGACATTCACACCTTCTTGCAGCTGAACAACTCCTCTCCCGCTTATGATCATGTGCGGTTTGATATTCGAAAATGTTCTTTCATGTTTTAAAGCAATTATTGATGGACATTCAAATCTTCTTGTAGCCGAACACATCCACTCCTGCTTTTGATGATGTATGGTAACCTTTTCTTACCCGCTTTTTACAAACTATGGTCGGACATTCAAACCTTCTTGTAGCCAAAACCCTCCGCTCCCTCTTTTGATCATACATTGTCGGGCATTCGCACCTTATCTTACCCGCTTTTTACAAACTATAGTCAGACATTCACACCTTGCAGCTGAACCACCTCCGCTCCCTGTTTTGATCATGTATGGTCTGGCAATACTACCTTTTCTTACCCGTTTGTGAGTAATTAATCCCAAAATATTGAGCATAAAATAAGTCTTTATGCTGATGATGTATTACTTTTCCTTCAGAACTCACAGACGTCTCTCAGTCACACGATCACACTCATAAATAAATTCTCAGCACTTTCTGACTACTCTATCAACTGGTCTAAGACCACAGTTCTGCCCATTAACTGTAGGGTCCATAATATACCTGCGATCACTTTACAGTCAGGAAATATTAGATATTTAGGCATAAACATTTCCTCCAGGCTCTCAGAGCTAACAAAGCTAAATTATGTGCAATTATTAAAGACAGTAGAGGACGATCTCTCGTTGGAAGTCCTTACCTATATCACTTATGGGGAGAGTTACATCCATTAAAATGATGATACTACCAAAAGTTAACTATTTGTTCTCAATGATCCCCATAAAACCATCTGCTACTTGGTTTAAGTCACTAGATTCATGCATCTCCAAATTTCTGTGGAAAAACAAACCACCACGTATTAGTTTAAAAACCCTACAGAAGACCAAGGACAGTGGTGGATTAGATTTACCTCATTTTCAGCACTATTCCTTAGACAATAGGTTACAATATATATCAAAATGGTTTAAACCTTGTTGTTGTCACAGTTCCCAGAGACGTTGTAATCGTTGAGGATTCTATATTCACCCCCTCATTAGAGGCACGTAATGCAGATTGATGACACTGAATCTTCTTCTCTGTTCATTGCTGGCATCATTCCCAGCATCGTAAGTGTTCGTGGCATTGTTAGCCTCTTCTTCTGGATCTTGATATCGAGAATCCTTTTGTATTTCTGGTTTGTCAGTACTCTCTCTTCGTTCACCGGAGTCTTTGTCTTTTTGTCCTTGAGTTTGGTGATTTTTTCTTCTTTTGATGCCTTGACACAATGTGACAGGTGATACCACGTGGGAGATCCTGTAACTTGGATTGCTGTCCCTGTGCTGCGAAATGGCTGTGCTGCTCAAATGGTCTCTCCTTCATCATGGTTACATGCTGCCATTCCGACATCTCGCCATTCCGACATGGGTCTCCAATTGTCGGACTGGCGACACTTAATTTTTTATCAAACGTCCCACCATTCCGACACTTTTTTCCTCCTATGGTCGGAATGGCGGTATGTTTTTTGTTTTTTTTAACATACCGCCATTCCGACAGTTCCTTTTAATAGCCTATTTTTTACCCAAAACATTTTGCACTAATGATATGCCGGCGCAAATACGCCCTAAAGTTTGGCGCACAAGCTTTGCACATGCAGAGGCCACAGCCTCGCAAACAAACTTTAATAATCTATTATCAAAATCCCCTGAATTTCAAATATAAAAATACAGATATTAATGTAACTCTGGCGAGACTGAAACTGATTAAGCAGAAATACAGTGTCAGTGAGCTGTCACAGCAGCCAGCTGGAGCGGAGCTCTCCACAGAGCCCATGCGTCTTTTGCACGCTGTCATCATATGCAAAAGTAATAATTGCAATTACAGATATCACGGCTACTGCACAGGACACAGTTGCGAGCACTCTGCCTTGCCTTGCCAATAGGAGAAGATAGAAATGACAGCATAGAACGTATAAAACACAACAAAATGCAGTAAAAACGTTTATTCATGTTATTCACGTGATTTATGAGTACTCACTCCAATTTTGGGAAGCGCGGATGGGTTTTGCGCATTTGGCACAAACACACAGCCGCAACGGTTGTAGCTTTATACAGCCTGTTGATATCTTAAGGACCTAACTGGTCACACCTGGGACTAAATGTCATGTAGAGATTGTTTTTACATGACATTACAGCTGAACATATAGCTTTCATCCACAAACCAACGTGGGAGAGCCCGAAGACGCATGTGCCAGACGCACATAGGCATGCGTAAAACCAATTTTGACCACTTCATACTGTTTATTTGCTTTCTTTTAGTTAACTTTCGTTTCTTTTGGATTCTTGTGCGTGTTATGGAGCCGTTTTGGTCCATGTTTGTAAGCCTTTTTTTCCTGGATTAAATTTTCGGAAGTTGAAACAAGTGGCATTGGAGTGTGTGATTGAAAACCACCGCGGACTGCTTCTCCTCCTCCAGTTGCCGAGACTTTGTGTTTTTAATAACGCTTGTCTATAAACATGTTAAACATATAAATTGCATGAACAGAAAGAAGGGACTCACCTGTTGAGTAACACACATTTCCTTATACGGAAAGCCTTGTCGGAATGGTGGGACATTTGAACGTCAGAATAGCGGGATGTCGCAATGGTGGGATGTCGGAATGGTGGGACGTTTGCATGTCGGAATGGTGGTATGTCGGAATGGTGGTATGTCGGAATGGTGGGATGTCGGAATAGCGGGATGTCGGAATGGCGGGATTTCGGAATGGGTGTTGCCACCCCCTTCATCATATACACAGTTTTTTATACATCACCTTCCACCATGAAGCGTTGTCCCTTTCAGTGTTGCTATTTCTTCTACTGCAAAATACAATGTTGTTCTTTGTTGAAGTCAATCTACACATTGATAAATATGAAGGACAAAGCAGTTTTAACATAGTTTGAGTAAAGGAATTCATTTTATACATAAAATCCCAAATCATGCAGAACGTATGAAAATAAGCTTATTCTCGGATTCCTGATCCTTCAGTGTTGCTCTTTCTACTACTGCAAAATACAATGTTGTTCTTTGTTGAAGTAAATCTAGACATTGATAAATATGAAGGACAAAGCAGTTTTCACTTGGTTTGAGTGAAGGAATTCATTTTATACATAAAATCCCAAATCATTCAAAACGTATGAAAAGAAGCTCATTCTCGGATTCCTGATCCTTCAGTGTTGCTTTTTCTTCTACTGCAAAATACAATGTTGTTCTTTGTTGAAGTCGATCTAGACATTGATAAATATGAAGGACAAAGCAGTTTTAACTTGGTTTGAGTGAAGGAATTCATTTTATACATAAAATCCCAAATCATGCAGAACGTATGAAAATAAGCTTATTCTCGGATTACTGATCCTTCAGTGTTGCTCTTTCTTCTACTGCAAAATCCAGTGTTGTTCTTTGTTGAAGTCAATCTAGACATTGATAAATATGAAGGACAAAGCAGTTTTAACATAGTTTGAGTTAAGGCATTCATTTATAGTAAAATCAATAATCGTGCAGAACTCATGAAAATAAGCTTATTCTCGGATTCCTAAAACTTTTGATTTGCTCTTTCTTTACTGCAAAGTACAATGTTGTTCTTTTTTGAAGTCGATCTAGACATTGATAAATATGAAGGACAAAGCAGTTTTCACTTGGTTTGAGTGAAGGATTTGCAGCTGAAAACCTCCCGCTCCCGCTTTTGATTGTGTATAGTCGGGCTTTCGAGCCTTTTCTTACCCGGTTTTTAGAAATTATGGTTGGACATTCAGACCTTGCAGCCGAAGACCTCCACTCCCTCTTTTGATCATACATTGTCGGGCATTCGCACCTTGTCTTACCCGCTTTTTACAAACTATAGTCAGACATTCACACCTTGCAGCTGAACCACCTCAGCTCCCTGTTTTGATCATGTATGGTCTGGCAATACTCCATTTTCTTACCCGTTTGTGAGTAATTATGGCTGGACATTCACACCTACTTGCAGTCAAACAGCTCTGCTCCCGTTTTTGATGGTATATATTTGGGCATTCGAACCTTTTCTTAACTGCTTTTTGCAAACTTTGGTCGGACGTTCACACCTTCTTGCAGCCGAACACCTCCACTTCCGCTTTTGATGGTATATATTCGGGCATTCGAACCTTTTCTTAGCAGCTTTTTACAAACCATGGTTGAACTTTCACACCTTCTTGTAGCCGAACAACTCCGCTCCCGCTATTGATTGTGTACAGTCAGGTATTTTAACCTTTTCTTACCCGCTTTTTACCAACTATGGTCGGACATTCACACCGTCTTACAGCGGAACACCTCCGCTCCCTCTTTTGATGGTGTATGTTTGGGCATTCGAACCTTTTCTTACCCGCTTTTTACAAACTATGCTCGGACATTCAAACCTTGTAGCCGAACACATCCACTCCTGCTTTTGATGATGTATGGTTGGGCATTCAAACCTACTTGTTGCCCGCTTTTCATTAATTTTGGGTGGACATTCACACCTTGTCACAGCCAAACACCTCCGCTCCCTGTTTTGATCATGTATGGTTGGACATTCGCACCTTTTCTCACCCGCTTTTTGCCAACTATGGTCGGCTGTTCACAGCTTCCTCTCCACCATACTTGTATGGTGGGATATTCACACCCACTTGCATCCGAGATTCTAGACTTTGTCTGAGAGCTTCATTGTAGATGGTGGGACTTTCGCAGTATCCTTGGCACAGACGTGTGAATGTGTAGCCTCGCCCATTGAAGTTGAATGCAAACCAGAATTGGCTGTCTGGGTGGATTGGAACACTGAAGAAGGCGTTCGAAAGGTCCACCACTGAAAAGAATTTTGCATTGTTTGGAACCTGAGACAAGATGGTGTAAGGGTTTGGAACATGTGGGGCTCTGGGTTGGACTGCTGCATTAACTGCTTGCAGATCCTGAACGAAACGCCATTCTGTTGGTTGGCCTTTATCTCGGATCTTCTTGACAGGAAACAAAGGTGTGCGTACCGGCGAATCGTTACATGGAACAATTACTCCTGTTGTCTTAAGAGACTCAAAGACTGGTGTGATGCCATCTATGGCTTCTTGTTTAAGTGGATATTGAGCCTTGCAAGGTCTAAAGTCAGATTTTGGAGTTATGATAACAGGTTCACAATCTTTGATGAGGCCTACATCATATTTGCCGACAGCCCAAAGTGTCTTAGGAACGTCTTGTAGGGCTGCGATATGTGTGGATTGATCTTCGGACAAGCAAGAAAAAGTTTTGGAAGTACTTCTGGGTATCAGCTGGATTGTTCTTTCTGCGTGCACAACAGATGTCAACCTTCTTGAGTAGCACTGCAGTGTAGGTGAAAAAAGGACAGATCGATCAGATGTTTCTTGCCAATCGGCTGCACGCTTACATGACTCCACAAATTGGCCCAAATCTTCCCAATTATCTGATGTGTGTTTTGCGAGAGGGATGTGTGGGACCGAGTCCATGTTGTACATGTTACATTGAGCTGGTGTGAGAGAGACTGACACAGCGCATTTATGTTCTGTCCAAAAAATGTGTGTCAGTGTTAGTTTGTCAAACCTCTCCCTTAACCAGCTTTCCTCGTATGATTCGTCAGATTCTGGTGACAGATGGGAGGTACACTGCAGGTCTTCTTTGGCCATGAAGTCTGTTGAAATTGTGTTTTTTGCTGAAACAAACTCAGGAAAGGTTGTTAGTGGTTGCAGTTGCCATTGATATGCATATGTCATGTTTGGGGAGTGGTGGACAAAGGTGTGCGAAGCATTTGGTGTCAGGTCAGATAGCCTGAGGACTCTGACACCTTCTGGGGTGGAGATTAGACAAAGGCCTAATTTGCACATCAAGTCCCTGCCCATCAGGTTAATAGGACAGACTTCAGAGAGCAAGAATGCGTGTTGGAAACTTGAATGTGACTCATCTACACATTTAAGTGGGACGGTTATGTTCTCTCTAATTGTTTGACCTGATGAACCAATAGAATACACATTATTTCCACTTAGCTTTGGCTTTTTTGTGAATTCTGAAGTTTTTATCACTGAATGTGTGGCTCCTGAATCAACTAAGAATACAATGTTTTGTTCTGCGATGTTCAGTGTGTGTTCTGGAAATTTCTTAAAATGATCAGATGTATAATGAACATATGTTAGGACAATTGCATGTGTGCTGTGAGAGCTCTCAATAGATTGTGAATCAGTGTGGTCACCATGTGTCTGTGAGTGTGGTGTGATACCTTCCTCTCCATCCACAAGTTGGTTGGGCTTCTCAGCAGGAATCCCTCCCCTTCTGGCAACCCCCAACCACCTTCAGTCCGACTTGTTTGCTAGTGCCGATGCGGTGTTTTTGTGACAGTCACGTTTCCAGTGTCCACGTTCCCCACAGAGGTAACAGATATCCCTCTGAGTTTTCCATAGGCTGCTCTTGTTGTTGCCACGTCTTCTTTCTTTATCTTCATCCTGTTTCAGTTCATAATCTCGGACTGTGTTATACATGGTTATTGCTGCCATGTGCATCTCTTTTTGTGTTTTCTCTTCTTTGTCCCTTTTATTTAAGAGTATTTGGTCATGAGCATGTATGGCATGTCTGCGAAGCTCAGACAGGCGTGCATCATTCCAACCAATGCAGGATTTTTTTACAGCTGAGGCAATGTTTGGTTTTAGTCCACTTAAAAAACAATTGCAGAGATGAATTTCCCACACATCTGGAGCGTTGCTTAACTCACCAGGTGGTTGAAGGCCACTGTGGATGTTGAATACCTCTGTCAGGCGGGTGAGATATTCATCAGGGTTTTCACCATCCTTTTGTTTGCAGGCGGTGATTTTCTCCATGTTAACTTTTACAGGGAAGGCTTGAGTAAATGCACGGCAGAGATGACAGACAGCGTCTCTGTACTGGGCATTAGACTCATCTTCCCAGGTGATGTGTTTGCAGCGGATGTCAGCATTTGATGGGAATTTTCCAGCTATCTTTTGCCAGTCTGTGGGTTTCATCTTGGTGATCAGGAGTCTCTTTAGTTCATTCATGGTGGGTTTAAATTCTTGGCAGAATGTGAGGAATTGTTCAGCAAACATTTTACCTGATGTTGTGGGGTTGGGTAAATGCTGAGCGGCTGCTGTGATGTCCTCAGAGGTCCAGGGACGAAAAACTAAAGTTGCACCTTGTGGTCCAGATACTTCAACCATGGGCATGTTGAAGGTTGTATCTTTATTGGGATGGCGTAGTCTATGTGCAATTGGAGAAGAGGGACTGTTTGATGAGTCTTGTGGTGGAGAAGACACTTCAGGATGAGCTGCTTGTAGTTGTGGCATGATGGGGTTATCGCCACTTCTTTCGCTGGCATATGGTGGTGGAGCTGAAGAATGAAGAGGTGGGTTGCCATCAAGGTCTGGATCCAGCTTCAAAGCCGCCAACTGTGGATATAAAGAAGAAACCTGCGAGTCTGGTGCCCTTTGTGTGGTTGAAAGTTGCTTCTCATTAGTTTCAATTTTTTCACATGAGAAAGGAAGTTGTTTTTGCATCAGTTTCTTATTTCGTCTCTCAGCTTCAGCTTTCCACATATCTAAACATTCTTTTTGCCCTTCCATGAGTTCTAATTTCTTAACAGAAATTTTGTTTTTTCTTCTCATCTCTTGTTCTTTTTTTTTCAGGTTTTCTTCTAGTTTTTCTATATTTTTTAAACTAAGGGACCCCCCTATTGGGAATCCGAGCTCATTTGTCCATAAATTTAAATATTTTAAGCTTTTATCCCCAAATCTCTTTTTCATAATTTCCACAATTGGCCCCTCCGCAGACTGGACCGCTTCTACGGAAAATTTACTCCCCATTCTGAATGAAGAGGTCGTACAACGAGAGCCAATTAGTTATGCTACAACTGGCAAAAGCGACATTTCGATTTCTGCTTCAAATGACAAATAAAGCTAACTGTTTCCATTGCTATAAACAGATAAATAGCGACATTTCGATTTCAGCTTCAAATGGCGAATAAAGCTAACTGTTTTGATTGCTAAAAACAGATAAATAGCGACATTTCGATTTCAGCTTCAAATGGCGAATAAAGCTAACTGTTTTGATTGCTAAAAACAGATAAATAGCTGGCCAACTGTGAAGACTATGAGAAATGAAATTGTTGTCTAATTAAAATCCAAATTTGAAAGAAAATGCAATAAGTCAATATTTCAACACTCACCAGACGAGTTTCACTGAACTCTGTTCTTGGAACCCCGGTGGCAGCGACTCAGGACGTGTTACCGGTTAGCCCTCCCGTCTCACAAATTAATCGAGGTTCGGAGGCTGGAAATGATCTTTTTCTCCAGGATGGCCTGTCGCTTTCCGTGCCTCGTCCTGAACGGCTGCTCACGGGGTCCTGTCAACAACGCCAAACTGTTGTGGAAGTTTTTAATCGCTTCCTTCTTAATACTTCTGATGAGCAATGAAATAGAGAAACTTACTTTTTCTGCCGGCCGGCTAAGTTTTTATTCTTCGTTGCAAGGAAAAAGATCAGTCCACACCATTCAGCAGCAATGGTATGAAAAGATACAGACAAAAGAAATACAGAGTATTTATACCTGAAGATGGGGGGCTTTGTTCTTGAAGATGTGTAATCACATCTCCGGGGGGGGGGGGGGGCAGGATGCAGTCTTGATGGTAATTAAGAAACAGGAGGTTAAAACAATTATCTTGTCTGAGTGTTAATTAAGAGGTAAATAGTTTAAAACAATTAGCGTGTCTGGGTGATACAAATGGTTAATGTGGATTGGAGAGTCTGTCAGTCCTGAGACATAAAATTTACCATCACAGTGCTGAACCACCTCAGCTCCCTTTTTTGATCATGTATGGTCTGGCAATACTAACTTTTCTTACCCGTTTGTGAGTAATTATGGCTGGACATTCACACCTACTTGCAGTCGAACAGCTCTGCTCCCGCTTTTGATTATGTTTGGTTGGATATTCGAACCTTTTCTTAACTTTTTTTTACAAACTTTGGTTGGACGTTCACACCTTCTTGCAGCCGAACACCTCCGCTTCCGCTTTTGATGGTATATATTCGGGCATTCGAACCTTTTCTTACCAGCTTTTTACAAACCATGGTTGGACTTTCACACCTTCTTGTAGCCGAACAACTCCGCTCCCCCTATTGATTGTGTACAGTCGGGTATTTTAACCTTTTCTTACCCACTTTTTACCAACTATGGTCGGACATTCACACCTTCTTACAGCGGAACACCTCCGCTCCCTCTTTTGATGGTGTATGTTTGGGCATTCGAACCTTTTCTTACCCGCTTTTTACAAACTATGCTCGGACATTCAAACCTTCTTGTAGCCAAACACATCCACTCCTTCTTTTGATGATGTATGCTTGGGAATTCAAACCTTCTATTTGCCCGCTTTTCATTAATTTTGGGTGGATATTCACACCTTGTCACAGCCAAACACCTCCGCTCCCTGTTTTGATCATGTATGGTTGGACATTCGCACCTTGTCTCACCCGCTTTTTGCAAACTATGGTCGGCTGTTTACAGCTTCCTCTCCACCATACTTGTATGGTGGGATGTTCACACCCAGTTGCATCCGAAGACCTCCGCCCCCACTTTTGTTGATATTTAGTTGGTCATTCGCAGCTTACCCGCTTTTGGCAAACTATGGCCTTCTTGCAGCCAAACACCTCTGATCTCGCTTTTGATAATGTAAGGTTGGGCATTCAGACCTTGCTTCACCTGCTTTTCACCAAATATAGTCGGACATTCACACCTTCTTGCAGCCGAACACTTCCGCTCCACCTTTTAGTGTTCTATCACACCTTTTTTTCACCGAATTTTATAGATTATGGTTGGAAATTCTCAACCACTCTCATCCGAAGACCTCTCCTCCCGCTTTTGTTAATATATTTGAACTTTAGTCGGACATTCACACCTTCTTGCAGCTGAACCACCTCCGCTCCCTGTTTTGATCATGTATGGTCTGGCAATACTACCTTTTCTTACCCGTTTGTGAGTAATTATGGCTGGACATTCACACCTACTTGCAGCCGAACACCACCTCTCTCGCTTTTGATGATGTATGGACCGGCATTCTTACCTTTTCTAAGACATTTTTCAGAAATTACGGTCGGAGATTCACACTTACTCACAGCCGAACAACTCCGCTCCCGCATTTGATGGTGTGCAGTCGGACATTCTCACCCTTTCTCATCAGCTTTTTGCAAATTATGATCTGACATTCACACCTACTTGCAGTCGAAAAGCTATGCTCCCGCTTTTGATTATGTTTGGTTGGATATTCAAACCTTTTCTTAACTGCTTTTTACAAACTTTGGTTGGACGTTCACACCTTCTTGTAGCCGAACACATCCACTCCTGCTTTTGATGATGTATGGTTGGGCATTCGCACCTTTTTTTTACCCATTTGTCAGGAATAATGGGTGGACATTCACACCTTCTTGCAGCTGAACACCTCCTCTCCCACTTATGATCATGTGCGGTTTTATTTTCGAAAATTTTCTTTCATGTTTTCTAGCAATTATTGATGGACATTTAGACCTTCTTGCAGCTGAACACCTCGGCTCCTGCTTTTGATCATACCTTGTCAGGCATTCGCACCATGTCTTACCCGCTTTTTACAAACTTTAGTCGAACATTTACACCTTTTTGCAGCCGAACACCACCTCTCTCGCTTTTGATGATGTATGGTCCGGCATTCTTTCCTTTTCTAACACATTTTTCAGCAATTATGGTCGGACATTCACACCTACTCAGAGCCGAACACCTCCGCTCCCGCATTTGATGGTGTATAGTCGGGCATTCTCACCCTTTCTCATCAGCTTTTTGCAAATTATGATCTGACATTCACACCTGCTTTTGATAATGTATGGTTGGGCATTCGCACCTTTTTTTACCCATTTTTCAGGAATTATGGGTGGACATTAACACCTTCTTGCAGCTGAACACCTCCTCTCCTTCTTATGATCATGTGCGGATGATATTCGAAAATTTTCTTTCATGTTTTAAAGCAATTATTGATGGACATTCAGACCTTCTTGCAGCTGAACCACTCTGCTCCCGCTTTTGATGGTGTATAGTCGGGCTTTCGAGCCTTTCCTTCCCGGTTTTTACAAATTATGGTTGGACATTCAGACCTTCTTGCAGCCGAACACCTCCGCTCCCTCTTTTGATCATACATTGTCGGGCATTAGCACCTTTTCTTACCCGCTTTTTACAAACCATAGTCGGACTTTCACATCTTTTAGTAGCCGAACAACTCCGCTCCCGCTATTGATTGTGTACAGTCGGGTATTTTAACCTTTTCTTACCCGCTTTTTACCAACTATGGTCGGACATTCACACCTTCTTACAGCGGAACACCTCCGCTCCCTCTTTTGATGGTGTATGTTCGGGCATTCAAACCTTTTCTTACCCGCTTTTTACAAACTATGGTCGGACATTCAAACCTTCTTGAAGCCGAACACATCCACTCCTGCTTTTGATTATGTATAGTTGTGCATTCGCACCTTTTCTTACCCATTTTTCAGTAATTATGGGTGTACATTCACACCTTCTTGCAGCCGAACACCTCCGCTCCCTCTTTTGATCATACATTTTCGGGCATTCGCACCTTTTCTTACCCGCTTTTTACAAACCATGGTCGGACTTTCACACCTTTTAGTAGCCGAACAACTCCGCACCCGCTACTGATTGTGTACAGTCGGGTATTTTAACCTTTTCTTACCCGTTTTTTACCAACTATGGTCGGACATTCACACCTTCTTACAGCGGAACACCTCTGCTCCCTCCTTTGATGGTGTATGTTCGGGCATTCGAACCTTTTCTTACCCGCTTTTTACAAACTATGGTCAGACGTTCAAACCTTCTTGTAGCCGAACATATCCACTCCTGCTTTTGATGATGTATGGTTGGGCATTCGAACCTACTTGTTGCCCGCTTTTCATTAATTATGCGTGGACATTCACACCTTGTCTCAGCCAAACACCTCCGCTCCCTGTTTTGATCATGTATGGTTGGACATTCGCACCTTTGCTTACCCTCTTTTTATACTGATTGCTCAAGATTAAGCTGTTCTTTCTCAAACTACAAAATTTTTTTAATTGTTGAAACTTGATTTGAAGTGGATAAATAAGGAAGACAAACAGTTTTAAGTCAGGCTGATAGCAATTAATTTTATAGCAAAATCTGTATTTCGTCATTTGTCGAGAGATGCTTATTGCTGAAGAAGTTCTTTCTCATTCTACAAAGTACAACGTTGTTTATCATTGAAACTTGATTAGACATGAATAAATATGAAGGACAAAGCAGTCTTAACTTGGTTTGAGTTAAGGAATTCGTTTTATAGGAGAATCCGAATTCGTGCATAACTCGTAAAATAGAGCTTATTTTCGGATTCCTGAAGAATGAGTCTGGTTCTTTCTCATAATACAAAGTTTGTTGTTTATTGTTGAAACTTCATCAGACCGTTAGATATAGTCGGAATCACCTCGACGCACGGCTAGGGGTTGGACTCTCTTCCACTCTGGAGTTGCCCGTGGTGAGAGGCGCAGAGCAGGTGTGGGCATACTTATTGCCCCCCGGCTGTGTGCCAGTACATTGGGGTTTACCCCAGTGAACGAGACGGTAGCCTCCCTCCGCCTTGGGTGGGGGGACGAGTCCTGACTGTTGTTTGTGCCTATGCGCCAAACAGCAGTTCAGAGTACCTAACCTTTTTGGAGTCTCTGGGGGAGGCACTGGAGAATGCTCCTACCGGAGACTCCCTCATTCTGCTGGGGGACTTCAATGCTCACGTGGGCAATGACAGTGAGACCTGGAGGGGTGTGATTGGGAGGAACGGCCCCCCCGATCTGAATCAGAGTGGTGTTATGTTGTTGGACTTTTGTGCCAGTCATAGACTGTCCATAACGAACACCATGTTCAGGCATAAGGGTGTCCATCTGTGCACTTGGCACCAGGACACCCTTGGCCGCAGTTCGATGATCGACTTTGTGGTTGTATCATCGGACTTGCGGCCGTATGTCCTGGACACTCGGGTGAAGAGAGGGGCGGAGCTGTCAACTGATCACCACCTGGTGGTGAGTTGGCTCCGCTGGTGGGGGAGGATGCCGATCAGACCTGGCAGGCCCAAACGTATTGTGAGGGTCTGCTGGGAGTGTTTGTCAGAATCCCCCGTCAGAAGGAGCTTTAACTCCCACCTCCGGCAGAGCTTCAACCATATTTGAGGTGGGGGACATTGAGTCCGAATGGGCCATGTTCCGTGACTCCATTGCCGAGGCAGCTGGTCGGAGTTGTGGCCGTAAGGTGGTCGGTGCCTGTCGTGGCGGCAACCCTCGAACCTGCTGGTGGACACCAGTGGTGAGGGAAGCCGTCAAGCTGAAGAAGGAGTCCTATCGGGCCTTTTTGGCCAGTGGGACCCTGGAAGAAGCTGATAGGTACCAACGGGCCAGACGGGCCACGGCTTCGGCGGTTGCTGAGGCAAAAACTCGGGCCTGGGAGGAGTTCGGTGAGACCATGGAGAACGATTTCCGGACGGCCTCGAAAAGATTCTGGTCCACCATCCGGCGTCTCAGGGGGGGGGAAGCGGCTCACAGTCAACACTGTTTACAGTGGGGACGGGGCTTTGCTGACCTCAACTAGGGATGTTGTGAGTCGGTGGGGGGAGTACTTCGAGGAACTCCTCAATCCTACCAACACGTGCTCGGAAGAGGCAGAGTCGGAGAGCTCGGAGACGGGGCCTCCCATTTCTGGGGCTGAGGTTGCCGAGGTGGTTAAAAAGCTCCTCGGTGGCAAGGCCCCGGGGGTGGATGAGGTCCGTCCTGAGTTTCTCAAGGCTCTGGATGTTGTAGGGCTGTCTTGGCTGACACGCCTCTGCAGTATCGCGTGGACATCGGGGACAGTGCCTCTGGACTGGCAGATTGGGGTGGTGGTCCCCCTCTTTAAAAAGGGGGACCGGAGGGTGTGTTCCAACTATAGGGGTATCACACTCCTCAGCCTCCCTGGTAAGGTCTATTCGGGGGTATTGGAGAGGAGGATCCGTCGGATAATCGAGCCTCGGATTCAGGAGATGCAGTGTGGCTTTCGTCCTGGCCGTGGAACAGTGGACCAGCTCTATACCCTCGGCAGGATCCTGGAGGGTGCATGGGAGTTCGCCCAACCAGTCTACATGTGTTTTGTGGACTTGGAGAAAGCGTTCGACCGTGTCCCTCGTGGAGTCCTGTGGGGGGTGCTCCGGGAATATGGAGTGCCGGACCCCTTGATAGGGGCCGTTCGGTCTCTGTATGACCGGTGCCAGAGTTTGGTCCGCATTGCCGGCAGTAAGTCGGATATGTTTCCGGTGAGAGTTGGACTCCGTCAGGGCTGCCCTTTGTCACCGATTCTGTTCCTAACTTTTATGGACAGAATTTCTAGGCGGAGCCAGGGCGTTGAGGGTGTCCCATTTGGCGACCTCAGAATCGGGTCTCTGCTTTTTGCAGATGATGTGGTTCTGTTAGCGTCGTCAGGCCGTGACCTTCAGCTCTCACTGGAGTGATTCGCAGCCGAGTGTGAAGCGGCTGGGATGAGAATCAGCACCTCCAAATCCGAGACTATGGTTCTCAGCCGGAAAAGGGTGGAATGCTCTCTCCGGGTCGGGAATGAGATCCTTCCCCAAGAGGAGGAGTTCAAGTATCTCGGGGTCTTGTTCACGAGTGACGGACGAATGGAGCGGGAGATTGACGGGCGGATCGGTGCGGCGCCTGCAGTGTTGCAGGCTCTGCACCGACCCGTCGTTGTGAAGAGGGAGCTGAGCCAGAAGGCGAAGCTCTCTACTTACTGGTCAATCTACGTTCCCATCCTCACCTATGGTCAGGAGTTGTGGGTAGTGACCGAAAGAACAAGATCGCGAATACAAGCGGCCGAAATGGGTTTCCTCCGCAGGGTGTCTGGGCTCTCCCTTAGAGATAGGGTGAGAAGCTCAGTCATCCGGGAGGGGCTCGGAGTAGAACCGCTGCTCCTCCGCATTGAGAGGAGTCAGATGAGGTGGCTCGGGCATCTGGTTAGGATGCCCCCTGGGCGCCTCCCTGGGGAGGTGTTCCGGGCACGTCGCACTGGGAGGAGACCCCGGGGGAGACCCAGGACACGTTGGAGAGACTATGTCTCTCGGCTGGCCTGGGAACGCCTCGGGGTCCCCCCGGAAGAGCTGGAGGAAGTGGCCGGGGACAGAGACGTCTGGGTTTCTCTGCTCAAGCTGCTGCCCCCGCGACCCGACCCCCGGATAAGCGGCAGATGATGGATGGATGGATGGATATATCCTCCACCAACCAGACTTACAACCCCCGACTAGGGTAGCAGAATTTCTAAGCATCTGTACCCCAAAACTACTATCAAAAATATATAAATTATTGTCTAAGATAGATGACACAATGTCTCTTCCATCCTCAAAATGGGAGGCAGATTTATCCATCAGTTCTGGTCATAGCTTCTAACCACAAATATGTTTGAACACCTTCATAAAGACTCAAAATCCTAATTTACAGCTCATACAATACAAAATCCTTCATAGAACACACTATACAGGACAAAGGATGTTCAGGATGGGTCTAACACACTCAAACATCTGCTCACATTGCACAGATAACACACCTGATGATTATGCACACGCTTTGTGGTTTTCTGCGCCTGTCCAGAAGTTCTGGCTTGAAGTCTGTGAGGACCTATCAACATGGCTAAAGTGTAGCATCCCTGCATGCCCCACACTGTGCATACTGGGTGACTTAGACAACATCAACATGGAAATTAACTCAGCACACATGGTTGTCACAGTGTTATGTATCGCAAAGAAAACTATTCTCATGAACTGGAAAGCGAAGAACAATCTGTGTATTAACCAGTTTAGAAATTTTCTTTTAGATTATATTAGCATGGAAACAATGTTTGCCTCCTCAAAACATCAATTGGCTGAATTTCATTCTCTCTGGTCCCCTCTGATTAGTTTTATCACATAGTGGTGGTGGGTTGCTGGGTGATGGTGGGTCTCAGGCCCGGGCTGCTGCGACTGGTGTGACCGGGTGGTTTGTTTGTTTGTTTTTTGATGTTGTTTGTTTGTTTTTTGTAGAGGTCCTCCTGGGTGGGGTTGGGTTGAGTGGGGTGGGGCGGGATGGGTACCTTCTGGGGGTACAGTAGCTCCCGGAATATGGTGCTGTGTGTGTGTTCGGTGGGGTGTAGTGGATGGGGCCACGTAGGTGGTCCCCTTTGGTTGCACTCTGCAGTTCCCTGCCCCTGTTTTAATTACACCTTAGACATTACTACTTATCAAACACACTCACACACACACATTAGGTCTTGGGGGGTGGTTACACTGAGTGGCATCTGGTGGGCGGGGCTCTTTGGGTATGTAGACTGCCCAGAGTGCCGCGCTCCCAGTTCTACAAGTTTGGCTGCCCCTCAATTTTAATTGCTCACTATTAGAAAATATTGAAGAGCCAGAAGGGTGAGGGGAGGGGTCTTCTTCGCACACCCCTGCTTCCTGGTGTCTGCTCGGGGCAGGAGGGGCCAGGAGGATTAATTAATTGTTCTGCTGGTTCGGGGTCTGTGGTGGCTGGGGGGTTGCTGGCCTCTTGGTGTGCCCGCTGCACTACACCCCAGCAGAGTCGAGGGAGGTAGGATGTGTGGATGTGTGGATGTATGGGACGTGAAAGTGTGTGTGGTAATGATTGGGCCTGGATCTGGGACTTGCTGTCGCCTGGCCTGCCTGTGTTTCTCCCGATGGGGCATCAGCGTTGCCTCTCCCCACTGCTCGCGACTTCACCCACCTGTGGGCACGTCTTGACTCCCAGGGCACTTGGCCAGGGGCGCTGGGGCAGGCGCTGACCCACTTTGTGGCTGTCTGGGGCGCTTGGCCCTCCTGGGTATTGGGTGGGGCCTCTGCCGGGGGGTTTGGGGGCGCTCGGGCTCCTGGGGCCCAGGTCCCGGAGTGCCTCTGCCCTATGCTTATGGGGGCTCTTTCCGGGGGCTTCCTCTGCAGTCTTCTGGGTGGATGCGTCGTTGCCCCTGCGGTGGGCTGCCTGGGTTCTGTGCTCTGTGGGGGCTGCTGGTGGCCTGGGTCTTGTGGCCCTCTCTGCCTGTTTCTGATTGCTTGGGGGGGGGGCTGTGGATTGTGGCCCTGTACGCTTATACACTAATAACTAAGCACGGTTATCATGTAGGTCCTGTGCCATGGGTGTTGCATGTTCTCACACACACACACACACATTCATTAGTCCAGTAGCATGGTCACTAAGCAGTTGATGTATTATCATGTCGTCTCAGGTCATCTATATCCACAGCTGTGTTGTATGCGATTGCCGCTTCTTGTGCTTGTTTTTGTTTGTTTGTGTGTTTGTTTTTTCTCTGCTTGTCTGCTTTCAGGTGCTCCTGGTGGCGCTAAGGCTGGATTCCCCTCATAGGCCATGGATTGTTGTCTGTTTTGTTTTTTACAGGTGTAGCAGCTGGTTGTCTGGTTTTTGTTTCTATTTTTGTTCTGTTTCCTCTTCTTTCCTCTTCTTCTTTCCTTGTCCCCCGGTCCGGTTCAGTTCAGTTCATGTCATATATTGTAAACAGAAATAAATAAATGGGCATCAAGGGGAGCTTTACATTTATAAAACTTCCCTTGGCAAAACAAATCTGTTTGGCATCAAAGGTATTCAGATTACAATTCTTCTGACATAATGCTGAACAGGATAAGGGGAAAAAAAAGTAAAGAAGACAGTTCTGCCGAAAGCCAGGGATAGACCTGTTCTAAGTTCTATACTTTTTAAAAGGGGCGTGTTTATCAACTATGGAATTAGAAGATTTACAAAAATGGTCAAGTGCTAGATCTTCATCTGGGATTTTAACAGTGTCATATAACTATTCAACAGATCAGTTAAAAAAAAGCCTGCTCATGGAGATGTTTCAGGATCTGGATACCAAGCGTGGACCTAATGTTTTCATTTTTGCAATTCTGATACAGGCTATTGAGCAGTGATAACTAACACCAAGTTCAGATACTGCGGATTTTCTACCTTTGATATGTTAAGATTGAGCCAATCAGGGACAACCTTGAAGGATCTCTTTGGTTTTGTAGGATCAGTAATTACCTGAGAAAGGTTGATATTGGTACACACCTTTTTTAAATGATCAGAGGCAGAGTTCAACTTGTTTAAATTAAAATTGCCACACAGAGATTGGGTTTAGGCCACATGCACACAGAATGACATCAACAAATATAAGAAATATTAAACATTTACACATAGATTTTTGAATACATGTAGAGGAATGATACTTTGAAATGTGCTCATTGCGGAGTTATGATCAGTTGAGTAATGAAGGTTGAACTATTCTAGGAAAGAGGTTCTATTCCCAGCATCATGATGGACACTCCTGATATAGAAGGTTTCGCTAACGCATTGGAATTGTTTTACTATTTTCATATGCATGTGCAATGAAGAATTGCTTGCTGCTGATAAATGCAAAGAAGAACAGCTTACACGTAGATGCTCACATATAGGCTGCTGAATGCAATGAAGACCTGCTTATCAAGTAAAGTTCAATGTCAATGTGTAATATTCAATTAGGATTTGCAAAACAGTGAAGTTAAACAATGAATGGGTCCATAGTCGGTATGAGAAGACTACAGGAATATTTACCTGGGTGTACGTTCAAACAGAGATGAGAAAATTGCGATAAATAATTGTTTGTTTGTTTGTTAGTATGTATAGGAATGTTATGTGTATAAACTGTGTTGAGTTATAGTTACTCAGTAGTGTCTCAGTGAAACAACCGACGGGGGAAGCCTTGCGGTGACAACAAAAGCAGTGTTTTACTGATCAGTCAAGTTGCTCCAGTGTACTCCATACAAACTGGTTGGCTACTGAAGGGATAGAAAATGGGGAATACTTGTTTTAAAGCAAACAAGGAATTAGATGGGAAAAATACATGTTTTAACGGGACCCAGACAATATTAAATACTCAGACAGATGGGAGAAGAAGTGTAGTTTTGTAGGAAATCACAAAATTATTACATAGAATTAGTGAAATCAATTGAAGAATGCCTTTCTGAAGAGCTGTTTACCACAGATGAGCAGCTTTGCGACCAAGCACATTGTAGATCGCTTTACTGCCAAAATGATCTAATTTAATGGATTGGTTTAGACATGCATAACAGCATTTTAAGAACAAAGAGAGAAACAAAAAGGGACAACGCTTCATGGTGGAAGGGGATGTATAAATAACTGTGTATATGATGAAGGGGGTGGCAACACCCATTCCGAAATCCCGCCATTCCGACATCCCGCTATTCCGACATCCCACCATTCCGACATACCACCATTCCGACATGCAAACGTCCCACCATTCCGACATCCCACCATTGCGACATCCCGCTATTCTGACGTTCAAATGTCCCACCATTCCGACAAGGCTTTCCGTATAAGGAAATGTGTGTTACTCAACAGGTGAGTCCCTTCTTTCTATTTATGCAATTTATATGTTTAACACATGTTTATAGACAAGCGTTATTAAAAACACAAAGTCTCGGCAACTGGAGGAGGAGAAGCAGTCCGCGGTGGTTTTCAATCACACACTCCAATGCCACTTGTTTCAACTTCCGAAAATTTAATCCAGGAAAAAAAGGCTTACAAACATGGACCAAAACGGCTCCATAACACGCACAAGAATCCAAAAGAAACGAAAGTTAACTAAAAGAAAGCAAATAAACAGTATGAAGTGGTCAAAATTGGTTTTACGCATGCCTATGTGCGTCTGGCACATGCGTCTTCGGGCTCTCCCACGTTGGTTTGTGGATGAAAGCTATATGTTCAGCTGTAATGTCATGTAAAAACAATCTCTACATGACATTTACTCCCAGGTGTGACCAGTTAGGTCCTTAAGATATCAACAGGCTGTATAAAGCTACAACCGTTGCGGCTGTGTGTTTGTGCCAAATGCGCAAAGCCCATCCGCGCTTCCCAAAATTGGAGTGAGTACTCATAAATCACGTGAATAACATGAATAAACGTTTTTACTGAATTTTGTTGTGTTTTATACGTTCTATGCTGTCATTTCTCTCTTCTCCTATTGGCAAGGCAAGGCAGAGTGCTCGCAACTGTGTCCTGTGCAGTAGCCGTGATATCTGTAATTGCAATTATTACTTTTGCATATGATGACAGCGTGCAAAAGACGCATGGGCTCTGTGGAGAGCTCCGCTCCAGCTGGCTGCTGTGACAGCTCACTGACACTGTATTTCTGCTTAATCAGTTTCAGTCTCGCCAGAGTTACATTAATATCTGTATTTTTATATTTGAAATTCAGGGGATTTTGATAAAATATTATTAAAGTTTGTTTGCGAGGCTGTGGCCTCTGCATGTGCAAAGCTTGTGCGCCAAACTTTAGGGCGTATTTGCGCCGGCATATCATTAGTGCAAAATGTTTTGGGTAAAAAATAGGCTATTAAAAGGAACTGTCGGAATGTTAAAAAAAAAACAAAAAACATACCGCCATTCCGACCATAGGAGGAAAAAAGTGTCGGAATGGTGGGACGTTTGATAAAAAATTAAGTGTCGCCATTCCGACAATTGGAGACCCATGTCGGAATGGTGAGATGTCGGAATGGCAGCATGTAACCATGATGAAGGAGAGACCATTTGAGCAGCACAGCCATTTCGCAGCACAGGGACAGCAGTCCAAGTTACAGGATCTCCCACGTGGTATCACCTGTCACATTGTGTCAAGGCATCAAAAGAAGAAAAAATCACCAAACTCAAGGACAAAAAGACAAAGACTCCGGTGAACGAAGACAGAGGACTGACAAACCAGAAATACAAAAGGATTCTCGATATCAAGATCCAGAAGAAGAGGCTAACAATGCCACGAACACTTACGATGCTGGGAATGATGCCAGCAATGAACAGAGAAGAAGATTCAGTGTCATCAATCTGCATTACGTGCCTCTAATGAGGGGGTGAATATAGAATCCTCAACGATTACAACGTCTCTGGGAACTGTGACAACAACAAGGTTTAAACCATTTTGATATATATTGTAACCTATTGTCTAAGGAATAGTGCTGAAAATGAGGTAAATCTAATCCACCACTGTCCTTGGTCTTCTGTAGGGTTATTAAACTAATACGTGGTGGTTTGTTTTTCCACAGAAATTTGGAGATGCATGAATCTAGTGACTTAAACCAAGTAGCAGATGGTTTTATGGGGATCATTGAGAACAAATAGTTAACTTTTGGTAGTATCATCATTTTAATGGATGTAACTCTCCCCATAAGTGATATAGGTAAGGACTTCCAACGAGAGATCGTTCTCTACTGTCTTTAATAATTGCACATAATTTAGCTTTGTTAGCTCTGAGAGCCTGGAGGAAATGTTTATGCCTAAATATCTAATATTTCCTGACTGTAAAGTGATCGCAGGTATATTATGGACCCTACAGTTAATGGGCAGAACTGTGGTCTTAGACCAGTTGATAGAGTAGTCAGAAAGTGCTGAGAATTTATTTATGAGTGTGATCGTGTGACTGAGAGACGTCTGTGAGTTCTGAAGGAAAAGTAATACATCATCAGCATAAAGACTTATTTTATGCTCAATATTTTGGGATTAATTACTCACAAACGGGTAAGAAAAGGTAGTATTGCCAGACCATACATGATCAAAACAGGGAGCGGAGGTGGTTCAGCTGCAAGGTGTGAATGTCTGACTATAGTTTGTAAAAAGCGGGTAAGATAAGGTGCGAATGCCCGACAATGTATGATCAAAAGAGGGAGCGGAGGTTTTCGGCTGCAAGAAGGTCTGAATGTGCACCCAAAATTCCTGAAAAATGGGTAAAAAAAGGGTGCGAATGCCAAACCATACATCATCAAAAGCAGGAGTGGATGTGTTCGGCTACAAGAAGATTTTAATGTCCATCAATAATTGCTTTAAAACATGAAAGAAAATTTTCGAATATCAAACCGCACATGATCATAAGCGGGAGAGGAGTTGTTCAACTGCAAGAAGGTGTGAATGTCCACCCATAATTACTGAAAATGGGTAAGAAAAGGGGAAAATGCCCAACCATACATCATCAAAAGCAGGAGTGGATGTGTTCGGCTACAAGAAGGTTTGAATGTCCGTCCATAGTTTGTAAAAAGCGGGTAAGAAAAGGTTCGAATGCCCGAACATAGACCATCAAAAGAGGGAGCGGAGGTGTTCCGCTGTAAGAAGGTGTAAATGTCCGACCATAGTTGGTAAAAAGCGGGTAAGAAAAGGTTAAAATACCCGACTGTACACAATCAATAGCGGGAGCGGAGTTGTTTGGCTACAAGAAGGTGTGAAAGTCCGACCACGGTTTGTAAAAAGCGGGTAAGAAAAGGTTCGAATGCCCGAATATATACCATCAAAAGTGGAAGTGGATGTGTTCGGCTGCAAGAAGGTGTGAACGTCCGACCAAAGTTTGTAAAAAGCAGTTAAGAAAAGGTTCGAATATCCAACCAAACATAATCAAAAGCGGGAGCAGAGCTGTTCGACTGCAAGTAGGTGTGAATGTCAGATCATAATTTGCAAAAAGCTGATGAGAAAGGGTGAGAATGCCCGGCTATACACCATCAAATGCGGGAGCGGAAGTGTTCGGCTGTGAGTAGGTGTGAATGTCCGACCATAATTGCTGAAAAATGTGTTAGAAGAGACTAGAATGCCGGACAATACATAATCAAATGCGGGAGCGGAGTTGTTCGGCTGTGAGTAGGTGTGAATCTCCGAGCATAGTTTGTAAAAAGGGGGTAAGAATAGGTTCGAATGCCCGAACATACACTATCAAAACAGGGAGCTGAGGTGGCTCAGCTGCAAGGTGTGAATGTCTGACTATAGTTTGTAAATAAGGTGCGAATTCCCAACAATGTATAATCAAAAGAGGGAGCGGAGGTTTTCGGCTACAAGAAGGTTTGAATGTCCGACCAAAGTTTGTAAAAAGCAGTTAAGAAAAGGTTCGAATATCCAACCAAACATAATCAAAAGCGGGAGCAGAGCTGTTCGACTGCAAGTAGGTGTGAATGTCAGATCATAATTTGCAAAAAGCTGATGAGAAAGGGTGAGAATGCCCGGCTATACACCATCAAATGCGGGAGCGGAGTTGTTCGGCTGTGAGTAGGTGTGAATCTCCGAGCATAGTTTGTAAAAAGGGGGTAAGAATAGGTTCGAATGCCCGAACATACACTATCAAAACAGGGAGCTGAGGTGGCTCAGCTGCAAGGTGTGAATGTCTGACTATAGTTTGTAAATAAGGTGCGAATGCCCAACAATGTATAATCAAAAGAGGGAGCGGAGGTTTTCGGCTACAAGAAGGTTTGAATGTCCGACCATAGTTTGTAAAAAGCGGGTAAGAAAAGGTTCAAATGCCTGACTATACACCATCAAAAGCGGGAGCAGAGGTGTTCCGCTGTAAGACGGTGTGAATGTCCGACCATATTTGGTAAAAAGCGGGTAAGAAAAGGTTAAAATACCCAACTGTACACAATCAATAGCGGGAGAGGAGGTGTTCAGCTGCAAGAAGGTGTGAATGTCCACCCATAATTACTGAAAAATGGGTAAGAAAAGGTGCGAATGCCCAACCATACATTTTCAAAAGCAGGTGTGAATGTCAGATCATAATTTGCAAAAAGCTGATGAGAAAGGGTGAGAATGCCCGGCTATACACCATCAAATGCGGGAGCGGAGTTGTTCGGCTGTGAGTAAGTGTGAATGTCCGACCATAATTGCTGAAAAATGTCTTAGAAAAGGTAAGAATGCCGGTCCATACATCATCAAAAGCGGGAGAGGTGGTGTTCGGCTGCAAGTAGGTGTGAATGTCCAGCCATAATTACTCACAAACGGGTAAGAAAAGGTAGGATTGCCAGACCATACATGATCAAAACAGGGAGCGGAGGTGGTTCAGCTGCAAGAAGGTGTGAATGTCCGACTAAAGTTCAAATATATTAACAAAAGCGGGAGGAGAGGTCTTCGGATGAGAGTGGTTGAGAATTTCCAACCATAATCTATAAAATGCGGTGAAAAAAAAGGTGTGATAGAACACTAAAAGGTGGAGCGGAAGTGTTCGGCTGCAAGAAGGTGTGAATGTCCGACTATATTTGGTGAAAAGCAGGTGAAGCAAGGTCTGAATGCCCAACCTTACATCATCAAAAGCGAGATCAGAGGTGTTTGGCTGCATGAAGGCCATAGTTTGCCAAAAGCGGGTAAGCTGCGAATGACCGACTAAATATCAACAAAAGGTCTTCGGATGCAAGTGGGTGTGAATATCCCACCCTACAAGTATGGTGGAGAGGAAGCTGTGAACAGCCGACCATAGTTTGCAAAAAGCGGGTGAGACAAGGTGTGAATGTCCAACCATACATGATCAAAACAGGGAGCGGAGGTGTTTGGCTGTGACAAGGTGTGAATGTCCACCCAAAATTAATGAAAATCGGGCAAAAAGTAGGTTTGAATGCCCAAGCATACATCATCAAAAGAAGGAGTGGATGTGTTCGGCTACAAGAAGGTTTGAATGTCCGAGCATAGTTTGTAAAAAGCGGGTAAGAAAAGGTTCGAATGCCCAAACATACACCATCAAAAGAGGGAGCGGAGGTGTTCCGCTGTAAGAAGGTGTGAATGTCCGACCATAGTTGGTAAAAAGTGGGTAAGAAAAGGTTAAAATACCCGACTGTACACAATCAATAGGGGGAGCGGAGTTGTTCGGCTACAAGAAGGTGTGAAAGTCCAACCATGGTTTGTAAAAAGCTGGTAAGAAAAGGTTCGAATGCCCAAATATATACCATCAAAAGCGGAAGTGGAGGTGTTCGGCTGCAAGAAGGTGTGAACGTCCGACCAAAGTTTGTAAAAAGCAGTTAAGAAAAGGTTCGAATATCCAACCAAACATAATCAAAAGCGGGAGCAGAGCTTTTCGACTGCAAGTAGGTGTGAATGTCCAGCCATAATTACTCACAAACGGGTAAGAAAAGGTAGTATTGCCAGACCATACATGATCAAAACAGGAAGCTGAGGTGGTTCAGCACCAAGGTGTGAATGTCTGACTATAGTTTGTAAAAAGCGGGTAAGATAAGGTGCGAATGCCCGACAATGTATAATCAAAAGAGGGAGCAGAGGTTTTCGGCTACAAGAAGGTTTGAATGTCCGACCGTAGTTTGTAAAAAGCGGGTAAGAAAAGGTTCAAATGCCTGACTATACACCATCAAAAGCGGGAGCGGAGATGTTCCGCTGTAAGACGGTGTGAATGTCCGACCATAGTTGGTAAAAAGCGGGTAAGAAAAGGTTAAAATACCCGACTGTACACAATCAGAAGAGGGAGCGGAGGTTTTCGGCTGCAAGAAGGTGTGAACGTCCGACCAAAGTTGTCAAAAAGCAGTAAAGAAAAGGTTCGAATATCCAAACATAATTAAAAGCGAGAGAGATTGTGTTCAGCTGCAAGTAGGTGTGAATATCCAGCCATAATTACTCACAAACGGGTAAGAAAATGTAGTATTGCCAGACCATACATGATCAAAACAGGGAGCGGAGGTGGTTTCGCTGCAAAAAGGGGTGAATGTCCAACTAAAGTTCAAATATATTAACAAAAGCGGGAGGAGAGGTCTTCGGATTAGAGTGGTTGAAATTTCCAACCATAATCTATAAAATGCGGTGAAAAAAAAAGGTGTGAAGGAATGAATTTTATAGCAAAATCCGAAATCATGCATAACTCCGCAAAAGGAACGTATTGCTCAACCAAAGGGATGCTTCTTTCTCATTCAGGGTAATATGAGGAACTTTATGCTTGATACATTTTAGACATGGATAACTATGAAGGACAAAGCAATTTTAACTTGGTTAGAGCAAAGCAATTAATTTTATAGGAAAATCCGAAATCGTGCAGGACTCATGAAAGTAAGCTTGTTTTCGTATTCCTGATCCTTCAGTGTTGCTATTTCTTCTACTACAAAATACAATGTTGTTCTTTGTTGAAGTCAATCTAGACATTGATAAATATGAAGGACAAAGCCGTTTTAACATAGTTTGAGTAAAGGAATTCATTTTATACATAAAATCCCAAATCATGCAGAACGTATGAAAATAAGCTTATTCTCGAATTCCTGATCCTTCAGTGTTGCTCTTTCTACTACTGCAAAATACAATGTTGTTCTTTGTTGAAGTAAATCTAGACATTGATAAATATGAAGGACAAAGCAGTTTTCACTTGGTTTGAGTGAAGGAATTATTTTATACATAAAATCCCAAATCATGCAGAACGTATGAAAAGAAGCTTATTCTCCGATTCCTGATCCTTCAGTGTTGTTTTTTCTTCTAATGCAAAATACAATGTTGTTCTTTGTTGAAGTCGATCTAGACATTGATAAATATGAAGGACAAATCAGTTTTAACTTGGTTTGAGTGAAGGAATTCATTTTATACATAAAATCCCAAATCATGCAGAACGTATGAAAATAAGCTTATTCTCGGATTACTGATCCTTCAGTGTTGCTCTTTCTTCTACTACAAAATCCAGTGTTGTTCTTTGTTGAAGTCAATCTAGACATTGATAAATATGAAGGACAAAGCAGTTTTAACATAGTTTGAGTGAAGGCATTCATTTATAGTAAAATCAATAATCGTGCAGAACTCATGAAAATAAGCTTATTCTCGGATTCCTAAAACTTTTGATTTGCTCTTTCTTTACTGCAAAGTACAATGTTGTTCTTTGTTGAAGTCGATCTAGACATTGATAAATATGAAGGACAAAGCAGTTTTCACTTGGTTTGAGTGAAGGATTTGCAGCTGAAAACCTCCCGCTCCCGCTTTTGATTGTGTATAGTCGGGCTTTCGAGCCTTTTCTTACCCGGTTTTTAGAAATTATGGTTGGACATTCAGACCTTGCAGCCGAAGACCTCCACTCCCTCTTTTGATCATACATTGTCGGGCATTCGCACCTTGTCTTACCCGCTTTTTACAAACTATAGTCAGACATTCACACCTTGCAGCTGAACCACCTCAGCTCCCTGTTTTGATCATGTATGGTCTGGCAATACTACCTTTTCTTACCCGTTTTTCGTAAATATGGCTAGACATTCACACCTACTTGCAGTCGAACAGCTCTGCTCCCGCTTTTGATGGTATATATTCGGGCATTCGAACCTTTTCTTAACTGCTTTTTACAAACTTTGGTCGGACGTTCACACCTTCTTGCAGCCGAACACATCCACTTCCACTTTTGATGGTATATATTCGGGCATTCGAACCTTTTCTTACCCGCTTTTTACAAACCGTGGTCGGACTTTCACATCTTTTAGTAGCCGAACAACTCCGCTCCCGCTATTGATTGTGTACAGTCGGGTATTTTAACCTTTTCTTACCCGCTTTTTACCAACTATGGTTGGACATTCACACCTTCTTACAGCGGAACACCTCCGTTCCCTCTTTTGATGGTGTATGTTCGGGCAGTCAAACCTTTTCTTACCTGCTTTTTACAAACTATGGTCAGACATTCAACCCTTCTTGGAGCCGAACACATCCACTCCTGCTTTTGATTATGTATAGTTGGGCATTCGCACCTTTTCTTACCCATTTTTCAGTAATTATGGGTGTACATTCACACCTTCTTGCAGCCGAACACCTCCGCTCCCTCTTTTGATCATACATTTTCGGGCATTCGCACCTTTTCTTACCCGCTTTTTACAAACCATGGTCGGACTTTCACACCTTTTAGTAGCCAAACAACTCTGCACCCGCTACTGATTGTGTACAGTCGGGTATTTTAACCTTTTCTTACCCGTTTTTTACCAACTATGGTCGGACATTCACACCTTCTTACAGCGGAACACCTCCGCTCCCTCCTTTGATGGTGTATGTTCGGGCATTCGAACCTTTTCTTACCCGCTTTTTACAAACTATGGTCAGACGTTCAAACCTTCTTGTAGCCGAACATATCCACTCCTGCTTTTGATGATGTATGGTTGGGCATTCGAACCTACTTGTTGCCCGCTTTTCATTAATTATGGGTGGACATTCACACCTTGTCTCAGCCAAACAACTCCGCTCCGTTTTGATCATGTATGGTTTGACATTCGCACCTTTGCTTACCCTCTTTTTATACTGATTGCTCAAGATTAAGTTGTTCTTTCTCAAACTACAAATTTTTTTTAATTGTTGAAACTTGATTTGAAGTGGATAAATAAGGAAGACAAACAGTTTTAAGTCAGGCTGATAGCAATTAATTTTATAGCAAAATCTGTATTTCGTCATTTGTCGAGAGATGCTTATTGCTGAAGAAGTTCTTTCTCATTCTACAAAGTACAACGTTGTTTATCATTGAAACTTGATTAGACATGAATAAATATGAAGGACAAAGCAGTCTTAACTTGGTTTGAGTTAAGGAATTCGTTTTATAGGAGAATCCGAATTCGTGCATAACTCGTAAAATAGAGCTTATTTTCGGATTCCTGAAGAATGAGTCGTGTTCTTTCTCATAATACAAAGTTTGTTGTTTATTGTTGAAACTTCATCAGACCGTTAGATATAGTCGGACTCACCTCGACGCACGGCTTGGGATCTGGAACCAGTACTCTTGAGAGGGGTTGGACTCTCTTCCACTCTGGAGTTGCCCGTGGTGAGAGGCGCAGAGCAGGTGTGGGCATACTTATTGCCCCCCGGCTGTGTGCCAGTACATTGGGGTTTACCCCAGTGAACGAGAGGGTAGCCTCCCTCCGCCTTTGGGTGGGGGGACGAGTCCTGACTGTTGTTTGTGCCTATGCGCCAAACAGCAGTTCAGAGTACCTACCCTTTTTGGAGTCTCTGGGGGAGGCACTGGTGAATGCTCCTACCGGAGACTCCCTCATTCTGCTGGGGGACTTCAATGCTCACGTGGGCAATGACAGTGAGACCTGGAGGGGTGTGATTGGGAGGATCGGGGGGCACCCCGATCTGAATCAGAGTGGTGTTATGTTGTTGGACTTCTGTGCCAGTCATAGACTGTCCATAACGAACACCATGTTCAGGCATAAGGGTGTCCATATGTGCACTTGGCACCAGGACACCCTTGGCCGCAGTTCGATGATCGACTTTGTGGTTGTATCATCGGACTTGCGGCCGTATGTCCTGGACACTCGGGTGAAGAGAGGGGCGGAGCTGTCAACTGATCACCTGGTGGGGGAGGATGCCGATCAGACCTGGCAGGCCCAAACGTATTGTGAGGGTCTGATGGGAGCTTCAACCATATTTGAGGTGGGGGACATTGAGTCCGAATGGGCCATGTTCCGTGACTCCATTGCCGAGGCAGCTGGTCGGAGTTGTGGCCGTAAGGTGGTCGGTGCCTGTCGTGGCGGCAACCCTCGAACCTGCTGGTGGACACCAGTGGTGAGGGAAGCCGTCAAGCTGAAGAAGGAGTCCTATCGGGCCTTTTTGGCCAGTTGGACCCTGGAAGAAGCTGATAGGTACCGACGGGCCAGACGGGCCACGGCTTCGGCGGTTGCTGAGGCAAAAACTCGGGCCTGGGAGGAGTTCGGTGAGACCATGGAGAACGATTTCCGGACGGCCTCGAAAAGATTCTGGTCCACCATCCGGCGTCTCAGGGGGGGGGAAGCGGCTCACAGTCAACACTGTTTACAGTGGGGACGGGGCTTTGCTGACCTCAACTAGGGATGTTGTGAGTCGGTGGGGGGAGTACTTCGAGGAACTCCTCAATCCTACCAACACGTGCTCGGAAGAGGCAGAGTCGGAGAGCTCGGAGACGGGGCCTCCCATTTCTGGGGCTGAGGTTGCCGAGGTGGTTAAAAAGCTCCTCGGTGGCAAGGCCCCGGGGGTGGATGAGGTCCGTCCTGAGTTTCTCAAGGCTCTGGATGTTGTAGGGCTGTCTTGGCTGACACGCCTCTGCAGTATTGCGTGGACATCGGGGACAGTGCCTCTGGACTGGCAGATTGGGGTGGTGGTCCCCCTCTTTAAAAGGGGGACTGGAGGGTGTGTTCCAACTATAGGGGTATCACACTCCTCAGCCTCCCTGGTAAGGTCTATTCGGGGGTATTGGAGAGGAGGATCCGTCGGATAATCGAGCCTCGGATTCAGGAGATGCAGTGTGGCTTTCGTCCTGGCCGTGGAACAGTGGACCAGCTCTATACCCTCGGCAGGATCCTGGAGGGTGCATGGGAGTTCGCCCAACCAGTCTACATGTGTTTTGTGGACTTGGAGAAAGCGTTCGACCGTGTCCCTCGTGGAGTCCTGTGGGGGGTGCTCCGGGAATATGGAGTGCCGGACCCCTTGATAGGGGCCGTTCGGTCTCTGTATGACCGGTGCCAGAGTTTGGTCCGCATTGCCGGCAGTAAGTCGGATACGTTTCCGGTGAGAGTTGGACTCCGTCAGGGCTGCCCTTTGTCACCGATTCTGTTCCTAACTTTTATGGACAGAATTTCTAGGCGGAGCCAGGGCGTTGAGGGTGTCCGATTTGGCGACCTCAGAATCGGGTCTCTGCTTTTTTGCAGATGATGTGGTTCTGTTAGCGTCGTCAGGCCGTGACCTTCAGCTCTCACTGGAGTGATTCGCAGCCGAGTGTGAAGCGGCTGGGATGAGAATCAGCACCTCCAAATCCGAGACTATGGTTCTCAGCCGGAAAAGGGTGGAATGCTCTCTCCGGGTCGGGAATGAGATCCTTCCCCAAGAGGAGGAGTTCAAGTATCTCGGGGTCTTGTTCACGAGTGACGGACGAATGGAGCGGGAGATTGACGGGCGGATCGGTGCGGCGCCTGCAGTGTTGCAGGCTCTGCACCGACCCGTCGTTGTGAAGAGGGAGCTGAGCCAGAAGGCGAAGCTCTCTACTTACTGGTCAATCTACGTTCCCATCCTCACCTATGGTCACGAGTTGTGGGTAGTGACCGAAAGAACAAGATCGCGAATACAAGCGGCCGAAATGGGTTTCCTCCGCAGGGTGTCTGGGCCCTCCCTTAGAGATAGGGTGAGAAGCTCAGTCATCCGGGAGGGGCTCGGAGTAGAACCGCTGCTCCTCCACATTGAGAGGAGTCAGATGAGGTGGCTCGGGCATCTGGTTAGGATGCCCCCTGGGCGCCTCCCTGGGGAGGTGTTCCGGGCACGTCCCACTGGGAGGAGACCCCGGGGGAGACCCAGGACACGTTGGAGAGACTATGTCTCTCGGCTGGCCTGGGAACGCCTCGGGGTCCCCCCGGAAGAGCTGGAGGAAGTGGCCGGGGACAGAGACGTCTGGGTTTCTCTGCTCAAGCTCCTGCCCCCGCGACCCGACCCCCGGATAAGCGGCAGATGATGGATGGATGGATGGATATATCCTCCACCAACCAGACTTACAACCCCCGACTAGGGTAGCAGAATTTCTAAGCATCTGTACCCCAAAACTACTATCAAAAATATATAAATTATTGTCTAAGATAGATGACACAATGTCTCTTCCATCCTCAAAATGGGAGGCAGATTTATCCATCAGTTCTGGTCATAGCTCCGAACCACAAATATGTTTGAACACCTTCATAAAGACTCAAAATCCTAATTTACAGCTCATACAATACAAAATCCTTCATAGAACACACTATACAGGAAAAAGGATGTTCAGGATGGGTCTAACACACTCAAACATCTGCTCACATTGCACAGATAACACACCTGATGATTTTGCACACGCTTTGTGGTTTTCTGCGCCTGTCCAGAAGTTCTGGCTTGAAGTCTGTGAGGACCTATCAACATGGCTAAAGTGTAGCATCCCTGCATGCCCCACACTGTGCATACTGGGTGACTTAGACAACATCAACATGGAAATTAACTCAGCACACATGGTTGTCACAGTGTTATGTATCGCAAAGAACACTATTCTCATGAACTGGAAAGCGAAGAACAATCTGTGTATTAACCAGTTTAGAAATTTTCTTTTAGATTATATTAGCATGGAAACAATGTCTGCCTCCTCAAAACATCAATTGGCTGGATTTCATTCTCTCTGGTCCCCTCTGATTAGTTTTATCACATAGTGGTGGTGGGTTGCTGGGTGATGGTGGGTCTCAGGCCCGGGCTGCTGCGACTGGTGTGACCGGGTGGTTTGTTTGTTTGTTTTTTTATGTTGTTTGTTTGTGTTTTGTAGAGGTCCTCCTGGGTGGGGTTGGGTTGAGTGGGGTGGGGCGGGATGGGTACCTTCTGGGGGTACAGTAGCTCCCGGAATATGGTCGCTGCAGGCCCCGAGCCTGGTGGATATCAGGCCCTCCTGCCCATTGTTGGCTCCCAGGTAGCGGGGATGCCTATTGCAGCCAGTCCCTGGCTGCCCTCTCTGGGGGAGAGTAGCTCCCCCGGTATATATCCCCATACCCCTCTCCCTTCTGGCTCCTGTACACAGCACACACTCACACATGAAGGGTTTTGGGGGCGTGTGTGTTCGATGGGGTGTAGTGGATGGGGCCACGTAGGTTGTCCCCTTTGGTTGCACTCTTCAGTTCCCTGCCCCTGTTTTAATTTCACCTTAGACATTACTACTTATCAAACACACTCACACACACACATTAGGTCTTGGGGGGTGGTTACACTGAGTGGCATCTGGTGGGCGGGGCTCTTTGGGTATGTAGGCTGCCCAGAGTGCCGCGCTCCCAGTTCTACAAGTTTGGCTGCCCCTCAATTTTAATTGCTCACTATTAGAAAATATTGAAGAGCCAGAAGGGTGAGGGGAGGGGTCTTCTTCGCACACCCCTGCTTCCTGGTGTCTGCTCGGGGCAGGAGGGGCCAGGAGGATTAATTAATTGTTCTGCTGGTTCGGGGTCTGTGGTGGCTGGGGGGTTGCTGGCCTCCTGGTGTGCCCGCTGCACTACACCCCAGCAGAGTCGAGGGAGGTAGGATGTGTGGATGTGTGGATGTATGGGACGTGAAAGTGTGTGTGGTAATGATTGGGCCTGGATCTGGGACTTGCTGTCGCCTGGCCTGCCTGTGTTTCTCCCGATGGGGCATCAGCGTTGCCTCTCCCCACTGCTCGCGACTTCACCCACCTGTGGGCACGTCTTGACTCCCAGGGCACTTGGCCAGGGGCGCTGGGGCAGGCGCTGACCCACTTTGTGGCTGTCTGGGGCGCTTGGCCCTCCTGGGTATTGGGTGGGGCCTCTGCCGGGGGGTTTGGGGGCGCTCGGGCTCCTGGGGCCCAGGTCCAGTGCACGGCCCATGTCTGGGCGGCTGGGGCCTGGCGGGGTCGGTGGGCTGTTACCCCTGGTTCCCGGAGTGCCTCTGCCCTATGCTTATGGGGGCTCTTTCCGGGGGCTTCCTCTGCAGTCTTGTGGGTGGATGCGTGGTTGCCCCTGCGGTGGGCTGCCTGGGTTCTGTGCTCTGTGGGGGCTGCTGGTGGCCTGGGTCTTGTGGCCCTCTCTGCCTGCTTCTGATTGCTTGGGGGGGGGCTGTGGATTGTGGCCCTGTACGCTTATACACTCATAACTAAGCACGGTTATCATGTAGGTCCTGTGCCATGGGTGTTGCATGTTCTCACACACACACACACACATTCATTAGTCCAGTAGCATGGTCACTAAGCAGTTGATGTATTATCATGTCGTCTCAGGTCATCTATATCCACAGCTGTGTTGTATGCGATTGCCGCTTCTTGTGCTTGTTTTTGTTTGTTTGTGTGTTTGTTTTTTCTCTGCTTGTCTGCTTTCAGGTGCTCCTGGTGGCGCTAAGGCTGGATTCCCCTCATAGGCCATGGATTGTTGTCTGTTTTGTTTTTTACAGGTGTAGCAGCTGGTTGTCTGGTTTTTGTTTCTATTTTTGTTCTGTTTCCTCTTCTTTCCTCTTCTTCTTTCCTTGTCCCCCGGTCCGGTTCAGTTCAGTTCATGTCATATATTGTAAACAGAAATAAATAAATGGGCATCAAGGGGAGCTTTACATTTATAAAACTTCCCTTGGCAAAACAAATCTGTTTGGCATCAAAGGTATTCAGACTACAATTCTTCTGACATAATGCTGAACAGGACAAGGGGAAAAAAAAGTAAAGAAGACAGTTCTGCCGAAAGCCAGGGATAGACCTGTTCTAAGTTCTATACTTTTTAAAAGGGGCGTGTTTATCAACTGTGGAATTAGAAGATTTACAAAAATGGTCAAGTGCTAGATCTTCATCTGGGATTTTAACAGTGTCATATAACTATTCAACAGATCAGTTAAAAAAAAGCCTGCTCATGGAGATGTTTCAGGATCTGGATACCAAGCGTGGACCTAATGTTTTCATTTTTGCAATTCTGATACAGGCTATTGAGCAGTGATAACTAACACCAAGTTCAGATACTGCGGATTTTCTACCTTTGATTTGTTAAGATTGAGCCAATCAGGGACAACCTTGAAGGATCTCTTTGGTTTTGTAGGATCAGTAATTACCTGAGAAAGGTTGATATTGGTACACACCTTTTTTAAATGATCAGAGGCAGAGTTCAACTTGTTTAAATTAAAATTGCCACACAGAGATTGGGTTTAGGCCACATGCACACAGAATGACATCAACAAATATAAGAAATATTAAACATTTACACATAGATTTTTGAATATATGTAGAGGAATGATACTTTGAAATGTGCTCATTGCGGAGTTATGATCAGTTGAGTAATGAAGGTTGAACTATTCTGGGAAAGAGGTTCTATTCCCAGCATCATGATGGACACTCCTGATATAGAAGGTTTCGCTAACGCATTGGAATTGTTTTACTATTTTCATATGCATGTGCAATGAAGAATTGCTTGCTGCTGATAAATGCAAAGAAGAACAGCTTACACATAGATGCTCACATATAGGCTGCTGAATGCAATGAAGACCTGCTTATCAAGTAAAGTTCAATGTCAATGTGTAATATTCAATTAGGATTTGCAAAACAGTGAAGTTAAACAATGAATGGGTCCATAGTCGGTATGAGAAGACTACAGGAATATTTACCTGGGTGTACGTTCAAACAGAGATGAGAAAATTGCAATAAATAATTGTTTGTTTGTTTGTTAGTATGTATAGGAATGTTATGTGTATAAACTGTGTTGAGTTATAGTTACTCAGTAGTGTCTCAGTGAAACAACCGACGGGGGAAGCCTTGCGGTGACAACAAAAGCAGTGTTTTACTGATCAGTCAAGTTGCTCCAGTGTACTCCATACAAACTGGTTGGCTACTGAAGGGATAGAAAATGGGGAATACTTGTTTTAAAGCAAACAAGGAATTAGATGGGAAAAATACATGTTTTAACGGGACCCAGACAATATTAAATACTCAGACAGATGGGAGAAGAAGTGTAGTTTTGTAGGAAATCACAAAAGTAATACATAGAATTAGTGAAATCAATTGAAGAATGCCTTTCTGAAGAGCTGTTTACCACAGATGAGCAGCTTTGCGACCAAGCACATTGTAGATCGCTTTACTGCCAAAATGATCTAATTTAATGGATTGGTTTAGACATGCATAACAGCATTTTAAGAACAAAGAGAGAAACAAAAAGGGACAACGCTTCATGGTGGAAGGTGATGTATAAATAACTGTGTATATGATGAAGGGGGTGGCAACACCCATTCCGAAATTTCGCCATTCCGACATCCCGCTATTCCGACATCCCACCATTCCGACATACCACCATTCCGACATACCACCATTCCGACATACCACCATTCCGACATGCAAACGTCCCACCATTCCGACACACTCCAATGCCACTTGTTTTAACTTCCGAAAATTTAATCCAGGAAAAAAAGGCTTACAAACATGGACCAAAACGGCTCCATAACACGCACAAGAATCCAAAAGAAACGAAAGTTAACTAAAAGAAAGCAAATAAACAGTATGAAGTGGTCAAAATTGGTTTTACGCATGCCTATGTGCGTCTGGCACATGCGTCTTCGGGCTCTCCCACGTTGGTTTGTGGATGAAAGCTATATGTTCAGCTGTAATGTCATGTAAAAACAATCTCTACATGACATTTACTCCCAGGTGTGACCAGTTAGGTCCTTAAGATATCAACAGGCTGTATAAAGCTACAACCGTTGCGGCTGTGTGTTTGTGCCAAATGCGCAAAGCCCATCCGCGCTTCCCAAAATTGGAGTGAGTACTCATAAATCACGTGAATAACATGAATAAACGTTTTTACTGAATTTTGTTGTGTTTTATACGTTCTATGCTGTCATTTCTCTCTTCTCCTATTGGCAAGGCAAGGCAGAGTGCTCGCAACTGTGTCCTGTGCAGTAGCCGTGATATCTGTAATTGCAATTATTACTTTTGCATATGATGACAGCGTGCAAAAGACGCATGGGCTCTGTGGAGAGCTCCGCTCCAGCTGGCTGCTGTGACAGCTCACTGACACTGTATTTCTGCTTAATCAGTTTCAGTCTCGCCAGAGTTACATTAATATCTGTATTTTTATATTTGAAATTCAGGGGATTTTGATAATAGATTATTAAAGTTTGTTTGCGAGGCTGTGGCCTCTGCATGTGCAAAGCTTGTGCGCCAAACTTTAGGGCGTATTTGCGCCGGCATATCATTAGTGCAAAATGTTTTGGGTAAAAAATAGGCTATTAAAAGGAACTGTCGGAATGGCGGTATGTTAAAAAAAACAAAAAACATACCGCCATTCCGACCATAGGAGGAAAAAAGTGTCGGAATGGTGGGACGTTTGATAAAAAATTAAGTGTTGCCATTCCGACAATTGGAGACCCATGTCGGAATGGCGAGATGTCGGAATGGCAGCATGTAACCATGATGAAATTTGGAGATGCATGAATCTAGTTACTTAAACCAAGTATCAGATGGTTTTATGGGGATCATTGAGAACAAATAGTTAACTTTTGGTAGTATCATCATTTTAATGGATGTAACTCTCCCCATAAGTGATATAGGTAAGGACTTCCAACGAGAGATCGTCCTCTACTGTCTTTAATAATTGCACATAATTTAGCTTTGTTAGCTCTGAGAGCCTGGAGGAAATGTTTATGCCTAAATATCTAATATTTCCTGACTGTAAAGTGATCGCAGGTATATTATGGACCCTACAGTTAATGGGCAGAACTGTGGTCTTAGACCAGTTGATAGAGTAGTCAGAAAGTGCTGAGAATTTATTTATGAGTGTGATCGTGTGACTGAGAGACGTCTGTGAGTTCTGAAGGAAAAGTAATACATCATCAGCATAAAGACTTATTTATGCTCAATATTTTGGGATTAATTACTCACAAACGGGTAAGAAAAGGTAGTATTGCCAGACCATACATGATCAAAACAGGGAGCGGAGGTGGTTCAGCTGCAAGGTGTGAATGTCTGACTATAGTTTGTAAAAAGCGGGTAAGATAAGGTGCGAATGCCCGACAATGTATGATCAAAAGAGGGAGCGGAGGTTTTCGGCTGCAAGAAGGTCTGAATGTCCACCCAAAATTCCTGAAAAATGGGTAAAAAAAGTGTGCGAATGCCAAACCATACATCATCAAAAGCAGGAGTGGATGTGTTCGGCTACAAGAAGATTTGAATGTCCATCAATAATTGCTTTAAAACATGAAAGAAAATTTTCGAATATCAAACCGCACATGATCATAAGCGGGAGAGGAGTTGTTCAGCTGCAAGAAGGTGTGAATGTCCACCCATAATTACTGAAAAATGGGTAAGAAAAGGTGAAAATGCCCAACCATACATCATCAAAAGCAGGAGTGGATGTGTTCGGCTACAAGAAGGTTTGAATGTCCGACCATAGTTTGTAAAAAGCGGGTAAGAAATGGTTCGAATGCCCGAACATAGACCATCAAAAGAGGGAGCGGAGGTGTTCCGCTGTAAGAAGGTGTAAATGTCCGACCATAGTTGGTAAAAAGCGGGTAAGAAAAGGTTAAAATACCCGACTGTACACAATCAATAGCGGGAGCGGAGTTGTTTGGCTACAAGAAGGTGTGAAAGTCCGACCACGGATTGTAAAAAGCGGGTAAGAAAAGGTTCGAATGCCCGAATATATACCATCAAAAGTGGAAGTGGATGTGTTCGGCTGCAAGAAGGTGTGAACGTCCGACCAAAGTTTGTAAAAAGCAGTTAAGAAAAGGTTCGAATATCCAACCAAACATAATCAAAAGCGGGAAAAGAGCTGTTCGACTGCAAGTAGGTGTGAATGTCAGATCATAATTTGCAAAAAGCTGATGAGAAAGGGTGAGAATGCCCGGCTATACACCATCAAATGCGGGAGCGGAAGTGTTTGGCTGTGAGTAGGTGTGAATGTCCGACCATAATTGCTGAAAAATGTGTTAGAAGAGACTAGAATGCCGGACAATACATCATCAAATGCGGGAGCGGAGTTGTTCGGCTGTGAGTAGGTGTGAATCTCCGAGCATAGTTTGTAAAAAGGGGGTAAGAATAGGTTCGAATGCCCGAACATACACTATCAAAACAGGGAGCTTAGGTGGCTCAGCTGCAAGGTTTGAATGTCCGACCATAGTTTGTAAAAAGCGGGTAAGAAAAGGTTCAAGCGCCTGACTATACACCATCAAAAGCGGGAGCAGAGGTGTTCCGCTGTAAGACGGTGTGAATGTCCGACCATATTTGGTAAAAAGCGGGTAAGAAAAGGTTAAAATACCCGACTGTACACAATCAATAGCGGGAGAGGAGGTGTTCAGCTGCAAGGTGTGAATGTCCACCCATAATTACTGAAAAATGGGTAAGAAAAGGTGCGAATGCCCAACCATACATTATCAAAAGCAGGTGTGAATGTCAGATCATAATTTGCAAAAAGCTGATGAGAAAGGGTGAGAATGCCCGACTATACACCATCAAATGCGGGAGCGGAGTTGTTCGGCTGTGAGTAAGTGTGAATCTCCGACCATAATTGCTGAAAAATGTGTTAGAAAAGGTAAGAATGCCGGTCCATACATCATCAAAAGCGGGAGAGGTGGTGTTCGGCTGCAAGTAGGTGTGAATGTCCAGCCATAATTACTAACAAACGGGTAAGAAAAGGTAGTATTGCCAGACCATACATGATCAAAACAGGGAGCGGAGGTGGTTCAGCTGCAAGAAGGTGTGAATGTCCGACTAAAGTTCAAATATATTAACAAAAGCGGGAGGAGAGGTCTTCGGATGAGAGTGGTTGAGAATTTCCAACCATAATCTATAAAATGCGGTGAAAAAAAAGGTGTGATAGAACACTAAAAGGTGGAGCGGAAGTGTTCGGCTGCAAGAAGGTGTGAATGTCCGACTATATTTGGTGAAAAGCAGGTGAAGCAAGGTCTGAATGCCCAACCTTACATCATCAAAAGCAAGATCAGAGGTGTTTGGCTGCATGAAGGCCATAGTTTGCCAAAAGCGGGTAAGCTGCGAATGACCGACTAAATATCAACAAAAGGTCTTCGGATGCAAGTGGGTGTGAATATCCCACCATACAAGTATGGTGGAGAGGAAGCTGTGAACAGCCGACCATAGTTGGCAAAAAGCGGGTGAGAAAAGGTGCGAATGTCCAACCATACATGATCAAAACAGGGAGCGGAGGTGTTTGGCTGTGACAAGGTGTGAATGTCCACCCAAAATTAATGAAAAGCGGGCAACAAGTAGGTTTGAATGCCCAACCATACATCATCAAAAGCAGGAGTGGATGTGTTCGGCTACAAGGTTTGAATGTCCGAGCATAGTTTGTAAAAAGCGGGTGAGAAAAGGTTCGAATGCCCAAACATACACCATCAAAAGAGGGAGCGGAGGTGTTCCGCTGTAAGAAGGTGTGAATGTCCGACCATAGTTGGTAAAAAGCGGGTAAGAAAAGGTTAAAATACCCGACTGTACACAATCAATAGCGGGAGCGGAGTTGTTTGGCTACAAGAAGGTGTGAAAGTTCAACCATGGTTTGTAAAAAGCTGCTAAGAAAAGGTTCGAATGCCCGAATATATACCATCAAAAGCGGAAGTGGAGGTGTTCGGCTGCAAGAAGGTGTGAACGTCCGACCAAAGTTTGCAAAAAGCAGTTAAGAAAAGGTTCGAATGCCCAAATATATACCATCAAAAACGGGAGCAGAGCTGTTCGACTGCAAGTAGGTGTGAATGTCCAGCCATAATTACTCACAAACGGGTAAGAAAATGGAGTATTGCCAGACCATACATGATCAAAACAGGGAGCTGAGGTGGTTCAGCTGCAAGGTGTGAATGTCTGACTATAGTTTGTAAAAAGCGGGTAAGACAAGGTGCGAATGCCCGACAATGTATGATCAAAAGAGGGAGTGGAGGTCTTCGGCTGCAAGGTCTGAATGTCCAACCATAATTTCTAAAAACCGGGTAAGAAAAGGCTCGAAAGCCCGACTATACACAATCAAAAGCGGGAGCGGGAGGTTTTCAGCTGCAAATCCTTCACTCAAACCAAGTGAAAACTGCTTTGTCCTTCATATTTATCAATGTCTAGATCGACTTCAACAAAGAACAACATTGTACTTTGCAGTAAAGAAAGAGCAAATCAAAAGTTTTAGGAATCCGAGAATAAGCTTATTTTCATGAGTTCTGCACGATTATTGATTTTACTATAAATGAATGCCTTCACTCAAACTATGTTAAAACTGCTTTGTCCTTCATATTTATCAATGTCTAGATTGACTTCAACAAAGAACAACACTGGATTTTGCAGTAGAAGAAAGAGCAACACTGAAGGATCAGTAATCCGAGAATAAGCTTATTTTCATACGTTCTGAATGATTTGGGATTTTATGTATAAAATGAATTCCTTCACTCAAACCAAGTTAAAACTGCTTTGTCCTTCATATTTATCAATGTCTAGATCGACTTCAACAAAGAACAACATTGTATTTTGCAGTAGAAGAAAGAGCAACACTGAAGGATCAGGAATCCGAGAATAAGCTTATTTTCATACGTTCTGCATGATTTGGGATTTTATGTATAAAATGAATTCCTTTACTCAAACTATGTTAAAACTGCTTTGTCCTTCATATTTATCAATGTGTAGATTGACTTCAACAAAGAACAACATTGTATTTTGCAGTAGAAGAAATAGCAACACTGAAGGATCAGGAATCCGAAAACAAGCTTATTTTCATACGTTCTGCTTGATTTGGGATTTTGCTATAAAATTAATTCCTTCACTCAAACAAAGTGGAAACTGCTTTGTCCTTCATATTTATCAATGTCTATATAAATTTCAACAAAGAACAAGGCTGTATTTTTCATTATAGGAAAGAGCAACACTGGAGGATCAGGAATCCGAGAAAAAGCTTACTTTCATGAGTCCTGCACGATTTCGGATTTTCCTATAAAATTAATTGCTTTGCTCAAACCAAGTTAAAATTGCTTCTTCCTTCATAGTTATCCATGTCTAAAATGTATCAAGCATAAAGTTCCTCATATTACCCTGAATGAGAAAGAAGCATCCCTTTGGTTGAGCAATACGTTCCTTTTGCGGAGTTATGCATGATTTCGGATTTTGCTATAAAATTCATTCCTTCACACCTTTTTTTTCACCACATTTTATAGATTATGGTTGGAAATTCTCAACCACTCTAATCCGAAGACCTCTCCTCCCGCTTTTGTTAATATATTTGAACTTTAGTTGGACATTCACCCCTTTTTGCAGCTAAACCACCTCCGCTCCCTGTTTTGATCATGTATGGTCAACCAATACTACATTTTCTTACCCGTTTGTGAGTAATTATGGCTGGATATTCACACCTACTTGCAGCTGAACACCACCTCTCTTGCTTTTGATGATGTATGGTCCGGCATTCTTACCTTTTCTAACACATTTTTCAGCAATTATGGTCGGACATTCACACCTACTCAGAGCCGAACACCTCCGCTCCCGCATTTGATGGTGTATAGTCGGGCATTCTCACCCTTTCTCATCGCTTTTTGCAAATTATGATCTGACATTCACACCTGCTTTTGATAATGTATGGTTGGGCATTCGCACCTTTTTTTACCCATTTTTCAGGAATTATGGGTGGACATTCACAACTTCTTGCAGCTGAACACCTCTCCTTCTTATGATCATGTGCGGATGATATTCGAAAATTTTCTTTCATGTTTTAAAGCAATTATTGATGGACATTCAGACCTTCTTGCAGCTGAACCACTCTGCTCCCGCTTTTGATGGTGTATAGTCGGGCTTTCGAGCCTTTCCTTCCCGGTTTTTACAAATTATGGTTGGACATTCAGACCTTCTTGCAGCCGAACACCTCCGCTCCCTCTTTTGATCATACATTGTCTGGCATTCGAACCTTTTCTTACCAGCTTTTTACAAACCATGTTTGGACTTTCACACCTTCTTGTAGCCGAACAACTCCGCTCCCGCTATTGATTGTGTACAGTCGGGTATTTTAACCTTTTCTTACCTGCTTTTTACCAACTATGGTCGGACATTCACACCGTCTTACAGCGGAACACCTCCGCTCCGCGCTTTTGATGGTGTATAGTCAGGCATTTGAACCTTTTCTTACCCGCTTTTTACAAACTATGGTCGGACATTCAAACCTTCTTGTAGCCGAAAACCTCTGCTCTCTCTTTTGATTATGCAATGTTGGGCATTCGCACCTTATCTTACCCGCTTTTTACAAACTATAGTCAGACATTCACACCTGGCAGCTGAACAACCTCAGCTCCCTGTTTTGATCATGTATGGTCTGGCAATACTACCTTTTCTTACCCGTTTGTGAGTAGTTATGGCTGGACATTCACACCTACTTGCAGTCGAAAAGCTCTGCTCCCGCTTTTGATTATGTTTGGTTGGATATTCGAAACTTTTCTTAACTGCTTTTTACAAACTTTGGTCGGACGTTCACACCTTCTTGCAGCCGAACACCTCCTCTCCCGCTTTTGATGGTGTATAGTCAGGCATTTGAACCTTTTCTTACCCGCTTTTTACAAACTATGGTCGGACATTCAAACCTTCTTGTAGCCGAAAACCTCCGCTCCCTCTTTTGATCATACATTGTCGGGCATTCGCACCTTTTCTTACCCGTTTTTTACAAACCATGGTCGGACTGTCACACATTCTTGTAGCCAAACACATCCGCTCCCACTATTGATTGTGTACAGTCGGGTATTTTAACCTTTTCTTACCCGTTTTTTACCAACTATGGTCGGACATTCACACCTTCTTACAGCGGAACACCTCCGCTCCCTCTTTTGATAGTGTATGTTCGGGCATTCGAATCTATTCTTACCCCCTTTTTACAAAATATGCTCGGAGATTCACACCTACTCACAGCCGAACAACTCCGCTCCCGCATTTGATGGGCATCACACCTACTTGCAGTCGAACAGCTCTGCTCCCGCTTTTGATTATGTTTGGTTGGATATTCGAACCTTTTCTTAACTGCTTTTTACAAACCGTGGTCGGACTTTCACACCTTCTTGTAGCCGAACAACTCCGCTCCCGCTATTGATTGTGTACAGTCGGGTATTTTAACCTTTTCTTACCCGCTTTTTACCAACTATGGTCGGACATTTACACCTTCTTACAGCGGAACACCTCCGCTCCCTCTTTTGATGGTCTATGTTTGGGCAATCGAACCTTTTCTTACCCGCTTTTTACAAACTATGGTCGGACATTCAAACCTTCTTCTAGCCGAACACATCCACTCCTGCTTTTGATGATGTATGGTTTGGCATTCGCACCCTTTTTTTACCCATTTTTCAGGAATTATGGGTGGACATTCAGACCTTCTTGCAGCCGAAAACCTCCGCTCCCTCTTTTGATCATGCATTGTCGGGCATTCGCACCTTGTCTTACCCGCTTTTTATAAACTTTAGTTGGACATTCACACCTTCTTGCAGCTGAACGACCTCCGCTCCCTGTTTTGATCATGTATGGTCTGGCAATACTACCTTTTCTTACCCGTTTGTGAGTAATTAATCCCAAAATATTGAGCATAAAATAAGTCTTTATGCTGATGATGTATTACTTTTCCTTCAGAACTCACAGACGTCTCTCACTCACACGATCACACTCATAAATAAATTCTCAACACTTTCTGACTACTCTATCAACTGGTCTAAGACCACAGTTCTGCCCATTAACTGTAGGGTCCATAATATACCTGCGATCACTTTACAGTCAGGAAATATTAGATATTTAGGCATAAACATTTCCTCCAGGCTCTCAGAGCTAACAAAGCTAAATTATGTGCAATTATTAAAGACAGTAGAGGACGATCTCTCTCGTTGGAAGTCCTTACCTATATCACTTATGGGGAGAATTACATCCATTAAAATGATGATACTACCAAAAGTTAACTATTTGTTCTCAATGATCCCCATAAAACCATCTGCTACTTGGTTTAAGTAACTAGATTCATGCATCTCCAAATTTCTGTGGAAAAACAAACCACCACGTATTAGTTTAAAAACCCTACAGAAGACCAAGGACAATGGTGGATTAGATTTACCTAATTTTCAGCACTATTCCTTAGCCAATAGGTTACAATATATATCAAAATGGTTTAAACCTTGTTTTTGTCACAGTTCCCAGAGACGTTGTAATCGTTGAGGATTCTATATTCACCCCCTCATTAGAGGCACGTGTTGCAGATTGATGACACTGAATCTTCTTCTCTGTTCATTGCTGGCATCATTCCCAGCATCGTAAGTGTTTGTGGCATTGTTAGCCTCTTCTTCTGGATCTTGATATCGAGAATCCTTTTGTATTTCTGGTTTGTCAGTGCTCTCTCTTCGTTCACCGGCGTCTTCGTCTTTTTGTCCTTGAGTTTGGTGATTTTTTCTTCTTTTGATGCCTTGACACAATGTGACAGGTGATACCACGTGGGAGATCCTGTAACTTGGACTGCTGTCCCTGTGCTGCGAAATGGCTGTGCTGCTCAAATGGTATCTCCTTCATCATGGTTACATGCTGCCATTCCGACATCTCGCCATTCCGACATGGGTCTCCAATTGTCGGAATGGCGACACTTAATTTTTTATCAAACGTCCCACCATTCCGACACTTTTTTCCTCCTATGGGCGCAAATACACCCTAAAGTTTGGCGCACAAGCTCTGCACATGCAGAGGCCACAGCCTCGCAAACAAACTTTAATAATCTATTATCAAAATCCCCTGAATTTCAAATATAAAAATACAGATATTAATGTAACTCTGGCGAGACTGAAACTGATTAAGCAGAAATACATTGTCAGTGAGCTATCACAGCAGCCAGCTGGAGCGGAGCTCTCCACAGAGCCCATGCGTCTTTTGCACGCTGTCATCATATGCAAAAGTAATAATTGCACAGATATCACGGCTACGGCACAGGACACAGTTGCGAGCACTCTGCCTTGCCTTGCCAATAGGAGAAGAGAGAAATGACAGCATAGAACGTATAAAACACAACAAAATGCAGTAAAAACGTTTATTCATGTTATTCACGTGATTTATGAGTACTCGCTCCAATTTTGGGAAGCGCGGATGGGCTTTGCGCATTTGGCACAAACACGCAAGGCTGTGTGTTCATACTGTTTATTTGCTTTCTTTTAGTTAATTTTCGTTTCTTTTGGATTCTTGTGCGTGTTATGGAGCTGTTTTGGTCCATGTTTGTAAGCCTTTTTTTCCTGGATTAAATTTTCGGAAGTTGAAACAAGTGGCATTGGAGTGTGTGATTGAAAACCACCGCGGACTGCTTCTCCTCCTCCAGTTGCCGAGACTTTGTGTTTTTAATAACGCTTGTCTATAAACATGTTTTAAACATATAAATTGCATGAACAGAAAGAAGGGACTCACCTGTTGAGTAACACACATTTCCTTATACAGAAAGCCTTGTCGGAATGGTGGGACATTTGAACGTCGGAATGGTGGGACGTTTGCATGTCGGAATTGTGGTATGTCGGAATGGTGGTATGTCGGAATGGTGGGATGTCGGAATAGCGGGATGTCGGAATGGCGGGATTTCGGAATGGGTGTTGCCACCCCCTTCATCATATACACTTTTATTTATACATCACCTTCCACCATGAAGCGTTGTCCCTTTTTGTTTCTCTCTTTGTTCTTAAAATGCTGTTATGCATGTCTAAACCAATCCATTAAATTAGATCATTTTGTCAGTAAAGCGATCTACATTGTGCTTGGTCGCAAAGCTGCTCATCTGTGGTAAACAGCTCTTCAGAAAGGCATTCTTCAATTGATTTCACTAATTCTATGTAATAATTTTGTGATTTCCTACAAAACTACACTTCTTCTCCCATCTGTCTGAGTATTTAATATTGTCTGGGTCCCGTTAAAACATGTATTTTTCCCATCTAATTCCTTGTTTGCTTTAAAACAAGAATTCCCCATTTTCTATCCCTTCAGTAGCCAACCAGTTTGTATGGAGTACACTGGAGCAACTTGACTGATCAGTAAAACACTGCTTTTGTTGTCACCGCAAGGCATCCCCCGTCGGTTGTTTCACTGAGACACTACTGAGTAACTATAACTCAACACAGTTTATACACATAACATTCATATACATACTTATCGTGATTTTCTCATCTCTGTTTGAACGTACACCCAGGTAAATATTCCTGTAGTCTTCTCATACCGACTATGGACCCATTCATTGTTTAACTTCACTGTTTTGCAAATCCTAATTGAATATTACACATTGACATTGAACTTTACTGGATAAGCAGGTCTTCATTGCATTCAGCAACCTATATGTGAGCATCTATGTGTAAGCTGTTCTTCTTTGCATTTATCAGCAGCAAGCAATTCTTCATTGCACATGCATATGAAAATAGTAAAACAATTCCAATGCGTTAGCGAAACCTTCTATATCAGGAGTGTCCATCATGATGCTGGGAATAGAACCTCTTTCCTAGAATAGTTCAACCTTCATTACTCAACTGATCATAACTCCGCAATGAGCACATTTCAAAGTATCATTCCTCTACATGTATTCAAAAATCTATGTGTAAATGTTTAATATTTCTTATATTTGTTGATGTCATTCTGTGTGCATGTGGCCTAAACCCAATCTCTGTGTGGCAATTTTAATTTAAACAAGTTGAACTCTGCCTCTGATCATTTAAAAAAGGTGTGTACCAATATCAACCTTTCTCAGGTAATTACTGATCCTACAAAACCAAAGAGATCCTTCAAGGTTGACCCTGATTGGCTCAATCTTAACAAATCAAAGGTAGAATATCCGCAGTATCTGAACTTGGTGTTAGTTATCACTGCTCAATAGCCTGTATCAGAATTGCAAAAATGAAAACATTAGGTCCACGCTTGGTATCCAGATCCTGAAACATCTCGATGAGCAGGCTTTTTTTTAACTGATCTGTTGAATAGTTATATGACACTGTTAAAATCTCAGATGAAGATCTAGCACTTGACCATTTTTGTAAATCTTCTAATTCCATAGTTGATAAACATGCCCCTTTTAAAAAGTATAGAACTTAGAACAGGTCTAGTCCCTGACTTTCGGCAGAACTGTCTTCTTTAATTTTTTTTTTTTTTCCCCTTGTCCTGTTCAGCATTATGTCAGAAGAATTGTAGTCTGAATACCTTTGATGCCAAACAGATTTGCTTTGCCAAGGGAAGTTTTATAAATGTAAAGCTCCCCTTGATGCCCATTTATTTATTTCTGTTTACAAGATATGACATGAACTGAACTGAACCGGACCGGGGGACAAGGAAAGAAGAAGAGGAAAGAAGAGGAAACAGAACAAAAATAGAAACAAAAACCAGACAACCAGCTGCTACACCTGTAAAAAACAAAACAGACAACAATCCATGGCCTCTGAGGGGAATCCAGCCTTAGCGCCACCAGGAGCACCTGAAAGCAGACAAGCAGAGAAAAAACAAACACACAAACAAACAAAAACAAGCACAAGAAGCGGCAATCGCATACAACACAGCTGTGGATATAGATGACCTGAGACGACATGATAATACATCAACTGCTTAGCGACGATGCTACTGGACTAATGAATGTGTGTGTGTGTGTGTGTGTGTGAGAACATGCAACACCCATGGCACAGGACCTACATGATAACCGTGCTTAGTTATGAATGTATAAGCGTACAGGGCCACAATCCACAGCCCCCCCCAAGCAATCAGAAGCAGGCAGAGAGGGCCACAAGACCCAGGCCACCAGCAGCCCCCACAGAGCACAGAACCCAGGCAGCCCACCGCAGGGGCAACCACGCATCCACCCAGAAGACTGCAGAGGAAGCCCCCGGAAAGAGCCCCCATAAGCATAGGGCAGAGGCCCTCCGGGAGCCAGGGGCAACAGCCCACCGACCCCG